>NC_071291.1:10826250-11440000 GCF_943737925.1 Anopheles nili
CACCTGAAGCTGAATCCATTTTCTGTTCGTCAGGACCGTCGATGTTGTGTTGTACTAGAGACTAAAGTGTTCTCTCTTTCTCTTTGTCATTCTCTCTCACTTTATTTTTGCCCATCAAACGCAGGCAAGCTCGGTGTGTGTGAGCATGCCGGTTGTATTATTTCGCAAGGATTCATCGTTTGTCCCGTAGGGAAAAATTCTCATTGTACTATCGTACGTCGTATGACGCGGTACGTGGAAGAATTTCGAGTCAAGCCGCCGAATAACGTCATATTTACATGTATCGGCTGTATCTCTTATATATAATTTGCAATTTTGGGCTTGAGTTTCGCTAAGAGTCGCTTTGACACAAAACATGCAGTAAGTTAATTGTTACATTAGATAATTTATTTACCATTTTCTGTTTTATTTTTCGTTTCCAACAACCGGCTACAGAAGATCGTCCGCAATTGGGATATACGCTGGGCGAAAGCACACATTCCAGTGGGTGCCAACTACCACCGAAAAACAGATGAACTCTAGTGTTATTGAAGTGTGTCTACCGGAAAATACTGTGGTGTCGAACTGTACCGGATGCTAACGGAAAGTTGGCTTCATCGATATTAATATCACTAAAGATTTCCAGGCCGCTTTGTTCGTGCGTCGGAGCGCAGTAGGCGTGCACGGCGAAGTCACCGAGGAAGCTAAAAACCGCATGACAATATCCCAAATGTGCAGCAGGGTGTTCGGCGTGCTCTAAGAACGATGAAGTGAAAAAAAAAATAGAACGAACTATAAATACTTAATTCCTGTACGAGCCCAACCGTGTGCCTGTTTTCTGGCTTGCCTTTTCAGTAGTGTAACGTACGGCAGTTTCTAGTTTAAAAAAAAGCTAGAGTGTAAATTGTCTATGGTGCCTACGGGAGCAGTTAGTGTGCTTTGCAGTAGACGAAGATTACATTCGTGTGTGCGTGTCCTGAGTGTTTGTGTGCATGAACGTGCGTGCATACTATTTTGAACGAGTCCTGTACGAGCCATCCTTGAGGAAGAAGCAAAAACGAGAACAATAAAACACGCATCACACGACACGGTTATCCGGCGGAGAACAGCCAGTTTTCTCTTAAGCTTTGCTGCGGCACGTGTGAAAGGCATGACCCTTGATGACGCCGTTCAGTTTCGTCGTGTGCTGCTTGGATTTGGATATCGTGCAGAGAGCCTGCTCGAATGCGTTGAATTAGTATGTAAAACGTGCTGGTAAACGTTTATTTATTTATTTATTTTGTTTTGCGACGAAAGCGAATTTTGGCAAAGAACACCAAAACCTACCAGAGTTGTCATCCCAACATTGCATATAACGAGAACTCCACACGGACTTTTGGGGCTTTAGTTGCCTCCTCACGTCTAATATCCAACCGCTGCTTGTCAATATCATCTGGTGAGCTTGGAGTAGAAACTCTGAGCTAGAAGGAGAGAGAACGATAGAAAGTGTACGTTGTATACGCAGGATCGCTATCCTTGCAAAAGGCGATAGCGAGGGAAAGTGGATCTAGTCGTATCCATTGGGGTTTTAACGTACATTTTCAACCGTTGGGGAAAGGACGACGCCGCGCTGTTTGCCATTTCCCACCACCCCGCATAGGCTTTTGCGTGTGTGTGAGTATTGCTTAGGAAAACACGTTGCAGCTTCCAGTGTTGTATACCACCACGACTGCACCGAATTCGACTCTACATCTACTTTATATCTCGTCGAGTCGCTTGCATGTATTCAGCATCTGGCGGAGTAGAACTACGTAACGAAAGACGAGCGTATACTACACAACTAACACCGCAGATACTTCCGCGTGGTGGAATCAGTTGGACGGAGCGCAAGGACACGATTTAAGCTCTCTTCCGTGTCGTCTCCCGAGAGCGGAACGAACCGACTACGAAGGAATGCCTTCCCTGCAACAGGTGAGTGTTTATTTATTCTGCACCCGTGGTCCTTATCTGGTTGTGCATTGACGCAAAATACATCTGTCACCTTCTTCTGGGGCTTCAAGCACGTGGATGCCACGCTCTACCTATTCTCCCATGTTTTTATGGTGAAACGTGGTCATGTGAAGATACGAGGTTATTGACATCCACGAAACGACACTTTTCGATTGCATCATAGCTGAATGTTCGAGGGAGAGAGAGATAGAACCGTTTAAATGTATCTAAAACGTTAGAAAATCATTGGTTGGTTTTTGGAACATAATTGTAAGCAATCGTAAAGTAATCCTAATAGTTAGAACTTCAAAGTATGTACTACCATCTGGCAATACTAGCATGGCTTACAGACAGTCATCTAACTGCAAGACTATCAAACTGTCTTTGAATTTAATCATAAAAAACCTTCCAATGTTACAAATAGCTAGCTGCCTCCAATCGTAAACACCTCTCGCTGCCCTCGTTCGTTTCATTCACCTTTCCCCGCGTATATATTACAATAATTAGCTAACGCCCGAATTGGTGAAGATTGAATCTTTTCGGATAGCAGCGGCGTCTCGTGCTTTTCCGCGAGGTTAAATAAAAAAAGAAAAAGGGTGCTTTTGATGGTGACTGAAGAGGGTCGTAACGAAGAAACCTGGTGGTCACTCATCCATAAGTGACCGACCATCCATACATTATGACAGACGCATATGCGAGTTCGCCGCGTTCATTTTCGTGACTTATTGGGTTGAGGCGTTTTCCATTTAATGCGTATTTCAAGTAAACTTTTTTTTAGAGAGAATTGAGAGATACCCTTTTCCACAATCATAACTGGTGGTTGTCCCATGGAAAATTATGCTGTAGTGTTTTGATATTGGCACAGCACAAGTGTGGTTTTTGAATCGCTCTAGTTTTGTTGAAACAAAGTGGTGATCGCTGCGTCCCTTTTCTGTAGATAAGAATTCAAAGTACGAGAAAAACTAATTGAAAATTTTGTTCTTATCGTGCCAAAGTTTGTTGAAATGAGTCAAGATTGTTAACGTCTACACATTTACACAACTTTGAAATCCCATATCAGAAGTTTTGTGAAATTGTTCACTTAGTCGTGCATATCATCCGTTGAATCGTTATTTCTCTCTCTCTCTCTCTCTCTCTCTCTCTCTCTCTCTCTCTTTCTCTCTTATTTCATTCTTTTTCATCTCCCTGTCGTTGTATGTGCAGATTTTGGCTAATTGAGGGAGGGAAGATGGTGAAAACTTCAGAAGTGTTTGCTAGCCCTCACACCCTAGCGTAGTTTGCGCTAGCCTAGCTGCTTCCTAATTTCTCCGCGCTTCGCGCACTATTTCCCACCGTTCGTTAAACTTTTGCGACGCGAAAATTCACTTCGATCCGACCAGGCCTAAGATAGGATGGGTTGGTCAACTTCGACATCTCTCTCTTTCGACCCGACGGCAGCGAACCGCAGAGCAAAGTAAAAGTGTGCTCAAGCAAGCGCGCTCACAACCGGCACGAGACGCAACGGCGTGTGAATTATAGCGTCCTCCGTTTTAGTAATGCCCCGAAAAAGCGACGCGCAGATTGTTGTCTCCACGCATCGGGAAAAGGTATACGGAGAGGGAAAAATGAAAATAAAGTTAATAAAATTCAAGTAAAGCGCGAGATTCCGTCGGCGATTCGAAGGTGGTGCCCGTTAGCCACTATATGGCACAGGACACCCATTCACCTAACGGTGGTTAACTTTCTACGCATCTCAGAATTACACTCACGTCGGAACATACGACAGCTGTGAGAAAGAGAAATATACGCAGCATATTTTGTTGCCATGGCAAAAGGTCGATCGAGTTTAATAAGGGGCTGATGCTATCATGATGGCAAAAAAAAATGTTTGGAGAAAGCTCTTGATAAGTTGTGGAAACTTGTTATAAACCAGGCCGTCACTTTGTGGCCCTGATTGAGTTGCTCAATCGAGAGCTACTGTAAATTTGTCCATATATCTGTTTTGACCTGGGGTGAAAAGTTTAAGCTTTTCACTGATTTTTATTATCAGGGTGCAATTTGAGTTCGGAATCATGAATCCAATAGATGTCTAGTGATGGCTAAGAGTACAATAAAGATATATGCATATATATATAGGCTCAGGCTGTTCGCTAACAAACAACTATGTTAAATAAAAACTATTATGTATAGTTTGTTTTAGTGGCAAACTTAATTCAAATGCATTTCAGATATGAATGTTACAAATTGTTTATGAATGTTACAATTGCTTTCCGGGAAAACCTAAGGAAATCGAGTTTTCTTGTATTGATACAACTTGTTCTCTAATGTATTTCAATTTTCCCCTGACGTATTACAAAAATATATGGTGTGCAATCGGGAAAGGAATCGATTGTGCTTACCTCTCTTCTGCCTTTACGGAGACAAGTGATACAAATGCCGTACCATAAAGTTATTATCATAAATTCATGTACATCATCTCACCTATTCGCACTATTGTGAATTGAGTGATAAGGAAGCACCATGTGCCCCTACCCTCTGTTTGGCTGGAAAAGGCTCTCATCCACATGTGTTTCCTCAATCCGCCATGATATTCTGGTTTCCTGCTGACTGCGTATACAGTGGGTAATATTCAAGTACACACTAACGTCACTAACGTCGTGGAATGGGTTACTCGTTCCTTTCACCTCCTCCAGCCTATGTTTGTGGAATGGCACACTGGCTGTAAAGCGAATGCATATCATCGCCTACCTTCGTGGCTGCTGTATGAACGGTTTGGAATCAGAGTCTCTATTCCAACACCTGCCTACTCAGATTCCTAACCTAGGGATGTGGGATGTCGGTGCCACCCGTGGGATGTGGGTGGAATGGGAATATGACGCAGGTACAGGACAACATACGAGCGGGAGGATCCAGTAACTCACGTTTATTGAGTTAATAGAAATATTCTCACCTGTCAGCCAATCGTGTGCCGTATGTCAGGAGGAAACATGCCACATGCCTGGATGTGTGCTGCAATGTAGTCGATTCTCAACCTCCTAGTTCTGGTGTGACAGTTTGTAGGAAATGTGTGTCCCTGTGGCGTCGTCGGTTGGGAATGGCCGGTATCAAATGCCATAACCGCATTCATTTTCTAGAGCTCGAGTATGCTCTTAGTCGCCAGTGTACGAAAGTCGCGTACAAGAGAAAAAACGATGTAAGTTGGTTTACCTAAACGGGATGCGCTTCCTGCGTCTTTAAGTGACCGCTATTCAAAGGAAAAATGACTGAAGGAAATGAGAGCACATATATTTGCATGCTTTTGTATGCATGGGTTCAAAGATGGAATGATCCTTTTGGCATTAACTCTATAACTAACTATGTTGTAAACGCAAAATAAGCTAAACTAGTAAGCTTTCGGTATAGTTGACGTGGGTACATGCTTCGAGCAAAGCTTAATCGAGTTAAGTGCATGGATGCATGCTTAAATCTCAGTTTACTGCAATGCACAATGTATTTATTTTCTGTATTTCTGAACTGTTATATAATGTTTAGCAGGGCAGCTTAGTGGGTACAGGTTTTGATTCATCATCTTAATCACAAAACATTCAATCAAACTCAAGCAAATAGTTTAGTTATCCAAGCATATAGCATATAGTTTACTAACAAAAATTGTTGGCTCGAATGAACGAAAGTAGATGCTTTTATTAAATGTTAGCATATTTTCATTTCTCAACAACTAGGTGCGTCCTCCTAAACGCTAGTAGCGTTTCCTTTTTAATCATACTGCCTCCAACATTTTCCATCCGTTTATCCCGCGCCCGTTGGTAGTCATTAGTTTTTGTTCCCTTTTCTACGTCATGAATGTTTTTCGCAGCAAAGCCCATGCAATAGTCACAGAGAAGAGAAAGAGAGAGAGATATAGAGAAAAAGAGAGAAGGCAAAGTGTGTGTATGTGAGAGAGTAAGAGAGAAAAGAGATAAAGTGGAAGTGTATCGACGGTATCATCATCGTCGCTGAGTCCTTTATCCAACAGGATGCAAACGGGAAAGAAGCACTTCCGACTGTTGAACATCCTGTTGCACATCGGTGCTGTGTTCTGCGTGCTCTGTTTTGCTTTGTTCAAGCGTGTCGATCCCGTCCTTATTCCTCTCCCTTCACGTCGTTCTCTGGTTTTGTGGCACCGTTCCGATTTCGTGTGCTACTGTGCAACGATATTTTTTGTGCAACAACAAATTGTCTCTTGATTTCAGTGGACTTCATACTGTTGACGCGGATTGCTGCTTGCAATTTGAGTTCAGTTCGCTACTGTGTGAGCTGTCGAATTTAAGTGCAGGTGACGTAAAGAATGTATTAGTGATAGAGAATAATCCCCCGCCAAAGTGGTTCCGCTTGCTACAAATGCACTGTTAAGATAGACACCACTGTAATTTTAAACTAACTTTTCGGTCCTGAGCATGCATATGGCGGCTTGGTAGAAAGTTACTTCTTTGTCCGAGTGTATTAAATTGATTAGGGATTCGAGCAGACGACTTGAGCGTTGTTCTTGTTGTATTTTCTCCATCCCCAAACTGAGGAGGCCCGTAGCTATCGATGATATGAGCATTGTTGAAATGGAAATATGAAAGCTTAGGCTGTCTTTCGTCTTATACATGCTACTTGTTGTGGAAATTAAAATGATTGTATGTAGAAGTTAATTGTTTCAAGTGTTTTTCGTACCTTTGAGGGTACGATGCGGTTTGAGGATGTGGCAATTGTTATTTCCACAGCGTGTATGTACTGGATTAAAAAAGCGTAAAATTTTCTATCCAGAAACATTTATGTCATAGTTTTAATTCCAAAAATATATTAACTATAAAATATCTTGTCACGCTTACCTCATGTGAAACGTGTTCGATATAGTCGATAATGGGATGAAATACTCATAATGTCAGTTACAATTTTTTCAATATGATTTTCGTGCCTTAGATTGCCGTTTAATGACGTTTCCTTGATACGCCGGAACTCTACAATTCGTTCAGCATTTAACTGTGAGGCTTCGAAACGTACAAGCAACCTGGCGCCTCCATTATTGGCGTCTTTTGCCTCTGTGAGTGTTCTGCAAGACAGATTGGTAGAGCTAACCGCAGCGTACCTCAATCCCTTCGTTCATCGCAGAAGGTCGTCAACAGTTTTACATCTCGTGACGACATTCAGCCGTTCTGCGGTAGAATTTTTGCTCTTTCGAGTCCATATTAATGAGCATCCGGTTATTGTTAAAAGCATCTTGCTAAGTTAATTTAATGCACAGTTTTCCATTTTCTGGGCTGCTTTTGGCTCGTCTTATTGCATGTTAGTGTTATTGGAAATTTTACCAAACTTTAAACGATATTGTAAGGGTTCATCATCACTTATTCATGGTAAGTTCATGGAGATTTACTGAAAAGTGTTGGCCTGGATATGTGGGTTTGCTTAGAATGGGAGTGTCTACGTAATGTTCGCTTGAAATTCAATAAATATGTTGATCCTTCTTATTGAATTGGAGCTGTAATAGTGATGATTTTCGAAATCCTTGGAACTTTAGAAGGCTCGTGAGTCATTAATCGATCTACTCATACATTTAAAATATTTGATAAATATGGGAAAGGTTGATTTATTTCAATGGTGTTAAGTTATTTTTGAATTCAGATGGAATTTGATTTTCCAATTCTTTGTCTAGTTTATTTTTGCATTCAATTTCTTGTCATAAAATCCAAGAAAAAAAAACTATCGGCACGATGTTCGTGATACAATTTTATCATACATCTACTGCGGTATATATCGGCGTTTCCATCAGGCTGGGGATGTTGTTTCGGTGTTCTAGCTGCGAGACACTATTTGAAAACTTTTTCAAATTTCCAACACGACAAAAGTAATACAAGAAAAAAATGGAGTTTCGATGCTCCATAGACATGTGGAAAATTGAAATCGTACGACAATCAGTTCTCAACGGCACTTTTCGAGAAAACATGTGCGGCTTGGAGTTTGATAAAGTGTGAAGATGTGGCTTAAATGCGAGAACCGCCATGAAAAATCGAAAGCAATATCGCTAACGTATCAATTTTATTACCGATATTCAACGCATTGCACTGTTACATAGATTACTTTATAGTAACGTTGATTGTTACTGAGTATTTTTATTAATTGCGTTGATTTGTATGATTCATTAGCAATGGTTAAATTTATTTTCAGTGTTGAACATAGTAGAAACCATTTTATTTCCAATGGCATTATCGGTATTAATGCCTTTGGTTGCCTACAATTCCAAATCCATAGAACTGGCACGTATTGTCATCGTGAACTTGTTAAGTCATTGGCGTGCTTCGGTAACGCTTGTCGAGAGTTCTCGTCTTGCGACCGGGAAGGTCAGGAAGGACCAGCTAACAGCAAAGGACGCCTGCGGATGTGGTGTGGAAAACACTGGAATGACTTTGTGGCGCCTCATTTGATGCTGCTTTGTCGCTGCTGCTGTGCGTTCACGTTCACTAGCGTTTCCACACGCTCGCGCCATTCAAAGCTATACGGGAAAACGTTGGACGAACCTTGGATCCCGTCTGCTTAGCACAGCCTTTCTCACAGAGCCTCTCTCTTCACGTGGGGAGGCCTTCCAAGAAGAGACTTGAAAGTAGAAGTGCCAACAGTCGAAACATCGCACGTGAACTGAAACGAGATGCCGAAACTGCGCTATACCACCGCGTACCACTCGTGTTATCACCCCGTCGAGTCACCGATTTGCAGCATTACAGCACGTGATATTTTTGCTTGTCTTTTTATTCCGTTCTGCTTTCATTCTTTAATCATTCGTGTAATCAAGGCTCCGGCACTTCGGGTCGAAGTCGTTACAAGCCTCAATGCCTGCAAGGATTGGGCCCGGTGGCAAAGTGTCGCAATGTGTTTTTGTACCACACAGACTTGCTTTCCAGACGGTGCTCCGAGTTTGTGCATATGCGATGGAGAAAATCGGCCATGTTTCCCTGTATGTCCTATAGTTTTCCTTTTGAAGTACATTTGATTCTTTCTTAATTCTTTAGCTGAAATTAGTAATGAGTTTTAAAGTATAGTTTTATGTACGCATATCTGCTTCCTTATTAACTACTTCATATTTTAAGGATAAAATTTCTGTTTTATAACATTTTTTTGGCAACATCGATAATATATATATATATATATATATATATATATATATATATATATATATATATATATATATATATATATATATATATATATATATATATATATATATATATATATATAAATGTATATATATATATATATATATATATATATATATATATATATATATATATATATATATATATTTATATATATATATATATATATATATATATATATATATATATATATATATATATATATATATATATATATATATCAATTTCTATCAGTGAGGTTAGGCATCGATACCAATGAAAGACTGGCGTTTATTTTTAGATCTTTCTCCCTCAAAGAGAAAAAGGGTTAACCATGAGTTGTGTACGCGAGCTTCCTAAAGCCACCTGTTGCAGAGCATGCTTCTTTCTATCTCTCTCGGTTGTCATCAAGCATGAATGAAAAAGCAAAAAGGGGACTTTTCGTCCTGTCCCGTGTGACAGTTTTCTACCTAGCAGCAAGCATGCATTTCTCTTCCTCTACGGTGTGTCCATCGGGGGCAGTAACATCGAGCACAGAGACCACTATCAATACCACCACTAGTACGTAGTATCCTCGCATGTCCTTTGACACACACACACATACTTGCATTGAGAGATGGCAGTGCGCGTAAGCACACACATTCTCGCATATCAAGAGAGACGGAAAACTCGTGTTTTGGGATATGACTGTTGGTACTAGGTGGCTCCAATCGTCCCCTCAGCATGTGACTATGGAACAGGAATCATGCAATCGGATGATTCTTCTACGGGAGTGGCTCACGCTAGTTTAAAGGATCGCAAAAACTATCGGAAAACGCAAAGAAAACGGTTAATGGTCGCATATACCCTCGCTAGGCTCGACTCCTCTGGGTAACCTACTCGTGGGAGATTCCATTTAGTGTGCGTGTATCCGTGTTTTCATTCTACCATATTTAAAGCTCTACGGGGTTGAAAATTAAAGCTCTTTCCTTTTTAACCTAGGAGCCATTTCCCTTACAGCAAGCGGCAGGCCTTAAAGCCAAAAGCGAGTGGCCACACGCACTGTGCCTGGCTATTAATGTGTTGCTTTTTTGCTTCATGGGAAATTTTTGGGTCATGACGACGTGGGAAAATCCAGATAAGAGGGAGAATCATTCAGCCAGGCAAACGCGTTGCTGCACGTAGTACAATTTTAAAGACGAATTCCGTATACCGCAAAACACGATCACACTTGACTACCGTTGAAATCCGGTACCGCACGTGTGAGTGGGTTGGCATGTCCATCTAGTAGCATGTATTAGTGTGTGATTAACTGCGGATGAAAAGATTCTTGCGTATACTATCTTGGGAAATTCGTTCGGGGTTTGGCTCATTTTGTCCATAAACCCACATCCGGTGAGAGAGAGGTAAAGGGTACCGTTTAGGCTGTCTAAAAAAGAACATCCTTTTACGTGTGATATTTCGTCCATTCAACCGTTCATGCATTAAACTGAACGGGTTTTCATCAAAGGACCAATCGAAGCTCTGATTCGTGTGGATTCTCTTCTGAAAGGCGATTATTCGCGAACGTAATCGATGCGTAATCGTGAGATTGCGTTCAATAATTTTTTTTGCACAACCATTATAATTTGCAGATACATGATGAATAACAGAATGCTATTAAATTTGTATTATTTTAAGTTGTTAAGAAAATGTTCAGTATATTTGTTTAGTTAGGCATATAAATGTACAAACTTTGAAATCTGTTCTAGATTATTATGGATCGGTTGCTCTTCGTGTTTTTAGATGGATTTTTTTTGGTTCGAGGCAGATAAACTACATCCATGAACATGATTCTCAGTTTGTTTTTTATTCTCGCTATCATCATTGATCATCATTGATAAATTTATTTCAATTGAGGTCTGTTTGTTGGGTATTTTGATAAGACTCAACTGCTATTGGGTATTGTTGTAGCAAGGTTTTTTTATCGTTGAACCTGTTTCAGTGATGATTTTATCGTTTTCTGATACAAATGAACTTTAAAACCGGGCATCACCTTCTGCTGCTGAATATTTCGGAGTGATGTTAGGTCTTGAAGTCTAAACAGTCTCTGTCGATGTTTTTTTGCAGGGAGTGTCGCAACAATGAACAGATGGTGTAGATGATTGATTATTTGACAAATCAACGGGATTGATTTGTGTAAAATCAGGTTTCTGATTTTCATCTCTCTTTTTTAGTTGTATAAAAAATATTTCATGAAATAGCTCTGTTAACCCATCACTTCAGTCTGTAAATGTAGGGTTCATAGAACGATTCTTTCATAAAAAAAGGAATAAGGTGCTTTCTATGCAAAATAAAGCACGTGTTTGATCTTGTGATTTTATACATTAAATGCAGGTTTATTACTGAAGGTTGGGGATATGAACAAAAAAATCATATTAAAAAAATTGTTGCATAAAAGTTTTTTTTGACACAAGAACAAAGCTTTGGAAATGTTTCCTTCCAGAATAGACTATAGGATGACATCTATACGATCTGCATATTTGCGTAGAACACTGGGAAGGGAACATATCGAGTTTGCATTGGGATGGATTATCTCACCACTGCTGGGATGATGACGTCAACTACCTCGAGTTTTCCACTAGTTTTCCAGCACCGTAGGACTCCCTGGCAACCCGCAGACACCCAGCATCAGTGTGTCTTTGCCAATGGAAAGGCATCCCAATTGTGCGGTATTGGACATTGTTACCTCCTTACAGAGAAATGCAAAAGAAATGTACATCGGTTTTGTATAGGGAAATTTTTTTTTGATTCCTTCATTGGCCTCGTCCTTCTGTTCGGCGCACGGTTTGACGTCGAACGTTAGGCTGTTGCAACAGCAACGATTTCTTCCACAAGTTGTTCGAATATGACGGCGTTGGCATTCTCCTACAGTTTTCCAGCTTAAAATCGCGCTTCCTCGTTTCAGCAGTGCGAAAACTAGATCTTCTTGTGCGGCATTCAGCAAAACGTGAAAACCAACCAACTCGTCCGGCGACCGAGACCACCCGGTTTTCTCATTGCAGCCGTTACGGGGGATGCTTGTCCAGTTTCATCCGTGTCAGAAGTTATGACTTCGTGAACCATTCTTCGTCCCTTGTGCCTGCCTCTTGCTCTCTTGGTTGCGTTCGGATGGAAACTGCTAAAAACACCCACGAAAGCGGGGATAAAAAAAACAACAACCCTCCTTCGTTTTTCCACGGGCTGGGTGAATGGTGGTGAAAGCTTGGGAAATGCTACCATCACGAAAAGAAAAGAAGGATGCTGTGCCGTAGAAAGCAGGCAAAGCATCGGCGAAGTGCGCTAAATGCGGCAAACTTTAAGCAATGATAATCATAAAAATCGTCCCTAGTCATCGCTCTCGCTCACCGCGGCCGTCCATCGCATTTGCGCTGCCACCTTTCTGCATGTGACTTGCATTGTTGAGCTATTCGAAGTCAGCTTTATTTTCTCTTTCGTTATTGTTGCTCAATCCCGTCTTGCGTGCGCGTCCCGTTGATCGTACAAACGCAAGGAGCATGTAACAATGTCCGCAATGGGAGCAAGAGAGTCCGCCGTAATTGTACCCGATCCTCAACCGGAAAAGCCCCTTTCCTTCCAACACACCTTCTACTCGTTCGCGTTCACGAACGGCCGTGTTAGTGATGCGGAAGGCACAAATTAAAATTGAAAGAGCTAAGAAAAAAAGCGGCTCCTGCGCGAAAATCGTTCTTTTCTAGCGGTGCGTTTATTTTTCCCTGGGTTCGCCGCCGATGCGAAAGAAATTAGAAGTATTAAGAGTGAGTCTGGTATTGCAGAACAACGGACCGAAACCAAGAGGCAGTAGCCTCGAAGCCATTTACGCTCATTTGTTTCACCTTTTTGTGGGGTGGCATTTGTTTTAATAATATTTTTTATGATTCATTGTCAATTGTAATTCCACCGGCACCAGGGACGGTATGCGCGGTCCCAATTCAAGAGAAGATGGCATTAGTTTTGTTTCTTTTCTACTTGCGGAAGGATGTGGCAGTAGCTGAGTTTCTCATCATCCGTCCTAGTGGGCAAAAGAGTATTCTCATTAGTTAAAATGGCTAAAATCGTTTGAGTTTGTGTGTGTAATATTGTCAATTGCATTTCCCACCGTGACAGACGGCCGACGTCATTCACGGGTTGCAGGGAAAGGATCCCGGAGGAAGTCACGAATGAAGGATTTGCTCCAAAATGGGTGCACAGTTTCCCCTTCACTGGACGTCCGCCGGAATATCCTTCGGTATTTCCTTTCGGGAAATTAAAATAACAAATAGAGAGAAAAACCGCTAGTGTGAGAAGAGGACATGACGTCCGTGGAAGCGCCTAACGGAAGGGCTTTACGGGGCCTTCGAAACCTACACCAGAGGATGCGTGGGTGAGAGGATTTTCCAACAAATGAGGATTCCCCAACCCGTAATTGCAATGTGGGGTAAATAGAAATGCAAACCCGACGAAAAGATTCCGCCACGGAAATGGGATGGGAAGTGGGAACTCTTTCCCGCGTCGGGGAATTTTTCACTTCCGCTTTGATGCGTACTCGTGGCGAGGACGACCTCGCACATCACATCAGGACATTGGCGCTGTATGCGAGCGCGTGATATCACTTATCACTTCTCTGCTCATTTTTATTTCCCGCGCTTCCGGTCGCTCGGATAAAAGAGTTTCATTAGCGAGTAGTGTGGAGGCTTTGTTTTGTTTTGCCACTTTTACTTCATTGCAGTATAGAAGGTGCAAAAAAAGAACTAGCCTACAGGGTGCCGCTTAACGTAAACGATAGATGGACGTGCTTGCATTATAACGAAACTGCCCAGAGGCAGACGCCCACCGTCGTTACGACACTGTGTGGTGGGTTCGTAATTGGGAAAAACTCGAGCGAAAATGTGCCATATTATTTTCCTTCACCTCCTTAGAATCCTCGACAGCCAGTTCACTATAGCGCTATTAGGACGATAGGGCAATAGTTCATATACACTTCTGAATAGAGAAAGAATATGAGTGTGTGTCTGGTTACAATTTTATTGTTTCTTTCGTGAAGCAATAATCGTCTGAGGTCATGCTACTGTTCTAAGCACATTTTCCGTACTTTCTGTGTTTGTGTCCTTTTCCTCATATTCTGTTTCCTGCTCATTCGCACAGACTACCTTCAAGGACTTCCCCAGCCCGGACATTGCCAGATCGCTGACAGGGCCAGATATTCTGCAGAAACATTCCATCAACTCGTTGCTGCTGGAGCACAATGAGATCATCTCCCGGGGACTGCCGTCACCGATCGAAGGTAAGCATGGAAATAAGATGGGTACTGCGTGCATATTTCACTGTGCAGTGGGCGTAGAAAGGGAAAATGCCAGCATTCTAGCCGTTGGTGGAGAGTCTTTTGATTGGCTCTGTAGCGAGTTCCTGTTGCTGCCTACTGTATTGCGCTTCGGGACAATTGTTTTTCCAGCTGCGGATCTTGGGCCAGCATTTCGTGTGTGTTAGTACCGCTCACACGTGGTGTTAGTGGAGTTTTGTTGAAATCCTTCGCATCAGAAGGTGTTTCTTCCATTCGGGATGCTCCTTTTCGTGACGTGGAAGCTGCAATCATTGAAACAATAGCACTCTCCTGTGGATGTCGGTGCAATCTGATGGTGTTTAAGTCTGTATGTTTTTTAAATGCACCGATTGTAGATTTTCCCGTCCGGAGTCTTTCCGACCAAGCGGTGATTATGTTTGGCCCTTCGCGATATTGTTTTCTGTATATAATAACATTGTTACAAACTTGACATGCTTATGAATGCAGTGGACTCACGAATAAGGCTTGGAAAATATCCGCAACATACTCAGGAGAAGAGATCGGTCGTGTGTTGGTATTTTTTTCCTACGGAATGATGGCGGAAAGGTTTTTTTAATTATATTTTCTTCACTAGTGTTCGTTTTTATCCAGAAGCAGGGTCGCGCGGCATGAGCTGCTGGAAGCTAGCCGATTTTATTATTCATGAAAATGCCTGTGTCACCACATTTATCTCCGTTTAGCGTCGAACGATATTCTAAGCGGCCGGTCCTGCTAAAGCTGCCATTTGTGAGACACATTGAATGAGACGGAGTGTGTTCGGGGAGTGTAAGACGCATCGTTTCTTCCACATGTAGTCTGCTCCATTGTGTGCTGCGTGGCACACATGCCGTACGTTTTTTTTCTTCTTGATTTCGTTCTGGCCACCACGTATATTTCGGCGCTGATACTGAATTGCATTCCAAGCCGTTACAAGGGAGTCAAGATTTCTCCAAGGATTTCTTTAAGGAGTGTTTTCTGGCCGGTGCTAGAGGATGCCCTTGCCGAATTTGTTTTGGTGTGTGTCGTTTGTAACTAGCGTGTGGATCAAGGTCAAGTAAAAGTATTTTAGAGGTGAAGTCAGAGGTTGTAAGCACTTGGATGAATCGTTACTGAAAATTCGATATTTACGTTGTCTTAATATATACTTATGTAGTGCAAATAATATTGATTTTAAGTGGCGTTTGTAATGATTATTTTTTAAATATTTTTCTTTCGAAGACAATAAAAAATAAGCTTTTAGTATTTTTACATTCATTGCACATAGCTCATAAATAGTGTTCCTTGCGTATAAACACTGAATTTCTGAGAGAAAACATTCTGTGACTTGTGTAAATATAATTGAAAGTTCATAACTTACGTTTGAATGTCTGTCTGAGTTTGTCATTTTAACCAGCTTCATAGTTTAAGAACATTAATGTAAACATTTTATTGCTTCTGCGTGCATGTTCTGACGATGTGCTTTTTGGGATGTATATTTTTTAACATGCATTACTACATCGTGGTTCTTTCGGTAATGTTGCTGATCTAAAACGAACTTTTCTTACTAGGCTAGGTACTGAGTATAAGTTTTATGTTTTTCACTATTTTTTCTCAATGCTTTAATAGATGCCGCCAGGTGGCACCTATTTCAGCCTATGCTGCGTTATGCACCTGGGGCGGGACGCTTGTGTCCTAAAACAATCTTTATGTGTGGCAGTAGACCGTGCTATAGAGCGAACCGTTACTAAAGAAGGCGCACGATCATCAGCCTCGGCGCACGCAACCACAAATCAAACATCACTCAAATGTAGTACTGTTCGCTTCCTTCGGGAAGGGAGAAGTTCATGCAAAGTGTATGCCCGTTTACTGGAATCTAGAAGCGAATGAAGCTCTGAAGCTCAAAGCCTCTCTAAACACAAAAAAAAGTTTATTGGAACCTCACTCTCGATATATACCTCCTAAGGGTATCAATTCAATAATCAAAGCCCAATTACCATCTATCATTTTTTTGTAATTTTTTCTCACCATTGCTTTGAGATTCTGGGTTGGATAATAACACTGAGGTAAAATAAACATTTGTGTTATTTTATCCATTAGTTTTATCCCAACTAATCTAGATGTGTGTCGGCTTTTTTCAATCGATGAAAACGTTCGTGTCAAAAATATTCCTTCTTTAATTTACACCGCTTTGTGTGCAACGGGATTTACGGGCTCTCCGTTCTGTGCAGTATTAGAGATATTTATAAACCTATACCTATCCGAGGTAGGGAACGAAAGCAGTAGTGCGTTAATTGGCAGTGCCTGCATACGTCACGCCTCGTTGGGCGGACTTATTAATTGAGGCTAGTTGGGGAAGCTTTTTTTGATTTCGGACGCTGCAATCTGCGGACGGGTGAGCAAAGGCGAGCAGAGCTTCTATAAGCATAGACGGTTTTTGTTCAGCTGATTAGCAAATCGAAAAGTTGGGGCGATGATGGTTGGTTTTCGATATGGCCTGCCAAATTGAGTGGACATATATTTATGATCACATTTTATCTTTGAAATCGGTTAGTCCGCCCCATGCTCAGGGCAAAGTGAGTGCCACGCGGACATGAACGGTGGTATCTCGCTTCGTCTAAGGGAATGCAGTAATTTATGCGCTTAAAATTATAAAGAGGCAGACAAGAGCAAGCAAGCGAACGACGTAGTAGATGCGATAGAGCATCATTTTCGAGACTGGTGTGAACGCTGTGTACCGTTGGAGTAGAGAAATGCGCCGGTGATGGATTTTACGCGTTGTTGATTATTCATATCAACATAGAGTAAAGCGTTGTTCCTTCGTTTCAAAAAAGTTCAAGTAGCAAAGAAAAAAGCAGAGTGAAGAACTCGCTAAAGGAGGATAGCGGTCGGCGAAAAAAGAAACAACACGGTAAGGAGGGGGAGGTAGGTTACTGTTGCGAGATTTCATAATTAAGCTCGCTTCTTTTTTGGTTTCTACTGCCCAAATTTACAGTTGTTTCATAAATATTTGTGAAAGCTTGACACGGTGTCATGATCTTTCCCGATCTCGTCTTGTTTTTACATCACTTTTTAAAGGTGAGTAAAGCGTGTGCAATAAAAATATAGGCTATGTTCGTGGAATAATTATAGGCTATGTGAACTATAATTTTTAATACTGCAAATAATACATTAATAGTAATAATATATTTTATCATTTTTAAATTTAAAAGGTGTGTAATTGTAATGCGAATTAAACAATTCCTGAAAGTCCCTTGAACAACCACACTTTCCGTGCTACGTAATACTATCACAAAATTCCAAATCTTTGACAGGCAAGTCTGTGTTGTTTAGAAATAGCCTATTGCGGTGACTCATTCTACCGAGCTGGTAGGAAAACAATTAATTATTTACGCCTCTGTGCGCTAACCTTCACTCACCGCATGATTTTCTTCTTCGTTAACAAAATTCCACCACCAAATCTTCACTGAAACGGAAGACTACTCGGCTGATTCTCACATATAACATTTTGAATCTGGAGCAAAAATGCTTTTCACGTAAGCGTTTACACCGTTTTTTTTGTCTAAATTGTGCCGTTTCCACAAAGCATTTGCAATGTCTTCCTCACGCTATGTTTGCTCCGTGTAGTGATAGGGTGATCCTTAAGCCATGCGATTTTCAGAATATGACATACGCTTGCTATCCCAGTAAAGCAATCGATTTTACGTCCTCCATGTCGCTCGTAGTTCAGCATCCGAAAAGATCAATGTTTTTTCGGCCCTCTCCCATTAGGCTCATTTCTTTCGCAGTTGCTAAGATTTTATCGAGTTGAAATATCACTGCCAAGTGCGCCACTAATGAGGTCTGTTGACGTGATCGGGAATACAACCCCGAGTAGGCTAATGTCGGCTCAAAGAATTCACAGTCTGAATGTAGCGGATAGGAGATTATTGCAGTGAAATAGACGGTGAATTTATGTAGACGAATTATTTTGCATCGGCAGTAGATTGGGCATGGGGCTGGAGTAGAGGAGACAGGGCACGTGTTCTGCCCTGCCGCGAGCATAGCATTGAGTCGCGTCTAGTCGAATGTAGAAAAGGGAGATAATGTTGTGTTTACTTCGTTTCACTGCCCTCCCCAATGAGTTCCGGATGAACCGTCTCTGGTTGATGTGCGCGCGGATCCCGGGGATACCGGGCAATGTAGAACAAGCTTCTCATTTCTTGCTTTTCCAACCAACCCCTCCCTCCGTCTCAGCAATCGCGCGCACACCCTCCCTGACTGACGGACGACTTGCTTATGGCTCGTGGCCGGGTTGGGCTGCAACGAAGAAGAACTTGCTCGCTAGTTTTCCTTTCGTCACAGTGGCTGGCTGATAAAGTTTTGCGGGAATAGTAAGGGTGGAAAAAAGAAAACAAAAACACCCGTGTACCGCTCGATACTATTGAACCAAGCCTGGCTGATCGGCTGGCATGCCAGGGGTGGGATGAGAGATAAATTGAAGTTCAAGTACATTTACGGAACAGGAGTTTCGGGCGAATGATTGAGGGAATACAGAAGCTTCCGTAGACCGGCGGGTTGTGTTGTTTCGTCTTTTTACTGTGACTGAGCTGAAGTAAATGTAAGGAGATGGCTGGTGAGCGTTGCGATGGTGTATGCGCGCTGGTCAATGGCACATAATCAACGCCCAACTAACCGTAAATAAGCGAACTATGTTTGATTGAGCTTCGTCTGCCGGTCGCAAGTGCTCCGCAGGAAACTCTAGACGGTTCTGGTCTGCGTCTGGCCGGGGAAGGCCGGGGAGTTATGTTGCATGCAACAGTTTATAAGAATTGATCCCCGCGGCTTCCGGCAAACTAGATCACTCCAGCTCGCATATTTTTCACAGCTGGATGGGCAGGTTGTGTTATCGCGCTTGGTTATGTCATGTGGACCGTATGGAAAAGGGGTAGTATTTTTTCAGCTGTATTATTCATTGAGTCCGTGTAAGTTTTCAAACTTTTTTGCGATGTATAGAAATCGTTTTAATTTTTTTTTCTATCAAGCTCCTCCTAAATTATGCAATTTTAGTTATTATTTAGTACTTTTTTATCAAATTTGTATTATGATTTAATAGAGCTGTATTTAATACTGTAATATTGTTCAAGTAATCGTGTTAAATGCACGATACTATAATTAATCGTGTCTTAATCTAAGATGATTTAAACGTTTCGGGAAATGCTGATGAATTGTTTGAGACAATAATCAGCACCCTGCCTCTCGGGGTGTTATCTCGTATTGATAAATGAGGAATCCAGGACGCTATGGTGCACTACTTTCTTTTACCGTGTGTAGAGAAATTTTAGCTACTCATTTGCGCAATGGTCTAACTTTCCACTGTTTCCTTGATACATATCTTTCTTAATGGTTTCTGGTTGAATGCGGACTTAGAATAGGATACAAACTATTGAAAACTGAAAGAAAAATGTGATTCTGCTTGACATGTGGCTTTAGATCAATTAAAGTTGTAGGTGCGGTGTTCCGATTAATAAAATAATAAAGTGCGTAGGCAGATCAACGAAAAATAAAACCGAAACGATTGTACTACCCACAGTGGTACTAATATACTTACTTATATTTATTTGTCTAGTAAACGCACAGTCAAGTTGTGGTATGCTTCAATACTAACTCAACGGGGGGAAAGCGCAAAAACTAAAGTAAATAAACACACCTGAGAGAGAAGGAAATAATTCCTTCTTAGCTATTCGGTTGGATATGCGAGGCGATTTCCTTCGCCTCGAATCGGGAGAGCCAACGGACGACGCCATGACTTCCAGTCAAGCGCTACGAGAAGCGTTCGGGCTCGCACGCGCGTTCCAGATGGTGTAAATCACACTATCCGGGTGCAACAGGTGGATACGCAAGGGAAAAAGGGGTTGCCGGCTGTGTGTGTTGCGTGGCCACACTCGCGCGATGCCCGTTCGAAGGAAAGGCGCCGACACAGCAGCACCTAATTACGCTGAACTCGTAACGTCGTTGAACGGTCGAATCTTTCCGCTGGAATGAAACTGCTGGGATGGGGAAGAGGTGTGTGTGTATCAGTGGGGTCCGGGGGTGGCTGCTGTTGACCGCGGGCAACCCATCCTCGCCAGGTATGGCTCACGCTCAGCGTGCCCACAAACAACAAACCACCTTGTGTGTGGTTATGATGATGGTTGCGTTATTAGGATACACGCATCGATGACCACGACGTCATCTTTGAGTAGGCGCGCACCGATGGAAGGAAGAAACTTTTGTCTCTCTGGAGCACTTTGGGTGTATTGGATAACCACAGAGCTATACTGGCGGTGGTGTGAAGTGCCTATGGCCATGCACCAGTCGCACGCGACGTGGCATCAGAGGATGCTTTTTCTTTTGGGGCGCACACGTTGCAAATCGTACGGCGGCAAGTTCCCTGCCAAAAGTGCTTGCTGTTTGTTTTTGGACGCACCCATTCATATAGACGCTCGAAGCTGCTCTCAATATATCACTGGTAATCATGCCAGTCGTCGGAATATTGACCATTATGCAAGAGTCGCGCGCCGGTGGTGCCTGGTAATATCCTCTCGAAGCAGGGAAACATTGGATTATTCTAATGATTTATTGCGAGTTATATTACTTGGAACGCGGACAAATTGAGGCGCACATAACTCTCGTCAATCGCGATGGTATGTTTGTTTAAGGCTATTGTTGGTTTCAAAAATGCAACCATGATCAGCGGCGGCATGTGCGGTGCTGAATGTAGTAATTTATTTTTTTTTGAAAATGCATAAACATTTTTCTTATGTACCACAGAAAAGTGCCATTATTTAGTTGCCTCTCCAATGTCTCATTCGATAAAATCGTCATGATTTGCTACCCTCTATCTATCGTTCAACCAACATGACCATGATTTGTGTAACTTTTACTGGATGCAACAATTGCCGGGCTAGTCCTTGTTCGGTGGGTCGAAAACGAGCTAAATCATGAGCAGTTTTTCTCTCCTTGGTAGAAACTTTTCTATTTAACAAGGAAGGGCATTCGCGACATAATTAAGATCATCGTTGGTGTTGATACTCGAGGCCACGGTTTAATAAACTTCAATGGTTTCTAGCCAATATTGCCGGTTTTATTCCGAGAATATCTTCGCCGCTGGATGGTGTGGAAGTATCATTTATTTCGCGCTTGAAATGGTGCCAAATAAGTTAAACCAAGGTCCATTTGCTGCCAAATATTGCATACACTCCAGGCCTCGGTGCTGGTACGGGTGCTGGTTTTGAGAACGTAACGAACTACAAATATGGTCTACGTTCTACTTTTAGAAGGAGCTCCAGATCATAGATGAATTGTCATCATTTGCTTTTGAATGTGCTTCCTCAAACATTGGTGATCATGACCTAAATGTAAAGAAACGCTTAGACACGCTCACTTGATAGTGCTTCACGCTACTTATAATTTTCTTTGATTTGTTATGAAAAACAATCTACTCGATCAAACGAAGAAGTTGTTATGCCTTTCAATAGTTTTTATTACATTAGAAATTGATGGCAATCTCTACGTTTCCAAAAGTTTTTAGCAATAAAGTTGATCCAATATTCATTTATCTATGTTAATCTAGACACAGGCTATTATTTGTATCCTCAAATAACAGGATTCTTCCTGCCATGTAATCGTATTAAGCTAAGAGTAGTTAATGTGAATGCGATAACCAAACGATATTTATCATATTTATATGAAGTCCTATTCAATTGCTATTTTTCTTTGATTTTTCCTTGGTTATCTTTTTTATTTATGTGTACCACTCATCTTTAAATTTTTTCAATCAATTTTTATCTTACGTGTTCGTCGCACAAACCTCTTGATTTAATGGTTCGTTAACCGCCATTTTTTTAATTGCACCGCAGATAACATGTCACTGTCGGATCTTCTGGGAGGTTCGCAAGCATCCTCCCCAATCTCAGTATCGTCATCACTGGTGACTAGTTCATCCAGCTCGTCGGGAAAAAGCACGAGCCAGCACCAGAATAGCAGCGCCCTAGCAGCAGCAACCCACCATCATCATCACCTGAGCACTCATCATAACCACAATGAACTGCAGCCAAACCAACACCATAACCATCATCAACAAAACGGACCGCTCGCGACTTTCTCGACGCTGCCGTCGTCTTTGGGCGTCGGTGTTTCCGGGGGAGTGACCAATATTTGTGACGACAGTGCCAGTAGCATCTTCAGCTCAACCGGTCTTAGCTCGGGTAGCGGAGGTAGCACGGCAAGTGGAACGATTTCATCGAATCCATTCAATTTTGCCAGCCTACGAATTCCCAGCCCGTCGCTCAATTCGCCGGACCTCTTGAACAGCGGCGGGCTTATCGGAGGTAGCATCGTAGGAAGCAGCCATAGCACTGCCAGCAACAGTAGCAGCAGTAGTAGCAGCGGAATCAGTTGTGGCATTGGGAGTGGTGGCAATGGCCAGTCACCAACAACACATTCGTTTTACTCCAGCTTGCAGCAACAGTCGGCAGGCAGTGGAGGCGAAGGATCTGCAGGATCTTCTGGTGGGGGAGTAGGATTCGACGAATTTCGGGTGAGAAAAACGATATATTCCTCCTTAGCGCAATAATACCAACAGCACCCATTCCACTATGGACAGTGCGAAATCAATTAGAGCTCATTCACCTTGTTCATTTCACAAGTTTTCAATCATGTTCAAACAAGTTATCTCTTCAAACAAGTTATTTGGCACGAAACAACCATCGAAGCGAAAAGGCATAAGGTTTGATCTGAAAAATTTTCCAAGCTATGATTCTTGTCTATCACTCGATTTGAACAGTTGCCAAGTTTTGTGCCACCCTACTAGAGGCAGTTGTAAAGATAAGCGTGTTGATTGATTATTTTTAGCTATTGTGAAATGAAGAATGCAGGACGATTCTAGAATGGTTTCATTTATATTTTTAAAATCGGTTAAAAATAAAACTATGTTCACATTTTTTTTCAGTTTGATACTGATCTAGTGCTAGGATGTGGCAGTAGCGGTATCGTGACGCCGAATGGATTGACTACCGAAACGCTAAAACTTAGACGACGACACATTAGTTTCGATTGCACTACTCCTACCACTGGCACGTCTTCGCCAGGTGAAGGAGCCTCGCCTACGCTAACACTGCTCTGTCCAAATACCAGTGGTCGAAATTATCGAAACGGTAGCTATTCACAACTCCAGCAAAGCACTGTTGCCCAACAACACAATCCACAACAACAGCAGCAACAATCAATCAATGTTCCTTATGATATCCTCACTGGTATTGGGAGCGCAAACAATGGAGGAACAGTTATTAGCAACAACATAGCTGCTATGGGCGGATTTGATGCGAATAGTACTAACAACAGCTCGTTGTCGCTGTTCACAGTAGGCAATGGATCTTTATCCCGTTCACATTCGCCGCAGGATCATACAGACACTAGCAACTTGCTGACGAACCTTGAGAATGCGAGCATATTAGATATGCTTAAATGTTTTACTCTAGGTCAGAGTACGAATTCTCCTACTGGACAGCATAATAATCAATCACAACAACAGCCATACGTACAACAAAATCAATTCGGGCCTTACACATCGTCTCTGGGTACAATGTATCAGCAACAACCGCAACAAACAACTGGACCAGTATCGACATCCTTCGGTACAAGTACCGCCAACAGCGGTACCATAGCCAGTTTATCTGGATTGAACTCAAATAATACGGGTATTTCCAGTGACTACGAACGATTGCAAAATTTACAAGCGCTCAACACTCTTCGCTTGTTGCAGCAATCGCAGCAGCTGTCTCAATTGCAGCAGTTGCAGTTTAATCAATCTTTACTATCTGCAACTACCGGTAATACCAATGGTATTTATTCTGGTAGTGTCGGAGCAGGTAACATTTCCCCCTCCGGGACCAATGGACCTGCTGCAAGTAACATCGGATCTGCTAGCAGCAGTGCTGGTGGCAATTGCAGTAACAATAACAACAGTAATGCGCAAACCAAAAACTGGTCACCACAACATCAGCAACAGCTATTACAACTTCAAATGCAACAAGGCTTCTCAACCACATCATTGAACGGGGGTTCTAACGGAGGTAATGGATATGCGGATAACAATCTTGATCGTATTGCAAGATTCCATCGATCGTCTGCAGGTTAGTTATCTCTTTGATTTGCAATATGCCTCGAAATCTTCCTGAGGCTTTTTATAGATCCTGCTTATAATTAGAATCTTATTATATTTATTAGGATCTTATTTACATATTTTCTGTCTTTCATATATACAGCCCATTATGATGCCACCTGCACTTGGAGTGGTGTTTTGCCTCCTCGCTCAAACAGATTGGTGACGTATTCCTCGAAAATTTTTCTCGGTGGGATGCCATGGGACATTAGTGAACAATCTTTGGTACAAGTATTCAAACCATTTGGCTCAATAAAGTAAGTTTTGTTCTTTAATTCACTTTTTTTTATAAATCATTATCACTATTTTGCAATGTTTTAATGCATGTCACTGTTCATTCTTATTCATTTGTGCAGAGTTGAATGGCCTGGCAAAGAACAACAAGCCACACAACCAAAAGGCTACGTGTACATTATTTTCGAGTCGGACAAACAGGTAAAGGCGCTGTTGCAGGCATGCACTTACACGAACCCCAATGGTAACATATATGGTGGTAACCACGGGTGTGCAAGTTCAGGAAACATTACATCTACTCGTGCGAGCCTGAACGGATCTTCGTCGATAAACTCGAGAAATTGCTTTGGGACGAGTTGCGATGATGAGGCGCATCAGCAACAGCAACTGGTGCCGATGCATAATCTAAACAAACTGATAGCTCCACCAGGTGCGAAAATCAACTTCAAGATATCTTCGAAGCGCATCAAATCAAAAGATGTTGAGGTGATCCCATGGAATATTGCGGATTCGAATTACGTGAAATCCACCTCACAGAAACTTGACCCGACGAAGACAGTATTTGTTGGTGCGCTACACGGTCAGCTGACTGCTGAGGGCTTAGCGAAGATTATGAATGATTTGTTTGATGGGGTCGTTTACGTTGGCATCGATACGGACAAGTACAAATATCCACTTGGGTCGGCTCGTGTAACATTCAACAACTGCCGTTCCTATATGAAAGCGGTCGTGGCAGCTTTCATCGAAATTCGAACGACCAAATTCACGAAGAAGTTGCAGGTGGATCCTTACTTGGAGGATTCCCTTTGTTCGATGTGCACAGTACAACATGGACCATATTTTTGTCGTGAAATCGTGTGTTTCAGGTTTGTTTAATATTTTGTTTTTAATTTTTTTTTCAAAATAATTTTGAAATAATTTTTCTATTACGTGATATATCTTACTGTTTATGTTTTCCTCAATCTTAGATATTTCTGTCGCTCATGTTGGCAGCTACAGCATAGTCGGGAGGTGTATCTGCAGAATCATAAACCACTAACCAGAAATTCAAAGTTCACCGCAATCATAGGTGTAGGACCTCAACAGCAGGTGCAATCTCACACGTTAGGCAACAACAACGGTATTCATCACCCACAGCAACATACGTTTGATCACAATCAATACTACAACAACCATCACAATCATCACCATCACCACGAGGGATCCAATCGCTCGCTGGGGCATCAAACCAATTCTAATTTATCGTCGAACAATCAGTACCACAAAAATGGTACACCCTCACATCACAACGGCCACTATCATCATCAACAACATAACCACGGTCGTTTAACGATGTTGCAACAGCAGTATCAACGTTCACTTTCAAAATCGCCATCTCCGTCGATTAGCAATGGTGTGGAAAGTGGAAGTAGCAACGATATCAACAGCAGCAGTGGCAGCAGCAACATTAGCAGTAGCAGCAGCAGCAGTAGCAGCAATAGCAACAACAGCAATAGTTGCAGTCCTTTGGGTATCAGCAACCAGCAGCGCAACACCAACAGCGCTGGTAGCAGCTGCAGTAATAATAGCAATACAGGAAACAACTCCATTGGCGGTGAGTCCCTACTTGGTTCCTCCTGCAATGGATCACTAAACATGCAGCAGTTGGGTTTTATTGGTAACGGAGGTAGCGTATGTGGTGGTAGCAATGGTGGTAGTGGATTGATCATTTAAGTGGATCAGTGGATTGGTGAATTTTTGTTTTTTTACTTTCATCTCTTTTGTATTCGTTTTGCATGCTGCAGAACCATTAGTAAAATTATTTGTTTTTCTTGCAGTATCCTTATATATGACGGATAAGTATTTTAGTTTACTCAGTTCCAGGGAATAATTTGTTTTTAGTCATGCTTCTATTAGATGATGATCGTAAGAGTTTTGTGAAATTAGAAAAAAAATATCCGTGAATTGAAGAAATGATGTTGGAAACGAATTTCCTTGATTGAAATTTCCTGTTACCAAACGTCGTTTCAATTTCTTCGATTGGTGGTAAAAACAGATAGGAGTGAAATTATTCCCTCAACGTTACAATCATCAATTAGATTTTCTTTTCAAGATTTAATGCTATAAGAGTAGACTGAAAAGATCGTTTTGAAAAACGTTTAATTCGTTAATTTTCCCAATAGTATTTTACTTCACTACATTTGTTTTTGAGACTATTGCAGTGTTTAAAATTACGCATACAAAAAAAGGAGCACTGTCATGATGACTTTACAGAAAATAATTGTGCAGCATATTATTGAACTATCAACAAAAACATGATTGTATCAATATTGCTCACATTAAGACCATAGCAAAACGGTCCAGATCTCTCTAATGCATTAGTAGTCCTTTTTCTGATAACAGTGAATTGGATAATTTATTGAATATTTTCACATATCCCAAGGTTGTTTGTTGTTCAAACACAATTAAATCAACATTTCATTTCCACTTGATCCCGATCATGTTGTTCCACATAATTCATATAACGTAATACTATTTCCAGTTAAAGTTATCACTACCACCTCTGATACATAATCGCTATCAATACCACTGGCACTAGGCTACCAAAAGTAAAAAGCCATATTTATAATGAAAAGAATGTTTTGAAGAATCAATCATTCTTTTTATCGATCCATCGGTCACGATGGTCATTTTTAAAAGCGTGCATCGTATTAATTTGGTACATATTTTTGAAACAAAATCCCTATATTACCCGACCGAATCCCTAATTCCACATCATGCTGCGATCATTCAATAGCGATTCTGTTATTTTATATGAATCTCTTCGACACCACGCCAAAAGAGTATGGCGGCTTTGGAAAAGTTTTGGTTCTAAACGTATTCTTGGGTAAAACAACTCAAGCGACCAAAGCAGAATCCAATCATTGTGAGTCGATGAGACATGAATTTAAATATGTTTTAATACAGGCGGGTGAGTTTTTGGCGGCGATACAATGATGTTTTATGCAGAAGGGATTTAAAGATGAAAAAACGTAATGCAAACAACCAATAAGTAACAATCACAATCTATGGGCTAAGTTCGTGGAAGCCTTTTCAGAAGTATGTTGTTTTATGATGAAAGTTGAGAGCTTTGCTGGAAGATTCCCATGGAAAGGAAAAGTAGCGCAAAATCGTGTGGTTATGTAGTAGCCAATTTGTAAAATGTGGCAACACAATTTAATATTGTTAGGGTAAATATGTCGAATTTCAGACCGTTACAATGATGAATTCAGAACCTCTTATGGTTGATTGAACGTTCTCCAAAACGTTATTATTTATCCATTATTTATTTATGCGCGTTCTTAAATGTTTATTTATTCATATTTATTAGGTGTCATTCGATATGATGCCTGCGTTTTTTCATTATTTGTCTTCTTGGTGATTAACAATTTCGATGTAATGATTGAATTATATAAATGTTTTCCGCAAGCGAATATGTTTTTTTGAAACAAATCTATTTTTTATTTCTTTCTTCGGTGTTATACATGCATTGAAATTGTTGGTAGTGCCTGTATGGAGTGTCGATTCATAATGTTATAATGACATTTATCACATTTTATAGAATTTTAACACATTATTTTCGATACAAGTATATATCCAACTATCTATCAGACATTCTTTTTTTAAATTTTATACGATATATGACATTTTTAAGTTATTTCTTTTTAGTTGAATAAATTCATCTTCAAATTATTGTATATAACGAGTAATGTAGCTTTTATTGCATTATTTTGTTCATATCCTTACTAGAGCATGAAACAAATTTATTTGTTTTGGATTAGCATAATGTTTATATATTTGAATAATTGGTTTTTATTTGCTATTCACATGAAAATATATTCATGCTATTGCATCTGTAAGACCATGTAACTAAATTTAATAAAATAAAAAACAATCAACAAACATGCATTAAGACAGTTAATATGCCAAACAAAATTAAATCCCATAATTTTAAGAAGACCAAATAGATTAAAATGTATTCAAAAATCGAAACATTCTATACAAAGAAATGTTATATTTTTTTACAAAAGCAGTTAGGATAACATCATAAAACTATAAAACAATTGAAAAAGCACACGTTAAAAATGAAATAACTAAGAAACATAATAAAGGTATTTATTGATGGTAGCGATGTGTTGATCCTTGCCGATCGCTCTTAATTGTAAGACAATAATAAAAGCATTTTTCTCATCGATTACGTTGTTAAATAGTAATACATATATTTTCACATTTTCAATCATTTAGATGTTTTGCCTTGAGCTATTCAAATCGCTATGTTTAGCAGAACTTTTAAAATACAAAATGAATGCTCAGAAAAATGATTTGTTCATTAAAATTTTGATCTAAAATAATTTTCCTATCTTAGGATATATTTCAAATATAGGTAATTAATATTCTTTTTTTGTAGCTATAATCAAACATTAAGTAAAAATGAGCATCGCGTAGACTTCAGAAGATATTAAGAACAATATCGAGCTTCAATCGTTTATTCGAATTAATATACGGTTAGTATGTCGTATTTTGAATAATGTTGATCATCTGGAATCATTCACTTCTTGGAGAATGGAATGAAACATAATCTATGAATGATGTTAATGGTTTAATTAGTAACGAAAAAATCATCAATACAAAAATCGCTACAAAATCATTATGCAAATCAAAACGAGTGTTTTTCAAAATTCTCCTAAGAATCAAAGTTCAATCTAAAGTAACACACCCGAAGATATTCGATGAAATTGAACACTTATTCGCAATAAAAAATATAAAAGTATGAAGAATCATGTGCCTAGCAATATTTGCAAGCTACTTCTTTAACATCAACGTATGTTAATAATGTGTGTAATGGAATAATCGAACAACTATTAAATGAAGTTCGAATTAATCAATATATATGTACTCGTCAATACCAGAGAGAACTTATAATATTGTGATTTTTTTTAATATATACATGATCTGAACCAAATAGGTTTTAGTATTGACGGAATCCATATTGCATATTACCATATTGTCTGTCAAACGTTGATTTTGAAGTACGAAAATTTCGTTTGTTTTTCTGTTTAAGTATTTAAGATTGAATTATGCTCATTTTATTATCCATATTATATAAAGGATTGAAAGTAGTACCTTCTTATCAACAAAACAAAATGACAGGATGATTAACATTTTATGGGAGATGGCTGTTTTAAAATATGATTTAATCTGTGCTAACAATATTCCCTCAATTTCAATTTCAAATCGTTATGTGCACGAACATATGTAACGTAAATGAAAAAAATCGATCGTTTGTTGAAAAATGAGAAAAAAATGAATGTTTTTAAAAGCTGACTGATTTTGATGGCGTTGAATTATCGAAGTAATAGATGATACAGAATGATGAGCAACAACAATACGTGTGGGGATAATTTCTATACATCAACACTTCAAGAAATAATTATAAAATAATGTTTGATCTTATGCATTTTGAATCGAAAGTGAGTGTATTGTGAAATTTTAATCTGAAAATATTCCTCGAATGTTTTATGCTTAACATTGGATTCTTACTTTATCTTTTAGTGTAGCAGTTTACCTTATTAAAAACCGGCAACAATTATCAAAACAACATGTATGATTTTGTTCATTCAATCTATCATAAAACAGGATTCAAACTATAGATGAGATTTACTTGAAATTTATTGTGCTGTTGAGTAATAGAATTTCATTGATTTGTTTAGCCGATGGCGTTTATTGGCTTTTGTGTTAGCATTTAATGTTTTGTGCTTTAGTAGTTATACAGTTTTTAAATATTGCACATTCCTGGTAAATCTTTTCAATCAAATTACCAGCAAGCTATCGAAATGAATGAAGTAAAAGCCTACGAAGGTTTTATGAAACAACTTTAAGTCAATAAAAAATATTAATCTTAACGACAAAGATGAATCGATGAACACTTGTCTTACTGAAACGAAGGATCATTTGCTTTATCATTCATGTATTGGATTTTCCACATAGTTCCACTTGTATTTTAATGATAAAGTAAAATATGTACTATTGAGTACAAGTTTTATAAACTTTTCGGTTTTTGTTGGTAACGAATGGAACAATTGATCAAAAGAACGATTGAAAATGAGAGGCACAGTTCTTCTGTAATTATGGCTAAAATGCGTTGGAGAATAAAATGAGGTATTCTAAATTCTTGTTCAAATACTATTTGTTTGAATGTATAATTGGCGCCTCTACTCATTAATTACTAGAGGTTGTTATCATGTAAGCAAGTGCTTGGATTTGTGAACCACTAAACGTTGTTACATTGAATATTGCACTGGTTTATACAAAATTTTAACTTTGTATATGCTCTTTTTACACTTTTTATATATTTTAGATAAATTTATGCTTTCACAATCGAGGAATAATGGTAGCACTAAAAAAAGCAAAATCATTATTTGATTTGAAGTAAAATGTTTTAGAACTAAATAACAGTCTTTGAAGAATCGGAAAACTGAACACCTGTATTCCGGATTGGTTTTTATGTATTTTATTACTGTATTTTCTCGTGTGTGATTTTATATAGGCAAATAATTTTAAATGACATACGAAATTTCACTATTTTTTGTCGCGTTGTTTGCAAAAATTGTTTGCGTTTTTTACTTATTGTTTTATATCTAACTTATTAAAGTTGTTTTGTTTGTTACTCATGGTGCTAATTAATGAAAAGTGTATGGAAATGTATTTTATTTTATAAACTTTGACAAAGAAATGAGAGAAAAAAAAATAAAAAAGATTTTATAGTACAGTCATTTCAGCTCAATTTTAATTAGATCAATTTTTACAAGCGCTTTTGAAGTCCAACTGCTGAAATGCATCATGAAAAGACTCAACAGTTTTGTAGTTTTCTTTTTTTAACAAAATCGGAACGCGCCTGCAAAAGAATGCATAAATGATAAAAAATTGTGACTGAAAAGTGTAAAAAATTGACAACATGCAAACAATGCACGTAAGGAAGCAATAAATACGTTAGTGATAATGAAGTCTATGAAATAGCTACGTGCTTCGCCACATGCTACCATACTACTAACGTGTACTAAGCAGTGGTAAAACATAACGGAACGATGTGCATAAGACCAAGAAGCCGATAGATATGTACGCTCTGTTAATGCAAAATTTCAGGCAGAAATCATACGATTTAATATGATGTGTAGAGGGTGATCATCAAATCAAATAAGCTGATATTACTTCGCAACACCCCCTGGAAAGGACGTTGTTAGGACCAAATAAGTAATCGCAATAAGTTCACCTTAATGTCGATTGCTGCTTGACCAGTTTATCAAGCGAAAAATTTATTCTTTGTCATTTTTGCTTAATTGCGAAGTAATAGGGAGAGGAATCATATTTTGGCCAAAAAAATCTCGAGTAACTTCCCAAATTTGATACCACATAACAATATCAAACATTGACAATGCTTGGATAATCATTATACTGAATGCGGAAGCAAATAAGCAAAAATCAAAATTTGAAGAAAATTACTGAAGCAGTGATGGGAAGTGGAAAAGACAGCAAAAACAACTATTTAATGAAGCAACATTAAAAACAAAAAAAAACAAATGATAGTAGTTTTACAAGGCTTAGCTAAAACCTTTTGAATCGGTTTGTATATTTACATCTGCTCCAATGAGTGTCGCGCATGACGAAGCACAAAACATTGAAGTGTGTTCCATAGCTACTGGTGTTGCCTACATTTGTTAGCAGGAGAAGGTATGATCGAATGGTAGTAACTAAGATTGATAGACTATGCTGAATATGTTATGAAAAGAAAAAAAAAACAAAAATACAAAAAACATTTTATCTGCCCTTTAATTACTCAAGGTATCTAAAACTATACAGGATTGAATCCTGTCCATGCATCATACTTTGGGGCACCAATACGTAACGATCGTTATAACAGTATTTAAACAAAATAATACAAATACAAAAAAATAATACACGAGATACAGCCGTACTCAATACTTTAATACGTCAACACTATTCTTCCTCGACCAAACGGCGCTTTTTAAGAAAATTTGTTTTAATAAAATCGAGCAATTTGAGCTGTTTGCAAACGAATGCAACATATACGCCGGAAAATGAACAGGGAAGACCACAAGGAGCGATCAACTGCATAAGCTTATTTAAACAGAGGGATTCAGTAGCTGGAAATGCAAATAATTCCCCAGGCTTAAATATAAACCGACCCCATCATGACCTCCCGCCACATTAAAAGACAATACAAATAAAACTCATACAGGAAAGTTCGTGCGCAAATAAGACAGTAAAAGCTGGAAAGTAAACAAGCTAATACGGGAAGAGATATCGATCGAGGGTCACATGTATGTGACATACTATGCAAAGGTTCAGACAAATGTGACGAATTTGGATAACGATAAAAGTAATGCAACATCGGTTTCGCCGGGTGGAGGAGATCGCAATCGTAGTAACACAAGATAAAAAATGCATACTTCGTATCAGTTAAAATCGATAATGAAAGCATGCAACAAAATTGGCCGTCACGCTTCTACTTGGCACTGACAGACCATTAAAGCATAGTTGATGATGACCCGAAGGACATGTATTCCCGTCATCACGCATGATGCAAGTCGAATCGACGAGATATGGTTCAGGACATTTTTTCTGAACCTGCTCTGAGATCATTATTCTAAAATGTCGCGTCAGTTGGCCTTTCGGGCATCATTGCGAACATTTATCGATATTGAATGAGCGGAAAAGCAGGATATGCGGAAGAACTGATCAAAATGGACTTTATATTAACGCAAAACAATAACGATATAAACAATAATAACTACTACCGAAAAAAAAACTATTTATTCCCCGGAAAAACAAACCTCTGACGTTGCAGTACCGAACAAATAAACGAAACCCAATAAATCACAGATTTCATCAAATGTTCACGGTTTGATTTGAAATTCTACATCCGATGTAACGTACAAAATATTTCCATTCGATTTCTTAGCCGGAAAAAAGCTGTTGAATACTTCAATAATCGCTTCAATCTCTGCAACCCTTGATTCTTCATCGTTTGATACCGCACCATCCGTTTCATTTCACCTAGAGTAGAGTGTACTCTATATTTATCCCGTATAAAGCCTTGTTTTGTCATTAATGTACAGTACTTTATAAACGCAATAGCCATGTTTTCTTTCAATATATGATATATTTAAAAATCAAATTACTGACTAGAGTTTTACTTTATCTTAAATACTCGTAATTTAATATTTACAAATTCACTGCAGTCGGCATATATGTTTACCTATACAAAACAGTACAAGAGGTAATAAGCTTAAAGATCGTTCTTTTTTCTGTAAAGCCTCCTAACTAATCAAATCAAGACGTATAGTACAACTAGTCCAAATTGCAAAATTTTCCTATTATTATATAATGTACAATGATTTGTACAGAACAGCATTTACAACACTGCTCTTTTCCTTGCTTCTTCTAGCGTCCAATTGTGTGGGACGGTGGCAATTTTTATATTACTATTTATTGTACAATTATTTGTGCAGAGCAGTGTTCAAAAACTCTCTCCTTTCCTGATCTGATATAAACTGGTTGCCAATATGCTATGTGTAGGATTACCTTTGCACTAGCAATTTTGCTTGACAATACGTTTTTTTGCTACGTATTGATAGAGCCCCAGCAAAGAAGAAATGCTACCGATCAATCCAACGTGCCACGTTTCGAAGCGTCCACCCCAAAGCATGCCTTTGGGTAAGGTGCTGCCGGCGTGGATCAGATCCAATGACAATCTTAATATAGATATTGCTTCCATGCGTTGTTTGACAAGTAACATGTGGAATGCCTGGCTAGAAAAAGAGTATATTGGAGCAAGTAATGTCAGTGGGTTGGATTTTTTTACTACGATTTGGTCAATCACCCCATTCATTTCATCACTTACCTGGTTTTGTTTTCCCTTTTATCTATGCATGACTTATGCTGCTCCATCACAGTGAAACTCCTAATGGTTCTGCGGGTGGGATGAAATAGAACGATAAATTAATTACTGGAATTAGGGATTTGTCTAGGTGAACTAGCAGGATTAATCCCCGCATTGATAACATTTGAAGCACAAGAGACTTGATACTGGAATTATCCTTGCCACACGGGTACTTGTGAAAAAAGATACCTTAACAACAACGTAAACGTGACACACCGTGCAGTAGAAAATCCTCGGTAAGCTCTATCGGCTTTACGAAATCAAAGTGAGCTGCAGGTTTGAAACGTGATTTCGATAACGCTTCCAGATATAAACCGTTTTTTGGGTGAAAAAAAAACGTAAAATAATATTACGCCGGCCAATGGTTATGCTTACTTCATCAGGTTGAGATAAATCGATGCCACCCATAGCATTGAATTGATCGTGTCCCATCGAGTTGGATTCTGCACGTCCATCAGGTTATGTTCAATTAGCCAGCAGATTTTATCCACGGGATAATATGCATGGTCGATCAGGTTTGTGATGAACCCAATAAGACCCATCCAGCGGTCCGGCTCCTTGCCACCATAACCGTAGCTCAAGCTATACGCCAGCATTGGCAAATCGTCGAACAGGCGCAGCGTAGCCCGCGTTTGCGACATCTTCGAACTGAATACTGCCAGCTTTTTCGCCAATAACGGATCCGATTTGGCGTATAAGCCGGAAGCTAGCTTGGTGGTGTAGCATAAAGTACGAATAATCTGAAAATTCATAATGAGTGACACTCTTGTTAATATTATGCAACCTTTGCGGAATTCATATTGGATGCAGAAAAGCCATACATGACTTATTTAGCTTTGGAATTCTAGGCCGGTTCTCCTACCTTACTCTCTTTTCGATCCGTCCTCGTCGTATAGAATGACAATATGTATCATCCTACACCTAAGCCCACTGTCTCAGGTCACCCTGCATCAAGTATTCAAAGGAATACATAAAAAATGTGCGACAGTTACTCGAAATCCCTTTAGAAAAAATCTACTAGCAGTAACCCAGGGAAAAACCATCAATGGGCTAAAGATTAATAAGCCAATCGCCACATGCTACATGATGGAAGACCTTTTGGACTAAAAGGTATAAGCTTTGTTCTAAATTTACATCGTTTCATTGTCAATTATTTGAATTAAAAGAATTAATCCAAGGGGTTTAGCTTTGATGTTCAATATATCCAATTTGTCACATTTGGAAGGAGTAAAAATGATAATAAACGATTTTTTTATCAAAACTTACTAAGACACGTCGATCAAGTGACCGCGTGGAAGCTAACAAACAGGTCCTGTATTAAAACCAGAAAATTGAACAAAAACAAACGTCCCATTATCGCGGTATACACAGTACCGTTCGCATACAATCGAATAGGAGAGCGTAAATTCAATCCACTTTTCAGCTAAATTGGCTCAACGCACACCTTTGAGCTTTCTTTGCGAACAAAAGCAGAAACAACCAACGCCTGTTGTTAGGCAGTCTCAGGAGGGTGAAGTGAAAGTTGTTTTCAATATCTGCAGCAACACGTTCGAAACTTTATCCTACGTGGAACTAAGCTATCTACCTGTTCCGCATTTCCTACTTCGTGCACTATGATCACGAACATTTTCGTTTCGCTGCAACAGTATGAAATCAATCTGTACTAACCTTATCCCTGCCGGTATATCCGTCCAGCATTTCACAGATTTCATTCAATAGTTTGCTCATCTTGCGAACGGTGGTAAACTTGCTGGAGAATGAGGATCACACAACTTGCCCGATAAAAAACTCTTAGACTATAGATTCAGTACCAGCACTTTTGTTTCAGCTGTAGACGACAGAATAACTTATCATAAGCGGCAACGAGAATGTAATCTTATCACCTAATACCACGAATTTGCTGAGACGTTTTAAATGATTAAAAATAGGCAAAAATGTGGGCTCGATGGAGCGTGAGGTAGGTGCACTGTTTAGCATTGGAATGAATTGTTGTTATTGTTTTTATTGCGAGACAGTGATGTTGACGAATAAATGCTAAAGGAGTATGTACACTACTAGCGAGATTTCCAGCAGATCGGCTATTATTTAGCCATTAGTCAAACTTTTATGAGATAAGTACCTACTGTTGGTTTCAATATGTTTTTTTATACATATACTAATCTCATCCTTTTGATTAAAGAACACAGAATAATCTATGGAAAATTTGAGCGAGACGTCTCATCATGGGTGAAGTAGCACCTTTACATTGACCGGTGTTGTGGATCTGTCAACTTTAGACTGCTGTTAGTCATGACAGATTACGACCAATACTGAAATGTGCTTTCAGGCGCGCAATTTATTTAAATCAAACTACATAGTAATTGTATCAGATATTTTGACTTTTGCTGTATTTTACAATCAGTAAGCCTTAGGTTGTAATAATTAATGTTTCATGTACAGTATATAACTAAGGGTTGAAATTTAAAATGCAAACATTATATCTCTTTGGAAAAGTTGTTGTACTTTTCAAACATCGACGTACTATATAAATACTTTTTTATCATTGTTAATTTATTTGCAATTCTTTCTTTAGAAATTGTTAATTGCTATCTTATATAAGAAACGTTTTGCAATGAATTTTTCAAATATCTTTAACCTTATTTTTACTTATAATCTAGTCTCTTTGGGATGTAATCGTTTTCATTTGTCATTCTTCAAATTTTGAACAATTTTTTCGTAAACGGCAGTCCTGACGTGATTATTAATTATGAAATCTAGGTGTGTAAATTGTTTGCCACCAACCGCCCTAAGCTCGCGGACATTTGGCAGCAACTTACTAAATCGTCGAACATTTCGCGGATGCACTATCCAATCGTTCATCCCGTAGTAGATATAAATCGGTACATCGGATGCACTAAGGTTGTATGGTGCGTCGGTACATTCCATGCCATCTTTCTGATACGGTTGGAATACACCAGAATGGATGATTTGATTGTAATGCTTCGGTTCTTTCATCGCTGCGCCCGATGGAAAGTGACCCATCAGTGCTTGGACGACAAGCTATAGGTGAGACGATGTAATTAAATGCAAATAAAATTCCTAGAAATGAAATCAAATTCAACTTACCGTATCAACCGATTTTGTATTAGGACCACCCAAATTTTCCAACGTCGTAACACACGGGTTACGTGGAATGAATGGTTGACACATCAACCGAAGCATACCGTTTTGTTGCTCGGACCAGGGGAGCAACTCGACCAAGTTCGTACGTTCACTCGTAGAAATAAGTACCGGTGAGTTGTCGGTCGCCGTTCGCAACAGAGGGCTTCGAACTTTGTCTAATAAAACTGCCGGTGCTAACGCATGGGCCAGACGGATTTTCGCTCTGTACTCAGGCAGACTGCTCGTCATCACAAAGTATGCCGTGGTGCCCTCGGAGTAGCCAATGTAATAAAGCTGACTATGTCTGGGTTTACTCTCGTTCAAAATAAAATCGATCATAGCCGGAACATCATACATGCCCTTTTCGTGCCAAGAGAAGTTCCAGAATGCGACATCATCTGGTGACATCTGGAAATGTCTGCGCGAGTACCGGTTACCGCGGGTATTCCCAAGCCACACGTCATGGCCTGCATCAGCTAGCAGATAGCCTATGGCAGCATCAGGACCGATTAATACCCAATCAGCAGAGCTACCGAGCAAACCGTGCACGATCAACACAGGCAGTAGATTTGGATCTCGACCACCTTTACGCTGCAACTGGTGTACTTCCAGCTCATAGCCGTCGGCGGTGGTCACTGTGTATGCTTTCCCTTGGTATCCGTACTTTTGAATGAGTTCTAGCTAAAAACAATTCCTGCTAGTGATTTAACACACTGGGAATCAACAACCTCCCTACTTACCGTTGTGAGCTGTCCATCTGATTCTTCAATCCTAATATTTGCAATGGCGGGCTTGGTGAGTATCCAAAACAACAAACCTATCACGAAGAGTTGCATTGTCTTATTCATAATCAATTATTAAGGTTTGAAATATATATTCTCTACAATAAAGCTCTGAGCTCACGCAACCGTGTGGTGCTCCGACAACAATAAGAATATCAGCCATTGTGTGTTCTTGACAAAGGCATATTTATCGTTATCGCTCTGTGCATCAGCAAATTGCCAGTATAATTATTTTAAAATTGTGCAATCTGAAGTAATTAACAATTTTATTCGTTGCAAAACGTTTTAGAATGAGATCAAATGAGAATGAGTCGAAAATGGATCTGGGTTTTGACTATATTCGATCGTGTGTTCAAATATATTTCACATTTAGACAAGAAATAAGGAAATGAACAACGTACCGACAGCTTATGATTCTTTTTATTAAGTTGCCATCGTTCCTGAAAAAAATGTGAATTACTTGAATACTGTTGTATTTATTATTTGAACGTTGTTTTGCGTGTTATTATAGTACACGTGTTATATTGTCGAACCGCAGGGTGATCTATGTCAAAAACGCATGGCGTCGGGAAAATTCGCTTTCGGTGTTGTATGAAACCGTTTCAAGTTTCAACGCGTCCTTCTACTTTTTCCTTACCGAATTCTTACAGAATTTGATGATGTAGAACGTGCTTTGAAGTGTTGTTTATTTACTAAACTTGTTTTCAGAACAATCTTTCCTACTTTTTTATTGCAAAATTTACCTAAGCATAACAAATGTGTTAAGTCTGACCTTTAGGAAATGCATAAAAACTACATAATCTACGATCGTACATAGTATTTTTTTATTTGAACAATTATTTTGCAAAACTAATGTAACTTTGAAGGAGTTTGAAAAATTGTCAACCTAAAATATGGTGCTGGATTATTGTTAATTCATGGATTAGAAATGGATAACTCTATTTATTGACAAACATATAGCTTTCTCTGTTCGACTAAATCTTGGGGTCTTAAAATTGTTCACAAATCGAACATCATTTCGCCTGTTGAGCACGGGCATCATTTCGAAGATTGCGTAGTATTCTATTATATACTGCGGGCTTTACGTGTTTACCAATGAAAAAATCAATGTGTGTAAATTTTTTGCCACCGACCGGGCGAATTTCACGTACATTAGGAAGCTCGTTAGCGAATCGACGAACATTTTTCGGATGAACTATCCAGTCGTTCACGCCGTAGTAGATATAAATCGGCACGTCGGACGCACTGATATTATACGCCGTTACAGTGTTCTCCATTCCTTCCTCCTGGTACGGTTGAAATATCCCTGTGTGGATGACCTGATTGTAATGTTTCGGTTCTTTCAACGCTGCTCCAGATGGACAGTGGCCCATCATCGCTTGAACGACTTTCTACGCGTAGGGAGAAAGAATACATTTCAAGACACATCGATCGAATAATCGTTACTATTCTACTGGTACGTACCATGTCCAATGAGTCCTGATTGGGACCAAACGCATTTTCAAACACCAGAGCGCACGGATTCCGTTCAACGAATGGTTGACACACCGACCGAAGGAAGCCGTTTTGCATCTCGGACCACGGGAAAAGCTCAACAAAATTCGAACGTTCCCCCACAAGAATGAGAGACGGTGACGCATTAGCCAACGTTGTTAGAATTGGGCTGCGCATTTCATCTAACAAGACGGCTGGTGCCAATGCATGGGCCAGACGGATTTTGGCTCTGTACTCAGGCAGACTGCTCGTCATCACAAAGTATGCCGTGGTGCCTTCGGAGTAGCCAATGTAATAAAGCTGACTATATCTGGGTTTACTCTCGTTCAGAATAAAATCGATCATAGCCGGAACATCATACATGCCCTTTTCGTGCCAAGAGAAGTTCCAGAATGCGACATCATCCGGTGACATCTGGAAATGTCTGCGCGAGTACCGATTACCGCGGGTATTCCCAAGCCACACGTCATGGCCTGCATCAGCTAGCAGATAGCCGATGGCAGCATCAGGACCGATTAATACCCAATCAGCAGAGCTACCGAGCAAACCGTGGACGATCAACACAGGCAGTAGATTTGGATCTCGACCACCTTTACGCTGCAACCGATGCACTCCCAACTCATAACCGTCGGCGGTGGTCACTGTGTATGCTCGGCCTCGGTATCCATACTTTTGGATCAGTTCGACCTGAAGGTGAGACATGCTTATAGAATAACTTCCAAGAAAAGCAAGAACCTCCCCACTCACCGTCGTAAGCTCGCCATCGGCTTCCTCAATGTTGAACTTTCCAATGGTGGGTTTAGAGAGAATCCCAATCAATAAACCGATGGCAAATGGATGCATGCCGCTATAGGATATACAAATCTATAATGCAACTCCACGTTAGCGCAAGTTTGTGAGCTATTTCGGTGACTGTTGTACCATTAAAAACTGATCGTCATTCATCAAAGAAGTTGTCAGTGTAAGCTACTAACGCATCAATAATTACCTCATAATATTGTTTTATCGTTGTATATAATAGACATCTAAGAGATAAGAATCATTAGTTGCTACAAATGAATTCGTTTTCAGCATTCAATTGGTTTAATTTATCGGCAAAATTTTCTTTTACTTTTAGTGCTATGTCAGTTGGGACATAATGCATTTATAATATCCTGTTATCTGATCCTCTTAAAAGATGTGTATTTGATTTCGTGATGGATTTAGTTTTCCATATGTTTTAATAATCGACGTGGAATGAATTATTTAGTTTATTTGCGTATACATTACAATTTTTAATAAAAATAAATATAAACTAAGCAAGCTTAATAATGGCGCAACTCATAAGGTTGGATGTGACCAAACAAGTAACTAGAACGATACTTACGTTGCGAATTTTTTTTACGCTTCTCATACTGTCATAGTATAGGAAAATCATATCTCGTGGAAGCTTTTAGCTTTTTAATGGCTACTTTATAATCTATAATTATCAAATTTTTCATTGTTTATAAGCTATTTGTATCCGACTTCCGGTGGTTCGGCTTTTCGCTCCGCCTGATCTGATTAATATCATCCAGTATCTTGTCGTACACGAGTGAACGCACTCGTTTCGCTATCATAAAGTCCAAATGGTTGAAGTTCCGATCCTCAACGACGTTCACAGACACCAGAGCGGGCAGCTCTTCCGCCAATCTAATGACATTACGTGGATCGATGATCCAATCGTTCAGGGCGTAAAACATTACGATCGGAGTAGTAATCGCAGTCAGATTGTATGCTGGAGGCTCTTCTCGCCCGTAAACAGCGAGATTTTGCTCTTTTCCTTGGTACGCAAGTTGCTGGAAGCTTCCAGCACGACATAACTGGGACAAATGTAGTAGCTGTTTGCTAGAGGCCCCGGAAGGGTTGTGACCAGCAATAACGTGCTGCGCAAGCTAAGGATAAAAATAAACGAACGAAACGAAATAAACATTCGTTACGGTGAAGAGCTGAACACGTTGTCCTTACCTTATCAGTGCCATTGGGATTAGGACCTACGAGCTGTTCGACGAACAGGCTACATATACTCCTCGGAACACAAGCCGGGCAGATCGCTTTTTGCAGCACATATTGATCAGGGTTGTGGGGCAACACCTGCACCACTCCGGCGCTGTCCAGGAATTTTTTGATAGCTGGCGCATTTTCCGCAAGCCACCGGAAGATCGGACTTCGGATGTGCCGAGCGTACACGGCCGGGGAGAGTGCGTACATGCGCACTATCTTTTCGTTATACTCCGGTCGAGTGGCAGTCAACACGAAGAACACGGTCGTACCCTGCGAGTGGCCGATGTAATGGAGACGCCTCGCTGTGGTCACCTGCAAGATGTAGTCTATCACCGCCGGCAGATCGTAGTAACCCATCTCATGCCAGGAATAGTTCCAATACTCCGGTGAGTCGGTGCTGAAGCGAGTGTGTCGACGTGAGTATCGATTTCCGCGCATGTCCACTAACCATACATCGTGGCCTTCATCAGCTAGCAGATAAGCAAGGCTGTTGTTTGGGCCCGCAATCAGAAAGTCGGCCGAGCTTGCGAACATTCCGTGCACGAGCAGCAGTGGCATTGAGTGTTCAGTTTGTTCTGTTGAAGCTGCGATTCTCGTCAGCGCCAGTACATATCCGTCTTCGGAGGTGACTTCGTGTCGTTCCAACGGATATCCGTACTTCTGGATTAACTCCGGCTTTGGTAAATTCAATTTAGTGAAAAGAACACGGTTATTTTTGGTATCAGAACACAGCTTTGCTAACTTACTGTTCAGTAAAAAATACGTAACTTATAGTAAAATCTACTGAATATTTTGAGCATGTTGAAGATAAAAAGTTCTTAAAGCATTAAATTTAAGAAAAAAACATTCCAAATACGATTTTCTGATCAGTGTTCTCAATACTTATTCGATTAAGCGGATGAAATTATATGTCCACTATAACTGCAAACTGAATTTGCTCAAGAAGAGCAGCCTATTAGCCATCCTAAGTTAATAACGAAACATTCATTATCCACTATTATAATCTACGCCAAACATTTGTTGATCGTACACTATGTCCACTTTTAGTACGCCACTTCTACACTCCCAGAAGATACACTTACTGTTTCCAGCATACCGTCCTCCTCGTCGATGGAAAACACACTTTCATAACCACCGACGGCACACCACGTACCGGCCACCGTTGTTGATGTTGCCATCGCATAAACAACCAAACACCACCCAACTAAGGTGCGAATGTTCCACCGGTTCTCGCCTTGCTGGAAGCGGTAGGTGTCGAAAACATATCCACCACGGTATACGGTCATCTCTGCACTGGTGACGAACTTTCGGTTGCGCTTTCTTGAGGTTGCGAGCCTTCCAACAGTTGCACTTGATGTGGTTGCACCGCCCGCTGCTTGTAGTCGTACATGGTCAAGGTGAACAAGCGGCAGATCAGTTGATCAGTTGTCCTTTGCCTTGACTCTAAGTAGATTTTTCTTACTCGGTGACGTTGTCACTTCACTTGCCTTGTTCCGCATGAGTGCATGAGCAGAGCAAGACGCCGGTCGGTGCAGTTACAACGCGGCCATTGGATTAATTCCAGTAGTGCCTTGCTGAATAAATACGCCAATTTATTTATTTACACTTTCAGTTTTATAGCATACCCTTTTGTTACAGAACCGAATGGTGGGTGACGGAAAATTGGCACATCCTTGGTACACCTCTATTCGCTGTGGCTAGCAATTTTTAACTTTAGTTTGTAAAAAATTTTAATGATTTTTTAATCTCAGCTTTGTTTTAAGAATATGCTTGCAAAGAATGCTAGATCGGAGATTATCGTATAGTAACGTATTAAATACAGTAGAAAGTAAGTTTTTATCTATCAATTGTACCTATATTATGAAATCATTCCTCAAATAATGCTAGTATTCTTACAAAAGTTATAGCTGTTGATCGCATATCTTGCACATGTCTACCCCAGCTACCTAGCCACAACTCCTACGTGCGTAAAATCATGCATTTCTATCACAGTGCAACTCCCCTAGCTCAGACCTACGGTACATGTTCTATATGTGTTCTCCGTACTCCAGCTTAGAAGTTACGGTGTAGAATACCTGGAACCTCTCTCCTTTAGATTGCGCAATTGTGCTCGTTTTTTTTTGCTTCACACATTATCAGATATTAATTCAACATCCCGGAGCATCATCACGGATCTCAACCGCGCACGTCACTACCGATCACGATTATTGCCCACTTACTACTCGGTGCGCTTGTGCAATTTTCCCCCAATTCCTACGACAGTTTCCCAGCCCCGGCAAGCGATAGCGGAAGGAAAATCATACACAGTGATGCTCAGAGTGAGCTGAAAGCGGCTAACAGCCAAGCAAACAAATAATGAAGCTGATGAGCGCCGACAATGCCACCAAGATCTTTATCGCAGCTAGTATCGCCGTGTGAATGCAAATAAGCGTGCGAGCGCCTTACCGCCAATGTGCGGCATCAGATCAATTCGCGAACCCGCGAACCAGCGATGATTACCTAATCACTGCAATTTCCAGGTGGCGCGGTTGCACTACTGACAGCAAAAGGAAGTAGCTAGCGACGGGTCAGAAGGGGGAGTTTTCACTGAACGGTCGATTACAGGTCAGCGCAATTTCAACGGGCGTCTTAGGTGTTGTTGCTTTTTTTTTTTTGCTGTTACGAACGGCAATTCTAACGCGAACGGATGCTTCAATGTGATTACTCCGATCTCCCGATGATGGATGCTTATAGCATTATTTCGAAATGAATCGCCACTCGAATAGCTCCGGTGAAATGCAAATAGTTCCTTGATTTATCTTCAATTCTGTTGCGATGCCATTAAACTGATGAGTGTATGGTAATATGGGCTTCACAATCATGAACTATGCTTATTACACAAGTTCCTACTTTTTTAATGATCGTACAAACTAGTATACCGACCATTACGTTTCTGAAACGACAAATGATACTGTTTTATACGTGGTTTCATAATGTTTTGTAAGATCCACCAAAGCTTACCTTTGATCATGCATTTAACCTAGTTGTTTTGGTTTCTAACTTCCACTGCATCATGCGCGGCCAGTTTTCGATTGGATACGTTCCCGTCGGTCAAGATCACCCAGTATACGCTCGTACACCATGGGACGCGCATTTTTGGCCATCGTGAAATCGAGATGATTGAAGTTCTCGTCCTCCACCAGGTGCATCGTTGGCAGAACCGGCAACTGTCGAGCGAATCGCATCACGTCCCGCGGATCGATCAACCAGTCGTTGAGCGCGTAAAAGATCGTCACCGGTGCCGTGACCGCGGTCAGATTGTACGCCGGTGGCTTCCAGTGGCTGTACCGCTCGGTGTTGTTTCGCCGACCGTAATCGTACTGCCGGAACTGTCCCGAACGATGCAGCTGAGCGTAGTGTAGCAGCTGTTTGACGGATGCACCGGCCGGATCATGTCCGGTCAGAATCTGCATCGCGATCTAGAATACGGAGGGTTCGGAAAATACGTTATCACGTGAATTCGGCATACGGCGCTACGACACTTACCATATCCACCATTTTCGGATTCGGACCAACGGTCATGCTGATGACCTGCATGCAGACGTTGTCGTGATCGCTGATCGGGCAAAGAAGTCGCGAAAGCTCGTACTGCCGGTCTCCGTGAGGCAGGAACTGCTGTACTCCGAGCGCGTCGAGCAGCTCCTTGATTTGAAGCACGTGGTCGAGCATCCAACGCACTGCCGGACTTCGAACACGCCTGACATTTACCGCCGGCGAGAGAGCGTACATATGTGCGATCTTGTCGTTGTACTCAGGCCTACTGGCGGCCATCACAAAAAACACGGTAGTACCCTGCGAGTGGCCGATGTAGTGTAACTGTTGAGTACCGGAACGCCGCAGGATATAGTCGATCACAGCCGGCAGATCGTAGTAGCCCATCTCGTGCCAGGTGAAGTCCCAGTATTCGGGCGAGTCAGTGCTGAGTCGGGTGTGCCGTTGTGAGTATCGATTTCCACGCATATCCGCGAACCAAACGTCGTGGCCCTGGTCAGCCAGCAGGTAGGCGAGGCTGTTGTTTGGTCCGATGATCAGAAAATCGGCCGAACTGGCAAGCAACCCGTGCACCAGCAGGATAGGCAACCGATGGCGCTGCTTCCTGGGAGGAATCCTCGTGAGGGCTATTATGTAACCGTCAGCACTCGTTGCCTCGTGGCTCTCGACTGGATAGCCATACTTAGCGATCAACTCCGGCTGAAAACGAACCAACACTATGCATCACTTTCACTGTTTGTGGTTTTCTTTTAAAATATCATCTCCTCGTGGAAGATTGATTTTATTTTTTTTTCAGATCTCACCGTACGCAGGGCGCCGTCTTCGACATTGATCGCAAAATAGCTGCCGATATCGTTCGTGTCCTCCGGTTGGGCTTGCACCAAGAGCAACCCCAACGACAACAGTACAACGAGACGCATAGAAATAAGGGTGCTGATCGCGCACGAACGTTCTAAGTCGAGTGCCATTTTACTACTGTGCCATCGGAAGGAGAACCGCTTCGTGCGGTGTGCAACAAACTGCATCCGATACCCACGTTATCATCGAAAACCGCGTGATCGGAGTTCTCACGCGCCTGTGTGAGGTTCTAGTACGATGCACGAGGGAGTTTCTCATGAACCCGGAACATTACGTGCGCTCAATACACTCGAAGGATAATGTGAGTGTACCAGGCAGATTACGGAATGAATTTCTGGAAAAGTTCAATTATTCTTTTCTTCCACATTGCTTAGCTACATTACTGAAAAAGGTACTACCTTTTGAATAATGTTCACTGCATTTTACCTTCGGCGTTCCAAGCGTGGTGATGCTGCAGGGCAACACATTACAGTCCGCGATGAGACGCGCCCGGTGAGTCGTGTAGTGGCATACCATTAAGTAACCCTCGCGTCATCGATATGTTCAAAAGCTCCTTCATCAGTAGAAGCGAGACGATGCTAAGGTTAGCGAGGCTTTCACTTGCCGCTGGATCGAAACGCAAAACGTGCGCGTTGGCAGATGCCAAGGTGAACGTACGAGCCCTGCGGATCGGGTATTGCTCCTTGCCAGACATCAGGAACCCGATCCAAACGAGATGACCGTGTTGTTGTTGGGGTTTGACCTCGAAATTTTCATGATCACCTTACTTGGGACGTCACGCCAGCTACGTCATGAAGCTACAACGCAACAAACAGAAAGGTGCGTATGTTTTGCTATAAAAACAGATATTACTATGCAACTGTAAACGGGAAAATCAATTTTGTTACAATTCAAATAATTTTTCAATCTCCATTCATATAATAACGATCACAAAACGTGATTCACCTATTTGAGCTTTGGTGAAAAGCTTTCGAGCAGTTTCGCCCCATTGGCCATCTGATTCGTGCAAAAGCAGATTCTAAAGCTCGCGATGAACTAAGCTTAGTAACATCACTTAAGCCAGGCATAGTATACGTATTTTTTTTCTTATAAAATCCTATTCATCTCATATTTTTGTTAGAGTGTTAACATACAATTTGATATATAGTTTGATTAAATCGTGATTTAAATTTGGACCATTGATCGAGAAGTTCGATCCTAAAACAATCGTTAAAATGCATGTATTATTCCATTTGATTTAATTTTTTTTTATAATTTTTGATATCTGTAATCAATTAACTAACACATGCCTTCATCTCACATGTGCTGTAAATAGGAGCATTTTTGTTTGATTTTATGCTCCAAATACTTTTTCTTCAATTTCTTTCACATATTTGAAGCATCGTTGATCAAATTATGAAATTTAATTTTTATACAATAGTTTATTAACCATTTAAGTATGTACATATATTACATCAGTAACGTAGAATATAAGCAAAGTTTTACAAAACCTACGAGCCATACTTATTTGCAAACAGTCTTGTTTTGCGGGCTGCATGCGAAAATAGTTTGGTATTTTGCCTTGAAAATATGTAAAAATCAACGTTTAAATATAGTGAACCAACGCCTCTGCTCAGAGGGTCGTCCTCAGCACCCGTCGCGATCAACGTCCAGACGTACCGGTTTCCTAAACTTACACGAACTAGGATCCTCTCTATCGATACCGTTCCGGCACCGATAAGATTTACGCATCGGCGGCCTTGCGATTCGCCCAGCTTCTCGGCACAGGTGCCTTTAATCCTCTCACCAGCGGTATTCGCTCGTTCACAAGTCACAACCAGTGGATGGCGTTTGACGGCTTCCGACAACAGAGGCTTAGCTTTTCGGCGAAGTTTAAGGCCGCCAGTTAGGGCAGCCAGCCGCTGTGACCCTTCCAGAAGCGGGATATTATTAATCAACGAAATTAACAGACGTCTTTTTCCGTAACGGTTATTAATCATCCCCAAGCACGTTAGGTGGGCCCAATTGATGGGCGCAATTTTGCAGGCGCACGTGGAGGCGTGCCGACGATTTACACGGATCTCAATGGGTGATGATTAGCGGCAATGAATGGGCAGTAATGAGATGGCAGTGCAACCAATTAGCCGGATGCACGATACCGCACGATAAGCCCCGGGCAAAACCTCCCGGGAGCTTGAAATCAGAATGGCGCATCCCGGAAGCAGGTACCACCGCAGCCACCTAGCGGTGAAAACTCGAACGACGGCGTTGCTGCGACTTCCATCAGTGCCTGCCGATCGTATCGGTCCAGTTGGTGGAGCAGATGAGCGTTCAGAAGCCGGGCGGCATTCTTCGCCAGAATGAAGTCACTGTGGGTAAAGCGCCCATCGGCGATCCGGTAGACTCCGGCCAGATTGGGCACTTCGTCGGCTAACTGCAGTGCGTCGCGGAAGTTAACGACGTGATCGTTCATGCCGTAGTACACCACGACAGGCACTGTGGCCCGAGTCAGGTTGTAAAGCGGAGCTGGACTCCCAGTGGAGTACCGAGCGAATCGAGCCGTCCGGATGATCTGTGAGAAGTGGTGCAGTTGGCGTAAGGACGCACCGGCCGGAAAATGTCCCAGGAAAACTCGAACCATCTTCTGCAGGCGTGAAATAGACCGAGAGACTCATGAGACGAACCAAGGATACCGGAACTGCGATGGAATGTACTTACGTCGTCTACCTGGGATGGGTTTTTACCGGCTACGTCGTACAGAAGCTCCCGACAAGCGGTCACATTAGCGTTCCTGCAGATAAGCTGCACGAGTGGTGCCAGGAAGCGTTGATTCGGCAGGATCTCATGCCGACCAGCCGCGTCCACGGCTGCTACAAGCGGATCAGCCAACCGGACAAACGTTCGCACGAGTCGACCCTCAAGCCGGTACATGTAAACGGATGGCGAGAGGGCCTGCATGTCGATCAGTTTGGCGTTGTATTCTGGTCTCTCGGACAGCAGCACGAACAACACCATCGTTCCCTGGGAAAAACCGACGTAGTGTACCCGCGGTTGGCCAGTAACAGCTAGCACGTGATCGATCATGGCCGGGACGTCGTACAAGCCGATCTCATGCCAACTGAAACTCCAGTAGCGTGCTGATCGGTCCGGACGTAATCGGATGTGCCGGCGAGAGTAGCGTGTGCCACGGGCGTTTCCCAACCAAACGTCGTATCCGGCATCGACCAGAAGGTAGGCGAGAGCACGTCCTGGTCCCATCAGGACCCAATCGGCACAACTGCTGAGCAGGGAGTGCATCAGGAATACCGGTGCGGCTCGATACGGGCGCTGTCCTGGGTGATCAGACGTGGCTCGTCGACCTGGGATACGGTACAGATCGAGCAAGTAGCCGTCTTCCGTTTGCACCTCGTGCATCTCGATCTCGTAGCCGTACTTCCACACGAGCTGAGGCTGGGAAAACGAAACAAAGCGAGATTGGAACAGTGCTTAGGCGTATACCTTTGGGAATACGGTACGAAAGGCACACATGGTACGAATATATGGTCTAAATTTGCAGCGTATTATGCGAATAACTTCAAGTAAATTTTCTGCTCGGTTGATTCACAAGGAAGTGGTTACAGAGCACGATCATCGTTCACCTTCACTCCGTAACCAGCAATAAATATGATTTAACTTCATTATCATTTAATTTTGTGTGTAATTTTGCAGCATAAATCATCAAGGCAATATCGAATCCTGATCGACGAACGATGGGTCCTTTTGCAGCTCGTGTACGCTAGAATAGCTAGAAGATCGAACAACGGTACGCAATCGATCAGTGGTGCAACGGAATTTTATCTCTCTGCTAGCTCCAAGAGTGGTATCCCTTTTCCCATCACAGGTAAGCTTGTTCGATTTTCCATCACAGCACTTTCTCCTATCGTAACAGTTCTGAGTTTATCACAACCCTCGTTCTCTCGCTTTTCACACAGGATCAGGCATTGGATCTACACGCTATCTACACTTACAACCGTAAGGATCGCGTCCTCTTCCTCGATCCGAAATGGTGGATCCGTTTGCTCGTGCTGCTGATGCTGCTGATAATGATAATAATGTGCGGACACGGACGCGAACGTCGACAACACCACCGACAGCAGTAGAAGTACCCAGGACCGACCCATCTTCGAGCTACTGGCGCAGTGAAATGACAACGATCGTACCAGAACACGATCCTTTCGCTACCGCACGCGCAATAGAACTAACCGTTGGTCGAATCGAGCTCGAACGCTACCGGTACGGGGCGCATGCTAATGCATGCTACCCAACAATAATTGCCATCCTGTCGCGAACCAACCGCACGTTCGCGCACACACAATAGCCGGCCATCGCGAGCCACCCCGCTACAATGGCGGAACATTGGCTCCCCACCCCAATGAGGACGACTTTTTCGAGCGACGTCATTGTGAGCGTGAAAAGGTACCAATACCGGTGATCGTATCACATCCAGTGGTGCGTAGCAGATCATATTCTGCCAGGATGTGAAGATCATACAGCGCTAGGACAGGGGAGATTGGGGAAGGGCTGCTAAACTGTTTCGCATTCTCGAACAAGAACCCTACGCCCTAAGCTTGGTGAGGATTGTAATAATAATAATCAAAAGTGTCATAATCTTTCACGCCATGAAACGTAGCACGTACAGGAGCTACTGCCCTTAACCTTGCGTTGATTTAATTTGCGATCATTTAACCCTCTAATGATAGGAATTACGTTCCGAAAGGGTAGGATTAAAGTTTTCCCACCTTAAAAAAACAGTTCAGGACGAGACACAACATTCCAGCTCGTTAGGTCAAGGTTGGCATCGAGTGTAAAGAGAGAATGCGAAAAAATAGACAGAAACCCTAAAGTGACGCGATCATGTCGTGATATAGCTTGAACGTGTGATCATCAAAGCATAGCGAACACCGACCGGCACCTGTAAAAGGCTTCCGTTCACGAAACCGTTCAGCTCAATTCCATCCAGCCGGTCCGTTCTCCTCGCGGCACTATCACGGTCGTTGTCCGCCAAGATGGTGTCAAGATAAAACCGATCGGCGGGAAAAAGGAAACATGAATCGTTTGCGCAACACAAAATGTGATGTGTATTTTGATTAATAATTCGATTATTGTGCAAATCAACACCCGGACCCGACTATGCCCGCCTAAAAGGCTGCCTTGACAGCTCGTCACGATCGTATTAGAGCTTAATTTGTGCTATACGGAAATCGACGAATTTTTACCCGCCCCACGAGAAACCGGTCGCCGGAGATATCGGAGTGGGAGATCATATTTGCGTACTTTTGCAATATACGGGTGGCCAGGGTGGATTGCTTAAGAACCGCCCCAAGAAGAGCCCAATTATTGCCTCCGATTTCCGGCTAATGAGTTTGGTAAAGACAAACCCCCGCGTTGCAGTAGCTATTGATTGGTAACATGGGTCTTTATCGCGTTGCAGCGACCTCCGAAGAGGTTTCGCGCTGGCGCCGTGCCGGCTTTACGGATTATCCCCTTGAGAGCACACGACACTCGTAGAGAGACATTAGGCAGAGAGACATGAGTGTGAGCGAGAGCGAGAAAACGAGCTAGTGATCGGAATGCGAAAACAAGGCACCGAGAGGTGGTTTGATTAGGCAGCTGACTAAGCAGAGAGGGACGCGGATTCGCGGAACCCAGGTGACCTTAATTAGCGTGCTTGGGTAGTCCCAGGTCGGGCTCGCCACTTTGATTATAGGTCACTCGTAGGGTCCGCTAGTGATCGAATCAGCCCAAGCCCACCCTTAGCCAATGCACCGGTCAGGCGTGTTAGAGAAGGACCAGGCGTCCCTTTCGCGGAGATGATGGCGTCACGTGCGTTTTTCTTTCGCGGCAGACCCCCAAGACGTGAAACGAGCCCGCAAAATCGAAGGCACGAGATTTGAGGCAATAATTGAAATGGGAAATTATCACCCAAACCCCCACCCGTACCGAACCGGCCGTTGGATCAGCACGCGATGCTTATTTACGTGAGCCCAAGCGTGGCTGTGTGTGTCCAGGGGGGTTTGATCATACGGCCACGCTATGTTACTCCAACCTGCCCACCACCGGTCGACCGCGGGTCTATTATTGATGGAGTTGGCTTAAAAAATCAATCATCTACTTTCAGCGCTCAATTATCCTTTTAGGCAGCCCTCTGCCCCCGGTGCTGGTGCCGGTGTTAGCACGCAGGATGGATCGAAGGACGGTCCGGACGGACCGGAGGTCGTGCCCTCGCCGGGGAACACTTACAGTGCAGATAAGCCGTGGGGCTACGCGTTCCAAAAGACGGACCATTTCCGACGTTCATCGAGAGCGCGTGGTTAGTTTCTCTCTTCGGTTCCGGTTTCGGTGGCAATCCGCAAGTGCCACTGCCAGATCACGGTCCGCGGTTGAGGAAGGGTTCAAGAGGGGTCCAGCGTTGCCATTAGCATATTTTGGCGTGACTCGAGCACTGCTGGAGCTCAGGCGCTAATGATAGGGATATTTTCGGTTGGTAATGACTAGTTTTTTAGTTTTACTACCGCATAGCAGGGAGATTTTGTGAGCATCGCTTCCATAATAGAATAAAAAAAAGTTCCTCGTACATTGTAAAACGTGATTCGTGGGGATGTATACCCGTAGCAGGGGTGATAACGCGTCTCTTAATTACCCAAACCACGTTCAAACGAGTTGGCAAATTGAATTATCAATCCTTTCTAATGACTGTTCAACACGTTTGGGTCACTCGAACGGTCCGAACGGTGGTGGTGTCCGAAAAATTTGCTCATTTGAAGGGTAAAGGTCAGTCGAAGGCCGAACAAGGACGGCTGGGTTCCTGCGGACTGGGAACCTGCTACCACTCCAAGGCTCGCTGTAATTGATCAACCTTTTTGTAATAAATTACTAATCCATCTAATAAATGGCGTTACTTTTTCCGCGTCCAGATGCGAAGCGTAATTCGATGTTTTTATTTAGCATTTAGAGAAAGAACTAAGCACACTTTTGTATAATAAACCAAAAATCCTCATAATAAACTGCGTTATTTTTTCCGCTTTCCCATGCTGGTCGTAAATCGGTGGTTTTTGTAAAACATTGCAAGAAGAAAGAAACATATTTTAGCAATCAATCGTGATTTTTTTTTGGTTTATTGTGTTTCCTTTTCCGCCTCCACGTGCGAGCCGCTATTCGATTTGTTTACAATACAACACATGAAAGAACGAACCACGTGCGTTTGTATCCAAACAATGCTGCATCCAAAGCGACCACGGGACCACGTGGTCATCTTCGGGTTCTCGCGTCGCACGCACACCCACGAGCGAAAACCCGAGCGCTACCAGCGTCGCACGAAGCGCGCATCGAGCTACCTCCTAGCTGGTATGGAACCCTGTTACTTTTGCTGGTCATTTTGGTCGCTTGCGCGCATCTCGAAAATGAAGAAATTACAGGGTGTCGTTTCAGGGTTGGCGAACGCGCGCCGTGGGAGAAATTAATCAATTTTCGTCCCGTGGATGCTGGGGGCCTCTGATCGCGCGGAAACGTGAAGTAATGATAATTGCACCAATAAAGAAGCATGAATGGTCATTATTTCGCGCCGAGCAGGTGGCAGGTGTGTGCAAGTGACCTAGGAAGCCCTTCGGGGGGTGTTATGCTGCGCGTGATCATTGATACCGGGCGCATGCTGGAGGGGGTGGCTATTAGCTGCCATTTATTTTTCTTTTTCATCCCCCTGTGTTTTGTTTTGCTGCTGCTGCTGTTGCTGCTGTTTCACCCTTACCGCGTTCGTTAGCACGGTTTGATTGCCTTCCCGATATGGCACGCTTGCTTCTTTGTGTATGACAAATGGAGAAGATTAGGATTAATTTCAACCCGTACGATCGTGTCATCATTCATCACCTCGTCGGGGTTCTTATGCAATCGAGGTGCCGCATGCATCAGGAAGTAAAACTCGCTCAGCATCGTTAATTATATAGAAGAGCTGGGTGCAACTTAAACCGGCACCTGCCATCAGCTGATGAGAAAGAAGAAGCCCTCCCCCAAAAACCCGTGCCTTGGTCATAAATTGCATCATGTGTTTTTCGTGTGGTTTCTTCACAATGTGTTCACATTTATTGCTCATGTTTTCGACAGTTCTATACACTTAAGGTAGAATAATGACTTGGTCCTGATGCAAATGATTTGCTTCCCCGTTGTACGTGCGTGCTCCCACAGCCAGCCAGCCAGCCAGAGCTTACTCGCGGGTGTTCAACGAAGATCGCAGCATTTCGTACGCCGATTTTGATGTTTCGGTACTGCAAAAAGAACGAGTATTCATGAGTTCTTTGTGCGAGTGTCTTGTCCACGTGTCCAGTTGCTTCCTTACCCCAGCGAAAGGATCGGCCTGAGAGCGTTACGAATGTTGTGATAGACGAGCGGGTTGACCTGCTCCTGGTGGTGCAGCAGAGCTCTCAGCGAACCTTCCCCGTCGGTGCTAGCGGGGTTGGCAATTGACACCCGACAAGGTAGCCTCCGGTCTGTGGCAAACTCCTCGCAGGTGCTCTCCCGCAGGAACAACAACGGCCGTACGATCCGGACGTCCCCTTCCAGGGGTTTAGCGCTTTCGGTGGGTCCTTGTACGGGTTGGAGCGCGCTTAGCTCTCCCCGGTAAAGCAGGGACGTCAGGAACCTATCTGCCAGCTTGTCTAGTGTGCTGGCCATCGCTAGGACGTTGTACTTCCGGTGGGATGCGTGTCGTGTCAGCTGCTCGACCAACGGCTCGTTGGATGCTGTGAAAAGCATGAAACATTAGTTCGTTAAGCTCGCCTGCAGCGTACGTGATCGCCTTACCTAAGGGCTCATAGAAGAACGGCACACCGAGTTCCTTCAGGTACAGCATGAGCGCTCGAGGATCAACTCCTCGCTCTCCGCCACCGACGTTGATGGCCGCCAGATCCACGTTGAGCTGCCGAACCTGGCAGAACTGGTGCAGTAGGTGCAACAGACACAGCGAGGAGCTACTTCCGGACAGACACACAAGCACCCGGTCACCTTCCTTCAGCATCCGGTACTCGTCTAGGGCCTGATGCGAAACGAACGATGGGTGTGATGTAGTAGACGGCGAGAAAATCATCAGTAAACGGAACCATGCTTTCCAGCGGCAACTGTCGCGTGAGTCTCGTCTACAATCCGACCACGTGGGACGATGGGTGGGTGAACAAATTCCCCTCATAAGGATACAAGGATCTCAAGCGTATAGAGTAAAGGGTACAGTTTAGCAAACGAAACGAGCCAACCCGGTGTAATTACGGACATCAAATGCTACGTGTGCCTCTCGTCTTCGTATAAGGTGAACTACTTTTGAAAATAATTCAAAAATCTACCTGCATAAACCAAGCGTAGCGAGACATGTTTTAATTCCCAAAATTGCACATAAATGCAACGGTTAATCGCGATTCGTACGTTGCATGCCACCATGCAATCGAGCTGCATCGAGAGCTTTGACCAAAACGAAGAAACACTTAGTCCCACTGTGCAGTTGTTAGAGTAGCCGTTAGAGCTAGTTCGATTAATCACCGCTTCTAACCGCCGGCGGCGCTAGTATCGGCCCCGTCTAATGCACCTGTCCGTCAAACACCGAACTAACACGTCGTCCTCAACTGAGCATGCGCGTGCGATAGGGGAGGCTGCGATTGGGAAATATTATTTGTGGTGTTGATTTAGTAGCACTATGCGTTTCGGTTAAAGTGGCAAATGTGACTGCTAGCACTACAGAAAACAAACTAACAATTACGTGTTGTGAAATATATATTTTACTCTCTCTCTCTCTGTCTGTCTGTCTCTTCGTTTTATCTCTCTACTTGTTGGCTATCCGGGGCAGCCCAGATACGCTTCTCAGTTGCCAACCAGCCATCATCTTCCTCTATCTACTTAGGCGAATGATATTTGCTCGCTTTCTAATAACTTAACAATGATTAAGGTACAAGATATATTATGAAAAGCTTAGACTGTCGCTCTCTCCTACACTCCCTCTCCCTACCACAAAATCCTTCTTTCTCACAGCTAAAAATCTGTTTCACAAACATTACGTTAGGTCAATATACATACATACTTTAGTTATAGTTATAGAGTAAATACAGTTTTCGTTTTGTAGGTAAAAGGCATAGAACCGAATAGTAAATACAGTAAACATAGTAAGGGATATTCATACGACTCGACAAAATTTTGCTTAAGCGATTTGTCGCATTTTTTTTTGCTCATCTGATGCTGCTGTTGCTTGCTTTCAGAACATTTCGTTGCTCTCAGAAACGAGATCTCAAAACTCCATCGAAGTGAGCACGTGGCATTAAACACCAGCGCCGCGGGAAGGAACCACGATAGGTCGCTTCTTTCCCAAAAAGGTACAATTGGATCACCAACAAGCGCATGTGCGCGCCTGACTACTCGTAGTGCTTAAGGATATACACGTGCGTCGTTCGTCCTGCTTTCACCAAACATCCGCGTTTCTTCTTACACTTTGAACATCTCGGCGAATTTCAGGATCAGCTAATTGCAGCAACACGCCACACAGCGTCCCGATAGGGGGAAAAAAAACAAACATAATGCCGAAGAGCACCCGCGAGAAGGTCACGCCACGTGCACGCAGCAGGGATAAAAAAATAGAAACAGCAATACATTAACGAACTGCGCGCCAGGATGTTCGAATGAACGGGTGGGTGGGAACAGACACAAAAAGGAACCATCCATGCGTCCGCAAACACAAGCTTCCGTTCCAACAGACAACGGGGAACGCAAGCATGGAACAAACGGACGTGAAAACGAAACGAAACAAAACTCAACAGTAACACGTTATGCCTATTGCTGATGAACCTTCGAAAACACAACGGATCAATTAACGAGTGCTGCCATTTCGTGGCCATTCTTCTTCGAATCACACACCTGTCTTCTTTAGTTAAAATTGTGTCCTTTTCGGGGACGCGGTGCTAACGATGCGGGGTTAGTGATGGGGTTGAAATAGTAAACGGATTAGAGGGACAAATTGCACGTCCCGAATTAGTAGCGAGCGCCTTTTTGGCCAGTTGTGTGAGCACCGTTTCCGTTTCCGTACTCGTATCTGTGAGCTACACAGCCTGTTCCCAAACAAAAAGCATGCCAGGGTTATGAAGCCCCTACCGACCGAGTGCCTCCTAGTTGACTACCGTATTAGTTGGCATGCTAAATGCGCGTTTAATGACACCGAGATGGGCTGCGATGCTTCCCATTCTCACAGTAGACGTTGAACAGCTTGGAGAGTAATCGCGGTAAGTAAGTACGTGTCCAAAGTACGCTTCGGAAGCTGCAGCGGATTGCATGCCCAAACAGACACACACACACACACACGCCAACAAGGAGCAAAAACGATCGGGCGTAGGTGAGAAGCATGCGCGGGACAGAAAAAAAATGGTAGTAGTAGAAAAGCACAAAATTAATCGTTAACCTCGGCTGCCTGCTTCCAGACTTCCTTGGGCATCTGGTGCCACTGGATGGTCGAAACGCCACTGTCCGCGGCCACACCGCATGCTCCCTGTGAACCCGGGCCGGTTTCCACCGACGGTGTGCGGTTGAGGACATGCTGCTGGCGTGTGAGCGCACTCTTGCCGATGCCAGGATCACCCTGCGATCGTTGATCCGGAGGACCAACTGCCTCGACGATGGATCCACCCGACGGTTCCGAAATGAGTCGTCGCGGCGGGATCGATGGTTTGCAGGAGCTGTCCACCTCGGCGGATACCGTGCGAATTCTTAACGAAAGAAACGTGCAAAAAAAGACGGGTGTTAGTATGCTTCCACTGACGTTACCACCATGGCATGTGCGTTTCATTAGGGTGCCATTCAGTTCCATCGAAAAACGACAAACAGTGTTAGGCTTTTCTGGTGTTGCCTATCCTACCTAATACGCCACGAACGCCATTCCCCTGCATGACGTCAGATGGTGCAAGAATTCGCCTTACCTATCGTTGTTGATCGATCGTACGCCCCGGACACGATTGCTGTCATCGGAAGCATCACAGAAGTTCATATTAATGCCGGAATCCTGCGAAGACATGGTCGACCGAGGGTCGAAGTGCTTCGCAATCGCCCCAACGCTGTGCAACGGCTGCCCGATGCCCATGTGTTCCGGGCTGGCGGCCGAGCTTGGTCTCGAGAACGATTCCGACCGGTGCTTGTCATTGTCGGCCGACCGCGGCCGATGGATTGTGGCATCCGGCGTAATATCGCTAAACCGTTGCTTGATCAAGCTGGATGTGGCGCAAAGCGGTAGGACGTTGTTGCGGTTTGTGGTTGGTATGATATGGCATGGACGGTATGAATGATACGGATTACGGAGGTGACGTGTGGATGAGATATGCAAAGGTGCAAGGCGGTTGGTGCATCGCGTAGCGCAAGACCCATGTAGACGAGAAAGCGGGAAAGAGATACAAAAAGAGAGAACGAGGAAGCACTCGTTAGCGATCGGTGGTCTGACTAGCCTACGGTGTTTCTGGGGCGCGAGCCGTTGCCAAAAAAAAAAACCGGGCGGGTATTATCTTAAGGAGTCAACCAACGCAACGGGGAAACAAACAAGGCAAGCACACGCCGGTTCCAGAAAGCGCGCGCCACAAAGCGACAATTACAGTTTTTGGCCTCCGAGCGGGTTCCCGTGCGGGTGATGATTTGCTGCGCCCGTTCCACCGGCCCCGTTGCGCAGTATATCCGGTGGAGAGTTTTTGCGCATCCCAAGGAATCCTTCGGGGGAAATGATCTCGTCCACCGCGTTCACGACGTCCCGGATCTCCGATTTCACCTCGTTCGTCATCTCTTTGCTGAACTCGCGCAAATAGTCCACCACGTCGCTGGTGGAAATGGAATCACGCTTGTTTTCCGCCGGCGGATGGCTAAAACAGAAACCAACACGAGGATTAAAGTGGCCGTTATCAGAGGGTTGATGAAATTCGACCCGTATGCATTAAGCCGAAGAACGTCCGATTCACCTACCCATGCTGTACGTGCGAACTGAAGTTGACCATGCTGCTCATCTCGATGCTGTCCGTGCTTTCGAGTACGTCCTCGACCTTGCTTATCACCTCACGGATCTCGGACTTGATCTCGGTTGCTAGCTCCTTTGTCATTTCCTTCACGTACGCTTGGATGTCTTCCGTACTCTCGCTGCAACTGCTGCCGGATGGTTGCCGGATTGGAATGTAAATGAAACAAACACACAGAAAAGATGACCAAATTGTGCACAAAACAAGTGCGGGATACGACGAAAAAGCTATGCCAAATTAATACCAAATCGAAGCGACGCAAATGATAAAGCACATAGATAATGGTAACGCGACCGGCTGGATAAATAAAAAATCTTTCACGTTGAGCTGGACAGGCTTAGAATAATAATTATACTATAAAAATTGCTTTCAAATATTGTATCGGATTTCTTCTCGGTATTATATATTACGGCATCGGAGCAATGTTAAATAGCCTAAAGCGAGTAAACTTCTTTAACAGATTCCACGTCAACGTCCAGCACATTGCATGCATCGTAAAATTAAAATAATGTACAAGCGAATCAAATAATGCAGCAAAAGATGATAGACATGCGAAAGTAATTGGGCCTGAAATGGTGAGTGGTAACGCTGGGGATTGCCACACCAAAGGGCATGGGGACGTAAGGACATAAGTAAACGAGAGCATTGGAATGCCGTTTTCGCGGATGAATGTGTGGCCACATATGCATGCAATGAAGGCAAAAAAAATGAACAGATGCGTTGAGAGTTGCGGATGATTTCGGGATGTAAACGGTGCGTGTGGCTACACCGGCGACGTAACACACACACAGAAAAGCAACCTGGACTCTAACCTTCCCATGAGAGACCGCAGATTAGGAAGGCTCGGTGTCGGCGAGGCCGTACCAGGTTGGGACGTGCTTTCGATGCGTGGCAGGCTAAGATCCGTCTGGCTGCTGCACGAGCAGGACCTCTGTTTCGGAACACGCACCGCCGTCGTGGGAAGCGGAATCGGTGCCGTGGTGGCCACCGACATTGGGCGGCGCAATGGTGGCCGCTGCTGGGACGGAACCGGCATCGATTGTTGCGTTTTTAAGGACCGTAGCACCACTTGCGCGTGCTGATGTGCATCCAAACCGAGGCTCACGCGAGTTTGTGGTCCTAAGATGTGCAGGCCACCGCTAAGACTGACACCCGGCGCGAATTCATGTCCTTCGGGTGCGCCGGTGGCCACGTTTCGATCACCGTTTGCGTTCACGTCCCGCCCGCTAAGGGCACCGATGTGCGTACGATAGCTGGCGGCTCCCCAGCTGTGGCATCTGTGCGTGTCCCGATGGCAGCGTACGGTGTTGTTGGTGGGAACAAAAAACGTATCTATTATATCCTATCGACAACTCCGCCATGCCGTCCAAATAGCACCACGGAGAAAAATGGGAAGGAATGAATCGGTTAAGGTCGCCCGGCTTCCGTTTGGTGCACCACAAGGGACAACAACAGTGGAAACGCTTGGGAAGGCTGGGGAAGGTATTCAACGTGGGCAACGTGAACAGCAACCATGGATTGGACAAAATCACTCCATTAACGTGCGAGAGCAGGCTGCGAGCAAGTATTAATCGCGGGCTCATTCGCTAGCCAAACTGCCGCCGCATCGCATGATTAGTCACGGAACGCACATGCTCAACCATGATCAGTCGATCGTCGCGGATCGGTAGCTGATCAAAACGTACCTGTTGCGGCTGACACTGGTATCACGTCCGATCGGGCCGGCCGTCACGTGGTGGCCACCCGTTACGGTGCCAACGTGGTCTGGAACTGTGGCCGAAGGATGCGCTAGTGGCGTTACTTCACCACCGACGGAAAAGCGCACCATCGGTGGTGATGAGGTCGGTGTCGGGCTGTGCGATTGGTAGGGTGAGGATGAGTTCTGACGACGGGTTGATATCTGCAGAGGTGACGCCGGAAGACTGCGGCTCTTGAATCGTTTGATGTCCAACGCCGAAAGGCTGTGGTGCCGGTGAATAAGCATCAGCGACGTATTCTCTGGTACTGTTGGGAGAAGAATTGTTTAATAAAATTAATTACAGATCACACAACTCCATTGATGATCGGTTCCTGCCGATGGACACTTACTTCTGGTAGGATCAAAGGGGACGGTGTTTTTGACGTTGTGTGAATGACCAAGCAACAGTTCGTGTGCCTCTCCCGACAACATGTACCACCGGAGTTTCTCCATAGCCGCGTTGGAAAGCTTCAGTACGATTTCCTCCGTGGTTGCGCGCTGTGCCATTTTGCGCGCCCTATTGAACAGGTTCCGCGCCGTCTGCAGACAATCGGAGTAGTTTTGCGGGAACGACCCTGGACCGGAAATGCGCCGATCCGAGAACAGCATCTTGCCGTCGATATAGCGAATCGCACCGAGCCATTTGCGTTCCTTGGCGAGGGAGTTTGAGTGGTGCCGCCACTCGCCCGACCCCTCATCCACTTCGTACTGGGGTAGCAACTTCCACGCCTCGGTTGCCACCATCTTGAGCGCCTCCAGAATGAAGGCCACCTCCGATTCCGGCATGAAGAAGGGAAACGTGATGCGCGTGTAACCCGGGTGCAAGCATCCTGCCTTCAGGGTCTCGTCGTTCAACAGCTTCTCGTACTCCACCATCAGCTGCGGGTTGATTCCCAGCGAATCACTAATCATGTTGTCAGCCGTTGCCTGGATGCCGAACACGTCGTTCAGAACTGCCACCACAAACCGGTGGTGCAAAAAGGAACCCCTCGGATGGCGCACCATGAAGCAAAGGGTCGTGAGTCGCTTCGCCGTAGTACACGGCGGTCCGAGCAGGGCGATTTCCGGGATGGTTCGTACGTGGGCCAACATTTGCTTGCAGGTTTTCTCCATGCGACCCATGATCGCCTGCGAACCGAGCGATTCCTTGAGCTGCAGTACGAGACCGGCTCGCACGGCACTGACGACGCCAACGGAATCCGTCAGGAAGGAGGTACTGTGTTCGATTAGTCTACGCTTAATGACTAGCACCCCGGGGGCCTGCACACCGCCGACCAACCGGTTGCAGTGGAAAAATATCGCGTCCTTCTGCGCACCGGGAAGGACGGGATTGGTGCTAATCGGGGCACATGATGCCGCCATCGAGTGATCCCATATCGAGAGAGCGTCGTACTGGTGCAGCAAAATCGTAGTCGCTACATCGTCGGCCAGAATACCCGTGAGCCGCGAGGCGCCCGAAAACAGGCCCACCATCTTGCGTCTCGATTCCGCGTAATGCTGCAGCCGCTTTTCCAGGTCTACCAGATCCAGGAAGCCCTCATGGTTCTTGACGATCCGCTCGATCTGCCAGCCGGCGTCGATCCACGAGCGAAGATTAGACACCGGTTCGGAGGTGCTAACGAACAGAATCGGAGGCACCGCAGACGATAGGCTCTGGTGGTGTTGGCTGATGTCTACCACGCTGTCGGAGAGAGTGGACGAGTTGGAAAGACTGTTGTGGCGGTTGTTGGGCCCAAACGGAAGCGACGATAGCAGGTGCACCCCACCGATCGACATGTTGCTGATGGCACTTTGAGAATTGTTGTGAAACTGAGGCTGGCTGATGTCGCAAACATTTGGATTGGATAGCAGATAACACAAACGTTCGGCAGGGTTATCACAGAATACGATCTCATCTTCCGCATTAGCACCGACGGCTCCACGAACCAAGTCTCGAGCTTCGTTGCTGATGGAAGAAACACGCAATAAATTAGGGCAAAAGTATGAACTCCATGCCACATCATACATATCTTCGGTTACTTACTCGTATAAATGTGACTGCAAGCCTGTAACGGCCGATATGCAACTAATATCTCCAAACGCTGGCAAAACTTCTTTATTTATATAGTCTTCTAAAAACTGCAATGAACGGCCCGACGACGCGTAATCTGCATACACCACTGTAACAATAGGAAAGTAAAACAAAGCATGGATATTATAATATTAGAAAAGTTGATCAAAGTTCAATAGATTGTCTTCATGAATTTGAAAATACAAAGGCGATTTAAATGTTTTATTTTCACACCTAGATGGCGCTGCTGTACCGTCGTCAATGCGGAACACGTGCTCTCCGGATCGGAGCAACGCGCACGTCGGCAGCTCTGACATTTAGGCAGTAGGAAAAATGCAAGCATAGCATAGCTGTCAAACGAGAAAAATTGTTGTGTTCAGCGCGTTCTCAATTTGGTTGCGGCTGCTGCTTACTTTTATTTCGAAGGTTTCATTTCGTTTCATTCGTCACCATTCGTGCCGTGGATAGTTGACGAAGAAACAAGAAAATGGAAACAATCTTTGAAATACAACGGCGTTTGCACGAGGAATGTGACCGGCTTGTGATGGCCATGTCGGAGGAGCTGATGATTCCAAAGAAAACGGTAAGTCGCCCTAGTAATTGTAGGCACAATGCCGCCTCAATCAACTCAACGTACTCATCTGTTTTGTGGTTTGCGTTCATCTCTTCGATAGACTAAAGAAAAGGTACTGGCCGATCATAGGATCAAAACCTATCTGGAGCGTTATCAGACGTGCTCGAAGTCGCTGCTGGAGCTGTATCAGGACAAGGATGGCGAAAGGAAGCAAGAAATCACGAACATGAGTGTGAACGAGTTCAAAGAGTTTTACAGCCAGTTCAATGGGTTAATCGATTTCCATTCCAATCACGGCAACAACGTGGCAGTGCCGGCCTCGATCGAATTCGACAAGCTAAAAGAGCAGCTGAACGATCCGGCGTACTTGGCCGAGGTGGTGAAATTTAGCGACGTCGAAAACTACGGTCAATACTTGGACCTTCACGAATGTTACGATAACTTCGTCAACCTGAAGGGCATCGATAAGATCGATTACATTACGTATCTGTCCGAGTTCAACAAGTTTGTCGACATTTCGCGCAAACAGAAGAACCTAAAATTCAAAGGCTACCTTCAGCTGTTGCACGATTATCTCTATTCCTTCATAACCCGTAGTCGGCCGCTGTTCTTCGAGCTGGAGCATACGGTAAAGCGCAACGAGCTCCAGTTTGAGGACATGTGGAAGAACGGGATCGTGCCGGGATGGGAAAAAGTGCGCGAGGTGGACGACGACGCGCTAATCAATTTGAACGAATTCGGCAAATGGGAGGATCTAACATACCTAGGGCTAGACAGGCTGAAGGCCGCTCTGCAGGCCCTCGGTATGAAGTGCGGCGGTACGCTGGAAGAGCGGGCGCAACGGCTGTTCGCCTCAAAGGACGACAAAAATCAGGAGAACGAACGAAAGCGAATGATGAATCTGAACAAGGAGAAGGACATCGCGCTGTTGGAGTTCAAAATCGTGAAGCTAGCGGATCTCGTGGACGATCAGATCTACGAGACGAAAATCAATCTGCAACGCAAGCAAGCCCGCTACACACTGGACGAAAGCGACGAAGACAGCATGGATGACGTCGAGTCGGACGATGATGATGGCATTCCGTACAACCCGAAGAATCTGCCCCTCGGGTACGACGGAAAGCCGATTCCGTACTGGCTGTACAAGCTGCACCAGTTGCACTTCACGTACGAGTGCGAAATCTGCGGCAACTACAAGTACAACGGTCCGAAAGCGTTCCAAAACCACTTTTCCGAGTGGCGCCACGCGCACGGCATGCGCTGCCTGGGCATCCCGAACACGGCACACTTTGCCAACATAACAAAGATCGAGGACGCCCTGCTGCTGTGGGACAAGGTGAAGGATCAAACGTTCTCAAAGATGTGGGTGCCGGCGAACGAGGAAGAGTTCGAGGATTCGCGGGGCAACATTCTCAGCAAGAAGGTGTATCTCGATTTGCAGAAGCAAGGCCTGCTGTAGAATTGCGCCCACCCTCGGCCACGGGGCCAGGAAAACAAGCGCCGCAAACACGCTTATCTATCGCCACCCTTTTTCGCTTCCCCTTGGTGTGGTTGGCGCCAACGAAATGATTCAATCGCGCAATCCAAACCGTTGTGTGTTTACGTCTTTGCGCGCGCCCGTTTTGTAATTTGCATCCAAACGTGTCTGGCATTTGCAGCGAGGGAAAAGGGATTTGCATACCGCTGCCCAGAGTTGCCTCGCCCCGTGAATGGGAAGCATATGCACGAAACTGTGCTCTATTTTTAACCCGGCACAGCAGAGAGGGCAAGAATTTTCTCTGCAGTGTGTACCGAACACCGTGCCGCCGGATGTTTGGGACGCTGACGATTTGTCTTCTTCGCGAATAGTAGAATAAAACATTTTTGCCACCAATATGATGCTGGTCTTCATTTCTCTTTTGCCGTTTACGTTTGATCGTCACGAAAGTGATCGTTCAACCGTGGCACCCCTGTAAAGTGAAATATCACAAAGTGCATGCGAAGGAATCCCCATATCCCACTGCAAGCGTCTGATAGGTTGAGCAAGCTAATCAAGGAACCTCTAAGTACTATTAATCCGTTTGCGAAATGGCACTTGAAAGGCACGAACAACACAAGACCGAATGTTCCAATCTTTTCCGGGCACCAAACCAAGTTATCGGTTATCAAGCGCCGCTCTGTCTCGGTCGTTCTTGGTGGCCAAACGTTTTGTACCAACATGTGCTAAACAAAACGCGGAACAAAACATGCCCCCATGACACAAAAGAAGCAAAATGGAGGGGGCTTTGCTAATTCGCTGCCCTGCTAACTCGAGCCAACCTTAAACACGCTCCAGTGATTGCCTCGCACCCGAGGGCACAACACAAGTGGGCTTGAAACGATTACTTTCAAATCGCAAAGCAATTAAATGACACTCGTGTCAATCGCGCTGCACGATGGGGAACACATTTAGCGCGCGTATCACGGACATTTTGCCTATGGGCAGGACACGGTTACTTGGATCGGGACCGTGCTACCGGTCTTGACACCTACCGACAGTTGCAACCGGTCGGGCCACTAAATCACCCAATGGCAAAACGTTGAAACGTGCGCCCGAAAGGCTAAAATCATTACGGTTAATCGTTGGCGTTGATAAGATGTGAACAATTCGCTAACGGCTCAATCGATTTTCTAGATTCTTCCACGCATTCGTCAATTCTCCCAGGGCTTTATTTTTTCGTTTTACGGGCCTCGTACGATGCCCTCGCTGAGAAGGATATGAGCTCCCATATGAGGCTGTTTGTACAGTTGGCGGTAGTCGGGCCGCCAGTGAGCCATAACCGGGCCCGCGAGGTGAGAATTGCCATTTTCGTACAGCTGTTGAGTTTTTTTTTTGGTAAACACACACCCAACGTGTCTTGTTTGCGGACACACTCACTTCTAATGGAAATGGTGGTATTTAGCGACCCCTGGGATCGTTCGGGTGTTGCAAAAGACGGTGAACATTTCAAAAATTCCACTTTATGAGCAGCTCTTGCCGTTCGCTGTTGGCTTTGAGTGGAAAAGTAACGAGGTAATTAATTTAAAATTGCTAATTGCCGCATATTCTTGTACGTTTGTAAATATCTTCTTCTAAATCCGTAAGCCTTCCTACTGATATTGAATTAAATACAAGGCGGCGTGTATCGTAAACAGCGGATACCCCACTCTATGGAACAAATCCTCATCATACGCATTCCTCTCTCGCGCCCATATTGTTCGATGAGTCGGCTCCAAAACAAAGTTGAAAAAATCACGTGACAACCGGAATGACGGTCGAAAATTTGGACACCTTAGAACAGGAGCACGAAGCGACAAAAAAAAGCAAAACGCACAAACAAAAACATCGTATCAGCGGTGCTCGCCCTGCTTCCACTGAGATAAAAAGGAACAGCAACACACAAACACAGGATCTTAAATAAAAATAAATTCCCGTCACCGGCAAAAAAAAACATAGTGAAACTTTGTAGGGCTGTTAAATATACGAAAATAACGCAAACCGGTCGCCAATCGAACCGGTCAGCGTCAGGCGTAGACGCTCAGCTGCAGGATGATGATAGTTGGCCTTTCGAAAACAGTCGCCCGCGTGGAGGAGGCGCACAAAATGTTGAATTTCAATTTCTTAAGCACAGCTCCACCTTGCCTTCCTCTCTCCTCGATCACCTACCACCGGTCGGTTGCGGCAATTCGATTGATTCCCCACGCAAAATGGACACGATTCGCTGTTTCAGGGTGTTTCTGCTCATCCCGAGTCTAGGTGCTTCCTTCTCAGCGCAATCTCCTATTGTTGGTTTCGACCTCGAACCTGCCGGCACCCAACCACCCACCCATCCACCCCAAAATCCAATGTCACACCCCCCCTGGGGGTGCAAGGTCTACACAGCACAGCCGGTTTCGGCTTATCAGCGACCGAGAGAGACGGCAGCGACACAATTAACCGACCCGATAAAAATAACCTGCGAGGCCTCGACCTCACGCCCTGGGGAGGGGACGCTATCAGCGCGAATTTTTCGATTTATTGATTGATTGTCGCTTCCAGCAATCTCCCTGCGAATGGACGAAGAGGAAAAAAAACGCGGCGATGGTGGCGATAAAAACACCGGGCGAAAATCACAAGGCCATCGTATCGCGGCAGCCAAAAATATGAAAAACAACTAGGAAGTAAATTTACAGCCATCTCTCACCGATCTTTTTGCTCCCCTTCTTCTTATCGGGGTGGCCCGCGAAGAATCGCAAAGAAACAACAACACACCGCGACCTAATGAAAAAAAATATAGCACCGATCGGTGGAAATGGCGAATGAAAACAAAAACACTCGGAAGTCCCACATGGGCACGAGATACGCAGGTGTGTGAAGTGGAGAAGGGCGCACCCCTAAAGAATGTCGTTCACTTTGTAGAAGGGATGATTCGAGAATTCGCAGACCGTGCTGTGATTGATAAAAAAAAAGCATATATACACACACACACAAATTAACCAACGGTTGAAGGACGGTCATCGCGACGAAACAACACGCGGCCATGTTGTTGCTGGGAAACGATATGGTTGCTTTGTTTTTTTTTTTTCGCTGTTTTGTTTGCTTCGCTCCCCCGTTGGAAGCCCGCCGTTGGGACGGCATCGATGACAGCTAAACGGGTTAACTGACGACCACTACTACTACTACCTACTAGCGTTGCTACTAGCAGCATCTCGGCACCCTCTACTACTGAGAAGCGTATCTCGACCGATCGATGACGATCTCCGCACGAAGACGGACCGATCTCGTCTCACCATCGATGCACGTGTTTCATATGGGCGTTGATCATTATTTCGGCGCCATCGCATATAATGCGTGCGTTTACCGGGTGACGTTTTCTAGGTTTTCGAGAAGTACCCTTTCTCGGACCACTCGAGGTGGGGCCAGAACCGGTTCGGAAACCTTTCCCCCACGAGCACGTGCATCCCTTGGGGATAGCGCGCACGCGTAAGCCGGCAAGATTAGCGGGCAAAAGAAGGGAAACGCCCTCGAATTAGGAATTGACCTAGATTCACCGTCCCAAAGTGTGGCGTTGAACGGTTCTCGTTCCACGGCCGTAAAACGCTGCATCACCACCGCAGAGCACGTTGCTATGGCCGTTGCCAAAAAAACGACCCATACCCGGTGTGCTTACGTAAGCCACCGATAACACACACGAAAAAAAAAGGAACCAGTATCGCGAGCAACACGAGTCACTGCACGATAACGGCGCGCCCCATTCGAACGCAACGTGCACGGGGGGCGTGGGATTTGGTTGGCACGCGATAACAACAGGCTGAACCGAAAATTGACTGCGAAGGCAAACAATGCATCAATTACCGGTGCGCTGCTGCTTATCGTGGGGAAGATAATTGAAAGCAATTGCCCTTTTAGCCAGGTTGTGTGGCGATCGTCTAGCCATGATGCTGTGGGATGTGACACAAAGTAATACACCGTGTCTGGTGGTTCTAAGAGCATGATTAAAGCACCCACTACGAGGGCTTCAACTAGCATCGCTCGCTGTCTAAGAGAAAAACGGACTTCTGGCGTTGGTAAATTTAATCCAAATGAACCACGTCGTGTTCTCCAAACCCATCAATGTCACTGTCGAAGCAACGGAAACCACCGAAAAACGCAAACTTCCCTCAAGCCGGCCTGGCCAAGAACCGGGTTTGCATGAAATCGCTAATCGGTTTCAATTAAAATGCACTGCTAAACGATCGTCAAGTGCCCCGCTCAAGCGGGTGCCACACGGTTTATTTTTATCTCGCGTGCGCGAATTCAGACGCGCAAAATGGCGTCTCACTGGCGGAAGTAACAAGCCGCGCGAATTGCTACCCACCGTCAGGCAAGTGGGGTGGATGATTGCAAATTTCACACTCAATCGATGCCAAAACAAGCGGCCACCCTTACACACCACCCGAGGGCTTCCTGCTCGGGGGGAGCGCACGGATGTTTCTGAGACGATCAACCTTCGTCGGGGACGGTCGCGTCGACCGGAAGCTGCATCGATTGGGATCTGAGCGTGAAAAGAGTGACAGTAAGTCACCCTAAGCGAGCTAGAGAGAGAGGGAGCTCCCGGACGAAGAGATGCAAAATGGCACCGAGAACTAGGCGGCGACACAAAGGCGAGCACCACCGACTGCCATCATCACAGGATACCCGCAGGGATACTGCTGGCCCAGGTTGTGGCGCTGCTATAAATAGCGTTTGTGCGCTTTTTGGCAAATGGCCACAAGCGAAACCATCCGCCTCTAGCGAACCCAAGCCCGAGGAAACGCGACTATGGCCCATGGGGGCAGAGAATTGGAGGGTGTCGTAGAAAATTGACGCCTGTCAGCAGCGCAGGACGTCGTGGTGGATACACTGCCGGTTAATTACTCTGCACTCGGATGAAAACGTTCAATAATCAGTCGGTACTCGATTGGCGGGAGAGAAGGCAGACACATAAAAACAATCGTGCACTTTGAGCGGAAGTGTGTATGACTTACAAATGACACGCCAGGGCAACAAAACGCACGAAGCACCCGAAAAAGCACAACAAAAAAGGCTCTCTAAAACCAAACCCCCCCCCGCAGATGGAACAATATCGCACACCATTTGAAGCAAAAAAAAATAATAAATCGTACTTTCACTCGAATCAAACTCAACGATGACTCAACGTGCCTTCGTGCGAAATCAATTAAACTCGATCGTGGATGTGTCACGCGTCGGAATCCAATTAGTCGCCGATTCCCGAGCTTAACCGCTCGCTTAGTGATTGCGGGCCATCAGTCGCTGCTGGGGGCAGGCAATTAATCGCCAATCATTTTGGCTTGCTACCGATAAAACGATAAACCTCACTGATACGTTATAAATGATGGGGATACCGAAACGGCGTTGGGGGAGAGCAAAACAAAAAGCGCATCCGTTCGCGGAACACGCGCCGACTATCCACGCCGACCAGCGCGCGCAGCGCAACAGTATCATCTTCAATCAAACCCAATCAACCCGATACTGGTCGTTAAGTTGGGTGGAAACTGCGAACGGGGTGGCCACACGCAAGCGGTCACACTGGGAATATCCTTTTGCGTGCCGTATCAGGCCTGCGTGCGCAAGCAAAGGTCATTATTTCACAATCGGCGACCTCGCGCGCTTCTGTTCCGAGCAACTCGATGACTATTTTACGTCATCGCGGCGGGCCCTTGGACGCTTGGCCGACGACCGGAAGCCGTCGGGATATTTGAACCAGTGGAGGGGTGGGGTGGAAAAGGGGAGTCCTACCACCCTCCCCCCCCCCCGTCCGTTCACACTGATTGCCGTCAATTTGATCCAATTGTGGTCCTACGAGAGTGTAAGGCGCGATCGAGCTAACGAGAGTGATTCCTTGAGGCAACCTGGCCCAAGCATCTTATCCGGTCGAACGTGACGCAGAGTGGGAGTGGGAGCGAGTTCGTTGTAAGCAGGGAAGTTTTCCACTTCACCACACCACACCCCCACGCGCACATAATTGAATAATCATACAACCATCCCGCGACTGCGGGGTTGTTATTACGATGAGCGCACCAGACCGTGGGTGCTCTCGGAGGCAATCATCCCCGACCGGGCTCGTCGCCATCACGGCTGGCCAGGTCTGACTCACGGTTTAGAACCCCACTTTTTTTCCCCACTGGGACAGGTGCCACAACCTGTTGCATCCGATCGTAACCGGCTCCAGCGCTCATTATTAGCGAACACTTGGTGGTTTCATTTCCTCGTGCAAGCGCTACAGGTAACCTTCACTTTTCGCATATCTCAACCGTGACGGGGAGGACCCGACGCTGCTCCTTGTGCGGGACGCGTGTCAAGATGGAAGCTGGCAGAGTGGGGATTGGAAAAACCACAGCCCACACGGTTGGTTGGGTCGGGGCTGCACGGTTGCACGGATTCGCAAGGTCTAGACTAGCCCCCCGGGGGCCTGTCGACTGTTCAGACGGGCAACGCAGCCTTCGACGGGCAACCTGGGAAGCCAACGATGCGGGGCCAAATCCTGCCACCCAGCGCCAGCGAACCTCAACCCGCTTTCGAGACTAGGGAAGCGAGCTTCCAATCCAATTTGTGGGTCGGTTTTGGTTGCGAAACAAACACATGCCAGTAGGAGTGTGTAAAAATAACACGACGACACGCAGCGATAAGGAAGAAGCGCAGGAACCGAGAGAACAAGAGAAAACGCGAGTGAGAGTGACAGAGAGAGAGAGAGAAAGACGAGGGAAAAAAGCACCGAGAAGAAAAACGGCAAACCAGAACAACGAGACGAGATATCTAACGTCACGTTATCGTGGGTTGGCAAAAATAGCGCCCTCACGACCGTGTTGTTGCTGCTTTGTCGAGGGTGGCGTTTATGGTGTTCTCTCTGTCGCCCGCAACAGCTACACCGAACACCGATGTATGTGGTCGATTCACGCGAATAAAACCGCGAAATAGAAGCGCGACATTGACCCATATTTTCGTGCGTTTAGGATCGCTCTCGTACGACCTCGCCGACCACCTTTTTTAACATCTCGAACGGATTGTGGCTGGCAGGCAAGGATCTGGGCAAGAGAGAGTGTTTCGTTCCACCCGGCAGCTGTACGGAGAACGGTTTTGCTGGGTTTAAAACCTTCAAATTTGAGGAAAAAAAACCCTTACCCACCATATTCGAGAGGAGATCTAACGCAGCAGGATACGCCCATATATAGGTCGATCGGTAAGCGTGAATAAATTCATCTACGGAGGATGATAAACGGACCACCACTTTGCAACGAACGATCGAAGGCCAGAGACAGAGTTCCGCGATTCCGTTAGATTCTGTCTCGCGACCGAGCGAGCGTGTATCGATTTCCATTCGCGACACTGAGCTGAGAACGACCCTCTTATTGCGGTGGAATCGGTGTCACTAAGTTGACACTTCAAGAGCGACCTGGGGTTCGAGGTTCCCGGTCGTGACACGTTGAAAACGGAACGACCCTTCATCGGGCGAGTCATCGAACACCGGCCCGGAAGAGAACGGAACAGTCTGCCACACGACGACCTGTTTTTTTTCGGGGGGCTTGTGCACGTTTCGCTCACACGAGCTGTTTGCTCAAGTCTCAAGAGCAACCATACACGGTAACGTGCACGACAAAACACTTGACTGGTGACTGGTGTAGGAGGAACAATACGTTTTCTGCGCGAGAAGTGGATCCTTCGCCGCGCACTTATGTCCTTCAGCCAAGCTGAGAGCGAAGCACATGCACGAAATTCCCGTTGACAAAAGAAAAAAACGCTCAAATCCTGCCAGTGGGTTCGTCCTTTACGAGTCTCGAGGAACCCAACAAGGAGCTCGTGTAGGAGGTAGCTCGCGCGCAAAACTAGCTGGCTGGGCGACTCGACGAAATGCGAAACATTTGCTTGCGCTTTTTTCAGCACTAACCTACTTCGGGCGAAGGTTAGCGCACGGGGCACAAATTGCCATTAGAACCGAACGGTTGCAAATGGTTGGGAAGGAGCGAAGAAAAAAAAATGAACATAAAATCCGTTTGCTGCACTAACCGCGGCATGGCGCGTCGTGACGCACAACGAAGCAATGCGGCACGCATGAAGGCCGACGACGTTTAATGTGGTGCAAAATTGTCTACGCAAAGTGACCGCGGTTGCGATTCCAACGGCACACGTGCTCATTAACGCCTCGTTTTGTGGTGCTTCCCAAATTTGGCTTCCCATCGGCGGTTGCACCCCGCGTACGGGAAACAATTTCTCAAAATAATCTAATTGAGCTAAATTGAGAATGCGCTATGAGGCCGTAAAACAGGATGGTTGCGTTTCGTTGCGTTTATAAGCGCCCGACCAATTCACCACCGCGTGGAGCACGTTTCGTTTGCGAAACGCACCCCTTGTGGCTCTCGAAGGGGATGAATCTCTTTCGGGTGCACTAAACACACACACACGCACGCAAGCACGCGTCTCAGAAAAGGCTCATCACAGCCCAGACGATCGTCGGTTCGATCGTTTTGCTTTTTGCTTCCAACTTCCAAGGCTACCCCCGACGGGATGATTATCGTGAGGCACGCATCTCAACACAACGCAACCCGGACCCGGGGTCCGGATCCTAACCGTCTAACGTGGAGCCGGCGTAAATCAACGAACGGCCTTGACTGAGATCCGAACCTTGAACAGAGCCATGCAACAAAACGCGCCACCCCGCCGCCGGTTCGCGGTGCCGGAACGGTTCTTTGGCTGCATCTACATAATTTACGATCGAGCGAGCGTAGGGCGAGCCTTAGCCGGACCGGAAAAGGGTTCCCACTCGTTTGTTGGTCTCTTTTGCGCCCTGTCCCGGGTCACGTGACTCGTTGGTGATGTTCGTCGCAGGCGTCTCTTGCTCAGTGCAGCTCACAAACTTCCTTGAACTTTGCAGAAGTTCAGGGCGCCTGCGTGCCGGTTGTTTCCCACTAGATCGCGTGTGGATGCACCACCTGACGACAAAAGATCGAAAGACAACGGACGGTCGATCGTAAAACCCATCCGGCATCTTCGACCGGCCGTAAAGCCAACAACGTTAAGAATACGCTGTCTCACACACCGGCAGCAAAATGGCCGGCTGCATCGTACACTGACCGTTGGTTTTCCACCGTGACGTGTCGGGTCGGCAATTTAATGGCCACGATCGGTGCTACAAATAGGTGCGCTACTATCACCGAGGGTAGTAGCCATCCCTTTGTGGTTCAGTATGGCAGTGAAAGGGGTGGGTTTGAATTCATTTCCCACGTGGCAATTCAAGCTGGCAGCCTTCGGAATGATTTGCATCGGAGGAATTGAATCGGTTAGCGATCGATCGTAGACGATGGCGAGCGCTAATTGTTGACCCTTTCTTGGAGACCCTTTGGGTAGGGCAGATCATGTAATAGATGAAGAATTCGCGACCACATCTTACTATCACCTCCATCTGTGAACCCACAGACAGAGAGAGAGAGTGTTATAAAATATCGCGTAAATCGATCTCCTTCTTGGGAGGCGTAGTTGAGAGAGAGAGAGATCTAAAGGGTTTAATGGTGAAAAATCACGTAAACCCTCTGAAACACTTAACCGAGGATCACCGTCTCCGTCAGGTCATTGACATTTAACCCCAAAACAAACGAAACGAAAAAAAACAAATGGCCTCCAATATTTGGCACCGTCTGTGCGACCATCGGAAAACGAGCCGTTCGAAAATGGCACGTCCTTCTTTCTAATCGAGCGGTGTGTGCAGTAAAAAGGCGAACATAAAAGCTACCTTTTTCCTTTTACAATCCGTGCCCCATTAGAGAGCATTAAATGCGATCGTTTAACGCTTCGGTCGGCATGATTTATTGGGCGACTTTTGACCGAAAGCCGGTCGAAAGCCCAGGGGTCCTCGAGCCAGAATGCCAGGAAAACGTTAATTAAACCAACCGGCGACGGTTCGGGTGGCACGGAACGCAACGGAGTTGTACGGTTGCGCGGTTCAAGTGTCATGAACTGACCCGAATTTTCTAATTTTATAAATAACATTTTTCCCACCACCAAACCGGACTGGGTTCCGCTTTTCCCGAGGCGAGAAAGACCCACCACCAGCACACGGTCAGGGTTGTTGAACGGAGTGGAAAATTGTCTCACAAGAGCACCATTTTCGTTCGTCCTTCCCGTCGCCTTGAGGCATTGGTGAAGTTTGTTTCTTCGTTTTTTTTTGTTCCCTTTTTCCTTATGGTTTTGGCCACGCAACACGTTTGGAATTGGTTTTATCCGCTCTAAGCTCGGGTTTTCCGGCACGGATTCGGCAAACCGCTCGACCTAGCGACCAACCGCGTCTGGGGAACGATCCTTCCCAAAACGCTCCGTTGGTCGTTCAGGCTAATGAACGATGAGCTCATCCGTTGTAGGTGGTTGCCGTGGCGGTAATAGGGAATTGATTTATTTTTATCGACCACCTACCGGTCAACGAGATGTGCTGAGATGTGAAATTAATTGGCTTATTGGATCAAACGCACTCCGAAACCGTGTCGAGCGTTGTGTTTTCCCTTTCGAGCAACTCGAGCAACACCCTGCAACGCGCGTCTCGTTCCCGGGAATGAGAACAAAACCTAAACGCCAACGGTGGTGTTATTTTTATTCTGCTCCACTCCAAGGCTAAACAACAACGAACGCGACCCAACGGTTGGGTTTGTTGGGACGTGTGTGCGTCTCCAGTTACGCATCCCCTCGGTGGGAAACGGGCAACTTCGCGCGATGCGCAATTATGTGCTTCTTCGCGAAAACTTGCCGGCTACCGGTGGATATTATGTGTCGCAGAAAATGCTGCCCGCCGGAGCCGGCGAACTATCCCACGAGGGCTGTGTCGCGGTCGGTGAATGTTGTTCTTCCGTGAGAACTATTCGTGCTCAACAACTTAAAGAAATGTGTGGACAAATGCAGCAGAATTGTTTACTGCACCATACGCTATCATGTCAGGGAAAGCTTAGCTTAGCTAGTCGACATGCCAGCGAAATGGGAAGAAATAAACTATCTGCCCAGCCATGTAAACACGCGGCATGTGAGAAACTATCAATTACGCTCGCTTGTGGACGCTTGTTGGTAACGTTCCGTGTTCGTGGGGAGGGCATAATTTTTCATTCCAACGCTAACACCCTAACAGCAGGCGGGCGAGCAAAAGGGCCCCCGGAAGGCAAGTTCAATGCCAACGGGCCACTTAGTCAAAGGACCATCCCTATTCACGTTTATGGGAGGGTTTTCGAATTTCCCCGCTGTGTTCTCGACCGAGCAGTAAGCTTAAGTAAGTAAGGATCAACGCTGAGTTTCTGCACGAACTGTCGCAGATCATGGGGATCGGAATGTGCAGGATGCGCCGTGATATACGAATTTGTATCGTGAAATTGTCCTGGCCTGTTGCCAATGCCACAGAATGTTAGGGAAATGATCCAACGTTTGGTACGGTATCGTTTGTCACAAGCCATAAGGAAGCGTACGTCGGAGGGTGGGAGATCATTTTTGCGTTGTTGGTAGAAAAATCACATCGCAACAAGAGAAACGGAAGAACCACCATGATTTTAGGTGATCTAGAAATAGTTATATAAAAATTGCACCAAGCTTAAAATGCTCCAAAAGTCGATTAAACATTTGGAAGGAAAATAAGACGATTACAAACTACCGCGTTGGATGTTTTCCAATTAGTACACCTAATCAAGCCCGTTAAACAGATTTGTCAATGCTGACTAAGCAAACCTCCCAAGTGGGAGCACTATTATAATTAAACAGACAAATAATGTCGGCTCCATTTCGGCAACTTTTCGTCCGTGAATGTCCCCAACCGGTCTAGCTTCTTTGTCGACGAGCAGACACATTTCGCACAGCCACGTTCGCGTTTGTAACGTTGTTCTCATCGTTCAACACGCTACCGTCTTGAGCGATGATCGTGCGAGCGAGGACATTAGCGTGTCTTCTCGAGTTGTTACGCGACGACGGTGAAGACACATTCGTAGATTCGCATTTTTCAATGCCATCAATCAGACGATCAGAGTATGGAACCGAGGACGGTGGATGGTGGAACATGGATGGAAGCGAGAGAGAGAGAGAGAGAGAGAAAAAAGAATATACACCACCCGATGATTCAAGGAATTAACCATCGAACCGCAAAACAGCATGAGATGTACGGTGATGGTGAAAAAAAAAACACAACACCACTACCAGAAGCAAAACCAGCACTAATTGCTGCGAAGGACTCGGAAGAAAAGCGCACGATATAAATTTGGTCCAACGAAGCGGGGACCTGCGCCCGGAGCAAGGATCGATAGAGCCGGAGGAGTTTGTGGCCGGAGTGAGCAAAGAATTAGGCCACAGTCCCTACCCACCGAACAAGGAGTATTCAATTGGGGGAGGCGAAACGGCAAGCGAAAAAATGGACCACCAGCTGGGAGGCAGACTGGCTGATCGTGAAGCAGCGTTTCGTTTGACATCGAGCATTTCCACGGCCACCCTATTCCACCCACCCATCGTGCCAGGCTGTCAAGCGTGTGGCGAAATGGGGTTAGAATTTTCTTTCTTCTTTCCCTGGTTCAATTAGCGCCCGGCGGAAGCGACTGCCTGCCTGACTGGCTGGTGGGGAATGAAAGAAATGAAACCGTTCGCTAGAACTGTGCAGACACCCACCAAAGAAAGGCCCTTTGCAAGCCCCGACCAAGCACACGACAGGACACGCGGTCAAAAGGAGCACGGTCATCCAGCGTCGGCGATCGGTGCCGCGTGTGAGCCTGGTCGCCCTTGGGTGATCGTCACGTGAAACATGAATTTGCGACAGGCTGCTCGATCTGTTGCCGACGGGACAAGAACACGCGGCAAAACGACTTAATGCCGCCGATGGTAAACCACTTCCCACAGCAGTTTCGTTACCGAACATGCCCTTCTGGTGTACCGAACGATCGAGAAGCTTGTGGAATAGTAGAGATCAATTTTAGTCCATGTGGTGATCGGATCTATTAGATGTTTCGAATATTGGGATTGTAGAAAAAAAACATTTTGAACTGAATTGCAATAACGAGTTGATGAAATACACTATTATTTGGATGATCGAGGAAAGCAATAAAACTGCTTGAACCTTTTCAAGCAATCATTTTTCCACACACTTATCAACTACCACGTTGGTGAATTAATCGATCTCCGCCTTCATTTTACGCGATCAACACTCACAATGGCAAGGGCGCATTCGCACTTTACGCGGTGTTTTAGAATAAATTTAAATACGATTTCCTTAGCGTCAACCTGCCACCCTTGCTGAAAGGTATTCCATGCCACCCCAAGTCCCCCGAGGGGTGTTGATTCATTTCCCTTTCGAGGGTGTGGCCTACAGAATCGTGCCCGATCGTGCTCCGTCGTGCGATGGCCAATTAAATAAAGCAGCAAGCATCTTCCAGCAACTGGCAGAAAACCACCCCTCGATCGATCGGTGCCGTAAGATCTCGGTCGATGTCGCAGCTGTGGCAAGCACGGATTGAAAGAGATCGGTTGGCATGGATCGGAAACCTGTTCCGTGATCTTTTTTTTTTTGTGTGTGAAGCCTCACCCATCAATATTCATCAGCAGTCTTGCTCGGTGCGCTCGTAAATGATGATGGGCCCTTCGAGAATGCATTTGTCGTAGCGTATTCACGTGGGTAACGCCACGGAAAACCAGTCCACAGCGGTATACGGGCGATAATGTTGGCCTTCCCCGCTTAAAGTACCCTCCTCGAATGGTAGGGATAGTTTACACGTTCTAAAAGCGTATTATTTATTCCTTCCTACTCAGGTCCGCGTCCGCGATGAGACCGGTGAGTGAGAGTGTGCCGGATCCGGGGCGTGTGGTAACGTTTTGCGAAACATATTTCATTACCGAAGCGTTCAGAGCTGGTGGTTATGATACGATTTTATCATTTTTTCTTCCTCGCACCAAAGCTGAGAAGTAAACCATAGATCAACCAGTAGCTGCATTAAACACCCGTACTAGACATACTGGCCCCACTGGCCAGATGTAAGCTTGGCTTGGGAAAAGGGTTGAGAAAAACTTCAGTGAAGCAAAATAAACGCGTAAACACACGAGTGATCTTTAGCCCGATTTTAGATAGCTAAATTTTCAACCAAACTCTGGTCCACTAATACCACCCCATTGATCGTAACGTAACGCTTCTTGGCGGCCACCCCCAAACCGGACCGAGGGTTTGATTGCGTTCGCGCGGTTCTTGGCGCTGCGCTCGTGCTGTCAAAATATTTACGAATTCAATTTGCAAACAAACAAGCAGCCAAGCGAGCACGCAATGGAGCCGTGAGATGTGGGCATGTGCCGGAGTAAAGCTGCAGTAGGCCAAAGACGATCCTGAGCAAGTCAACAACCCCTCGACGAACGGCTGCATTTGGTTTACATGCCATTTTTAATCCAAACCGGCGCTTTTACACGAGCTTCAATTCATTAGCGGTTGGCATGCAGTGGGGTCGATAAAACAAATTACAATAAATTTTGTTCTTCTGACGACGGTCATGTAAAAAAACAAAATTCAACTCCTGCTTCGTCACGCGGGGAACCGCATCAGTAATGGCCATCGGCGGGCCACTCCGAAACACCAATTTAATATGCAAAATTGTGTGCGCAAATTCGCGCTTCTCGAAAGCATTATCGAGTGTCTGTCACTTCCGTTTTCGGTGGTCACACGCCATTCCGGCTTACCTCCGGTATGGGAGAACAGCATCCGATGTTGCCAAAAACAACACAACCAATCGACGGAAGGCCACAAACGGCATCTTGGCAAAAGCCAGGCAACCGCAAAATGAACCGGCGAACTTCCGCCTGTTCCGTGTTGCTCTAATTAATCTGTCATTGGACGCCCGTCTGTCTGGCCCGAGGAAGGCAAACCGGAGCCCAACCCGGGTCGGTCTTTTTCTGTACGCAAAAAAAAAGGAAAATTCATCCGATCAATTGAAACAGCGACCCCATATCGATGTCCCCACCCCGAAGCCAGATGATATTGCCCGTTCTCGTCGCTGTGCATTGCGAAACGTTTCATTTGTGCGAACACACGCACCACATGGGCACAAAAATCGCAATGACGGATGGGTTTTCTCCCTGCCGACGAACAAGTTGATTGATGGATGACCTATTTTCGTGCGGTTTTGCTGCTTCCCCGAGCGAACGCAACGATCTCGAAGGATCCCGCGTGTCGCACGCCTCCCTCACACATACGGCAAACGATCCTCCTTCTCGCCCAGAAAACATAGTCCAAGTCCGATCGTCGTCGTCCCTCGCGGGTTTTAATGTGCGTTAACTCGCGGACCGCGGCTTATCAACCCGGCCACGGCACCTTCTTTTATTTTTTTTTGGTCATCCCTTTAACACGAGACGGCATGTTGCCTTTTTTTTTTCCTCCTCATTTGGTTGCCTCTCTCTCTCTCTCGGTCTCACGACATTTCAGACACTTCAGTTGGCCACCCGAACTCCCTAACCCCATTCGTCATGCTCGGATCCTTCAGCTGTCAAAATCTGTCCGTCAGATGGGGCCCCGAGCTGAAAGTGAGAGTCCGTACAGACTCTTTCGCAGCTCTGGCGGCCGTGAGTCTCGCGAACCTGCACATCTCGTACCATTCCCGTGGCATTGCCAGACAACCGGTCTCTGGCCAGTGGGCAGTCTAGTTCCCCCGTAGGAATGCAGGGAAATGGGATTCGCAATCGCTGCCTGGCCCAACCCTGACGACTGAAAACGCGATTCGCCGGGTCCGGGCTGACGTCATCTCGATGGGAGTTAAAAAGGCTTCCAATGGTTGGAAACGCAACGCGGGATTCGAAACTTTCGCCGATTCGATCCGCACACCGCACGTGGTTGAGTGGATTTTTTTTGCCTCACCGAGACGACACTCGCCGGCGTGGGGAGACGGTTTTCACCGAAATGGCGAATTTATGTTATGCCGCGCGGAAAGTGGAAATAAAAGTAAATTAAAGCGCATCCATAAAAAAAACCACCCAGCACCCGCAAATAAAGCGGTACACCGTTTTCGGGCAAGGCGAAAGTGACATTCCGGATTATTTTTTGCTTCGCTTTTTTGCGCAATCTAAGGCGGCTGCCAGGATGCGGTCAGCTTCATCATGGCAGGTGTCACGGTAGGCTGTGCAGTGCAGGACGGAAACGGAAGGAATTCGATGGTTGAACTTTACCTTGCACCTTCGTGCCATCGAAGCGAACATCACCAACATGTCGATTTTGGCGGTGGTTGGCGGCCCTTATGCAGAGAGGAGGTCACCTGCAAATTGGCATGCTTGGCTCTTTGGCAGTGTGTCAGTAGCGCGTGCGACGAAATGCGGCATACGTTCAAGGTTGTTGAACCGATCAAATGCATCCAAGTGCATGTTGGTTTTAGGCGCCGTACAACGAAACCGATGTACTCTTGCAGAAGTACACGGGACACTTTGAGTGCGTGGTGCTTGCATTTTCGCTCCATTCAATCAAAACCGATCGATTTCAACCCGGAGCTGGCTGTCTGCCCATGTAGCTGATTTTTTGCCAAGCACACTACGAAGCACCACTAATGAGTTTGCCGCGTCAACCAGCAATGGTGCGGTTCTCGGCTCGATTGTTGGTCCGATTGTTGTCAATATTGACCTAATGTCAATATTTGCACCAACCGGGCGAGGCAAGCGTTATCAGCCCCCTGTAGGACCAGAGAGCTCGTGTTGCTGCACCTTTAGCGATCGCCACAACCGCAAACAACCGGGCAGGCCGATCTGGAGCGATAAGAAAACGCCGGCGCATGGCTCACGGGAGGTCGAATTGCTTCCTGCGATGGTTTCGCTGATGGGGCCATGCATTTCCGCCGAGATGGAGGGGAGAGAGAGAGAGAGTGTGGCTTTCCTTGGGAGGGCTTTCGGACACGCGGTTTATTCACTGGAAATGATCACTGAAGCTTGAAACGCCTTGTCAAAGCAGACACGCACTTCATAATATTCCTTCGCGACATTGAGCGTTTGCACCCAGTTTGCAAGGACGCATTAAGTGGGGTTTTTTTCTTCTGCCAATTCGCATCACAACTCGTTGTACTTGTCACGCTTTGTTGGATCGTGGGTGTTTTTAGGAGGACCACATGTCAAGACAATCGAGACGTTATTTGTTTGTGATTAATTGCAATGCAATTTACCTAAAGTGCCGACAAAATGCATTTAAATGTACATCGTTTTTGCATCTCGGGGTACATTTAATCCCTCCAAATTCCTGCCCAAACCCATAAACATTCGACACCTGGGAGAACCTTTGTTTAAGGAGGTAGTTGAGTGTTGTTCCCGTCCAACATCTGCAAGGAAATGGGCCACCAGACACAGCAGCGTCCACGGTCGTCATCACCTGGTACGGTACAACCCGGTCCATAAAGCAATCGTACTTTTACGACACTCCGACACCTCGTCACCCACGTTGTTACGGGTTATTGTGCCGTGTACGTGACCGTACGTGGAGGTGGCGTTGAACAAGGGTACAATATCCGTGCGTTTCTAGCGGCGTGGCAAGAGAGAAGAAAGAAAAAAAAAAGACCGCAACATCCAAATCGCCACGGGCAAACTCGAACCATTTACGAGCAGTGAAAACGGTTTTAAAGTCGCGCAAATTCATGGCACATTACGCGACTGAGCCACAGCGCGTCTCACGGCATTCGGCCGTTGAACTTTCTGGCCACGAAACCCGATACCGGATCGAATCGACCGGCACCCATGTTCCATCTTCCGAGCTTCAACTTTCTCTGTGCCTCCAAAATCCACCCTCCCTGGCTTGCTTCCGGTGTGCGCACATGAAGGATGGCTCCCCGATAATCGGTGGTTGTATAATGCAAAGAAGAAAAAAAAAAGCATAATCACGACCCGGCCTGTGCGCGGAAAAGTCGCTCGCGCTCGTTGCGCCAGTTGTCAATCATTCTCCAGACGTAATGCACCCTCGCAGCAGCGAGTGGTCACCCCATTGGAATCCGGAATGGCGTCATCCACACGTGCACACTCGCGGCCACGGAATGCTCCACGGCCAGACATCCCGTCATCCCGTCAATCAACGGGATCCGCACTCTATCAAGCCGATCGATGCCGGGTGCTGATACGCGCCATCTTACCTCGGAGCTGGTGAAGTGCTTATCTAACACTCGAAACTTGCGAGGAGGAAGACCTCGAAAGGCGCACCTGCTTGACCTTTCCTTCCTGCCGCCCAGACAACCTCCAGCTGCGAGTGAATTGGGTAAAAGTTCGGACACCTCTCAGAAGCAAGCAAGCAAAAAAAAAACCACACACGAGAGTACCTCAAAAGTCTGATCAGCGCCAGTAGAAGGACGTTACTCTCCAACAAAGCACTTCCAAAGTATAACGAATACGATTCCACACTCAAGAGGTGGTTTGGTTTCGGCTGGAGGGTGATTCGCGAACTCCGTACCAGTTCGAACCGGCCGAGACCGGGATCGATTGAAACCAGCCTCGACGATCGATCCTCGCACGGAGCGGACGAGTGGAGATCCTTACATCGGCGATGGGTGGTGGAAGTCATTGGTAACAAGAGCCAAACCGTCTAGAGATGAAGCGAGTTTTCTTCCACCGTCATCTTCCAGCCACAGTCCCGACACTGACCTGGTGTTGAGGTTGTTTTATTGATGTCGAGCGTCGTGTGCACACTCGTCCTGCGGTTAGCAGTGAGTGGGAAAAAGGCGATCGATTCCTCGCAACAAACATGATCCGTAAGAGACGCTAAGACTTAACTAAGCCTCCTTCTCAAGCTGGAGACACAAATTTAGCTAGAGATGAAGGATTTCGGGGCTGGGCGATTCCACAGCTCACAGCTCAGACAAACTTCGTTCCTCCTCATGGCCACTTAACCAGCCTCTCGGCAAAAGGTCCACTGCGAGGCGACAACTGCGTGGAAGGCCACCACCTTTTGTCTTGTGGACCGCACACGTGCAGAAAGGTGGCCACCTCAACCTCAACCCGGTCAGCTTTGCCGGCAACGGAACCACTTTCTCAATTCGTGCGCGTTGTTGCGCGAATTGTGCGCCTTCCATTTTCCTCCCTTTTTCTTCTGCTGCTGCTTCTTCTTCTTCTTCTTCGTTTTTCGCCCTCACCCCGCGCTAATGGTTTATGTAAGGGGAACCTTTAAAATCTGTCTCGAATTGGATTTCGCATTGACGTCAGTCACGCACTGCCGTGCCTGTGCCGTGTGGGTTTTTGTGGGGTGAACCGCGATCTTAGCGCGATGCTGGTAGGCTGGTCCCATTCATCTCGTGCCGGGGGCATTGGGGCTAAGGTGGAAAAATAAACAAATTCGCGCATGCCTCGACCCCCTCGACACCCACCATTCTGGACGGTAGACAGATCATCAATCAAAAGTTCAACAATTCGCTGCCACGAACGAGGCGCGACAGACACATGGTGCCGAGGGACCTTCAATTAAAACTCCATTAATCCGCGCGAAAACAGAAGGACACGCACTTTGGTGGAGGAGGTGGAACCGAGGAAGGGTGAGATGGGGGTGACCTACAAAAATTGCGAAACGATCACCACCGCCGGCAGTCGTTAGCGGCGGTTGGAGACCCTACAATAACTGGGCAGCGTCGAACGAGCGATTGAGATGGAACGATTTCCTGCATTTGGGACAGTTTTTTTTTTCTCAAGCTAGACAGGAACCCAGCATCTGGTAGGTAACAGACAAGCATGTCTGAAGCAAAATGCGTAAACTTAACGCAACGTTACAGGGATTATTTTGCAATGCGTACACCTATTACCTAATCGAGCAGAGAAGTTGAGTTCATGGGGCTCTTTTTTTAACTCTAGCTTCTCGGCTGAAGCATTCAAACTACCGCATAATGAACGCAAGGACACTTGGGTGCTAGTATCAGGGTCAGCTGGCAGAATAATCGCATTCCACCGGCTCAAGTGCTCAAGGGTCTCTCAGCAAATATGAGCTACCTTCACAGACGGTTGAAAATTAGCCAATGTTTTTGTCAGTCCCTTTCCGTTTCCGACCATTTACCACGTGGATTTTAAAAAAAAAGTCCGCCTTTTTCGCTCACTTTTTACTGCCAAAACGTCCTTTTGCCGTCTAATCATACGCTTGAATCGTTTCGGTTGCGCGTTTGCACTTCGTTCGAGTAATTAGAAAAAAATATAATTAATCCTTGTGGCCGCGGAAGAGCCATCCACCCATCAGCCACGCCACGTCCCAGCCGACGAGCTCAACACCACTTAATGACGATCTGTCAAAGATCACATCGAAAAACTGGCGGTGGCCGCCAGCATGTCTGGCACGGTGTCGTGCGATTCGCGAAAAATAAAAAAACTCTCTCCCTCACACACACGTTTTTCCCTTTTGGCACACGCACACGAACCCCCTTGCGCGGTTTACCCCCTTTCAGGCGCGTGGCCTCGAAAAATGGTCGCACGAAGGACACCCGCGAGAAGGTAGCGCAGTCAGTTGATCTTTCGAAACGCCGTGCCGGTTTATTCACGCACACCACCATCGGCGTACAGCAAAGCGGGAGGGAAAATTCCAACCCCACATCGATCGCGGACAGACCAACCGACCGAAAGCCGGGCGTGGATAGCTATTTTATCTTCGCGCCAATTCTGTGCTGCGTCTCGCTTTCTCTCGTACGCATACGCGAAACGCACGATTTATCGTACGACGCAATAGAACGCGCGGTGACGCGCAGAATTAGCGGGCACGCAAAAGGGCAGCCAACACCGGTCCGGGGAATGTTGAAATCGAAAGCCAAAGGGCCACCGCACCTTCACTACGCTTGCCCATCCGTGGGCTACCCCCGTGTGGTTTCTCACGGGCATTCGATTCAACCGTCGACGCCGCCGCCAATGGCCGATTACTGCACGGGGTGCACCGTGAGCTGCATCGAAGGTGCAATTACGTCGTTAGCATACATTACACGGACGCGTTTTATGTATGTGCGCGAGCGCGTGCCTTTACACCGTTTAGAGACCCTCTGCTTTGCGCTTTCGCAGAATTATGATCGGGGGAAAAACCGGGTACCAATTATCGAGGGAGGGTCGGTTGGGAAACTTTTATCACAAATAATCACCACTTTGATCCATGCGTCGAGGAATTAACAAATCGACATGAGTCAGGAAACAAAGGGACAACCAGCCGGTACGATCGTACGATCCTTAGCCCCACTTGTTTGCTTTGATAACGATGGAACATAACGATACAACTCAAATTCAGAAAGAAAGAAAGTGAGGCAGAAAGTGTATTTTTAGTCCCAGACGAAACTCGATACATCATTCGAGGAAGGCAGCAAAATTTAGCTAATGCCATTAAGAGAGCGTCGAGTAGTGCGTTCGTTTCGTTTCGTTCTACAGGGCAGAACTAACTGTAGGCGGCCGGACAATTTACTCCAATTTACAAAACACAAATTTGCGTCAACGGCCGTCGAAACGAAGCCGACGAAATGCGCTTCCCCTGACGGACATTCGCCGGTCTGCTGCTGCTTCATCGCGTGTTGTCTGAGAGCTTCCCCAAAATTCTGCCCGACAGAATGCATCCAAACAAATAAAGCCACAGGATTAGCCAAACACACGGCGCTCTACGCCATAATTTTACGCGAGCTTACATTCCATCGAACGTGGCGTTTCACACGAGGCTGGTGGGTGTTGTGCAAAAAAAGGGCATTTCATATTTTTTACCGATTTATTGCAATCTCACGAAGCGGTGTACGTGCTTTCTAAGGGTTCTCGTTCGGTTTCGCAATGACGTCGAATTTCGAAGATGCGCTTCCGGACCCCGGCAACCCGTCATTTCCGCCATTTAAGCGCCGAGATCGTGCCATGATATGAAAACACCGTTCGCCCCGGCCAAAAGGGTCATTTGGGTAAAAAAGTACGTGCCTGTTGAAACCACCGATGCGCCAAACACCAGCGGGTGTACATTTTCCAACCATTTCGACGGGAAGATGCGCAATTTCCAGCTGCGAAAAGAGTGGTTTGGCGTTGGTTAACGTCGATGCATTCGCCCAGGCCCTGGATTTGTTGACGGGGCGCATTTGAATGGTCGCATACCGCGTGTTCGATGCATCGACTCTTGCAACTACGCCTCGTGTGAATTACTGACCATTTCCAGCTGGGTTTGGCGCGTGCGGGTGATCATATTTGGGCGAAGTTTATTCGCGACGTCCATTCTAAACATTCCGAGCGGCGAGCTGTTGTAGGTGAACACGCCCAGAGTGAATGTAAACGTCTCTCTTATTTTAGTTTCCTTATTATTCCTTACTTCCTTGGCGTTTGAGCTGCATCCCTCGACAACCTGGCCCGATGATGATGATGATGCATTAGCTCGAAATGCACGTGCCACCCAGAGGCCCAGAGAGAAATAGCACGCTTGCATGGAGTGGTTTGTTTGAGGTTGATTTACTGACACTCGCTGCACCATGTTTAACGACCAAACGTTTAAATAATGCATATTGTTCCTGGTTTGCGGTTATCTTGCCCCGCTTGCCTAGGGCTCCGAGAGCTGGTTGATTCATTCACACGGCTCTGCGACGACGAAAGCCTTTGCCAAAGGCGCCTCCGTCTATCGCGCTGACTGATTTGCAAGCTATTTTTATGACACAGATTTCTAGCTCTTTGTATTGCTTTTGAGCGTGTTCTTAGGACGTGCACGCATCTAAACAGGAAGCAAAGGCACTGTAATGCAATCGAAATAAAGCATCGGCTGGAGGAGCGAATCGAGAATTGGTAGCAAATTAATCAAGGAAATATAACAAGCGCCTAAAGTGTGTAAAAAACGCCCACTCCATCTACTAGCTGTACGAACGCTTCCACTATCGGAAAACGTACCAATAACGCCAATGAATATTCAACGCCTAAAACCACATGTGGTGCAATCGTTGCGTTTCCTATCCAACCCCGAAGTAAAGCTTAACCATACCATTGCCACCATACTGCCATCAGCTTCCTTGGGCACGTGCCGTTGTTCAGTCGCCAGTTTGCCTCTCTTTTCCGACCAGAAACTCGAGGGCCTCAACACCGGCGGCGGCGGCGGCATTTAAATGCAACCGCCTCCATCGACCGTTTAAAGGGCTTCTGCACCGCTCTGACTGCTTCTCTGCGGCGTGGAATAACTAATGCCACCCCAGGGCGCGTTCAATTTGCTAAAAACAAATCACTGACATTGACACGATATCGAGGAACGCCTTGCTTCGTGGGAAATCTATTGAATTACGATAAATGTATCCAAGGAGTGAATTCATCCCATAATGCCACCGATTGTCCGAAAGGGTAATTCTAGCTATCTTTCCGCCATTCGGTGCGGCTACGAGCTGACATATTTGTATTACAAACGGGCTGTTTTGAGACGGTCCAGCTCATATACGCGTAAGATATACATACCTTCGCTCTCTGTTTGTTTCCAGTCGTTTTTTTTTTGCCGACATCGATTGAGGCGTAGAAAGAATGCTCTTTATCAGCAAATAGTTTCCCACCCGATGCAAATCGTACCACGAGTGGCCATCCGATCCCGCATAACATAAACCAGCGAAAATAAACACTCTCAGCTTATCCGGTACGGTTCGACTTCCGCACGGAACGTCCGGTGGGCCATTTCTGCTGACTCAGAACCCCGCACTGCGCTCTGGCGGAATTCATCGCATCGCAAATTCCGGCACCACGTGGAATGCTGCAAGTTCCCGCAACTGGCTAGGCCTCTACGACTGGCAGCCAAGAATGCACGCGATAACCAACGTGCATTGCCACTCGGTGTCTCAGCGGTGCTGCTGAAGCACTGCCCCGGGCAAAAGGGGCAAGCTCGTCGAATCAATTATTTATTATCGTCACTAGCGCACTCATCGACGATAATAATCATCGCACACCCAAAGGGCCGTGGGGGCTGGCTGTTGTGTCGTGTGGTGACGCCAACCGATTGTACAGCTGCTGCTGTTGGTGCTGTTGGTAGCATATTTCAAGTAGCTTGATTAGCGAGCAAAAATCGTCGTCGGCACGTGTTGGCCCGCCTGCCGTGTGCCTTGCTTTACCCCGGTGATGGCGAGCTGTACGTTGTTTGTTTAAAATTTGACACACTTATTGCTCTTTTTATTTGGGAAGACGTATTGAACTTCCCACCCTGGCGGGAGTTATAAAACTTTAATATTAATCAAGGCACTATAAAGCCTCAGAAAAAAACTGTGAATGATTTTTAACACTTATTTCTTCTATCCTATACATGAATAGCGCTGGCTAAATCATTGGCCATAAATCGTTATTATATGCGGTTATTTCCTGAGAGTACGTGATCATCGCTTGATCATACAATTCCTCATTTTTATCTCGACTTTGGTAAACTCGCCTTTGGTAAAACGATCGCCCTCGCTCACAGATAAACCAAAACGCATCGCGAGTTTGCACTGGACCCCGAAGTTGAATGCGTTGCTTATGCAGCCAAGATAAGGTTCGTAAGAAAAAAGATGATGTTGAAAAAAATCCAAAACCCAAACACACTCTCGCATCAGAGTGACCCTTCGTTAATCGCCACCATATGGCGTGCAAGCCCCATTTAAAATCATTAACAAACGATCTCACAACAAGTCAGAGGGCAAGAAGGATCTGCGCCAAGAGCCTATGTGTAGGGGTTGCCGATGCGTATCTTGCCCGATGGTGCAATGGGGATGATGCCGGGTGATAAGGGCCAGCAATGGGGCCGCAGAAACCCGCAGTTAACAACGTGAGCGCCCAGGCGCAACGTGTCACCCGTAGTGTCGAGATAAGCCACGGCGCATTCTGGACAATCCAGTTCTCTCGTTGGCAGACGCAATGGTGCTCCTGTAGAAACCCTACTACACATACACACACACACACAAACTCAGGAAGGAAGATTCCCTTCACGAACATGTGTGCCACGAGTGATTGGGGATTGTGTCTCCCAATCGTGACCATTATCGCCGTAGCTTTTGCATCGAGCCAGCTTTGAAGATCGTCTACTTGTTCATGGCTCCTCGGAATCTGTTGTCATTGTGAATTCATGTCAATTGCTGTAATTTTTCGCCTTCTCTCACTGAACTTGCTTAAATGTGGGGCTCACGATCGCTTCGACAATCGCAACCACATGTTGATCGCCAGTAGAAGCCGCCAGCGAGCGTTTCGTACGTGACTGCTTTGACAATGTAAGCAAAGGCACACGCGCGATCGCGCGAGTTCTAAATGACCGCGGCGTGTTCTAGCCGACATGGGGAGGGAGACGAAATTAAGGGCCCTTTGGTTGGCTAGGCATTGGGGTGATGACGCAGAATCACGCCACCATACTTACTCGGAAGCAAATTTGTGCGAACCACGCGCAATCAAACCTCCGTCAGCAAACGCTAAACGGTGTCGATCAAGGGAGGGCCGCGAATTCACCTTTTTGTGGCCGCTGGCCGTCCTGCAAGCAAAGTGGACCAATTTTCGCGGGTATTTTGCGGTTCAAGCGGACAAACTCACGGAACTCGAGGTGGAAAATTGACGAATAAATGGCGTCCATGACCGATTTAACGGGTTTGAGGACAATGGAGAGCTTTACAGCGTTACATATAACGTACCATACATACCGGGACGCTGGTATTCGAAATAAATTACACCTGGCGGTATCATGCGATCGTTTTTACATGCAATTTGAAGGGGGTGAACATTTTTTTCTTACGCAAAGAAACGCAACACCCCTTTTAAGAAAGCGATGCTCGGAATGGTGAATCAGAAACAAAGCTGCTGACGATTGGCATTTAATCGATATCACTCACAACTCAACTGAAGGCTTTGGGGGGGAAAACTGCGGTTATCAATATTTGAAATTCGTACAAAAAAAAACGATTCAAATGAATGAGCAATCGCAATCGCAAAACAACTCGCCAACATCACGCCACTGCCTGGGGGATATTGAAGCAATTTTTTCTGTGCGTTTTTTTTTCTCTCTCTACTTTAATGTAACCGAGCCGATTGAAGGTTAACACCGACATCGTGTAGACGCGCGGTTATGAAGAGCAAAAAAAAATGCCCTCAAACCGCAAACCATTTACGGCGGCACGAGCCACACTCGCGTAGCAAAAACGGAAAAATCAAACAATAAACGATTAATGCACCGGCGTCGTGCTTGCACCTAAACGGTGCAATGTCCCACCCAACACCAGAGGTGTTAGAATGCACGTGCACCGCGATTGTCTGAGGCACGGCACCATCGAGTTACCGGCGCCGGGCTGCGATATCCGGTTTCAGCTAGTTTCATAAAACCGATGGCCACGAATGCACTTAACACCTGCTTCCGGAAGGTGCGAGCTTGCATATTGGGGCAGCGTGATTTGAAAGGAACGATGCTTCCCTTAATTGGACAGAAAAATAGGTCCGCTTCAGATCGGAACACCCCACCGTAGGAGGTTATTTTAGGACCGCAACGGCTTTAGGGGCCACAACGGTGCCCTATCGCGTGCGTTAGAGGGTGTGGTTTAAAAATAATTCCAAACCATCGAATGAGCCCTCGGCTCCGGTGATGCAATTTGCCAGCTGCCGAAAACATTCTTCGGCAAAAACAACGATTTTGAGGAAGTCTCAGAGATGCAGAAGGGATTTTACCCACCACAGTTCGTCACCTCGAAACACCGCCATAAAACAAGCACCGAGAGTGTGCGTGCGCGTTTTGGAGTCAATCGAGAAGTCAACAGTGAAAATAATAAAGCATAATTTAATCAACGCATGGCGCGCATTAGCCCCCTTCCATCACGCCTGTTGACCTACATTTAATGCGTGTTCAAGCATCGAGCACGTCCACAAATCGACTCCCAGCAACAGCCAGCAGGGAAACCCGGTTTCACCCACCGGCGACCGGAAAAGCAAACGTTATCGTTGACACATCATTCGGACCAGTGCGTGAGTAAAATCGCAACGCTTCCGCTGCAACGTGCACCAGCGACAAATGGCACTAAAGCAAAAACAAAAAAAAACCTCAACAATCCAAATGGCACTATCGCAAACGGAGCTCCACCATCGATGGGCTAGACAACGTACCACACCATCGCATGCGGTTTAATTGCGTGCATCGAGACGCTTTTCCAAGCCGTCGCCAAGGCGGAAACCGGAAAGGAGGCATCGTCGCGCCACCGAGACGCCAGCGTGGAAAAACGATGCTGCCACGAGCGAGATAAACTAGGTTACACGAGATATGCGTGAGATTCTGCCGTCTCGTCTGCCGGCTGGGAGATTGCATCCTGCATGCGGAGTGCATTTCGGTTTCACTTCAGAAAACCGCCCCGAGAGCTGCACTTTCGCTAGTCGGTGAGCATACCGGCCCTTTCGAGCGGCGTGCATCCGCATGCTCCTCTCAGGGGGGGCTAACCCTGGCCTTGAAAGGTGGTCCGTCCCTAGCGGCGACCCGGGACGGCAGTTGGCGAAGCAGCGAAAGTTGGCTTTTGCGCGATTTCATGCGAGATTGTTTCGACGCCCGAACGCTGCGTGTTTCCCTTGACGGGGGACTCGACTTCGACGGGCCCTAACACATTCATTTAAGCGAGCTCGGTCGGGGAAGTGCAACATGGGCAGAGAGACAGACGGCACTAAAAATAGCACGTCACAGGAGTCACTGTGCACGAAACTGCAGCGAACTGCACATTCGTGGCTTCGAGGAAGCGAACAAGACAAACATGTGTCACACTTCGAGACGGTTTTTTGAAATATAGTTGTCGTCCCAAGTGTGCCTGCTTCACCGACGTCTAGGGGTAAAAGGGTTCGTTCGAGCTAGGTACGGTACGATCCTTACGGAACCTTGTGGCATGAATGAATATCGTGCTCATGGCCAACAGAAGAAAAAACTCCCTCAAAGTAGGCTACGCGGTAAAGGTGTGTGTTTTTTTTTATCTGCTTCACAACCGAGAAGGAAATAAACATATCAAACGCCACAGGAGGCTCTGGGCGTTGGTTCACGGAATCTCGCATGAGCCACGCTGCCACGAACTGGTGCCAAAAGGACTCGCAATGGTGGTGTGTTTACGTGCCATAAATAAGGATGATCGTGGGGAAATTAATGGCCCGCAGGAGATGACCAATCGTGATTTTGTTTTGTTTCCTCGTGACGACAACGAACAACACGAACTATTCGCGGAATGCCGCGCACGTCGGATGGGGTTTTTGTTTTTATGTTGTCTTTCGAAGAATTCCAAACGAACGGTGACGAACGGTGAAGATCAAAACAACCCGCTTCCGGTTTGTGTGGGTGATTGTGTTGTGAAAAGCAGAACAAAAACGCGTCAAACTTCATGTCCTTCCGCACGATGTCCCTATTTCGCCGGTGCATTGGCTGCAAAAATTTTCCTTTCTGATGTTTTTGCGTTTCCAAGCACCCCAGATGGATTTTTCTTGCGTCCACCAGCAAACGAACAAATTCCGTTAATCGAGTCAAGCATCTCGACGCCTCTTTCCCATTTCCAGGTCGTGAAATCCCATCGAACGTCACGTGCAGCGTTGCTGGCTGCCCCTAAGCGAAGACCCTTTTTCACGGCGAAAGAAAAAGAACGCAGCGGCTGCTGCCACAGTGTTACGCAATTTGTGCTGGAGTTTTTCCCGCCCGAAGCGCAAATGCTGTAACGAAACGAAGTTGCGCAACACGTCTGCCCGATGGAGGACAGGAACACAGCATCAGCATCACCGTTCACAGGAAAGCCTCCCCCCAAAAAGGGGATGGGATGTTTTGCGAACCTTCGCCCAAACATTCGAGTCGTCACCGAGGCGCTTCCGTTTTGGATGAACGGAAGGGACGCCCGAAAACGCTTCCAAGGACAACGTTTTCCGCCGAGGGAGCAAGGTACGGCCTTGCTGCGACACACGCGGCTCGGTGCGTGGAAGGAGAGGGGTCAAAGACCGCAGGATGGCGTATCCTTGAATGTAGGACATGCGCCATGACGTCAGGAAGCCGAAGAAAGGAACGACCGTATCAGGTTGGTAGGCGGGAGTGAGTGTACAAATTTCACTTTTCCATCGCGTAACTTTCAGTGGAGCCCGGAGAGAAAGCGTGAGAGAGAGGGCGCTCGTGAGAGAAAGAGAAAAGGAAAAAAAGGGGATGTAAACAAAAACAAAGAACGACCCTTCGGAACAGGAACAAAGGAGCAGTAGGAGCTAAGCGTGGCAATCCTGCAACTGCTATGCTGCTGTGAGTGATAAAGGATCTAAGGCATTCATTCATTCTATCTGTTAATTTAGGAACATCGAGACACCTACCTTTACGTCGTCCGTACGGTCCCAAAAATGCGACACCCTTGCCGATCACGTTATCGTCGATGTACTTCATAATCTTGAGCGTGTCCTCGGGCCGCTTGGGTGCGGCAAAGTTGGCCCTCGGTTTACCGGTGGCCACGCCACCGGCGTTGGCCGGACGCAGCGGAAAATCATCCCCGCTCAGCGAAAGGCTCTTGGTGCGGCTGGCCTTCTTGAGGCTCATCGTGAGCGAGGGAGCTCCCCCTCGGTCGGCACCGTCCTGTACGGTTTCCACGGTTACGGACACGGAAGCGCACCGGTGCAGCGGATCGACGGGCAAAACCAAACGCGCCAGGCCACTGATTGTAGAGGTCCAAAATTGTCCGACTTTTTTTTAGCGGCAGGCGTTTCCCGCGATCGATAGGAATGAGGGAAAAGGATTTAAGGGATGGGGGGGCGAAAACACCCTAACGAAAGCTAGCTACGGGGTTTTGTGCCTTTCCCTGTGGAGGTGGATGTTTCTTTTTTATGTTGTTACTTTTTTTCTACGGACGGTCACGACGACCTACCGCAACGGAGCTCACTCCGGCGAGGACACCCGTGCACACACCATACGGAGGGGTCACGGAAGCGACCGAACAGAGCACTACTAACCGCGACACTAACACCACGTCACCGGCACCGGTTAATGGGTCGATTTTCCGATTATGAGGCACCACACTACTGGCTGCACGCACTCGAATGGCGGCACATAAAGAAACGCGGCAGTTGATGCCACTTTTAAGATGCACCACAGAAACCGTACGACTACTACTGCAAACGTTGGATCCTTGAGAAAGGACGCGTCAGCATCCCAGATATGGCCCGATGCTCCGATTGTGTGAACAATTTTTCACAAATTAAAACCCCTCAACCTAACGCGTGCTCTTGCTACCCGGATGACTTGCGGCTGCGAACGGCATTTGACAGGCCCGTTTGACACTTGGACAATACACTACACGGTGCGTTTTCGGGCACGTAGACTACCACACGACACCCACTAGTAGCACGCCCACCACCAACGATATTAGCCTCCTTTCTTCCCCACGCAGATGCTGCTGCACGATCGGCCTGTTTGGGGGCTAAAACAACACTCGGCACTGTTTTGCTCAAGAATCTTGCGCACTCTTCGCGCTTGCTTTCAACGCGACGCACGTACACACACACACACACTCTTTCCAACGCACGCCCGCTTCAATCAGATTAATTGTACTTTATCTTGGTGCTGGGGAGAGACACACGCAAAGATTAACACTCCCCGAGCGGGTATGTCGCTACTGCCTGGTTGAACTCTGCGTATGTTCCGTTCAATACGACCACCGTGCGTCCGACTGGATTCGTATGTAAATTGGCAGCACTTCTCGAGGCACCAACCGGTGCTGAAAGGGCAAGTTATCGAGCTCCACTCAGCGGTTGAGACGATGCGCCAAGGTAAACAACACGGCGGGCATTAACTGCTGCCTATCTGCTACAGCTGTTATAGCTGCTGGCTGTGCAAACGACACGGTGAATGTGTGCAGGCTGTCTGAGTTTGATCTGAGCCTGGAACTAAGGAAGCACAAATCGGTCGCACAAACGCATGCCAATATATTAACACACTAGCTGCATAAACGAATACACGAAAATGGACACAAAACACACGGAAACTGTGAGGCGGTCCAAGCGACAACGCGTGCGTGCTCAGCTGACGCTAGTAGGTGAGAAAATGGCTCGTGGTAATTTTCCTACTGCGCCTCGACGGGCTGGCGAGCTACTCCTTCGCCAAAGGTGTCGAACCACGTGTTTCGAGGGTCGATCAATTCCGATGGCTTATGATCGATAATGCATGAGTATGTTTTTTACAGCTTCAAACTATGTTTTATTGAATCTCCAGAAAAACAAGAAATTTTTGTAAACGCTTTTGTGAAATTTGTAATAGGTTTCTATCTGTGTTATTTCATGCAGATGTGTTGATAAAAAAACTGATGATTTTAAATAGCTTACCGTTAGATTTAAAGGACTAGCTACCCCTTGGTCTTATCATCAAAAAGTAATTCTATTGCAACGTATAGCAGCAAAAGTTAAGTAAATAAGACGAGTTAGACACACTTGCTTTTTCTCTTGGCAAGAGCGAGAACAGAAAATTGAGAGAGGAGGACCCATTAGCTTACATGATGAGAGAGTTTTCTCGTGGTCTCTCTTTTGGTTGGCTCTTTGTTTTGTCGCGTTCTTCCGATCAGCTGTTTTCGTTTACGCAACGATGATCCGCTGTTGTTGTACGAACAGGAGCCCTGGGAATAATGAGCGTGTCCTTACGATTTTAGCGTAATGAATACTTGAGACAAAAAAAGCATGATTTATGAATATTTTATGACTTTCGTTTCGATTTGAAGAGTTTCGAAGCGACATAAACATCTAACGGCTTTGTTGGCTTTTGTGCCGGCTTCTGGATTCCGGTTATACAGGTCACTGGACCGAGCTGGATGCAATTCGTTGTTCTAAAACGTCTGGTCTGGTCAACCATAATTTTACTATACCACTTATTCTTCCCTTATGATTATGGGAGCGCCAGTAATAAGCCAACCTGTTAGCATGCGATTCTTGTCGGTTGAATATCCTTCCAACAAGCAATTCTAAAAATGTCTTATGTGCATTTTCTAACCTTGATCAATTCAATTTGATTGATTTTACTTTATTTTTAATAGAAACTCTACACACTTTACTCACACAACTTTGGACATGACCAAAGGAAATGTGTTTCAAAAATCGATTTAAGGTGAAATCTCGTAAAAAATAGAAAATGTGAGTCATTTGGATTCAGAAACTCATGAAAAACGCACACTTTAGTGCAGGTGCCTTTCGAAATCCAAAACATGTATATCTACTCCAAAGGGGAACGGAATAATTAACACGTCTTATTAAGCGTAACAAAGCGGCACATGTTATTACACCCCCAGTCACTCTCTAACGGCGATTACTAGGCGTTCAGTGATTTCTAACTCGAGGGGGCAACGGTTTATGAGCCATAATAGCTCATCGTTCTGCTAAGCTGCCGTGCTACAGCACGATGAGAAGCTCCAGATGCACGTCCCCGAACAAAGAACAACCCGAAGGCAAATTTTATGCCCCAACAAAGACCCCGCTCTGTCCCGTGGGTGATAACATATGAAATAACGATGACGTCGCCGATACGCTTTGATTTTCTTTCAAGTTCAATGGAACGGCTCCTCCAAAGAACCGAATAAATCAAGCTTTGTGTTCCCATTTTTTTTTCGCCACTCTCGAGCCCGGTTGTAGTTGTTTTGTGGAGCCCAAAGCCCTCTTAGAACACTTTTCGCGCCACCCAACAGGATCGGCTCATAGTTTCGGTTGCCATGGCGCCCCAGGAAACACAACAAACAAACGCGCTATTTTTGCTCTGGGCCAGGCAGTGAAAATTCCAGTACCAGGCAGATAGTACCCGTTCGAGCGTTGTGGATTTCAGTTTGAGAAAAATTTGCAAAGTTTGCTTCAGTAAAAAGGCATCTCACCTTTGCAATAATTTCCCCGACATCTCGGCAACAGGGCTCTACACCCCCAGCTAACCCCAATACCAGGCAAAACGATGCCACCCGAAACGGTTTACGACTTTGAACTGCAGCTACGATAGTGCAGGCCCGGTTCGTGCTGAATTCCCCAGCCGTCCTGGCTTCAGCAGGGCAGGGTGATCTAGATTTTTCTGTGCCGAACGTCAGCGCCAAAGCGCGACACCGACGGTCATGTCCGGGCACGGTCGGTCGGTGTTTGTGAACTCGTGCATCAAGAAACCGCTCAGTCCTTCCAGTAAACGGCCCAATCCGTCCTTTCTAGTGCCACAGTGCAGCCTGGACCGTGGGATGCAGGATCCTCGCACGCAGGACGCCATGAGTACGATAACGCGCAAGAAGGTCTCGACCAAGTGTCCGCTGGCCCGGAATGGGCACTACCGTCGGTCGAAGTGCTGCTCTCTGACGCACCAGCTGCGCAAGGAAACGGACAACTTTCAGACCATGGTGCAGTTCTATGACAGCATACCGGACTATAACGATTTGTTGCATCTGCCGCGGGAGGAGTTTTACTGCCGGTTGAACACACTGAAGAAGAAACAGAAGGAGCTGAAGTCCATCTGTTTTGTTGGGGACAGTGAGCTTAGGAAACGGTTCGGTGACTCGCCCCATCTGGACCCGACTCAAGATGGTTCTGGCAAGCATGAAGTACATGCGGTAGAAAATCATTCCCACGGACATGTGGCCGAAGGTGTTAAGGACACGGACTGTGGTGATCTGGCAACCGAGGATGGCGAATCGTTGCACTCATGGAGCAAGTCTCCTCCGACGGTTGTGGACACTACCCAGGATGTCAGTAAAACACCCGGACCGGTGCGAAAAGGATCCGCGAAATCGGTACGAATCGAAAGCACCAAAGAGGACAGCCTACTGGACGGTGAGCTGGGTGAGTGCGGAAGACGATACCGTTCCGGAACTCCGTATGTTTCCGATCCGGACGACAGTACGACGACAACGACGAAAAACGCCACACCCACCTGTGCGACGCCGATCAACTCGGACTTTGTGGAACGGTATGATCGGTACGTGAAGCGCAATCTGCGCTGTAAATCGGCCAGTCCCATCCGGAACCTGTCCAACGTCACCATACCGCAGCCGTACAAGATGACCCAGCGTGAGGACGAACAGCGCACCCTGCAGGAGTTGCTGCTGGCAAGCAAGAGCGCTTTTCCCTCCAGAGAAGCTTTGGTAGAGCCGAAGTCATCGACGCAGTTCCGGGCGAACCCGGTACCCATTACTTCGCGCATTCCGCTGCTCGATACCATCATGGCTGACCAAGAGAACCGGAGCAGGCTGGCGAAGTTGAACTCCGAAATCGAGCTGCAGTCGCAGATTAAACCGTTCCATTTTTCCGAACGGCTTAATCGCATCCACAGTCGCTGTTTGAGTCGGAGTTTGTCCTCACCGGCACTCCTGAGCACGGGGCTGGAGTCGACCCGGGACGGTTTGAATGGAACGATGCGTACGAAATTTAAAGCAAGACCCTGCCCTCGGAAGCTCCTTAGCAGTCACTTCCAAACCAAAGCGTGGGAGGATGAATACTTCCGGCATCTGAACAAGCGGCTGCGGGCGGAAGAAATGCTAAAACAGGCAACACTGCCCCCGTCGATGGCTCGACGGGAACGAAGTGAACGGAAGAATTGTCTCTCCCGGCATTCGGGGACTACCGATGATACGGCAAAGGAACGGCCTGGTTCGAGCGGTTGCAAGAAGTCAAAACGCAAGCGAAAATCGCGCAAACCGAGTAAACGGCGGAAAAGCGTGGAGGAAAAGTGTGCCGAGTATTTTGCGTCCGTTTCCGATCCGTCGAGGGTAAGCTTGGCTGCTGCTTGGCAGGTGTTTATAGGTTTTTGGAACCTTGAAAATTTACCATATCGTTACATTCTCTACGTTCAGATTCCCTACCCGACCAGTAATTCCAGCTGCAGCAATAGCACTGACAACAATCGTGGTTCGGGTGATACGCCAGCTCCCATCTACCCGGTCAACAGGCCCAATCTAGCGGCCACTTTGCGCACGGAATGGTGCCGCAAGAAGCTGCGCGACCTGGAACTTGATGATTCTACCATCGACAAGCAGAAAGTGCCACGGTTCCGTTGGGGAGTGAAGAAATCTCAGGCATTTCAAAATCTTAACCTTGAGTGAGTATCGCAGGGGCAGTGGAATAATTACTGATGGCCAGGCAGGAAGTACATGAAGTGGTTTTTACAACAATTTCCAGCCATACGCACGAAGAGGAGTTAAACCTGCGGCTTGCAACGAGACGTGCAGAGCAGCGTTTACGTCAGGAGGAACACGCGATCAACATGGAGCTAATGAGACAACGCGTTAAAGCGGCCCCATTGCTGCTGGAAGGGCCACCACAATGGGGCCCACGGTTAGGCCACGTGGCCCATAGATGCTCGAGCTTGAATCGTGAGTCAGAGCAAGCCATCTTCCGTAGCAAGCCGGACAAACTGACCAAGAGTATAGCGCAAAAGATGTCCAGTGCGGTGGGTTCCGGTCCATCGGGGGTGAGCAAGAAATGTGACTCTCCTATGACGACATCCAGCGGAAGTACCGGTGGTCACCAACAGCGTACATCCGGTGGCCAGGATCGTCGACACCGGTCAGCGGAGAAACGTCGTAATGCGGGCAATGGCAGCAAGCTTAGTACCTACTCCTGTGATTCGTCTGGCAAATTGAGCTACAAAGTCTGCGATAGTGAGCTGCTGAGTATATCAGACGTTTAGGCGGGTTTGTGAGCTTTAGCTAGACATGCAAGCACCGAACCGAAGTCATGGTAAATAGTCAATAGTCCCGATGCAAACGAACACACAATCAGTAACATAGCGATCGATCGGTTTTGCCACATTTCGCGTGATCAGGGTTGATGTTGTGTATTTGGTGGCTTTTTTGGGAGAAGCACCCGTTTAGCGATTGTGCGATTTGATTTTCTAACCGCTGCGTAATAGCAACAACATATATTTTGATTTAAGTGAACGAAAGTAACAATAAATAGATACATTAACATAAGCAACAACTCGCTCGTACGTACATCCAATAACTGATGTAATTCAGCCATAATTCCAATCATTTAATGTGTCTCGTCGGATAATCAACGTCAGTGTTTTTATAGCCAGGATAATGGACGCACTTTGTGGCGTAACTGGCTCGAACCTTATGCTTCAGTTTAAGTGGTATGTCTCGCCTCATCGTACAAGAGACAATGCACTAGCAAGTGAGTCATCGCTTCAGCCAACAATATTGCACCCAAGACCGTGATTAACACCGATCTAATCCGAGCGATTTTGCTTCCTGCTGCAATTTATCGTTTGCCACGCGTAACCGCTTGATCAGGATAGCCTGCCGCTCCAGTTGCCACTCGATCGGTTGTTCCTGGAGCTCCGTGTCCGTCATGCGGCGGTAGCGCAGGTCAGTTACTTTATCGTGACCCTCGGATTTTTTCATGTCGATCAGCACCCGTACAAACGGCACGTAGAAACACGCTAAAACCAGCAGTTCCAGGGCACACACGACGATCACGAACACCTGTGGTGTGATGGCCGGATTCAGTGCTCCTTCCGAGGGTGGTCTTTCGCTAACACCGGCACCGGCACTATCGGGCACGTTTCGATTGCTGTGCGGGAAGAGATATCGCACTTGATTCTGCACCGTGATCAGAATTACGTTCCACAGGGTGGCGATTTGTAGTGGAGCCTTGCGGTACACGGCTAGCGAACGGTAATGGTCAAAGTCCGGCTCGACCAGACGTCCGAACTCCTTTTTGCTCCGTTCGTGCATCACGTAGGTTACCAGCCAGTATCCGATGCGTAGATAAATAATGATGAAATACAGCGAAGATGCATCATCCTCAGGATGTGGCCACGAAAGCGATGAAGCGATGATACCGGCAATGACGATCGCGGTTGCTAGGAAAAAATGCGCACTGCACATATGTTGACGAGACAAATGCAAGAGTGAGCAAACAGAGCGAGAATAAAGCAAAACACACTAACCTGTACATGAATATGACGAACACGGGACGGAAGCGATTCCTTTCTTTGGCCATACTAGGCGGTGAGTAAAGTTTGGAGTTATTCGGCACCGGGCCAGATTCCGAATCTGATGACATCCTTACACAGGACAGGAAGCTGCAAAAAAGGGCGCTTTGTAACGAAACCACGTGCACGCTCCTGTCAGACCGGTCAGCTAGCAAGGATGCGCAGGATGGACAGAGATGACAAATTACACTAAATGATGTTCCTTTACTAGGCGCTAGACTCGCTACTCTCTCCCAGTGCTGATCGGTCTTTAGCCAGTGGCTGTCCTTGTTGGAAGAAAAAAGGCGTTTGTGTGGTGAAAAACAAAATGTCGACGTCCTTTTTAACTCGCGGTTTGTCGTCGTTTCTGTTTAAATCCTTTGCAATCGGTTCGACCAGCGGTGCCGGACGAAGTGCTGGCCTTAATCAGTCGTTGTTTCATTCGACTAGCAACACCGAACCGGAGGATTCCGTCCGATTTGATAAACTGCAAACGGTCCCGAGTGCTTGGTAGGGGGGGGGGGTTTCTAGTTGAACGAAAAATTTCAACTAACTGTTTTGCTTATGAGCATGTGGGTAATATTTTAAAAATAAATTGTGTCTATCCATTGCCAGCATACATTTGTTCGTGACCCTTGCCCTGACGGTCATTTCAGTGATCTACACTCTTCAGCAGTGCGATACCGGATCAGTTTGTCTGTATTACTACATGCTGCTCTACCTACGAGGCGTATATTGGGCTATAATCTACGTAAGTGGCTCCAAAGGACATGCCTCCTTTACAATAATATACGCTTAACGGTGCAGAAAACACACATAGGTTTTATTCTCCATCTTCTCATCGGCTAGTTAATCCATCTGTACACAAAGAGTCGTCATCAGAATCTGAACTGGTGTGGTCATCATGTATTTGCGAGGCAGATTCATCGGCACAAGAAATCCAGCCTACAGCTCGTGACGTTATCGAACATGGTTCTTCTAACGATTCACACCGCCATGGGTCACTACTTTGGGGAGGCATTTCTGCAACACTGCATTCTTGATGGATTTTCATCGGTTGTGTTCGTTGCATTCTTTACGCTACTAGAGACGCTGATAATTGTACCGGTGCAGCTGTCTTACATTGGTAAGTGTAGCGCCATAGTGGATGATAAGGCGTCCCGAGCATCGGAACATTTACTATCGGCCACACGGCAAACGATCTCAATCTTCCACAGTTCAAGTTCGTGTGTTCAATCTGACGCGACCACCGCCGGATGTGCAACAAAGTGCAAACGTTTTGAGCCTGCAAATTTGCCCCACGGATGAATACAGCGTCAACGATAGCTTCAAGAGCGTAGCGGATCCGAAGGAATTTATACAACTGCAATCGGAGCTGATACAGAAGCTCAAGGACGAAAATAACGAGCTCGGAAGCAGGATTCGGGAGGCGCGTAATATGGTAGAACTTGTTCCAAATCAATCTCTGGACTACTCGCTGGCAGAGCAGTCTTTCATAGGAGGTTATTGATAATCCACGGTTGGTTGGTTTTATATACTTTTCACATTCTCGTCTATACCGGATTCGTGTGTATTTACTACACTTACTTTAGTAATGCTCGTTTCCGGTTGTTTTTCGCTACCATTGTAAAGTTGGTAAATTAACCCAAAACTAATCCATACCGTCCGTAACAACATTTCACAAATTGTCTCTTAAATTGTGTGAATAAAACAAATAATTCCATACTCACTGTTCCGCATTGTTTTATTAAACAACTTTGTTTATCACTCATTTAGAATTTTCTTAAATACAGCTATTGCAAAATGTACTGCTTTCTTCCTTCCTTTTGCCAGTAATTTCTGACATGACAAAAAACAACGTAAAGAAACGCAGAGAAAACTGCTATCTTATTATCACTATGAAACCAAACTTTTAAACAAAACATGATGGGGTAAGTATGCAGTTACATAATGCTTGTATAATATTGATCAGTCCAATTTTGTTACAATTTTTGCCAGTGCATACTGCACTGGTTGGCCAACAAAGAAACTCTTCTTTACCCTGTTCTTATCCTATCGAAGTAGTTGCGCGTTCCGACCTATCCCGGGTACGTGACTGTTCGTACCTGTGCATTCATCTGCATTATCTTTTGGTTTAGCTTCAAATTGTGATCTTTCAAATACTTGATCAAATCAGCCTGTTTCTCAAGCAGCTCTGCAGTGCTAAGACCACGTTGGGTAAGTCCAAGGGAACCACCGCTGAAGCCTCGATTATCCTGCAAGGCATCCGGTGGCGATGCAGTACGATTGAAACGCCGTACAGTTGCTGAGAACAAAAAGTGACAGTTAGACATTGACTTAGCGATCAGCTGACATGCTATTACTTATGTAGCTTCCATTGACAATGCAGAGCACTATCGTTTCCAGTCCAGAGAACGCAGAAATGTAGATGATGGGTGACAGCAATCCCACAGCGATGCACTTTTCACCAAATGCGTCTCCGTAGTAGTGCTGAATAAGCGTTTGTATTCCGAGCAGGAACGTATTCCACAGAGACACAATCTGCAATGGTATCCCTTTATGTTGTTCGGTCGAACGGTGAAAATCGTGATAACCATTTAGCCGAAGTTTTTCGTGGTGACTTCGCACATAATGATCGAACAACTGTAAATAAAACAGAGATTGCAATTGTAAGACTAAACTGATCCAAATTTGTACACAAAAGAAAATCACTTACATAAGTAAAGATCCAAAAAATAGCCCGGAGGTAAAGCATTATGAAGTAAGCCTCACATCGTCGACTGTCTTCCCAAGTTGCAGCAAGTACAATACCGGTCAATGAAATACAGCTCGATACTAGTAGATGTACACTGGAACGACATAATTACATTAATACCATACAAGCGCTACTAGTAAACGTGTATGTCGAGTTTCCAGACATTCTAGAAAACAGAAATTAATGTCAAATATAAAGTTAGACAATTAAGGAAGCCAGCTCAGAATGGAAAGGTATATATCGTCCAGGGGTGTCAATTATTTTATATTAGAAATCATCATTTTGATACGTGCCGCCTAACCGTTGTTTGGTTCAGATATTTTGATTACGGCTTATCATTTGGTGGACCAAATTTCCACCTTTCTTCCATTTTGTTGTCCGGTCGACCTTCTTTTAGTGTTAATCAACAAATTTTTTGAAATCAAAATCGAAATTATCAGCGATAAGGGCGCAGCCCTTCTGATCTCTTCTTATCAACAGCGGCATAGACCTCCACCTTTCTACTTACCTGAATGCTGGAACCGTACGAAGTGGTCGGAAGCCATCGTCATCGTCCGTGGCCAGAATGGGATCAAGCATCGTTCTACTGTCGTCCATCCTCGATGATTCATCAAAGAAACGTCCACCCTACGAGAAAGAACCAGGTACTCAATACAGCGCAATGAAATAGACGCGCTTGTCTATCGTCAGCGCACGAACTTGCGAAGCCTTACTGAGTTCGAAGTGAAGTTCCGAAGCAAACTGACCATACTATTTCCACAGCCCCGATGCTATGCTGACATACTTCCCATTCGTGATGGGTAGTACAGAACAGAAAGTAGAAATGAAAAAAAAGCACAGCTTTACTATCTCGTAATAATTGCACTTATAGACGCCTAGCGTACGGCGATGACGGGTTAACTGAAATGGATGAGCAATCAGCTCATAGAAGGGCGACAATATACCACATCCACACAGGATTCACCAAAACAAAATCTTCCGTCTGTGAATGCAACTGATAAGCAAACCGAAAAAAACTGAATGTATCAATGTGAGACTCACGTATTGTCGGGGTATGGTGAGGAAAACAAAATAAAACAAATAATTACGCCGCGTAATGAAGCTCAAAATCTGAACGATCAGAATTGCTACTTCTTCTTCTTTTTTCTTAAATCGGTTACTCGATCTAACTAAATTAATCTTGCTTTGTGGATCTTGGCAGGACAATCAAAAGAGCTCACGTAAACAAGGGCATGATTCATGTAGATTATTGATCATTCCAATGCTTTCTTACATTTTTGTTAAGAAATTAGTAAACAATTTACGCTCTTGTTTTGGAATTCTTATTAAATCTTGACATTTGTCTCTTCGCGAAAGTCATTTTTCTGGTTATAAGGAACGGTCAATAGCCTCAACTCTGTAGTTACATACCGGCACCGTACTATGACTGAAAATAATATATGACGTTTTCAAACGATATTACATTAAATTTTCATTTTTAATTTTTTATTTTTTTTGCTACGGTTAGAAATAGTTCTAGCAATAATGGCTATATCATAATTCACAAAAAAGCCTCTTCATAAATGTCGATATTTATGTCATTAAAAATACTTGTCGACATAACTACGGTCCGTCAAGCGGCAATTTGCTGTCATGTAAAGAGAAAACGCCAAAAGTCGATATCAAACACGCACCGCTTCGAAACAGTTTGTTTGGTACAGTCAACGAAAAATTGGATTTAACGGGTTATAGGCGTTCATTTCACAAAATAAACATTTTCAATCACTGCTTCTGGAACTAAAGAACAATGTCCGGAAGAAGGGTGCCTGCGAACGAGGATCTCTCGAATGTGGAATTCGAAACGAGTGAGGATGTCGAAGTGCTCCCGACGTTCAATGCGATGGGGCTTCGGGAAGAGCTTCTGCGGGGTATTTACGCGTACGGTAAGTGCTGCTCAGTGACTAGAAAGTGCGGCGATTTCTCTTCATGTGTTGCCGTTTTTTTGTGAAAATTTAGCTAACGTAATTTTGTTGCAGGTTTCGAGAAGCCGTCTGCCATCCAGCAAAGAAGTATTCAACCTATTGTAAAAGGTCGCGACGTTATCGCCCAAGCACAATCTGGTACGGGAAAAACGGCAACATTTTCCATATCCATTCTGCAGTCGATGGACACCACGTTGCGAGAAACGCAGGTGCTTTGTTTGTCACCAACACGTGAGTTGGCCGTTCAGATTCAGAAAGTCATTCTAGCGCTGGGAGATTTCATGAACGTCCAATGTCACGCCTGCATCGGAGGAACAAATTTGGGAGAAGATATTCGCAAGCTGGACTACGGGCAGCATGTAGTCAGTGGAACGCCTGGTCGAGTGTTCGACATGATCAAACGTCGAGTCCTGCGAACACGCTCCATAAAGATGCTGGTGCTGGATGAAGCCGATGAGATGCTGAACAAGGGCTTTAAGGAACAGATTTACGATGTGTATCGATACCTTCCACCAGCCACACAAGTGGTTCTGATTTCGGCCACCTTGCCGCACGAGATTCTTGAAATGACCTCTAAGTTTATGACGGATCCGATTCGCATTTTGGTAAAACGTGATGAATTGACACTGGAAGGTATTAAACAGTTCTTTGTCGCTGTCGAGCGTGAAGAATGGAAGTTTGACACACTGTGCGATCTGTACGATACGCTCACCATCACTCAGGCGGTCATTTTCTGTAACACAAAGCGCAAGGTGGACTGGTTAACCGAAAAAATGCGTGAGGCAAATTTTACGGTCAGTTCGATGCACGGAGACATGCCGCAAAAGGAGCGTGACGAGATCATGAAGGAGTTCCGTTCCGGTCAGAGCCGCGTGCTTATCACCACCGACGTTTGGGCTCGCGGTATCGACGTGCAGCAGGTTTCGTTGGTTATTAATTACGATCTACCGAATAACCGTGAGCTGTACATTCATCGTATCGGCCGATCGGGTCGATTCGGTCGCAAGGGTGTGGCAATCAACTTCGTTAAATCGGACGACATCAGAATCCTGCGAGACATTGAACAGTACTATTCTACGCAAATCGATGAAATGCCTATGAATGTGGCAGATCTTATTTAAGTATGTTGTATGAACATAGAGAGCGAGTAATGTAACTTTTCGTACCACTCATCCAATCCGCAGTACTTGCGGTATAGCAGATAGCGAACGTAAACTTTTAAGCATGTAATCATACATTGTATATGTTTTGAATTTAACGATGGACTTCAAATAAAACGCATAGAATCATGAGTAACAAATTGATTTCATTTATGCTGCTAGTGTTATTAATCTTACATTTTTTTAAACTACATTTCTCGCTATCGAAAATACTTCTCAAAATCTAACCGTTTTTCTAATGCGTTGGAGGCATGGAAAACTCCAGAAAATCAAAACACATTTAGAGTGCAAAAAAGGTTTTATTCAAAAGACGCATGGTTGAACACAAAATTATTCTTATTCTAGTACAATGCAATCAAAGATAAATTTTGATTTTGGTACTCCAACTATTGAATGCAAACTATCCTTTTTTATCTTTTTTTGATTTTCCTGACACCACACAGAAGTGCGTGTTTGACGTTTAGAAATGATTTTCATCGTTGCTGCGAAAGCAAGTAGGCACGTCGTTTCCCAGTGCCGTTTCGAAGCTTTTTTCCGGTGTTTAAATTATGCACTGCTATTTCAGGCTGTTTGTTCGTACAAAATTGGCCGTCTCTCTTGTGCCCATTAAAGGTGATAGCATTTTGGTGTTTAATTTGGGCGAAAGTGGCCACGATTGCACGTGAGTGTAGCTGTGCATAAACAAAAAGGACATTTAGCACTTTTCGGGACAAACGCGTCCGTCAAAAGGTAAAATCTGACTCTCTTTCTCTCTCTCTTTCCGCTCCGTACTTTCACTGTGTTGCGCTCTCTTGCTATTCTGGGATGAGAAAAAAAAACTTTCGCCTTTTACCCATTGTGTGGAATGGTTTTCCCTTGGTGCAGTAAATCGTCAATTTCCGAGTGTCGGCAGGAGCGCCAGCATTCGTCGCCGTTGTTGATACATCGTCGTGGCCAACGTAGCGATGGAGAAAGTGAAAAGCGGTGTTGAGCGGACGGCCATTATCAAAAACCGCCCCAACACTGAACAGAAGTTGACCGCCAATGGTACCCCGCAGCTGAATAGCGACGGTACGCCCCTGCTCCGACTACGACCTTCGCAGCTGTACCACGGGCAGCACGGTCAGCAGGCTGCGGCCCAAGGACTGCCTTCGTCCGATCGCAAATCCCACACCTCACATCAGCAAGATCGCACGGATGAGCATGATGAAGAAGACGATAAGGAGCTGGAAAATCAATACTTCTACGAGGATGAAATTTTTTGTCTCACCCCCAAGAACGGTCACGTCAAGTTCGGCCTGGTGCTCCGCAACTACGACGACAGCGGGGAGGAAACACCGGATGAGGATGCACCAAAACGGGGCGAAATTCGTGCCTGCTGGCATCCGGATGGTCGCGAAGAGACCATCAAGCAACGAAAGGTACGTACTGAGCTTGCAGGATAACTTTTTTTTCGCCCGTCAATTGTGGTTGTGGGCGTCAGTTAACATTAGGGTGGATTATGTAATTTAACCTTCCAAAATGTGCTTACTCCTTATGCTGTCGCACATTATCTGTATTTTTGCCATCGCTGACGGCCTCTCGCTTTAGGTGGGGCTTGCAGACAGGACTCTGATGCCGGGTGATGTTGTACGTCGGATGGTTCCAGGAAAAGATACACAGCAAGGTTACTGCCACGAAATAACGGTTCGAGCGGATCTGCGCATCGTCGGCACAAAGTACGTCGTGCGAAATGTGTCTTCTGATCGACTCCGACCACTCCTGTCCATGCCCAAGGATAGCGCGGTTTGTTTGGATTCCTGGGTCGGCAGCACAAAACAGATCAACGAGAAGTTGGTGCTCAAGTAAGTGATTTGTCGCGCTCGAAATGGGTTTAGAAACCTGCATCAACGCTGTTGCAATCCAATGTTCCTTCAGGTCGTCTTGCGGATCGTTGGTAGAAATCTGCCCTGCCAGCGACCTGGGTATGTTACGCGACAACAGTACACGTTTCCGGCGCGGATATTTTGCCGAATCACTGTACTACCCGGGTCAGCAGCTGGTTGGCTTGATGAGTGAACTTGGCAGCGGCAAGTGGCTCACGACGTCGAACGAGATGAAGCTGTCCCGCAAAAATTTCATGCTGGAACGGAAGTTCACCGTCCAGTCGGTGGAACTGCAGGGCGTTTCAGTGCACTGGCAGTGCAAGGTATCGAGCGAGGATCTAGAGCAAGAGCTGCCCGACAGCAGTACCCTGCAGCAACCACCCGAGTATATAACCGGAGAGGATTTAAGACGTTTAAAAAAGCTAAACCTATTCGAGTCGTGCATGCTACAGATCAACGACAGAAACTACTTGAAACTGAATGAATCGGACGTCATATGTTCGAAACACGCTTGGCGGAAGGATATGAGCAGCAAATACCGCGAACAACTTCTACAAGAGCGCACGGGGAAAGCAACTGCCACCGGCAAATCGGTTTCCGATGTGGAGGACAAAAAAGTAGAAATGGCAAAGTGTAACTGCGCCAGTGGGAAACTTCCGCTGCGAGTTGCAGGGAAGGACATTGATGGTCAGAATGTGGCTTCGAAAGCTGCGGATGGCGATAGCGATGAGGGATGGGAAACAGATGAGGATGGCGAACAGTCGGACGGAGCGACCACATCACTCATGGCGACATCCAAATCGAGCCCCAAAAAGTCACCGTTGCTGAGCAAACGGGTTCGTAAGATGAAACGTCGTCAGCTGGCTGCCGAATTTGGTGGAGATAAGTTTCCCACTGCCGGAACTGAAGTGGTCACGGAGGCGCTGGTCGTGTACAGCACAGCCACCGTTGTTTGGCAAGATGGAACAATAGAACCGAACATAATGTCCACCGAGCTTCGTCCTATTCACCATTTAGACGACCACGAATTCTTCCCGGGTGACTTCGTGTTGACCGGCAATACTGATCCGGCGAAAAATCCGTCCTTCCGAGACTATGGCGTAATCCAGAACGTGGATCATCATGGCCGCACGGCACGTGTGAAGTGGTTCACGACGTACACGTGCCTTTCTGAGCCGCAACCGACGTATAATGGTGAGTCGGAAGTTAGCGTGTACGATCTGAAAGATCATCCAGATTTTCAGTATCGCCCCGGGACGATAGTGATTCGAGTGGCCAACTTTACGGGCGAGGAGACCAGTTCCACCGCCGGTCAGGTTTTGGATAACTATCCCAATGGTATGGTTAAGGTGTGGTGGGTAGACGGATTCGTGAGCATGTGCTGGCCGCAGGATATTTTCGAGGTGGGACAGTACGACTCGGAGAATAATTTCTGGGGCAGCGTGGCCGATTCAGACGCGGAATCATGGGAAACAGAGGCAGAATCATGTCACTTTGGAGACGCAGAATCGACTTCTCCGTCGGTAGTGCTTAAACCACAGCTTACGGCTAACCTTGAGCGGGCGCGTGTAGCTATCGCGCGACTGGAAGAACTGTTCAACATAAATCCACACCTCCAAAGCCAGGATATCATGAAGAAGTTGATGTTGGTTTACAAAAAGTGTCGCTTTCTTGACCGGTTATTGAATACGACCTTTTTCCACGAGCAACACTTTATGGGTCTGGTAGAGCGAGTTCGTAAGTCGAACAATCAGACTACGACCGAGCGAGTGCAGGATCAAAAGAACCGGCTATTCAACCAAGCCGGGTCCGGTTCAAAAACGTCTACTCCAACGGCGGAAACACCGGATACTACGCGAGCGCTTCCATCGCAGCAACAGGCACTATTTGATTCCGGCACTTCGAACTGTTCGTGGGCGGAGAGTAGTCCTGTCGAGAAACCAGAGGAAGAATATAGGGCAAACTATACCGTCGGCGTCGCAAACATGGAGCTGGAGTACGCAAATAACCTATGCAGGAAGATGAACGAGGACGCCGATCTTAATAATACCAGCTCCGTGTTCGACTTGGCCGCGATAGAGTTGGAGTCGGATTCCAAACCGGACCAAGAAGACCGGGAGACGGGTGAACAGTTGTCACGAGAATGTGTCTCAGCTCGGCTTTGTTCGCTTCTCAAGGCCCAGCTAATAAAGGTGCTGGAAGAGATTAACGAACGATATGGATTGGAAGATCCTTTCAAGGAGATCATCTCGGTGGTGGAGCTTAAGACACCAACGCTGGCCTCAATGCCACCTTCATGGACACCATCACCGGCTGAGACGCCAGAAGCCCCGGAAAGTGTCCCCGAACCGGAAGCTTCAAGCTCACCGGTTCTGGCCGATAATGCTGAAGCGCAAGCATCGCCCGTTGCCGATGTTCCGTCAGAATGCTTCCAGGTCATCGAATCAGCGCCTACCTCGCACAAGTTTCACTTGACTATTTTCCAAACAAGCAACGCCCAAAGCTTCTACAAAGCGGTCCAGCGCGAACACCGGATGCTGCGTTCGGGGCTGCCACCGGGTGTCTGGGTGCGAACGTTTGAAGATCGGCTCGATTTGCTGAGCGTAATGATCGAGGGACCGAAGAAAACACCGTACGAGGACGGACTGTTCCTGTTTGATATCCAGCTCGGCAAGGATTATCCTAGTGCGCCGCCGTTGTGCCACTACATCAGTTACTGTTGTGATCGGTTGAATCCAAATCTGTATGAAGATGGCAAAGTGTGTGTGTCACTGTTGGGCACCTGGTCTGGTCGAGGACCTGAAGTTTGGGGGCCATCTAGCACGTTGTTGCAAGTCATCGTCTCTATTCAGGGCTTGATACTAGTCGCAGAGCCATATTTCAACGAGGCAGGATATGAAAAATTGAAAGGTTAGTAATCAAGATACGAAGCAGAAAAGTGCGATGTAATATGCCACAATTCTACTTATGCCATATTTGCGTAGGATCTCAACAAGGTAAGGAAAACTCTCGCATGTACAACGAAATGGTGTTGCTGAAGCTGGTACAATCAATGACCAAGCTGGTGTCGAATCCGCCTGAAGTGTTTCGTGAGGAAATATTGTCACACTTCCATGCATGCGGCGAACGGATGCACAATCGACTTAAAACGTGGATGGAAATGTCCAGCAACTGCAATCGTGATGCTGGAACTTCCGCTGGAAAAGGTAAATATTATAAGTGGAATATGTGATTCATACCCTGTACGTTCTTTGTTTAATTTCCAATGCGCGTTCATTGTAGAAATGGAATCGAAATCCTCGGATGCTCTTCAAGCAGCTCAATCAACAAACGCTTCCTTGGGTGCCGATGAAAGTGATCATTCATCGGCAAGGCTTTTAAAATCCGAGACCTGCACTATAGCGCAGCCTGAGTTTTCACTCATACCGGCGAGCCGTGGTTTTTGCCTAACATTGACTGGCCTTTTGGAATCATTCCAAAAACAGCTCGAACAGCTATCTCGGACTCCGCCGTCGTCCTTACCAGAAAATAATATATAACAACCAAGGCAGGAACAGGTGTTTGGTAGCTGCCGCCATCGAATCTCGCAGCTAGGTTGTGTTGCAGTGGTGCCTCCTGTCCATGTTGTATGTGTCGCCTAAGTTTATGAAGCATTGAAGGCAGCTTTTTTCATTTGCTGAATCGAATCAGACACAAAAGATTTTTATAAGGTCGTTGGATCACGGAGGACTAATCAATTGAAACAGTAAAATTTCATTTTCATTATCACTATCATTCTGGCCGAAATATTCAATTAGTTGCTATCTCGCGTTGTTTAAACATTGCGTTGTTTAAAAAGCTAAAAATATGCATTTCTATTGCTTCATTTGCTTTGCTTCGATGCATCAATACCGGTGATAAGGACATTTTTGAAAGTATGACAGTAATAGAAGGTACATTGGAGAGAACTACTATTTCCACAGTACGAGTTTGTTGATCAATCACCTGTATTTTTGTATGCCTTTCAAAATGCTAAGAAAAAATCAGTTGTTTATTTTATATCTTCGAACATCGTACAGTCGTCGTACTTTGTACAATATTCTGTAAACGTTTAGTTCCTTGTTCGCACATATCAAGGCAGCTTCGCATTTGTTTGCCTAATAGTTAATGTTTGTCATCGAGCTTTTTTACATCAGTCGACCTGAATGTTATGTATAATTTATCGTTTGCTTGCGTTTATCAAACCGTGATATGCAGTATCGTTGTTGTAGCCTAGTGTTTTTTACGAACTAGGCTCTGGCTGCCAGAGATGAGCTAGGTCTCACCCATTCCATTAATAAGGATAAGGTTGCAATGTTCTCTAAACCGGTAGCCGGTCCTTTCCGGCTTGAATGGCGGTGGCAAAAATGAAAACGAACGAATACATTCCAAAAGTACTTCGCGCAAAATAGCTTCAGCTGATGGATGCAAAATTGGAAGACTATTTTATAAATAGAATTTTAGATCAATGGTAATGAGATCAAAGAGACATTCTAGAACGTGAAATCTCTAAATAATGCTGTGCCTACAAGTAAATCAATTATTATACCACATTAACTACACGAAATGAAAGCTACCGCTCGCTAGACATTTAACATGCACGAAAAGAATGAGAAAAGAAGATGGTGCGAGGCATGCATGTTACGTTTACTTGTAATCTTTCTCCACTGTGTGAAATGGATCGGTGCAGGTCGGAATCCGAAAATCACCAAAAAGGAATCGAAATCAAAACCAAATACACCTACAACATACTACATTAGCGAAGAACAATAACTTAGATCCTAAACAAATGTTACATTGCACAAATCGCAAATGAAAAAGGTAGCCATTGTTAAGAAACTACTTACCTACAGCGAAAAAAGAATATTCCCTAGGGAAGGGGTGGAACTGTTTTAAAAAGATACTCCATCATAGGTAACCATAGCAATAGACTTGTGACTTGAAAATGAGCTCAATTGGTGAATAAGCAAGAACCACAGCTTGAAGCTAGATTCAATCTTGACGCAGGTAGAAGCCTTAAGAAACCATCGATATTGAAGGTTCTTTTCGCACGCTAATGCATCCGGCTTTTCAATCTGTTCACAAGGTTTTATGCGGTTACGCCGATCCCACTATGTTTGTGAAATTCTAAATTAATCCAACAGTTAAAAAACAGGCATCTAAATGCATACAAAATGCATTGCATCTTGTAGCAAACGCAGCAGAAACGAAACGCACATTAAGCCGCAGCGTAGGTACGCTGTTATTGAACCTATTTTTAAACCACAATCCGAGCCCTATTAAAACGGAATAGCCGTACAGCCTAGGAAGCGCCTTTGGACTGTTGATCGCGATACTCGAGCTAATCCAACGAATCAACAAATCCGTTGGATTCGGATACGTCGGATGGATATGGATAGCCGGTGGGAGGGGTGAACCAGTATCAGGATTTGCTTTACGAAATGGTATGCCTACAATAATGGCTTCATCGCTTACCAAAATTGGAAGCAAGATTGCGGGGCTTTAATAGGAAAAAGACTGTTTGAAATTGAGTGAAATGATGTGGGTCGTGGAAAGCGTAAAAAGGGGATATACGTCCCAGGAAAATGCTATTTTTGTTTTATCGATATCTCAGACTTATGCGCGTGTACCTTATCGTTAAACCACCACCTACCGTTACGTATCGCACGAGGCGGCAAACAGTAGCTTTACATATGTATTAAAATTTCAGTAATCTCGATCGTCGTCATCGTGGCGTTGTCCGTTGAGCTAGATTCGAAACGCAGTAGAGGGCGATCTTGTTGTTATGCACATGGCAATGCTCTACCGCATATGCTTGCGAGTGCATATGTTTTGGTAGCAGTAGAAAAGGTTCTGTTCTTCAAAACGCGACATAAGACAGTGTGGCGTCCGAGGGACATCTTTCCCGGTACATGGAAAAGAGATCCCGTATAGATTCGTTTAGTATTTTACGCTACGTTCGTTTCAATTTCCATCAACATCATTTATGCCCTGCCATTCTTTGGTTGCTTTGGTTGCAATCGAAAATAAAAAGAAAGAGATACATAGATGTGTGTTTGTGTGCAGATTAGGCGGGAGTTTGAAAAAAAACGGTGTTTTGAAAAAGAGAAGTATGCAAAAGTGCAATATCCTTATATTGCAGGTTGATATCGCACTTGATGAAGTTCTGGCAGACAAAAAAAACAAAGCGCATAACAATAAAGTAAATTAAAAAGACAAAAAAATGTGTTTAATTTGGTAGCTTTGCTGCTTCCTTAGATCCTGTTTAAGTTTTGTGAAACAAGGTTATCCTGCAGACATTTTGAAAAACACAAGTTCATTTAAACCCCTTGAATGAAACAGAATACAAAGGATTTCTAACCAGCATGGGATGGAGATATGCCACCGTTTCTTCTGAACCATGCAGTTGCTCCTAGTATTTGCGAATGCGTTCAATTTAAGATGCCTACAATTGAATTAATCCACGAGATCGTTCGGACGGCAAGATTAGATGTCGGGCGCGGAAACAAATTAACCGGAAATGCTCGGGAGAAGCGAATATGGAATCATTCGTAGTATAGAATCATTGAAGTCGTAGACACAACCCCTTATCCCCAATCCCAGATATTAAACTGCATTTGGTTCTGTTTGGTCGAGCATCATTTAATGATCATACGGTACATATTGGATGGTGTGTCTGTACAAGGCGTGTACAAAGCGGAACCAATGCACAGCGGAACCGGCGCAAAACAGAAACAGTAACGATAATATACATATGACGCTTCCGAGCAAGCCGGAGAAGGTGTTTAGGTGGTGCCATGGGGCGTGTGTGAATGTTGCAATAAATTAACCAAGCCCACTCGGCCACAGTTGGCACAGGTGGCGTGCTGGTGTTTACAGGTAGGTTCGCTTAGTTCTTGAGCGAGGCAATGAACGGTTCCAGCAGGAAGATCAGCTCGACCTGGCCTTCCACGTCCAGCTTGTCCTGGGCGAGGGCTTCCTTCGCCGGCATGGCACCGGTGCCGAGGGCGAACATGATGTCATCCTCCATGGTGAGGGTAGCCTCAGCCGCGCCGTCACCTTCCGTCAGCTTGACGGCCTTCAGATCCAGGACCCAGGTCTTGACGACCTTGCCGTTCTGCTGGATGCGGAACTTGTAGATCTGCTGCACCTGGCGGTTGTTGGGGTCGATCGACTCCAGGCGCTTGGCGATGCGCTGGAAGACGGGGTCGGACTTGAGGGCCATTGCTGAAGGTGTTGCGTTAGGTTGGCTGCATCCACGTTGCATCCGTCGAGAGCATGGAGAAGAAGAAGAAGAAGAAAATACGCACACACACTCACTTAGTCCACCATTCGGGCAACTCCTCAGGATCACCTCGCTAAGCACTTTCACACTTCTGCCCTCGCGATCCCTACTTACCGGTAAACGACGATGGACGCTAGGCGATGGACAGTACCAAACTGATGGGATCTGCACGGTCGGGCGTTCCTATTTAAACACAGCCCATCGCAACCTGCCCAAACTGGTGCGCGTGTAGGTTACCCTCGCGATATCGCGAGTGCGATAGTGTTCGAAACCGCGCAAGGATGAAGATGGGGAGGATCAGAACCGCGGATGGACCACCCGACGCGGGGAAGGCTTAATTCGATAGATTAGACCACACAATGGCTGATATCGTGCCGGTTGCCTGTCCCAGAGGAGCAGGAGAAGTTGCTGGGAGTACCGAAAACGGGCGTGTCAGTGTGCGAACTATGACGATGCACTCGCCCGCCCTGGTGGTGCGATGCCCTGCTGGATCGGTCTTACCAGACTTAGCATCCGGTGTCTGTAGTGCGTCTGTCACTCGTTTGTGAGCGTGGCGAAGTTCTCGTCCGTTCTCGGCACAGTCATGATCAATTGAATAGAATACGCTTTAGTTCCTTTAGTGACCTCTCTGTTACTATAAGTTTGATGACAATTGAATAGTATCTGGAAGCTCCTAACATCCTTTTTCTCAACCCTGGATGGAGTCCTTCGAATTGGTTGGTTGAGAAAAAAAATGCGGAATAAATTATGCCCTCGGGTCTTCCTGTGAGAGAGCCGCTGCTTTTCTGCTTAACGTGACTTGTGACGTTTTGCTGTTCCCAACTGTGGAAAGGTCACCATCATAATGCACACTCCAGCAATCGAACCGGATCACCCAGCCAGCATCTGGGAAGTACCATATTCATCGAAACGGGTGCATCAGACTGTAGTTCCCCTTTTTGCATATCTGACTCTCTCTTTCTCTTTAGTACTGTCTCATTTTTTCCTTTCCGATTCCAGATTCAGATCGGATGTTTGAGCAAATTATGCAATTATGCTGCATAGCGCGCGGGAACATATGCACGTTAGAAGGAAACCACTTTCGCTATGTGTGTCTCATCGTGCCTCTTCCATGGAGAGATAGTGAGTCAGAACGTGCACCGTTCTTCTTGCCATAACCGCCTTTCGTTTCAGTCTTATTTGATGAACCATACAGTCATTTTATTCTTCCCCTTTACTAGCCCTCGCCGGTCAAGGTTCAGAAAATTGCACATGGCCGTTTGCCAAAAAGACTGCCGAAAGCTAGAGCCGTGCCTGTTGCACCAACTCGGGTTGGAGGCACAGGGGGTCATAAATCAAGATTGCAAATGCGAACTCCGATAACGAACCGTATACTAGAGGGTCCAAACTACCTTCTTCGAGTTTGCCTTGCAAACGGTGCATAGAGGATACTTTTTTCTTGATGATTTTAACAAGTTTTTGACATTCGAAATAATTTAGTATACATATGTTAAGGAAGTTCATTTGCATTTTCAATCGTGTGATGTATTGGCCTCATATTTTAGGACAAATCGGCATCTATTTGAATAATAGCGCAGCGTGTAAGAAAGAATAAACTGGTTAAGATCGAAAAAGAAACCCGCTGGCTCTGGACCAAATGCTTGCAGCTTTGTTGGAGCGCGTAGCGATAAGATAGGCTTTAAAGCATCGAAATTAATTGTTACACCTTGCAGAAAACCTAATCTCACATCGTGCGCCTAAACATTGAATTTAATTATCTTTTCGATCGATTCGCAACTGATTTAGCTGTTTCTAGCCAACCATTTCGGGTGCATTTTCATGTGCCGGGACGCCATTCTGGATGCATAGTGCCGGTGTTCACCGGTTTTTTTGTGGTGGTGTTAAGGGTAGCTAATACAACCTTTGACGAGCTGTCCTTTGTATATACGGTCGTATGAATACACCCCAAACCGTACGGTCGCATACGTGTTGCAGGATTTATCAGCAGCTTACTAAGTACTGACCGAAGATAATCGTATCTGTTCGGGAGTCTTTTGACCGGGTGCCACTTGTTTGGTAAGTCTCATTTAGGGTTCCCCTGAGCGCGAAGGGATTAGCCACTGGACTTGAACTTTGATCAGCCGATTCTATGCGTTTTCTGCTGCTCATACCATGTCTCTAGTTGGTGGCTTATTGTATCATTTGGGGGGAAATTAGCTAAACATAATTTTTATACAACCTTGCACAAACTTCAGCTCCTAATTGTCTAGTTCTGTATGATTATAACCATTATATAGAGGGCTCTGTTTGTTTTCCATGACATTGTACCTACCGTAGTGCAAGTATACCCCAGGAAAGTCATAAATCTATCGCCGATGGGAAATTATGGCGAGATTGGTTCAATTATGATACCGACCATCGATTGCACTAATCGTGCAGTGTGTACGTATCTGGTAAATCCGTTATCGGCATCGGTTGATTGATTAGTTTACGCTTGCCTACATTCATAATGCGAATTGCACACTCATGAACAAAGCTTACGTAATAGGAGGTTTAAGCATCTTCAAACAAGATCGTAATCGGAACATGATAGTATGCTTACATGAATTTAATGACGAGGTTTAAACGCTTCTCAAAGAGAAGTGCATTGGTGACAGTCCTGAGCTCAACATTTTTTGTTCATGAAATGTGTTGAATGATGAACGTTAAATGTTAATCATCTCAAGTTTATTCAGCGTCTGTTACATTTAACATCTGCAAACATTAGTTAATCCAGCAAACTTCAGCACAGGTAGCGTTTGTTTACCCTGCTACGGTCACTAATGAAAATGTTACCGTAATTTGTGTTGCCTCATAAAGTCTTAGATTTTCTGTTGTCATAAAACGTGTCCGCAGCAGGATTAGCGTTTAAACGAGTGATTGTTATCGGTTTTGGAATATTTAGGGAGTGGTGTGATATGTATTCAAAATATACTTGTATCACATTCATTCGGCTCTAGCCACAACTTTTGGATGTATAATTTTTGTTTTTATTTTCGTGTGCCATTCAATCCGATGTCGGTTTTTATCAAGACAACCCCGTAAAACACTGATAACTCTTGATAAGTGGCATCGTGTTTTACTGATGCCTTTTTTTCCGCACAGCTTACGGAGATAAATTTGAATCTGGTACTTTTTCTATTGTACACAAGAGGGCGCTACACTATGTGTATTCTACATTTTACCCTGAAAGTATGCAATTTGCAACACGTCATATTTCGATTCTGAACGCGATGATTTTGAAGAAAATGGTTTGGTGCCAAAAATGATATCAGGACCATTATAAATTATTTTAGGTGAATAATTATTTATCCACCATGCTCGAAAGATAATAGACTCGCATCGTTAAGAATGAGACATGATAATCATATGCCAGACGAATTTTGACTCCCGTTTCAGACCGTGTTCATTTGCTTCAATTCCAACATGTGTTCATACCATCTTCACGGGTGGTGTACGGAACAACAGCAAAAAAGTTAGTTTATGATAACATGTGTTGAAACCATATGACAATTGCGCGTATCCGGGTGTGTCTGATGAAAAAATGATGAACATTTCAATCGCTTGTACGTTCTTAAGGATCAGAATGTTCAAAAAGCATAAGAACACACCGGCAGAAGTACATCATGTTGGAGTTGATGTTAATGTTGTATATCTTAAACCAATCACAAAAATGTAAGAAAATTGTGGCACAAATCAAGAGTTTTAAATTAGATCAAAAAAGCAACCAATAAGTAAAAATCCCAGCTTAGCTTAAACAACAAAGAAGGGGAATCCATTAGATACTTAACTACTAGTTTATGTTTTTTTTCCAGTTTGTACGCCCATTAGCGAAACTAGCAAATGGAACTGAATGAAAAACGTCCCATTGTGCGAGAGGGGTGTCTTTACTATGTCTGTGCGTGTGCGCATGCATCATGTAGGTTTGGGGGCCAACCGCCCGTTCGCTCATTCCCGCACAGCAACCTGTTGGGGGATGAAATGGGGTTTTTGTTTGTTGTCATCTTCGCCGCTCCCTCGAAACAACCGCGACGACAGTTGGTTGCGTGATCGCGCCCGCGAACACTATGTAGTGGCGACGTTCATTAGTTAAATCTACAGCCAGATCTAATGGGAGCAGGATTTGGTTATTTGTGTTATTTTTTTTTTAATAAATTTACATATACCACATGCGAATGTATAATTATAATTTTAAAATCAAGCCACGTGCTCGAGTATCGAACATGTGCTTCAGATAACTCACTCATAATTTTTTGCACATATCGCGTTAGGAAAATGCCCTAAAAACAGTGTCTATTTCACTTAACATGATGCATGCTCAACATAACATCAACATTCAGTTTACCATAAAAAAAAAAACAAGTTATACACGTCATTGCGTAACGAGCATTGACGGGCGAACCGTCCCATAGTGCCTCTCAGTGCACACATACCGTTTTCGTTCGCGCTCCGAGGTGGTTGTGCGCCGTGGAACCGCGGAACCGCGATGATAAATATCAGACGAAGATTCGTACGTACGGAGCTAGCGTGGCAAGATATTGGCGTTATCAAACCGCAAACCGGTGACGGTGTGTGCTTTTGCGTGCGCGTGATTCAAGCGCAATAGAAAAGTGGTGCGCCTGGAGTGCGTGTTGGGAAGGGAAAATGAGTGCCAGTGTTGCTGGGAAAATCGAGCATGATCGCGTACCCGCGTGATCGTGATCTTGATCGTGATCTTCAAGGTGCCGTTTCCAATCGGTCGGCATGTGTTGTCTCTACGCCCAAAATCAGGGCCCATTGATTAGGACGGTTGTTGGTGGCACAATATTCCTCGCGACTTTGAAGGCAATGGGTCCCAGATATGGGCTGGAGCTATCTCGCGTCCGGTCGACGGTTCGTCGTTAGATACGCGGCACTCGGTAGGGGTGTTAGACGGTTACGATGATGGCGACTCGACCAGCAGGGTATCTTAAAATAACACAAACATTCACGACCGCGTAGAGTGCGCCCGAGAAGCAAGCCAACGGAGGTAGAGCGCGCTGCGATGATGATCTGTTGCTAAACGCTGCCTGTTGGTGAATTCCATCGCGATTCGGCAGTAGGGCTAGTTGGCAAACGAACGGTTTGGTTGGTGAAGCGCTAGGACGTGACGTGCATTTCACGATGCCACCGGTGATGGCGAGTGAGCTTCCTTCTATTTAAGGATGTGCGTTTTTTTGTTGTTGTTTGCTTTGTTTCGTTTGCGTGAAATGCGTTTAGTGCACCGTTTCTGCCTTGCAGTTTGATTTGACACGCACCCCGTTCGTGACTGGCCGTTGGCCAATTCTACTGCACAACTCCTTCAGGAGCCTGGGGAGATGCGAATGACGTTCGTCCTATCGCCGGAAAGCGCAAGCACAACAACCAGTGTGATCCCATCAATCAGCAACCAGACTGGCCAGAACCATCCAACCCTCCAGGGAAGGTCCGAGGCGGGTGTGATAAAAAAAACAGGACCCCTAGACGCGACGACCCGTGCAAGGGATGATGGACTTCTCGCTACTCGCGTCATGTACGCGCTTATCATCGCTTATCGGCCGAAGGGTTGTTCGCAACTTGTGAGTTACGCTGCACTACCGGCCATTGTTATTGCCGTTCGCTAGAAAACGCCGGAAGGTCGTTAGGGACGCCCTTTCGAGAAAAAAAAACAAAAGCAAAATAAAAAACCCGAAAAGTGATGAACTAGAAACCCGGACGGACCGGTGGTTGTCGAAGAAAGCGAGTGTAACGAAAGGGCCAGTGCATCCGGATGCAGGAGAAAGTTTGGTTTCGCTTCTCCGCGGGTTTAAAGTGCCGACGTTGATTTGTGACATTTGTGGAAGAAGCGTGTGCTATCAATGTTTCATGGGCTTTCGTTTGTTTCATTTCAGTGTTTTTGATAAATGCTAGTACCCGTGCTGATTGGAGGTGAATGATGCCCGGTTACGTCGTCCACGCCGTGCTGGGTTTCTAGATTACTTCACCTCGGTTTGTGTGTGTGTGTGTTTCAGTTCGAGTGTGCCGAGTGTGTCGAGTGTGTTTTGCCAGCTTCCATCGACGATAAGATACGGTGGGTGAACAGGCTTGCAGCGAAAGGAGAAATTTTAACAGACACATAAACCTGCGCTGCAGATTTTGTAAATTTCGGTACCACCTACAAGTCGGTAGAAGTTTGCGACGAGACAATTTCCGAAGCCTTTCCACGTGTACGAGAGCGGGAACTTGCTTGTCAAGGGTCACCAGGACCAGAAGAGGCCAACTTGGACGTATCCGGACGGCAAGGGTAAGTTGCTAGTGCCAGTGTGACCCTACGTAAGGGCTTTTCGCTGGTGATCTCGTTCAACTATCGACGGAACCAAAGCCTCTAAAGAGGTCATGCGGTGTATGGGCGCTTGGTGGCTGCGTTCGGAATGATAAGGAGAGTAGAAATTGTAAGTGCTCGGTTGTAGACCGTTTATCACACCGGATGTCCTCGTGATCTCGTCGTGGCCGGAAATCTTGCAGTTTCACATCTCGACACAGACGATGCTTTGCTTTCGAGCGTCCATCGATTCGGAGCTTCCGGAGTGGTTAATCCTACCTGAAAGTGATTGTGAGAACATCCAGAAAGCGCTGAGGAATTTTTCCACACTAAAACTTTTCCTGCTTAGCCAAAATGGAATGGGGAAAAAACATCCACCTTTCAAGTTATCCCTTTGCAGGGGATGGAAGGAAATTCGCTCGTTAAAAGTTGCTCAAAACGCTGGGTTGTCCGAATAAAATCACCGAACCGTCCGTAATGTCCGAGCCGGCCGTGTTCTGGTAACTTTAATTGCCATTTGGTAACTCCCCTTTAATTATGCTCCTTGGCCGGCCAGCCCGAAGACATCGTGTATGGGTGGGTTAATGGAAAATAGCATTTTCGGTACGCCGAAAGCAGAACCACTGTGACATTGGTTAATGCCCGCGGTGGGTGCTCTAGAAGTTTTTGTTTGTCCCTCCTTTACACGATCGGCATTCCACTTTGGCAAAAGCGAACGCATTAAGCGGCCTCCGATCGGATGGAGAGAAAATATTTTAATGTTTTGAAAATGGGCGCATGCCGCACGTTGAGGTATACACTGCTTTGCAGCGATTCTTCATTTCTGCGGCTTTTCGACCATTGTATGCTAAAAAGAACGGTTCGGTTTTGAGGTAGAAATAATTGATTTATGTAGTTACGCATGAAAAATATGGCTCCGGATGTAGGATTCATTCCACGAAATATTTTACTTGTACCTATCTATTTGCAACGCCAAGAAACGCGTTAAGCCGTCTGTGAACGATCACGATCGGTGTCGATCGAGACCTTGAAAAAAAACGTAAAACCTCTCTAATGGATTAAAAAAAAACGAACATCTCTCAACCAACAGTCCATCTGCTCTGAACGTCGATCATCGCATTTTGGTCGGTTTGGAGTGCAGGTTTTTTTATTGCGAAGCTTGTGAAAGCTGTGTCGAAAAATGTGAGGCATCAATCCAATTTCCACACAATTTCCTGCAAGCTATGAATCGACGTTGGGAGAAGAATAGACCACTTACGGAGCGTGCCCTAGCGTGCTCTAGTCGAACAATTATTCAATTTTTCATCGTACATGGCTCGCTGGCAAGCGAATAAACCTGTCAATAAGCCAAACTCGGTGCATAGTGTGGCCTTCAAAACCCAACATGGTGGTTTCCATTCCGTCGATAGCATAGACGATTTGTTGCCCACGAAACCGCCACAATAATCACTTCCGATGCTACCGATGATATAACCAGTGACACCTTCATCAAACCAGCCCATTAGGAAGCCCTATAGGGCGACCCACGGTTCCACAATTCCAGTTTGGGTTAAGCCAAAGGCACTTCCGGTCGTCGGCAGGTCGTCCACCGGAAGGGCCCTCGACACGCACACGCTCGTGCACCAGCGGATGCGCTTTTTTTTGCTTTCCCCAGTGGAATGTATTCGGGTGGGGGATTTATGGTACCAGACTGCTGGTGAAGGTGAAGGAAACAAAAAAATAGGAAAAACTTTCGTTCTGCTTACGGTGGAAATGGCGGCACGAATCTTTAACAATGTGGCGAGAGATGTTTTTGCGTGAGCTAGCTCGCCTGAAGGGGTTGTCGACGTACACGTGGACCAAACTGGACTAAACCCCTATGCTCCTAAACATCGGATCGGATGTCACCCGCGCGCTCTGTAGGCTTCGTGGCTTGCGTGGCCAAATGCCAGACAGCATGATCTCGCGATGATTCACTCCGGTGTGTGGTAAGCCAAAACGATCAACAACGAACCTCCGTGGTTGTGTGTTTGTTTGATTTCTGACGCATCACACGCCAACTGTCCACGTGGCGCTGAGTAATGGGTGAATGTGCCCAGTTGATGCAGGGGGTGGGAAATGAGGTTCTGGGTTGCTTTAAAACCCTCTCGCTCAGACATGGTTCGAATACGCAAACGAGTGAACCTGTTGCTGTTGGAAAGGTAGACCTGGTTCGTGTTTATTTACCACTCGGTGTGGGTCTATTCGTCTTTTATTCCAACACCACCCCGGCTATATGCGGGTGGCTAGGGCCATTAACACCTGCTGATGAGCGCTTCTTCTCGAAGATCGATATCTATGAGCCATCAGGGAACGTATGCAGACAGCATCGACGGAATGTTGAAATGGTTTCGTACGGTTTTGGTAATGCATTCCGAGTAAAAATCTAGTCGAAAGGTTTTTCTTTTTTAATGATGGTTGTTAGTTGGTTCCGTTTGGTGTTGGATTTTTCATAGTTTTTCCTAGGACACGCTATCGAGGTGTTTAATTACTGTTTTGAGTTGTATCAGCTATGTGGAATAATATCGTGCTCGATTACGTGGTTTAAATATCCTTTGTTTTGTCCATTCTTCTATTGTTTATATAATTATTAAATCAATCATTATTAAAGCACTCGCAGTTGGCGGGAATTCTAATTTGATGTCTGCCCCACCCAATGTGGCTTCTTTCGAAACAAAGCGAATCCACACAAAGGCAGCTCGGGAAGCAAAATGTAAAAACTAAAAAACAAAAACCCACCGTCGGCCGGTTATAAAGCCGCATCGAATGGGGAGATGGGTTTTTTTATGGGTATTTCGAGAACTTTTTCGCTTTTCCCCGACCCGATGCCACGGTGTACGGGGAACGATAAAGCGCACGGGACATGTCCTGGGGCGAAAGTTTTACTGCTCGGTGCTTCACACTTACGGCCCTTCGAGTTATTGGTACGTCGATGCATGAACCGCCGGAAACTGTTGGCGTACATTCCACAAATCCGTTGTTGTGGCGCGATAAAACATTCATTCTAAACACCGGCTGCGACGGGATATGCTGCCGTTACGGTGAAGCACCTACACCAGGTGCAGGTGCACGATGTCATACCCAATATGTTCCAAACACGACGCCGAGGTTCAACGTTTTATCGCAACTCGGCTACCTCGTGGTGCTTGGAGCGGGAATTTTCTTCGGCACGCGAATTTCGAGGTCACACCAACGGGCGGCTTCGTTTCAATTTACATCCATTAATCTTTGCCCCCTCCGGGGAACCCTCAAAGAGGCGTAGGTCAGCCCGGTCCAGTGCTGGGTTGCGAGAATTTTCGGCCAGGCCTTTCGCCCGACGCAGCATCCGTTTTCTCCGAGACGCTAAGGGAGAACGTTTTCTTGCAGCTGTTGGCTGTGTTTGCGGTCGGACTGGTGCGTGTGTATGGTGTGCGGTTGTGATCAAATTAATTTACCTCAATTAACAGCATGCCCCGGACGCCACAAGTGTTCAACACGTCGATGGCGCGCGCGCGCGCGCGTGTTGAACCGCCCGGACTGTCCGCGTGGCCCTTACTGGGAACGGATGCAAATAGCGAAGGAATGATAAACAACGTGGTCAACAGAGCGGTTCGTTCCCCTGTGTAAGCTCCGTGCAAACAACCGAGCAATGGTAGGAGAAGAAAAAAAAATTGAGATAATCCTGAGATACTGACGGTGGTTAAGGAACGTCCCGTCCCGGAACCCGACAGGCTAAAAGAGACCGGAAACGGCCCATTCTCGGTGAGCAAATATCACGCGATGGTTGCCCTGGGTGCGATTCGTATCCACCATGCATCACCAGAGTACCTATCATGTGTGCCACGATTTGTGCCAGCGATACTGATAAGACATCGGATGTCACTCCGTATCCTAGTGCCGTGGATGTGTTCGTGTCGAGGTGTAGGGTCGTGCTCAAGCACACACCAACGGCACCTGAACTGTGGATGAGCCTTTTTCTTCCACGTCTTCAGAACGAGGAGTTTTTAACGATTTTCCGAGGTGTGACAGTGTGCAGTGCACTTTTCACGTTCAGTGTCGTTTTCTTCTCCGTGCGGGTGCATCGCATTGACAGGAAAATGAGGAAAATGGAACATGCAATGCCAAGCACGGCACACTTTTTAATGTATTACTTTTTTTTGGAATCTAAAAAGAATTGGCCCTCCGTCGTATGAATAAACCTGAGCGCTTGCCCTCCTCGGGAAAAGTGTGGGTCGGCCATGCCCTGAATGATTCCACAGCTGTGATGAGTAACAGGAGTGCTGCACAGGCACCAAGTATCACACACGAATTGGGAAGAAGACAACATAAGTTTTCTGTGCGAGCAAAAAAGTAATATTGTTAACAAACACTATAGCTTGTCCTTTAGCATGGCTTGTTTAATTTGAAAGATTTAAAGAAAAACGCGAATTTGAAGAAATTTAAAAGTTACAGTATACTGAATCGTTATATAAGATGTAAAATTACACTAAAAAGGAGTACAAAATAAGCTTTCGGCAGTCATAAAATGGTAACCTTAATTTGTACTAATGTATTACGAATAAGGAACATTTACCATAATTTAACCCTTGAAAAAAGAAGACACATTAGGTAGTGAAAGAGTCAGTTTTAAAGGGATCAGCTCGAGAAGCTAGTTGTTGAACCCAATTGAAAACGTCTCGGAATGTGTTGGCAGTATCTAGCAGTTCTCTTGTATTGAAAGTGTACGCTAGTCATGCTATGAATACTATCGTGACAACAATATTTTATTGTGACCTGCGTACTGTCTCGGAGAGAAAAGAATGCGACAATGATGGCAGCGTCCGCTTCAGGATAATACGGTCATGTGATGAATGCAGTCGCCAAAGAACATGTCTACCATGTTCAATTTAAAATTCCTTCGCCTATTGCAGTGATGGAATCTTGCTGACATTAGGCAGAGAAAGGGACTAGCTCTTGAGCAAAAAAAAAACATTGTTGTAGCTTTCATCACGATAAACGGATCTGGAAGAAGATCATTTTCTTCGTTTGATCGCGTATGAATAGAAATGCACATTATTCGCAAATTGAGGTCAAATAAATTCAGCTTCAAATTTGTTATCCTCTCCGAGGCGAATTGCTTTCGATCAGGGATACGTTTTTAAATGGCCAATCGCGTTTGGTTCAACGATTCCGTGAAACGATTTCTGCGGCGCCTCCATCATCGGCTACCGAAATTTTCGATCAGTGTTTGCTGGTGTTGAATTCTGCCACTAGGTAAGGTCAATGATGCAGTCGATGGATGCCAGATTCGTGGCATGAGCCGCTTTTGGAGTGTTTTGCACTTGAACACGCTCATCGAATGGCGGCATGAATCACTGCCGCTTAAAAATAGCAAACCGCTTACAATGGAACACCTCCACAGGAGCGCTCGTCTTACTCGAAGCTATGTATCGACAAAGCAAAGCGTAATCCGAAATGGGAATTTCTTCGTATTGTGTTTTTTTTTCATTTTTCTAGCGATAAGGTGATAACGGTGATAAGAAGTGCTTTGTTATGATTTGATAAAAGAAATTGAAGAATTAAATCATTCTCTACACAGTAAACAGTATTAAATTTTCAACTAAATTTGATCAGCTCGTCGTTTATCGTTAAGCATTCACATGGAATAGGGGAAAAGCCTGTTGGGATTTTACCTTGTGTACCATGAACAATGCTCAATCTTACAAAGTGTGTTTTGTTGCATTCCCAAAGGGAGTTGTCGCTTAATCTGCGGAAAATCGCAAATTCAAATGTATGGGAATGTGTTGCATTATCGTTAATATGAATATCCAAATGAAGTAAATTAAACAATGTGATGTAGTTCCTTAACACATGTATAATGATAATAAGGAAATTTTCGTATGTGAGATACTAGCGAACCAAAATAAAGAAAGATGTACGAGTTAGAGAAGAGTGAGTTTTCTTTAAACGATGGCTCACGTCAATGGAATGAAAACCTCTTCCACAATAGCTTTCCCCTGGGTTGCTTTGTTCATTTTTCGAGTCTGGAATTAGTTTTTCATCAAGCCAGCTTCACTTTTCCATCGGTTTCGTTCGAATTGGTTACGATTAGTTGGTCACGATGGACCGATCCGAACGATACGTCTCATTTACGTCGATTTCCCTTCGCTTTTCGAGGTTTCCTGCCGCGGTGTTAATTATTTGAACGTCAGCACCAAGCCGCGGTTATTTTTCTCGCACCATTTCACTATTTTGTGCGCAAACAAGTGCTCTGAGACGCTGCGGGATGATATTTTCCAGACGAACGATCGAACAGGTCCGCTGGGCATCTTGCGGTACCACATTTGGCAGGAAAATGAAATCTTTCTCACCGGCACGATAAACGATTCGTGTGATAAACGAAACGGGGCGAAAACAATCCTCAACTCACCTCTCCAAGCTTCTAGCCACGCAGTCATGATAGCAATGGAAAGTTCGACACGGCAGAATGGATGGTTTTAATGTTGCTCTTTTTACATTGTTACAGCCGGCTTCAGGAGTGCTAGCGGGAGAAAAAAAACCCCACTCAAGACGTCCACCACGGCCATGACCATAACCGGGGCAGGCAGCAATGGTGGCGGGATGCGTCCGCTGAAGGTGACGACCGTTGGGGACGGTATGGTCGGGAAAACGTGCATGCTCATCACCTACACCCAGAACGAGTTCCCGAGCGAGTACGTCCCGACCGTGTTCGATAATCACGCGTGCAACATCGTCGTCGATGGGGCCGATTACGCTCTGACCCTTTGGGATACGGCCGGTCAGGAGGATTACGAGCGATTGCGTCCACTCAGCTACCCAAACGTGAGTTTGCGTTAAAAGCCGGCATGCCGGAAACCCGTGTGCATGTGTTTTTCATTTTCCACCCAACCTGTTTCAGACCGATTGCTTTCTCATCTGCTACTCGATATCAAACCGCACGTCGTTCGATAACGTGCTGTCCAAATGGTGCCCGGAGATAAGACATTTCGCACCCTCTGTGCCGATCGTGCTCGTCGGTAAGTGGCGCATTGTTGTCGGTGCAAGTGTTGGTGCTAACTTAAGGGTTCGTTTCTAATCGTAATTCATTTCATTTTCTTTTCTTCCTATTCCTGTGATAATGTTTTCCTTAACCCGTACACCTGTCATGCCGCGAATGGACTGACCTCCGGAAGGCACCAAGAGTGATTTGCGGGTGCAGGGATCGGAGAAGTTCGTCACCACAGTCGAGGGCAAGAAGTTGAAGCACAAAATCAAGGCCTACGCGCTGGTGGAATGCTCGGCTAAACGGAAACTCAACCTGGCAGAGGTGTTCGACGAGGCGGTGCGTGCCGTTGAGAAGAAACCCCACGCGGGCCCGCGCATTTGCACTATTCTGTAGCACATTTCAGTGGGACTGTAGCAGAAAGCGAGGGCTTAGTTTGGCGGTTCTGATGCAAAATTGATGCGACATTGAGATTTCGCTCCTGAAGTAGACGACTGAGGTTTTAACAAGAGGCAGGTTCGAGTTAGATTTAGGTTGACACGTGCACCAAGAGCTATAACCTCGTCATGTGCAATAGAACACCACGCGGTGATGTATTCGGTTGACCTACAAATATGCAGTATTGTTTACGCAATCCCATTGTAGCTGGATCGGTTGGATGAAATTTTAGCGATGTTACACCAACGGGCCCGTCAAACTTCCCTCTTGTGGAGCAGTTAGTTGCCATAGGTTGGGGATATCATTCGAAGATTCCGTTTGTTTTCGAAAGAGTATTATGAGGCAGTCGAAGCAATGTAGATGATTTTCAGAAAAATTGTAAAGGCGGCAGAAGTTTGTAAGGAAGTTATTGCTATGCTACTCAACGTGATTACCACTATTATTTTCTCTACTAGCGTGGAACTCGCGCGAACAATCAAGAAGTAACCGAAAACGGAGGAGAGAGGATTACTTATTAGAAAAGAGGCTGCCGAGCAGGTAGAACTAAAATCGGGATCTTACACGGCAGTGTTTTTTAGACGATATAGAGAGCAGCAGAATACCCTCGCTGGAAGGAATATGAGAAATATTGAGAATAAGTGTAAAAATGTTGAACGAGAGCCGTATTTTATAATGCTTGTTAAATAAACTAGTCATATTAAGTAGAAATAAATATTGTACTTGTAGTCTATTGGTACACTCATTTATGCCGAAGATATTAATTACCTCACAAAACTGAAATAAAAGATAGTGGTACATGTACTATCACCTCGTTCATCGAGAGAAAAACCTTGTTCTACTTTATTTGCTTCAAGCATGGTCATTTGCACTTAAAATGTTTAAGTATTTGAATCCTCCATTATGCAGAGTGACATTTTAACTGTCATAACTGTGGTTTATTTGTGGTCTTTTCATGTTACGTAAAAAATAAGAATAAACTGTTCATTATGACAGCTCTGCTAGATAGGGATTCTCTCGATCGTCGGTGTTTTGGTGTCAAAATATGAAGTCAATGTCAAAACAAACCGCTAATAAAACCGCGTAAAATTTCCAAAGCGTGCATTTTGCAACATTCAAAGGCTTTACCAGATTTACGTTCTTCATTGCTGATAAATAGGTGAAAGTTTGTGATTAGATATTAGGAAGTGTATTAAGGAAAATGCAAGCATTTCTAAAAACTGGTCGCACCACAGGAGAAACCTCCTCTACATCGGCGACTGGTAGTGATGCGGGCTTGTCGACTGGAAAGCGTGCAAAACACAGTGTTCCATGGGTTGAAAAATAGTATGCTTTTGTGGTACATCTTTGTCGTGTTTCCTTGTTTTACATTGTTTCTTTTTTTCAGCCGACCTAAAAGCGTTGATGATGTGGTAGAACAAGCGGAGGTAGTTGCCGTGCTGCGAGAATGCCTTTCGACCACAGATCTCCCCAATCTGCTGCTGTACGGTCCTCCTGGAACGGGTAAAACCAGCACCATCCTTGCTGCCGCCAGGCAGCTCTTTGGTGATATGTTTAAAGAACGCATTCTTGAATTGAATGCTTCCGATGACCGGGGTATTGCCGTTATTCGGAACAAGGTAAAGACGTTTGCGCAGCTGACTGCCAGTGGTACTCGCGCGGACGGTAAGCCGTGTCCGCCGTTCAAAATCGTCATTCTGGATGAAGCCGATGCAATGACTCATGCGGCTCAGGCTGCGCTACGCCGCACGATGGAAAAGGAAACCAAAACCACCCGTTTTTGTCTTGTTTGTAATTACGTATCGCGTATTATCGAACCCATCACGTCTCGTTGCACTAAGTTTCGGTTCAAACCGTTGGGAGAAGAGAAAGTAATCGAACGGTTACGTTACATCTGTGGACAGGAGAACGTAGACGTTGATGAGGACGTGTACAAGGACATAGTAAACATTTCCGGAGGCGATTTGAGACGTGCGATTACAACAATTCAATCTTGTCATCGTCTAAAAGGCACGAGTGCACGAATTACGAGGCAAGACGTGCTGGAGATGTCGGGTGTAGTACCTGATGATTATCTGAAGAAATTTGTATCCGTCTGTAAAAGTTTGAATTATGGCAAATTGGAAGAGTACGTGCAAAATCTCAGCTATGATGCATATAGCGTTGGTCAACTATTCGAGCAGCTTACAGAGTACATTGTCTACAACGATAATCTAACGGAGAAGCAAAAGGCTGTTATCTGTGAAAAGCTCGGTGTAAGTTGTCATGGAAAATGATTTTGTTTGATATATGTGCGCGAGTATTGCTACATGTTGATTTCTATTGCAGGAGTGTTCATACCGGCTTCATGGCGGTGGATCAGAATACATACAGATTATGGATTTGGGATGTGCCACAATTCAGGCGTTGACGTAACTTTTGGAATAAATTAATATCAAATAAATTTACATACGAAACAATTGTTCCACTTATAATATTATCTTATTTGTGCATTAAACGTCTATTTATTCTACTATTTCGAAATCATCTTCTTCACGCTTACGTTTGTTGCTGTTCACTTCGCCGAACTGGTCATCGGTTTCCATTTTTATGTCAGTACTGCCGACGATACTCACGTTACCAGCGGGTGCAGCTCCATTGCTGCCACCCAAAGCAGTTGATGTGATCGTTGTTTTAATAGTTTTTGTAGCTGCTGGAGCCGTTTTTGGTGCCGTGCTGAATTTAAACACTGGTTTCGGAATACTCACTACCTGTGTTTTCGGCGTCGACTGAACCGAGGGCCTCTTGACGCCAGTGCCAGTACCATCCGAGCCTGCACCGCCGGCAGATTTACTCGATTTCAACGTTGAGCGTCCCTCCAGAGCGGATTTGTTCATCCGCTTCGGTTGTTGCGCAGCACGCAGCTTGTAGTTGCACGCGGATAGACAGTAACGGTCTGGTGGAAGACGCAATCCGCAGTGCGTCTTAATTAACGGCAATGGGGTAGCGTTTCGGGTACGAGCAATCTCCAGCAGCACATCTCGCTGTGGTGGCGATGTGAATGCTTTGTCGAGAATCATTTGTGTGGCTAGTTTCACATCATCCAGCTCGATAACCTTCTTTCGCGCATGGTTAGCGTATATCTTGGCATCATCCAAGACGCAAGTTACATATCCTAAAACAAGAAATATCTGTAATATTCATTCTGCTACACAACTGAAAGTGTTGTTTGGCTGCTCAGTACGTACGATATGTGAATTCCAACAGCTGATTGATGACCCGTGGCTCGTAGTCATTGACTCCGAGTTCTTTCAGGATGGACATCATGACTTGGGCATCTTTTGGGATGTGTTTAACTTGGTTGACAACCTTCACTTTTTCATTCTTTTCACGTTCTACATTTTGAAGCTGGAAAAACGATTATCAATTATAGTTGGACAAAAAAGAAAACGATATCGGTCACTTACATCCATCGTAGTACAATTCTAGTGCGGGAATAACTAAATATCAACATAGAAACATCGAAGCCTAACAAAAGCGTGCTGTCAACAGCTAGCTGTCAAAATCGAGTTGTCAAAAACCTGCTTATTTCATTATTTCATTTACCAGCATGCATGAAAAAATCCAGCATTGTTTTAAAATTTTTAATTTTTAAAAAATTGCACTTTTTATGCACTAGACATGAAGAAGCAACTTTTAGACAAAACACATTTTATAATAAAAAAAACCTTATCACCGTTGATAATTGAGATTTATTACCCATTTGTGGTTTATCATTTTCCAGCACTTTTCTTGGCGTTACGATAGACGTTAAACATGAAAAAGAACTTATATTTTCTTTTGATATATGGTAGGTAAAACAACTTTGGAAAATTTCCAGTTATATGACCTCAAAACCTCGTTTTGATCTCGGCAGCATGTGCATATGGAATAGTACCCATTTAGCTCATATTACTTTTTATGTTTAAAGCTAAGTTCTGTCGATATGGATAACGATTGGACGAAAAAAATGCCGGATAAGTTACTTGGGAAAATTTATTGTCCACTACAATGTTTTGCACTATCCTACTGTGCATTGTGCGTAGTGTGCGCGGTCACGGCGCTTCGGAATCAGAATCGACGGCTGGCCAACACGACCGTCCTCGTGACTTCGGCCAAACCGCATTCGTGAGCATGACGCGTTTCTAACTGGACGTGCGTGAATAGTGCGACACCCCATGCGAAGGCCGTGTCGGTGGCCTAAAACAACGTTATCCTTAGAGGGGGGGAAACTAACCAGCCCTTGCGCTGTCAAAGTGGGCCTCCTCGATAAAGCGTATCCTGAGAGCAAAAGTGTCCTTTCGCTATTTCACTGTATGTGCCCTTGTTTTCTAAAGCTCCATTCAGCATCTGGTGTGAATGGAGCTATGAAACCTCGTAGTCTACGTCACGTTGAGTTCTAGTTCTAAATTACGCCAATCCCGATTTCTTTTAACTCTGCGGGGGTTCAGAGTTACGTGCGGGCATGTTGAAAACTTTTTCATATATGTCAACTCAAGTGTTTGTTTGTCAACTTTATTATCAGCGCGCTCTGCAGGGAAGAGCAAGTGTTGTGGAAGTCGAGAATAGGTATCTGACCGATGGCTTGTGAAAAAATCGTACCCTGCATGACTTCAAATTAGTGAGAAATGTGCTGAATGTTTATGCAACGCAGTACAATCTAGGCCTGGAACCGGCTGGAGCGCTGCAAGCCTGCCAGAGAAAAACCCTCTTGACTACGTCAGCGTGGAAAACGTGCACACCGGAACGGATTCCCCGGGAGCGCGCAGGCACGTGTACTCAATAGCAACAGCACAAACCCCCGGACTTGCTAGGACGGGTGAACGCGCAAAAAAAAACGCACCATACTCTGCTCAGCGACCGGTAAGGTAATTCATCATTTGTAGAGTAATAACAGTCAAGTTCAAGTCAAGTTTACTTTCTTGGCGCTTATCGCACTCACTCGCAAACGTTTATGACTCGCGAGCTGAAAAGTGCGTGAAAGATTACCGTAACTTTTGATAACGTTAGCGTGATTGTGAGTTGATAAACTCGAATAGGAGTTTTAATTGAATTTATATAGTCGGTATTGTTCAAACACCTCACATCTGGTTGGGATATAGCTTGTTGTAAGCAGCACAAACGAACGTTGAAATGATCTTAATTGGTCAATAATTTTTTGCTGATTGTGATGCGTTAATGTTACAATTCTTATGTTTATCAGTTACACAATACATTGTAGCGCGCTTGTAAAACGAGCGAATCATCATTAGTTTCAACTGTAAATTTGTTGCTAAATTTTAGGTAGATACACTTGCGCTTATCTTTCGGCATGCGATTAGAATTGTACTTTCTCTACATATAGAAATGCTGCGATTAAGATAATGTTCCGGTTTCCTTGAATCGGTTGATTATTTCGAGATTTCGAGACAACTTGCTTCACATTACTTTTACGCTTGTTACGAACAGTGAACAGAAACGGTTTGTTAATCAGCCTAAGGTCATTAAGTTATGGCCTCGGAAACATTGGGGTATTTTCTTTGTGATACGCTACCAAACCAGCAAGGAAATTTAACAAAAAATGTCCACTTGACCTTCACCACGATAGCTTCTGACTGCCATGGTTAAGGGTTCGTTTACTCATACTCGTAGTCGATCGTTTTTTCTATATTTTTTCGCTCAACCAAACATTGAAATGTTACGTGAGAATTAGGCATTTAACGTTCAAGAAAGCAAACCAAATCAACGCAGAGCGTCCTGTTTGGAAAATGTCTCTGAATAATCTAAACGGCTTCGTAGTCAATACTTTGTTGGTAAAAAAAAATCCGAAAGTACCGGTATTTATAGAGCAAATCATACTTCGAAACACATCTTCCTAAAATAAGCTCTTTTATTGAAAGTATCTACAGAGGAGTAGGTTGGTAACCCGCCTACTACGTGTAGTATGAACTCGTTTCTGGTTTCAACCCCCAGCCATTTCTGAGAATTTCAGCAAATTAATTAGAATGAACCTGCTTACTGAAGGACATCAGCACCGAACGAATTGAACAGATGGAATGAAAGCTCACCTATATACCTAACGTTTGTTCTATGGAGAAACGTCTATCATACGATACGTTAAATAATTAAATGCAACATATGTAAGGAATGAATTTTCTTGATTATTTTGGGTAAATGTCGTTATTTGCCAGTTTTGGTAAGAAAGGACACCCTTCGGCCAATTAGTCCGCAGGGTAGGTCCTGCATTATAAGGTCAAGTTGTCAACTGGAGGAACAAGTATTCTCGTGGGAATTCTAACACGGAATTTGGAATTTGTAGCATGTGCACACCGTTGCAGATACTCTTTGACCTTTGGTGGAGCAAAACATAGCAGTGATAGAGGTTCTCTTTGACAAATTTCTTCCACTTTTGCTGAGCGCTCTGTATTTATCTCCATCAATGTGAAAATGCGTAAAAGTTTTGCAGCATTGCCTGGCTGTAAGCTCAACGTTATTGTCCCTTGAGAAGATGAAACGTGACAGACGTTAAGTGTCGGCCAAATTTTCCACCCTTGACTTGTTGGTATTACCAGGATGATGGGAATTGAAACATGTAGGCGTACTTCATGGGCCGCTCAGTGTAGAAAGGATTTCAATTACCCAATCAAAACACAAAAAGTATGACCTTTAATAAAAAATAAAATACTGCTTTTACGTTCCTTATCATATACGTTTCAGTATTTTTTTTGTAATTGGATTGCTGGACCTTAGCAGTTGAGCAGAGTTGTTTGTTTAGCTGTTTGTTAGTGCATTGCGGATGCTAGCTGCTTTTCTAGACACCTACTTCAAATCCATAAAAAAACCACAAAAAAAATGAAAGACCTCCCCACTCAAAATACTCATTATGCCTAACAATGCAGCAGCATGTTGGGTCGAATTTGTGTCCAAGTTGAAATTAGCCAACGCCGGCATTATAATGGTCTGATGTGTTTCGGCGGTTGACTTTCTCCCGCAGCCCACGCCCGACAGCTTGACATTTAATCTTGCTTGATGAAGGCAATGCCGTGCAAAAATCGGACACCTAAGCGCGGTGTCCTTTCTGTGCGGAAATTGCAACATCCTGTGGCGCCAAGCACTCGCATTTTCTCCCAAAAATGACGCCAGTCGTCGTGGTCATGAAGCGCGGGAACGTCAGAACACAATTGCGTACCGGCAAAGCCCATCACACCCGGTTGAACCGGTTTTTGATTGCGTTCATGCTTCGCACGCCAAACCGTGTGGCCAACAGCCAGAACCATCGAAAACGAGCTGGTTTTAGGCAGTTCTCATTCTCCCCATCACCTGTGCTTGGTGTCCATTGCGTTCCACAATCAGCTTTGCCGACGGGCGTTAGCTTTTCGCAATAATATTTGGCGTTGGTGAAAAGGTTTCTCATGTTCTTAATATCTACTGGGAACAACACATCTCCACGCTCCAGACTTTTCCTGATCGCGAAGTGTGATTGTAGCTTTCTTCAACTTTTAATGCTGTTTTCGCGATGACAGCTCGGAACGCAATGGAAAGCCTGCTTGCACCCGGCATTTGCAGCAAGGCAGCAGGTGCATCGTGATGACATCATCATCTTCACCAACCCCGGCTGAGCGCCACCTAACACGTTGCATACACTCCAAGCCACGAATCGCACGGAGACTCCGGTGGTGCAGTATCATAAGCATGTTTATTTATTCATTGAGAGCGCGAGAACGCACAATTGTTGATCGCACGAATACCACCAGATCTAGCAACATGGCCCTGCAGCAACTTCTCATCGAGGTTATGCAGGTCGCTGAGCAACATTGTGGCTTTGGTTGGTGATCAAATCGCGAATGAATATTGCAACTACCACGATCTTCGTCGATTCCCGGTGTCCAGATGCCGTACAACTATGTTGAACTGCGCTGTATGCGTGAGTCGCCGGGTTCGCGGTGGTTTAGCAGCGACGCATAAAACATGCTGACATTCGAATCATTTTCGTTCGCCTGTGTTACTCCAGTCAGTCGGATCCATGGAACGGAACTCGTCGGGTGTTTGCCGTCGTATCTGGTTTCGCTTGCCCATAAAGAAGTAAACTTTAATTTTGGTGTTGTGTGTCAGTGAACCTAAGTGTCTTCCGAACGCGGATCGACTTCGAAGGCATGCTCTAGTGGAGGTTTCGTGACATCACGTCGATAACAACACGCCCCACGGGAGCTATTGCGGCGTGTGTTTGCGCGATATTTAAGCATGAAACATTACCACCAAAAAGCCCACGGGGAAAGGGAATTAGCATAATGGAAGGGACAAGATTTCTTGATGGACAAAGTTGTTGGCAGCATGTCGTCCATTTGGTTGTATCGCTCCCCAAAAAACCCCTCCAATGAAGGTCAACTGAGGAAGCCATAAATGGTTGTGATTGGAATGGGAAGCTGGGCACGGTGCGATGTGATGATGTCAACGGGCAGGGAGAGTTCCGTCAGAAGGTTGCATGCCGCATTTACTCTTTGGAGCATTTGCTGGAAAATACGGAAAATCCCCACCCCCTCCGAAGGAAAAGAAATACGAATGAAAGCTGTAAAACCATTTCACGAAAGTCTCATTGCTGGGGGACATAAATTCATTACATATTTCCCGTGCTTCGTTTCCCTTGCCATCGGCCAATCGGTAATTGTTGGAATGAATTTCCTGCCGTCACGAGCGTACCGATCAATACCGGCATGTCGCCAACGAGGACATGTAACCGCTCGCAAGCACAACGAAACCCTGAGGAAAATCGATTGGAACCGAACCGGCTAGACAGGCCGGTGGGCGCCATCCCGAGAGCGAAAAGCCGGGTCTGGGTCTGGAAAGCGGTGAAAAATGTCTGCTCCGTGGTGGAGTTGAGCTTTTTTGTTTGTTCGCTCGTTTGCTTTGCTCCTGCAAGCCAACGGATGTCCTGGCGGAGCGATGAGGAAGCGAATAGATTAGTGTCAGTTGCCGAGGCGGATGAAGTGCTTCGGATAAGTGTTTATTAAGCCCGCTAATTGATGGCAAAACAGAGGGCGCAAAATCGAGTGAGCTTCACTTTCTCAAGAGTGTTGCTGAAGATCAATCTGGTTTGGCGGTAAAATTAGGAACGAACAAACTATGAAGCGGATTTTAAAGACCATTACGACCCTTTGATAAATCGCTCAATGGGGTTATAATTTGAACCTTGCAAGTTCATAGTGGAAACTGACATGACAAATTACAAGCCTCTGGGGGGCAATTTCCACAATTGCCTTCGCGAAAAATTGTGCTCTATTTTACACGTGCTCCACTGTGTGTAGGAGAGCACAAATTAATCACCCGCGGACATGCTCGGGTGGATGCGTCCGTGATGATTGAGGTTGTCAGTTTTGGTACAAGCTCGCAAACCATTCCCAAAACGCCCCACTCCGTCGTCGCCTAATAGTGCTAATGAATGATCGGTATTTTTTGGCCAATTGAAACTGACCCAACGTGGTACGCGTGCTGCACCACGACGAGGAAGAACGTGCACACCAACGGAAATGTCGTGTACTCTGGTCTCTGGTGCCTTTACCTCAGAAGGGAAATAGGTCTACCATGTGTGTCGTTGAAAGTGCAGGAATTTTGGTCATGGTTTATTTTTAGCGAATGCGATTCGCGCAACGCTCGCCGGCGTCGTACGGATCGCGCAATTTATGGGATACCAATCCGTTGGATGACGACGTTTGTCGACGTTTGAAGGAACAGCAACCAGCCCCATTTCTGAATTTCAGCCGATTGAAACAATCGATCGTAATGCTGGCGTTACTGCGTCAAAATAAGGCATCAGGAAGCAAGGCAATAACAATCTGCCGCGTGACATCAACCGGAACAGTGCTGTCGTTTCCGTCTAACCTGCGCATGGTTATTTAGTTTTGGAGCCGAAAAGCCATGGCTTCCAAAGGCTCCAAAAAGCGCCCGCAAACCCACAATGGCTTGGCTTTAAAACAAGGTTTTTTTTTGTTTTAATTTCCAATATGCCTGGCAAAAGTCCGCAAACGACGCAGTGGCACCTGAAGGTTAAGACACCGCTCGCGCACATAAACATATGGTCCGGTTCGTGCGATGCTTAGCTCAGAGATCGGCTGGTTCGCGTTCACCCGGGAGGATCCCTCGGTGTTGGCGCAAGTGTGCGTGCTCGATCGAGCATCGAGAGCATGGTGAAGTCATCCGCGGCCTATCGTTGTTTTCGTTCCATTCGTTTGAACGATCGTGTGACAGCAGCGAAAAAAAAAACACCCCTGGTGGAGCCCGCGATATTGCGATCGTCGCGATCGTGTCGCCCCAGCTCTCGGTGGCACCAATACATACCGACCCGGGTTGGGGTTGAGTAGAGCAAGTTCATCTCCGATCGCTGACGGGAAGGTGCAGTTGTTTCGAGCGTTTTCCTACTGAAGGTGGTTGTCGCGGACGAGCGAAAGAAACCGATCGCCGCACACGGGTGTGGGTTAATTTTGGAACACAAGCTCGAAATTTTGAACGAGCAGAACCGTATTTTGTGTTCCAACTTGTTACTGGAAGGGTGGGTGGAAATTTCGGGTGCGATATAGAGCAACACGATCAGTGGGTCGATCAGTGTTTTTATGTTTATTTATGCTGGCGGTCTTACAAGCTTCTAAAGTCACACCAGCATCTGGAATAACAAACCCGTGGAGATCGTACGATCACGTTGTTAGGCGTGGTATAGAGTCGTTCTAGTTTGCAGTTCGGTGTTTTTGGTGAAGGTTTTGCAACAACAGTGACCGGTTGAAAGTCTGGCAAAAAGGCGTAATCTTGGGGCGACGTGAGAGTGGATTCGCTTCAGCAGTTTCAAAATGAGGTTGGTGCTCGAGAAGTTGGGAGGAATTTGCAATACGCTAGTGAATTTGAAAAAATAACATAGGTTATTAGATCTAAAAGACCTAAAAGAGCTTTTGCTCTTAAGCATACCATTTTATTTACCTAATCTTGGTTTTCAATAAGCTCTAAAAAATACTCCCATACTGTTCATTTCATATTCATTGAAACACGCTGCGCGTTTGTCTACGTACGTTGTGCTATGAATCGGCTTTAATTATCGCTACAGCATTAAGGCATGATGTCAGCTTCCTCACCATCCGCTAACGATCTAACACGTTTGTTTCTTGTTTCTCTTCCCGCCGATTTAGTGACTCAACTGTCGACCAACAGCACTCGCCTCAGGACTCACCTGACGCCGGTAGTGAGACGGACAGTTTACTGGCACCGCCCGCCGAATCCTCCAGCATGACGGGCGCCAGCAAGGAGCTGAACCCGGAGAAGCCCTCGCCGGTGGAAAGCGAAGGGCAAGGGACAAGTCCCAAGAACGACAGCATCGTATCGCTGCTGTACTCGTTCGCCAAGAAGGTCGTCACGGTGGGCATCATCTATTTCGTCGGTTACATGGGCTGGTCGGTGGCGTGGCTCATCACGCCCGTTATCCTGTCGGTGGCGCGAGAGTCCTGGCGTAAGACGAACGACACGCGTCGGGCTGTGGCCAAGGCGTCAGCCCTCGCCAACGACAAGGACGTTATCCTGGCGCGACTCCACGATCTTCCTGCCTGGGTAAGTGATGAAGCCACCGAAAAATAGTGTCTCGTTTGCGTACGTGATTTGTTTTCGTCCCTCGTGGGGAGTTGAAACGGCACTAGATGACGCTAGATGCCAGGGAGATATGCGGAGGTTTTTTGTTTCTCTTGCTTCTGCATCATCTCTCACGCAATCAGCTCGGACCGGCACCGAAATGGACGATCACCTGGGAGACAATTATGATAAATCGTACCATCAGAGAGGGGTGCAGAAAATATGCATGAAAAACGCACGTCTAGGTTGGTTCCTAGCAGCATGCTGACACGCAAGTGAGGAATGGACGAGATTTATTGCCATTCTGCTTCGAGAACCGAGTGGGAGGTGTTTGCGATTGTGATAAAGCTTCGCACGGAGCAACGAAAGATGAATCACCTCCATGGTTTTAGTGCCATGAATCAGTAAAAGCCATCATCAAATATTGATGTTGGCTAGGAAATGAGCCATCCGTACGCTTGCTAGAGTGCGTTACCTGTCGGTTTCGTTTGATTTTGTGCAATTCATACGCTCAGTAGAGCTAAGGCAACGATTTAATGCTATTTTTAACAGCGACTCTTCATAAACCGTTTTATCAGTATTTATGGGTTTATTGGAGGAAAAAATATGATGTTTCGATTTTTACTCCTTACCGTTGACACCTTACGGTAACTTGAAATCCGTGTAGTTTTTCAACCAATCAGGATCACACCCTGTGAGCAACGCTAGACCGGAAATCGGGGTCACCATTAATGACGGTGCCGGTTCGCTCATTAATAATAAAAATGCACTTTTGCACCAAATTGCATCATCAAGCTGCGGCAAAAAAGTTGAAAAACCCCAACCAAACACCGGCCCGGAACCGTGGGCCTTCCTACGGCGGGTGGAGCGTGTTGAATTATTAACTAAAACACGCAAACTTAACCACCCGAGGGGATGCTGGCATCGGTTGGCTTCAGTAAATGGGCGCCATTGTTGTTCATTTTTTTTGCGGCAAATATTTCCGCACACCTGCCAAACCGTAGTTTTAGCGGTAGAAGATCAGCTGAGAGAGTTACCTCATGCAAGGCCTTCTTTCCTGTCCCGGTTGTTGAAGGTTATTTTTAAAACAATATCAAGATCATAACCAGTGTAAGTGGGTTCGCGCACGTAAACGTTCCTGTGTGACAACAATTGCCAGTCTCAGTCTGTGGAGGCGTAACACTTTTCCTAAGGGTGGCCCTTTGTTTCGCGCCGAGGGCGATATGAGAAGGTGGACTTTCTTTGCATGTTAAATACTGCTCATAAACCGCTTGGTGGCCTTGCAACCTTGCAACCGGGTGACGACTTAATTATCAAAATCTAAAATATGTAAACAAGGGCACCTGGCACACCCACACCGTACAGTCTGGGAGCTTGTTATAAGAAACCAGCAAAGACTTGTGTTCTCAACAATTACTCTGTGTGCTGTGTTGTTCACATTTTGTTTGCATACATTATGCATCAATTTTCGGGGGAGCATTATTGAGCGCTTTGCGGTGGCACCACTTTGTGTGGGATCGTATTTCACAAGTGAATATTTCTGCTCGCTTTTCGTTTGATAAGAACCGTACAGTGGTGCGCAAACCATTCGCAGCTGGGTTTTATGCGTACGGTCGAATTTGAGCTAAGGCATGCATAATTTATGGTATTGAATATTATTTGCGGCATAAATCGAGTCTCCCGCAGTCTAAGCTCTTTGAAACAACCGACCGGTAACAAATTAACTTGAAGTTTCGTTTCCCAAGCGTCCGAATGCTGTGAAATGTTGCTTCTTCTCCATTTATTGCCCACGTGTCCGTGTCGTTTTGGGGTCCGTTCGGCATTGAATGGTTTGGTTGGAACGAGGATCCAATATATGCAAAGTATGCTCAAAATTGCGTACCTCAGGCGTGAAGATGAGAGCCATTTTAGGGTGATGCGTTTCGGCGAATCGACCCGGCACCTTAGTCTCGTAGGCATGGCGGTATATCGATCTGTAACGAAGAAGAGCGCTGTCACTGGGTCGATGTAACTGATTCCCACGTGCGTTGGTGGTTGCTGGTTCCATGGCTTCCGTCCTATGCCGGTGGCGTTGGGTGTTTTTTTAGTTTTCATTTTTGACCGCTGTGCAGCACATCCGACAACGAATTCAAATCAACCCGGCGGTTCAACAACACCCGCGTTTCATGCCCCCGGTGGGGTGCCTCTTTCACATACCCGACGGGAAAACTGAGCACAGTGGTACGCAAAAAACGTCCCACACATATACACGGCCAATCGTTTTCCACTCCACTGGCGCCGGTAAGTGGTGTTATCCTGCCTTCGTTTGCCACCGCTGCCATCGGTGTTGGTTTGGTACGGCTGGATTCACTAGAAGTGGTGCTGCGAACGGTGAAAAGGCCCGTAGAGAGCCGGTGTTGGTACGGCACACTTTGCACAATGTACTTGACACGGCATCAAAGGAGGCGATGGTCTAATTGGCGCCTATCGTGTTACAGCTTGCTGGTGGGATTAGTTTTGAAGCGAACTCGCGCTTTCCTGACCAAGGTCCTTTAGTAAGAATCTTCCGGGAGGGATTTTTTCCTGTGCCACCATTTTATCTCGAATCGCGCAAATTAATCTGTTTTTGATGTCATAATATTAGGCACATTGGAGTTGGTGGCAAAGAAAATGCGTGCCCTTGCAAATGAAGTCTTAATGATAAGGATAACGAGGGTTTTTCGTTTGCTCGCTGATGGTAGGGCATAGATTACAAGAATTTCACATTGCATTATTTTCATTTTTATGTACTTCGATAACAAAAGGCTTTTGTAATGTTTGCAAACATGAACGGCAATGTATTTTACGTATCATACTAAAGACTCAATCTGGATGTGTAAACAAGCATTTTTTATCCAACAGTGATGTAGTAAACAGGGTTTTCCAGATTATTTCAGTAGTTTATTGAACTATAATTTATCCTGACGGATAAACTGTCCGAAAAGTTACGTCGTCCTGGTTGTGGGAAATCACATTACTTTTCCTGCGTAGAAAACCCCCCGTCCTTTGCGTCTCCACTGTCCGTCATACGCCACGTTCCATATTTAATGCAACCGTTTCGTCCTCCTCCACAACCAGGTTTTCTTCCCCGATGTCGAACGCTGCGAATGGCTGAACAGGGTAGGTATCGGCACCGGCAAATCCGCTTTCGGCTTGTGTCAGCATCGGTGGCTAACGTGATTTACTCTCGTTTTCGGCGGAACATTTCCCAACCCGGATGGGCCAATGGAACCACAACCACACGGAACCCTCTGTTTCCTGGTTGGCGCAGATTCTGAAGCAGGTTTGGCCGAACGCAAACTTTTACGCGAAAAATCTCATCAAGGAATCGATCGAACCGAACATCCAGCAAGCCATGGCCGGTTACAAGCTGAACGGGTTCAAGTTCGATCGCATGATTCTCGGCACGATTGTGAGTATCGTTTATTTTGTCCGTTTTGTTTGGGGTTTCCCCACGTCTACAGGCCCGCGTTTGAGCTGTGTCCTGTGGCTTGCATTTCGGATTATTTTTCAATCCCCAAATCCCAATCCGAATTATTTCGTTTTATGGTCGCAATAACTTCGCCAGCCGCCAAGGATCGGTGGCGTGAAGGTGTACGATAAGAACGTGTCCCGCAACGAAATCATCATGGATCTGGATCTGTTCTACGCCGGTGATTGCGACATCAGCTTCGCGCTAAGCGGGCTGCGAGGTGGCATCAAGGACTTCCAGATTCACGGTACGGTGCGCGTGATTATGAAACCGCTCATTTCGCAGATGCCGCTCATCGGTGGGTTGCAGATTTTCTTCCTCAACAACCCGAACATCGACTTCAATCTGGTCGGTGTGGTCGACCTGCTCGACATGCCCGGGTTGAGTGACATTTTGCGGAAGATTATCGTCGAGCAGGTGGCCGCTATCATGGTGCTGCCGAACAAGCTGCCGATCGTGCTGAGCGATGGTGTGCCCGCGTTGTCGCTGAAGATGCCCGAACCCGAGGTAAGAACGTCCTTTGAAGGATCTGTTTTGCGTTGTTTCCACTCAGCAGTCGTCGCACAGTTATAATTACAGACACTTTCTTTAAAAAAAAACAGTTTTTAATATGCTTACTGAATCGTTAACAATCCTTATCCGTCTCCGCTTGCCGACAGGGCGTACTTCGTATCCACGTTGTAGAGGCTAAGGATCTCATGAAAAAGGACATCAGCATGCTCGGTAAGGGCAAATCCGACCCGTACGCCATCATTTCGGTCGGCGCTCAGCAGTTCCGCACGCAAACCATCGACAACACGGTCAACCCCAAGTGGGACTACTGGTGCGAGGTAAGTGCCATCTTTCTGCCTCCATCGAGGCGGCAGCTCCGAGAACCGGCCGGCCGGTCGACCAAGCGTGCGTGCCGGGGGTTGTTTATAGAAGGAACAAACAAACAAAAAAAAAACGAAAGCGAAAATCCTACCGCGACTCGCGCGACTGCTTTTCCCCACAAAATGTCTCCGCAAAGGACTCGCTGGCAAATGTCCGACGGCTGCGAACGGTGGGCTTTTTTTTTTGAGACAGGTTAGCTGTTTAGGTTAGACGTGAAATTATTCTTCGATGGATCCACCAACGAAGCAAACGAAAAAAAAAAACAAGCATTTGCTAAGCACACAGTATGTCGTTGTCATCGGTGTATTTGACAGAAAACTCAGTGGCTCAGTGCACAGTGATTTATGCGTAATCAGAGAACGCTATATTGCTGACCGACGCGACAGGTGGCTATTGCACGACCGCCAAATAGGTGCCCTGGGAAAGCTCAGTGGCGAAAGAAAACTTTATCCTGCCCACACAAACACACACACACACTCGCCACTTTGCCGTCATTTTCTCCTGCGATGGAGCTATTTGTTTGATCGGACAGCGCACGAACCGTGTATATCGTTGTCCACTCTGCTCCCTAGAGCAGGGAGTGTGTTTGTAATTTGCATGAATCATCGTTTTAGTGTTTATGGCCCTGAAATCTGAACCCAATGTGTCTACTAGCCGCCCGAGGGTGTGATGTTATGCATGATCCATGTGTTCCTACACGTGTTTGTGGTCGTTTTTTTTATTTAAATACTAAAACCTAACAATCAATTGAGCTGGAAAAGCTCAAGGATCTGTCCAAAGTGATTGATTGCAAAGATGCAGTTGTACAAACTCATGACGAGCTCGAGCACCTCCCTAGTTCGTCCATTCGTTCGTTCCCGCACTAGTAGCTCTTCGCGAATGGGCCACCTTGTTCACTTTCTAGAACCGCTTGTAAGCTGTTCCGAGGCCTAGCTGTACAGTACCCCGCATTATTCCTGGACATGCTATGACGCGCATGAGTAGGCTAGAACACGACGAATAACCGCTTTGGCCCGCACACCGCAGGCTGTTGCGCTCTGCTTAATGGCTAGTAATTAATCCTTGCAGCATCCGTTCATTTTTCGCATATTATCTTGTACCAAAACTCGGACCGCGTCCAGCTATTTTAGTTTTCTTGTTCCTTTGCGGTCCACGTAAGCAACCGTTTTGCAAGGCTCTAGAGGCGTTTTTTTTGTTGGCATGCCACTCGAAAGTACTGCACCATCGATACCCGTCCCAAAAACTCAATGTACCCAGCGAGACAGGTGATGTTGGAGCTTTAGCTTTCAGTTGCTTCTTCGTTTTGTGTGATGGAAAATGCTTTTGGGAGGTGAAAGGAATGGTTGATTGAAGGCCACCTCGTTTGGCTTACTCCTGATAAATTAGTTACTCCTCCGGGTCAATGGTTTTATTTTTTGCTGTGTGGCAGATTCCACCAAAGCCGTTCTGAAATTTTCCGCATTTAGCCTTGTGCTGCTCGCTGCGATACCAAAATTTTCGCGTACCCTCAGGCTCTGTTTTGGGCATCTATGTCGATGCCTGTTTGGGGCACATACTTTTGAACAGATTTCGATCGATCGTCAGCTGCCGTTTTTGAGACTTCAATCGGAATCGTACCATAGAAAAGCCTTCTCGCCTACCTTTTAAATCTCTTGCCCTGCCAATAATCCTACCAAACAACTTCGACCAACGCCTTCCTCATACCTGCAGGCCTTTATACACGCGGAAAGTGGCCAAACACTTCAGGTCGTGATCAACGACGAGGATGCCGGCGAGGATGAGCTGTTAGGAAGGTGAGCGAATTCGTTAATCGGTGTATTTTTTTTTCTCTTCTATTATTTCTTTTCGCCCCTTTGTTAACCTGGGATGTATTGGTTGAACTTCTGTTTAAACATTGGCCAATTCTTTGTTTTAGAAATAATTACGTTTACTTATGCGCTTGATTTTCTTCTTGGTTATTTGGTTTTTTTTCCAATAACACTGGGACTTTTCCGTTCACATCCTTTAATTTAATTTAGTTTTTTTTACTAAATGTTTTTCATTTCAACATCATACAAGTAAACTCTATTTTAACACGCTTGTTTTAGATTAATATTTCATTCATTTTGTTATTATTTTATAATGAGTAGGATTATGTGTTCTTGATTTTCTTTTGATTTTTAGCTTGTGTACGATTTAATCTGCCTTGTTTTATGTTTCCATTAACCAAACATCAGTATGCATCCTGTCGTTGAGTTGTGCGTTCGTTTTCTTCTTATTCAGTTTGTTCTATTTATGTTTCAATTGTGCGTTTGTTTGTTGGAGAAGCAGAACATATTGCCATCGTAAAGTTGATCCTGTTTCTCGTTTGCTCGTCGCGTAGTTTTCCGTTGAGTTTACGATTGTTTCAGTCCTGATTGCTGTTGCTCTGTTGTGGCTGTCTTATCCCGCTTGCGGTACATGTTCGTTCGTTCGTTCGTTTGTTGTTCTTGTCGCTGAAAATGCTGTGCCGCCTACAAAATGCTTTGCGATTTACGCCGATTATCGTGCCGTCATGTGAGTGTGTCAACTGTCCCAGGAGCGTCATGGAATTTATTTGAGCAAGCCCCCTCAGGAATGCTCGCACTAGTGAGCCTCCGCGAGTGATACTCTGTCAACTTCATCGCCATTGCGTTATGTTAGAAGGTCATGCGGAGTGCAATTAGGCGTCACTTCGTATCGCGAACGTACTCTAAGACTGGGAAAAAGCGTGCGGGATTGGGTGATATAAACCGAATCTAATCAAAGTGTAATTTTCTAGGCCGAAGTCAATGCCATTCTCAGGCAAGAGATTGAACTCAACCTGTGGGATTGGGACCCGGGCTTCCCCGGGGTACAGAACGACGATTTCCTCGGCAGGTGGTGATGATGTTTCTTTCCCGTAGTTTGTTTTCTGTTCTTTTTTGTTTGTTTGATTTTCCGTTTCCGTTTAGTTTGGCTCTCGTTTCCATCTCTGTTCGAATTTTCCGATTTTCCTGCTGCCTGTTTGTGCGTATTGCAGCGCGTTCATATGTACCTCATTTCATATTTACAATCAGCCATCATTTACAAAATCGCACTTCCCGCGTTTGAAGTTCACCGGGAAAATGTTGCTGATTATGCTGTGTATAAGTGTTCATTTTCCACTATGCGAGCTTGAAACCGTCTCTCTACAACAACTCTCTAACGATGTACAGGTGTATGAGTAGCGATCGAAGACCAAACCCTCACCAGCTGTAAATTACTCCAGAACATGTGACAATCTCTCATCTCATTCCTTTGCGTGTCCTTTTTGTCCTGATCTTGCCAACGCACAGTCAGCTTTTGCTTCCAAAGCACGCCACCAAGGTCCGAGTGTGCTAGAACGGGTTCCTGCTGTAAATATGTGCGCACCTCACGATGAATTGATCACACCTCACTTTTCGGTAGCCTTTGGGTAGGTGCGGTCGTCACCACAGCACAGGCAAGCCGTTTACTGTACAAAAGGGGTGAAACTGGCCCACCCCTTTCCAGTTTATATCTATATATATCGATGGAGCATCAAAGCCACTCCGCTTTCACCTTCTCTCAAACACAAACACTAACCAAACAGAATGTACAGTCGTCGCAGGTGTAGGCCCGATTACTAATCGAACCCGTATTGTTTCTACTAATAGCACTAATAATAACGTTCTCTTTCTCTCTTCTCGTTCTCTGTCTATTTTTCCTGTTTGCTTCTCGTTTTTTCTTCGTTGTGTTACGTTGTGTGGCTGTGCGTGCGTCGTATTTCGCCCGTCCACCGAACTACTGCTGGGCCGTAATGGGGCCCCCGTTTGTTTGGGTGTCCTCCAAAAAAAAAACGGCGACAAACGAATCCTCGCCGACTAACATTGTTTAACATGATCTAAACATTGCCGACTGTCAAACCGCGTGGTCCCATTCCGATTCGTTATCCTGCCAATTTCCCTGCCATCAACTCCTCTTTTATCCGCTTCCTTGCACCTTCTTCCATTTCCCGTAAGCGACGCTAAACGACTCATCGTCACCGCTATCATCGACCACGGACCGCGTACTCCGACAATTGCTGACAGGCCTGTATTGACGTTACGCATCAAACGTTGATTGGCATAAAGTTGTTCGACTGGGATCGAACCGGTGACCACGACCCACTAGGAAGGTTCGCAAGCTATCCTAACAATCGCTAATATACGTTTAATATCAACATTTATATATATATTTTTATATATACCTCTTTCTCTCGCTCTCTATCTCTCTAACACACCATGTCCACTATATCTTTCTAACTCTGTACGGGCCCATGCTCGCTCTGCTCATCTTTCGCTCGCTAATTTCGCTCCGACTTTCGATTCATTGCTTGAGCTTCTCGCTCGCGTTAACTTGTTGGTTTTCTAGTTGTTTAGTCAATGTGCGAAGCATCAAATTGCATTAGCTGTATGTTCGTCATCAATGGTGTCATTCTTTCACTCGTTTTCACCTCCCATGTATGCGATGGGACATTTTCTTTTATATTGATGATTAAATGTCTCACATTTTCATGCTTTTTCATGCTCAATTTTCGCAACAGTTTCAGATCGCTTAGTTTAGCGAATTTTATATTTGAATTCCTTTTTGTATTTTTCCTGCATAATGTTTGTTGTCGATTGAATTTCTTCTACATAATTTTTCATTTCATTTCCCACAAAGCAAACGCTGGATCATCTTTAATTGTACATATTCTTTGCTAAATAAATGTATACCATTCGTCGTTTTTTTTCATTTTATTCGAAACCATTGGTTTAAAGTCTGTGGTAGAAGCAATATTTTGTTGTGGTTTTGGTTTTATTCTTTATCTATCTGCATTTTGATTGCATATTTGCTCGCTTGCAACAATTAGCTTAGGAATCTCATATTAACCACTTTAGTAGTAGTGCTTTACTCATCGCCGTGTTGTTCTGTGCTAGGAAGGTACTACAGAATTTACTATGTACTAACATCCGCGAACGGTTTGAATCGTTGTTTTTCTATGTAATGACTCATTAATTCAATCATGTACTAGAAACTGCATGAAGATCGCTTTCCTATTTGAGTGAGAGAAGCGGCCTCTTAGCGGGAAAAATAGTAAACGGTTTTTCTTTCCAAATTCCGGTACCTTATCCGATGTTGCAATCCATGATGACCGCAGAGCCACCGTGGAAATCAGCAGCGTTACCAAGAACGGTGAAATCGACACAGTGAGTCCGATTGCGCGTTATCGTAATGTATCCCCTGCGCTATTTTAATGTACTCTATTTCCCTCTCACAGTGGCTAACATTGGAGCAGGCCAAACACGGCCTGGTGCACCTGCGCATGACCTGGTTCAAACTGAGCTCCGACAAATCCGACCTTAGGTCAGCCCTCGAGGAAACGCAGCACTTGCGGGTGACGTCTATGAGCACGGCCCTGTTGACGGTTTTCATCGATTCAGCAAAGAACCTACCGGTAAGTGGGCGCTAATCGGATAATCGAAGCTTAAATCTCAACGACCATTCATTCTCGATACTTCCAGCAAGCACGCCAGCAATCGCAACCGGACCCGTATCTGGTGTTGTCCGTGGGCAAGAAGAACGAACAAACCTCAGTGCAGATGCGCACGGACGCGCCGGTCTGGGAGCAAGGATTCACTTTCCTGGTCGGCAATCCAGACAACGACACGCTGCAACTGAAAGTGTTAGACCAGAAGACGGGCAGCACGATCGGCTCGCTAACGTACATTCTGAGCGCGCTGATGGAGAAGAAAAACCTCGAAATCATGTCGCAGCCGTTCCAGTTGCAAAAGTCCGGTCCCGAGTCGAAGCTGATCATGTCACTGTCGTTGCGTGTACTGAAGCGCTACCGGGAAGAGGATGCAGTGGCCACGACGCCGGACAAAGCGCCTTCTTCTGAAGCCGATAGTGTCCTGTCACGCACCAGCTCCGTCAGGACGATGTCACACGGTTCGCAATCCAGTGCACAGCAGTTGCAGCAGCAGCAATCAACGGACGGTGCGGGTTCGAACGAGACTGGTGCCCAACTGGCCCACCAGGGTAGCATCCGGAAGCAGGACTCGAATCGCAAATCGGCCACTTCCGCACTGTTGGAGCAGATGTCGATCAAGGAGGAGCCGTTCGTCGTGTCGACGTTGAACACGGTCATGATGGCGACGCCACCACGCAGCCCGAATCTCAGTGATGGCGGCACGGAGTTGCTACGTCGAAGCCCAAGCACCACTTCGTCGGCTGGATCGGCTGGGCTTGGCCGCATTCAGCTCACGGTCGCATACAGTGTCCAGCGCCAACGACTGCTCGTGATCGTTCACAAGATCAACAACATCCCGCTGAAGGACCCCAGCAACATTCCGGACCCGTACGTGAAGCTGTACCTGTTGCCGGGACGCTCGAAGGAGTCGAAGCGCAAGACGAACGTGGTGAAGGACAACTGCGACCCAGTGTTCGATACTACGTTCGAGTACATCATCTCGAACGCGGAGCTTGTCAACTCAGAGCTGGAGGTGACTGTTTGCACGCAGAAGGGATTCTTCGGCAGTCCGGTCATTGGCATGGTGAGAAATGTTGGCAATTATTATTTTTCCCTCTTCCACGTTGTAGTGAAATAATACGCGATTTGCTTCTTTCAGCAAAAACTGTTTCTCAACGATCCCGACATTTCCAGTGGCCAAGGTATCAAGGCCTGGTACGATCTGCTGCCGGAGTCGAAATTCGAGTAATATTCTGCCTCTGCTGGAGCAGCACAGAGCGTAAACTTTTGAACCCATTTAATTGTGATGCAGCGATGCAGTTTAGTGGAACTCGTGTGAAGGAGTATCGTGTTGAAAACACCAGCATTTTATCGAAAGTTTATGGGTCATTTTATTGTTTGTTTTTATATTTTTATTAAAAGAAGCACAAGCGAGAGATGAATTTGAGAGAACTTTTTTACGCTTGATTAGGTGATGTTTGTGCTGTTTTGTTAAATGTTAAGGCAACGTTATAATGTAAGCGATTCGCACAGATTTTATGCAGCTCCCGGTACTTTTAATCCAGGTTGCAAGGCGCTAATGTTGAGTAATTTAATGAAATATATTGACACTGCATCCAGTCTCCTAAGCTCTCGACAACAGGTGATCTGAAAACACGGACTGGATTGGAAACATGATCTAGATTTTTGGTACTATCGATCGCAAAAATTAATCTTACTTGCCGTACAAAACCAAAACACATTGTAATGACGGAAATGTGAAAGAGTAATTGGATGCATTTTTATCGTACATTTTAGTAGTTGGCACGCTGTTCGCTAATGGGATAAAGGTAGTGATATTGTACTGTATGATTCTAGCGTTTCATCAGATAGAACGATGCAGTGATAGCTTTTGTAGCGTATTAGCTATGTCCGGCGAAAACTTTCAACGAACACATTTGCTTCGAACCTATCCCGGACTCGGGCTAGAATAGAAGCATCTCGTATTTAACCAATTTCAGGTCCTACAGACGGATTACCAACTGCCACCTTGCATCGGTCGGCGGAGTTGTCCGGATACTGACCGAAGCTTGTCTCCATAATGTGTCAATTATCATCCCCATTGCTCCCGAGAAGGAGAAGGGCTTAGTAGCGGAAAGTTGATCACCGTTTAAACACGGGCGGTTCCACAGAGGGTTTGGCAAATCAGTACGATTAGCACACCGTAGAGGGAATGTGTTAGCATACTGACAACGATACGGGATCCGCCCAGGAAAGTGGGCGTCCGTAGGAATAGGCAACAGAATTCCCGATTGTTTGCTTCCTCGTTAGCTTCAGCATGACATACGTGTCCGGAGTGTAAATACTAGATCACTACAATGTTTTACTTAGCGCACCCTGATGGCTAGGCATTTGCACTTAAAAAAAGCATTCAAATAAACGTCCACCGTTCTTTCCCGTGCACTCTTTGACGCACGACCGGTTATTGCAAACATAACAAATAGAACAACGCAAACATCTAAATCAATACACAGAGAGCGAGAATCTACCCAGAGCTTATAGGGTTATAGCGCAGCTGAGCTTATATCTATCAGTAGAACTATCGAGAACTAGCATGCCTGCTTTGCCTAAAGCAGATGTGGCGAGTCGACACGTGTTTCGATCGCTGTCAGGGGAAAAGTAAAAATTATTTAAAAAAAAAAGTAGCACTTTTGAACAAAGAAACATTTACAATCATGCACCGAAACTGCTCGATTAGATCGTGAATAGAGTGAGAATGCAGAAGCCTTTCGATATTATTCGTACGCAAGTAATTCAGCCTAACAACATTTAAACAATAACTCATCTAGCACATTCGATTGACATCGATAAGGCACCGATTCAAGGATAGATTTTTGATTCAGAATTTAGCGACAGCAAACCATCTAAACCATCTTCACGCTTAGTGTGAAAGCGCACTATTCGTCGTGCTTTGAGTGAATCGTGACGTGTTGTACTACTAAATTTTAAGATGCTTTTCTTAAAGGAAATAAATCTACATACACTATATATAGATTAACGTTCCGTTCCGTTGCTTTTACTAGAAGACGAGTCGCAGCACTTAAAGAGTAGTTGAAATCTCACAAACTTTTCGATCGTCCATAATCTGATCGCATCGGGTTAGGTGCCTGTGTTATGGCGGCCAATTCGTAGCATAGCAGTGGAGCCTGAACTGACGACCCAAGAGAAGAAAACCCAAAGCAAAGGGGCGAAGAGGTGGCAAATATTCAAATTCATTAATTTGTATGCAAGGCACCGTCAGCTCGACGAGCGAAAACGACGCGAACGGCCATCACCCGTTTTTTCGGTGGTCTGAGCGCATTTCATTTGAAATCAACCACGCGGCCATGGCGTTCCTGCGTCGAGTAGCGTTCGTATGCGTGCGCGTCTCACGCCATCAAGCATGGCGGAACAAAGAACCACGTTGTTCCTTGCTACTGCTGCTGTTGGAACCCGACCGGCTACCATGTGCTCGGGATGGCGGTGATCCAACCGGATGGCGGGGATTGATTTATTTGCAGCATAATCGTGAGGCTAAAGAGCACCACCAAACCAACCAGCTCTGTCGTGGGGAGTTAAGCAACAGAGCGAAGGGCATTTTGGATCGATTTTTTAACCAAACCCGCTCGCTTTGTTGGTAAACATGCGGCACATTCGGGCGCCACGTGGTCCACCGATGATGGCGGGTAATGGTGGTTTTCGACCCGCAACATCTGGGGACCGTTTCCGTCACAGGAGTGTCATTTCCGGAGTGTTTTTAGATAGCTACCCCGGGTCAGCTATGCTCGTGAGCATTCTCCTCCCCACCCAACGGTGAGCTTTGTTTTTGTTTATACGCTCACGCTCGCGAGGCGTCGAGTTTCGCGCAGGCGCCCGCGTGTGTTTTATATAAAGGGCAGGGTTTTTGTTTTGTATGCTTAGAATCGTATCTCTCGCTGGCACCGCGGCGTAAGCTAGGGGTGGGAATTAGTGGGAAAGGGTGCATCCGTGTCCCTTACCACCGTCTACCGCGCTTTCGACCGATGGTTATGCTCCGAACGAGTGCATGTTTGCGTGAGCACGGCATTATTCGCGTCATTCGAATTCTGTTTTGTGTATCATCAACATAATCATCATCATCAGTGGCATGAACATTAGCCATCATCATGTACGTTCCGTCATTTCCACCCCTAATGGAATTTGCTGGTCGAATACTCGTTTCGTTTGCTCGTGTTTGCGCTCGCACTATGGATGGTTTTTCTTCGTGCTCGTTGGATCACGTTTGAGCAAGTTTTCATCCAAGTTGGCATTGTTGGCGGGAAAGTTTTATAAATAGTCAATTCATCGAAAGAAATTAAAATTTTCTTTGCATTAGTTTTTATAATTACCAAACTCATGCATTGTTATTGTTTGCATTACAGATAGTATTTAATTTTACAATAATCTGTGCAATTATTTGCATGCCTTCCGAGCAGCTTTCTTCCAATAGAGTGCGTCCTTTTGCACCAAATTCATGTCGTTTCACGTGTGCTATTCCCACTGTGATTATTTATATATCAAGCCATCATTTTTATTTATAAGCTCCCATCGATTGCACTGCGGCACGGCAAAAGCGCTAAATTGTAAACACCGTTTTGTGCCATCCACCACCCCTACCAGCAGTCATCTGCTCTCTCGCTCTTTTCCACCCTAAACGTGCCAACTAGATCGAGCGAGAGCACCCCACGATCAGCCCTTACCGGTGCTAGGGGTGGAATTCGTGTTGGTGTGTGTGTGTGTGTGCGCGCTCAGGGGTGCTTTTGCGCTAGTGGTGGTGCGAGCGGGTGCGACCACCGCGCTCGCGCTCCCAGAAAGCCCTGGCGCAGCTCACGGATTCAATTCAAAACAATCAAACAAGCAGCACGGACGCACCGCCAGGCGGTCGCTGCCGAAAGTGATAATACAGTGAAGCGCATGTGTGTGCGTGAGTGTGACGCGAGGCGAGAACAGATTGTGAAACACAAAAACATTTCCTCGCCAACTTTGTACGCCTTCCTGAAGGCAGGAATCATTTCAGTTAGTTTGGCAAATATTTTGCAAAAAACCATCAACCGGACGCGTACGAGCGCCCCGTGTTTTGGGCGAGTTTTACTTGTGTTGTGTCTATCGATCGGTCAGGACGAGAACCTGTGACCTCGGGATCAATACTTTCGCTTGAGGGAGCGCGCGCGCGTGCACCAGATCCTTATCGAAATCAAAACTTGCGAACGAAACGCGTTTTTAGAAACTGCAATCGCGTGTGGAAGTGGCGTGTAGCAAGCACCACCGCCAGGGTGTTGGACAGCTGACGCGGGGCACACACGAGGTCGGAACACCGTGTGCGTGCGTATGGGTGTGTGTGCCGTGTTGTCGTCATTTCGCACCCGCCACGAGCCCATTATGTAAGACAAAGGAAAGACGTATCCTAAAACGAGAGCACGTTGTGCGAAGCGGAATAATTCTGCTGAATAAGAATCCCACATCCTTCGAGATTCAACGGATCTTTGTAGTAGTGTGGTGTTAGCAGGACAATACGCAGCCAGAGCCACCGAGTTGTTGGGTGCCATTTTTTGTTGTTGTTTTGGCTTTGTTTTCGTTGGGCGTATTGAGCTAGCGGCCAGCTAACTACTCAGTCGCATAAACAGGTGAGAGCGCACGGACAGAAAAGACCAGTGCACAGACACACGTACACGCCTCGAGAGAGTGAAACGCACCTGTGGAAGGTGTTTGGAGCCACGTGGAAACGAGGCAGGCGGTGAAAAACGGCCCCAAGCAAGCCAGTGGGGAAACGTGTACGCACGCGCACGAAGAGAGTGAGAGCGAGATCGTGTATGTAAGAGTGTGAGCGAGAGAGAGAGAGCGAAAGCGAGAACGAACGGCCGCCATATTGGTTGTTTTGGGTGCTTGCTGAGCAGCAGCAGCGCGCTGGCAGAATCAAAACAAAGGAAAATCATCTGATTCGAACCAAACCGAACGGTGCAGTGTGTGGGAAGAAACAGGTGCACACGCACGTACACGGACACATACACACATACACGCGCGTTGTCGAGCGAAAGGGCCCAGGGCGTACGTCATCGGGCATCACTCGCACGCACGGGGACAAGGGAATTTGCTTCGTGGCCCGGTTTTTGCATTAACTCGCGCAAGGGAACGTCAACCTAGCGCGTGTGTGAAAACGCTGATAGAAACACCAGCTGCTGTGCTGTGAGCTGTCGGGCAAAAGGATGATATAATTCAACTGTGCTCCTACGTCACCTCAGCGATCGAACAAAGTCGAATACCACGTTTGACTTCGGCCGAGAAGGTAGGTGGACATATGTTTGCATCTAGTACGTTAATTAAATCATCCGGTACAATGGCCCTTTGGTGGGGCGTGATTTAATCATCATTCGTTCGTTTGTCATCACTACCAAGCTGCTCTAGCGATCGTAGCCATCGAAAAGCGCTTTCTTTGCCATTGGAAATTGCTGGGATTTATGTGAGTTTCGGTGGCTGTGAATTTTGATATATTTTGCTGTAAAATACTACCCACTTAAGCGTTGCAGACAGCAGCCGCTTGTGTCTCACTTACGGGGCGTATTTCATCAGCCAGAGAAATTTTTGTTACTTTTTTTTTCGTTGATCTCAAAGTGGCTATAAGTTTTCCCAATTAAACACACCCCACTTGTGCATGGGAAGTGAGTCATTCGCTACCCAACCGCCTTCATTTCCCGGGAAAAAGAGTCCACCCGTGTTGGGCGGAAAAAGAAAGGAATGTTTTTCCTCCCGAACGCCGAGGACTCGCTACATCCGGGGTTTTGCTGAGGGCATGCGTGTGGGCAACAACGAGCAAGCTTGTTATTAAACATTCCCCCCCCCTCCCCTCCACCCACTGCACCCACTCTAGCAAGGTGAGGAGTGCGGGAGTGTGTGAGAGTGAAGGGAGAGGAATGCTCCCTCTCCTTGTCTCATCTCATTCCACCAGCCCAGCGTCAATTCGCATCCTAAGCGTTGTGCTTGTTGTTGTTCCGTCTCGCTCACAAGCAGATGCCTGCTATCTCGCTCTTTCACGCACCCTTCGCGTTCGCACGGGTGATGGGTTTGCCCGGTTTTGGGCCACGCACATTCCGCCCATTGCGTACGCATCAACACACGCGCAGTAGATGGTTGGCAGGGTATGAAGGGAGGAGAGCTTTGTTTGTTGATATCATGCCCCCTTTCTCCATCGCTACCCTTCGAGGACCCCGCTTGCAATGTATGCGTAGCAAAATGCGCACACACAAGCACACAGCGATACTCACGCACTTTCTTTCCTTCCGTGGCTTCAAATATCGATCGCTTAGTTGCGCAATACCGACGAAAGGAGGGAACCCCACCCAACCGGTCGCGGGGAACACCGGAAGTCCTTCCAAAGCCAAGCCACGCGGCGGCCATTGTGCCAGCGTGCAATGTGCGTGTGCGTGTGCGTTAGGGGAAGGTTCCTTTTCGTGGGGTTAATCCAGGGTGAAGAAGCGAAGGTGCGACTCGGGAAGAGGATGCCACCGGCAAACGGTTGCAAATGTGTGGCAGTAGGTCCTTTCTTGAGTCAGCGCGTCTCCCTTACCCTTCTGTGACTTGTCTCCCTCAGGGCCCTTTGGATCCTGTTGCTCTTATTTGTGCAGGGGTGAAAAGGAAAACTTCACTCCTTGCTCATTCGTAGCAGAGGGAGCAGGTTTGCATGACAACAAGGTAGCCTACTTTGATGGCCTTCTGCTCAGATTGCACAACACTCCGCAAGATCCTTACGCCACTTCCGGGGAATCTCATTTTATTCTTCGAAACACGCGTATTGAACCGTACGGATTGCTCGATTCGATTGTCATTTGCATTCTTCTTCCCTTTCAGCGTCAATTTGAAACCCGCGGGCAAGTGTTTGCAAATTGAGCGAAATGAGCGGAGGTGTCCTTTTGCTTCCATCTAAATAGGGTCTTACAGCGACAAAAGGCGCTTTCTGCGCTCACGGAACCCTGGCGTTCGGTGGTATTCCTTCACAGATCCGGTTGCTAGAAAATAAAAGTGAAAAATTCAATCCTCCCGGTTGGATTGCGCGGTGTTTTTTTTTCGTTCGTTCTTTCTCTCGTTCTCTCGTTTGTTTGGTTGTTGTATAAAGATTTGCAACCAAAACAAACCCAGTGCGCCGACTCGCCCGTGAGGCAATTTGTTCTTGTTTGTTTGTTTCGGTCGTGGCTGCCGGCGAAGCGCTACAGAAACTCGTTTTTTCGTTCCTTGAATGCTGCGTCACCTTAAATCTAGGAACAGGTAAAACATAGCCGTTAGCTGTTTTGTTTAGAGAAACAAATGAGCCAGCTTCTCTATTTTCTTGTGCATATTTTAAAATGTAATGTTTCAGCGTTGGACGATATTTCTCAAATCTTCAAAACAAACGCAAAAACTCCTTAGTTCTTTGTACTTATCTGCGTTTTAGCACAGACAAGCCGTGTGAAACCGGAAAAGAGGCGCCATGGTGCCCGCAAAAGTCGCGAAAAGATGAATGAAAGTACAGAAAGTGGCTGTTTTATCAGCTCCTCGGCACTGCGGAACGTTTCACCGAATCAAATCAGCAAAGGACGACCCGGAGAGAGTTTGATCGGTTGATTTGACGGCCCGAGCATTGTGTGTGTGTTTGTGCAAATGCGGTGACGCTAAGAAAGCAACAGCGTTGATAAGCGCCTTGTTCTCGCGGTTTGGACTCTTGACCCGCGACTCGGCCGCCTTAAGCAATTTTTAACACGATTACAATGCAGCCTGTTGTAACCAATAAACTGATCGACAAGGGAGCAAAGGGTGTACGTTCGTTACATTGCAGCGTGCGTACATTTTCGCAAACTAAAGCTGCTCGAAAGCACCTGGAAAAATAGCGACCGTCTTGCAGCATGTCCATCAATCGAAGGAATGCTAATAATGCCCACCCTTGTTGGGGACAGATGTCCCACCAACGTTGCGTTGCGTGAATCAACCGCCATTGCAAAAGCCAATATCTTAATGATATGCAAACGCTTTCGAAAATCGACCACAAACCCCAGTGCAACCCAATGCCAAAGGATGGAAGTATGGCCGGCTAGTGAGCTTGCTTTATTCGGTGTTCTCGCTGGCACCAACACATCGTCAAAGCCATCCTCAATACCACCGAGCGGCGGCGCGACAGCACCTAAAACAAAAGGGAAAACACCTTTCCATCTCGTTCGCCATCGCCGCCCCACGATGGCCCGGCGAATCAGGCTGGGGCGAATCCGATGACGATGCGAAACGTGTTGCCAGGGCTTCTTCCACCGGGTGTTGTTTTTCCCGTGCCTTGAGAAAAGCACTCCCCCCCTCCCGAGTGGTTCGCAGAAATTCGCGGGGTGGATTTCGATGATCATCGTCTGGGAGCGTGTGAGGGTGGATGATGACTGATCGTGATCCTCTCGGCACCTTTTCCTTAATGGCTCGATGATGATGGTTTGATGGTCGATTGTTGCGATAGAGCTTGCAAATTATGCGTTCTCTGGCTTCCGTGTTTGTGGTGGAATGTTTTGGATTTGAGGCGCGATTTCGCTGGCGAGGCGTGATTTTTTTTTCGCCTTCTAAAGATTTGTGTGTGTGTACGCTCACCGTGGATTATTTGCATTAGTTGCCCATGCGCGATGATTTGTTTACAACTGCTTTCACGGGTGTGTATTTGGTTCTTGGAAATGTGTGTCGGATTACGGAAGGTGTTGCTCTTCTCGTTTTCTGTGCAAAGCATCTTGCTGTAGCTATCTTTTTTTAATGCACAATCGTTTCACATGTGTGATGGGTTTGTTGCAATATGCAGGTTAGTTTCGGTTCAATATTTTATATCCTTATAGGTCAAACGAATTGCGAACGAGTTCCTAAGCGAGGCGAAGGAAAAGTCCTTTCACATTATTCCAATCACCAGGGGGAAAGCCTTTATTTTTCTTTTCAATTTTGAACAAAACACCGCATCGCACAGTTTTGGGGTGAAGTTCAGTGAAGCGTCTCACCCTGGCAAGGATTTCCCCGTAGAAAGTAGCTCAAAATACTTGAATGGGAAGTGTTGCAATAACAGGAACCACCATCCTTACACTGCCACTTAACAAACGAGAGGGAGAAAGCGAGTTTGTTCCATTTCATTTCATGCTCCTGTAAGGCACTCCCAGTGCCAGTGACAGCAGGAGGGTGAAAGAAATCGAGGGGACATTCTCTCGGCTGAGGAGGACCTTTCACGGCTTCGAATTCGTTTGCACTTCACGGGCCCGCAAGGCCTGATTTAAACCTGTCCCCGGAGCACGGGAGAAAGGTTTTCTTGTGGAAAAAAGCCCGCTGGGGGGAACAGAACGAGATCAAAAAACGAGGTTAATTTCCATTCGCGTCCATTGTCCTTCGTGGTAAGGTTTTATGCGCGCGCGCGTACCACGAGGCAGGATCTATTGTTAGGTTTGGGTTTAAGGTAGAAACAGCATAACCAGCAGCAGCAGCAGCAGCAGCAGCAACAGGGAAGATGCCCAATCTAGGGAGCGGTGTACTTCACACGCCATTTGACCGAAAATCATCATCAGCAAGAAATGTAGGGTAACGCTTGCGCTCTCGTGGTGGAGTTTGGCGTCCCTTCTCATCCAGGTCGAGGTCCCAGTATTACATAATGAATCCTCGTTCGCCCCTCTCGGCTACTAATCCAACAGGTTTCCTTACGCTAGTTTTTTTTTCTTTTTGCTTCGATCCTTAGCACATTCGAAGCACGGATGCTTTTGTCTATGAATTGTGCTTCCTGTGCAGGAATCCTTTTCGAGTAGGGGAGATATTGCTTCACGCACCGATGCATGCTGCTTGGAATGGGTTCGCGGAACTAGCCCCCGCCCTCTAGGCCACCTCACTTCACCCAGGTCGTTGCGAATTTGTCACAGTCAGCGTATGGTGTTTGGAGGGAAAACCTCTCCGGGGTAGATGTGCGCGACCCCTTCCGTACAGCGCATTTCCTTGGGTCGCTTTGTGATGACAAAGAAATCCTGAGGCGTCCTTTGTGTGGAGGGGTTGTGGCTTCCCTGCTCGTGCCGGGAAGCGAACATGAATTTTGTTTATCCTTGGCGGGGTTGTGTGGCTGTGTGTGTGTTCTCTGCAAAGCTGCACTTCTTGTACTAAGGGTGGTTCTTTCTGCGCCCATTAACCCTTGGATTGGCGACGATACATTTTTGGGGGTATTTTATATTCGTGCTCTTTTTTCGAACTGGCTTCGTTTGGGTTACTTGCCGTAGTGCTGGCATCACCTGGCTTCCTTTGAAGAGTCCTATCATTTTGGACAAGTCTTTATTTGCTGCAAAAAGTTCTCCCTCTTTCATGGGTGAATTTTTGCTTCCCCTCGAGCTCGCGTGTGCAACCCCTCCGATTCAAGCGCCGCAGGAAGGAAGATGGTGAATTCTTCTCGCTTTCCATCTCTAGAGGGCATCGAACTCTGTCGTCCGAAATTTTCTTAACAAGGCCGCGCTTTGGGTTGCATTTTTCCACACGTGCATCACATTTAGTTTCCCCCGTCGGGTTCAGCTTGGCTGACAGGCCACGAATAGGCGAATGAAGTATGACTTTTCGCAGGAAGCAGGGGATTCGTTGCTGGGAATTTGTGTCATAAAATAGCGAAATGCTTCATGGTTCCTGTTTGGGTAGACTTTTTGCCTCGGTGTGCTTTTGGTAATAACTTTAAAATGAATATTGAGACATTAAAATCGAACTATAAAAACGGCATAAATCAGGATCAATTTCGGATACGAAAAAAAGGCTATGGAGAAATCGTACGATTGATATATAAATGTCACGTCGACTGAAATCCTAATCCCTTGCGCGCTGGAATCGAATTTCTGGAGTTGGCTTGTTTTTTTGTACGCCTTAATCGGTTTCTCGCACATTCGTTCAGTCACACTTTGGAACGGGTGGCGGCGTAATTAGAGTGCTAGCAGTTTATATTACATTTTTGATCGAGCGCTTGCGCCCCAGAGAGGTGTTTATTTTTGAATCCGCTCCAATCAGCACAAAACTTGCGCTTGTTGCAGTCGTTTTCTACCTCCGAAACGGCGTTACTTGCAGACGGCATGGAGACTCCGTTGTTGGCATTTGCTTAACTAGCAATGTGACAAGAAATAATTCAAACTCGCTTCGAAATGTACCGTTCACGGGACTTCCATTGCAAAGTCACAAATTTGAAGTCTTCTTACTTCTGGTGAGTTTAATTTCCAACACGAAAAGTGCAGATGCGGCAAGATAACATTCTCCTTATGGTCAAGTGCACTGGAATCGACGGCCAGTGTTATTGACCCAATTTGCACCCGTCCACATCGGTTATTGCTGGGCTTAAGTTTCGTGGGAGCAAAAAAAAATGATTGCGAGTCAACGGACGCATGTCCTACCGATGACCAGACGCACCGATTCCGGCGCAAAATGACGTCTTTCGTGGTGTTGTTTGAACGCACAACTTCCACGCGCTTAGTACCGGTCCTCACCACCAGATGGCGCCATGCTTTAGGCGTGCTGATCCCCACCCGCCAACGGACAGTTTCTGAGGAAAAACACCCAAAAATGCTGTTGATACATTTCGGTAGGGAATGTCTGTGCGGCCTATCTACGCGTCTGTTTATCGAACGGATGTCGCATCCCTTTTCCACTACGATTTGTCCGAGATTCACCGTTCATTCATAAAATGTCCGCCAGCAGCGCGTACGCCTGCGTACACGTTCGCCCAGGCCCAGGCTGGGGGAGGACAACGTGCGTCACCCACCGAACGCCCGTCACAACAACGAGTGTTGCAAGGAAGTTGCGAAGGAACGGGAAACGAAAATCGATAGGACTTGTGGGGTGGCGTTGCGCGCCCTTACGCTTATCAGTGTGTAGGCGGATTTTCACCCCCAGCGAGGGTGGAGAATTAGCGGTAGGGGTTTGAGAAGAAGTCCAGCGCAACTCGAGATAAAAAGAAAGAACGTACACTAAACCGTTGATGTAATGGAATGTAACAAACGAAGCTGGCGTTGATACACTGGCGCTGAGCGATTATGGCCGTTTGTTGGCGTCGTGTATTGGTTACCTAAGAAGCCCTTTTGTTACTCGCTCGCTAACGCATCCTCGTGCTTGATGAAATAAGCCTCGTGCAAGTTTGAAGCGAAAACAACACCACCGCCTTGTGCTAAGTGTTAGGTTCATATACGTGTTCATGAATCATGCCTTGGTTAATTGAATGTTTTGAATCACGACAACCGACAACCGGTGATGTCATTTTAATTTGAAGATGGAATGAATTTCAACGGAACTTTACGGCTTGTTGCTTTCGTGAAAAATTCTCTTTTTTGTAGGGTTCCTTGCAGGGTTTCTAATTTATTGTCAGATGATAGAAAATAAAATAAACGAATGGTTACCGCGCAATGACCAGACCCAACGACTAGAGGTGGTGAATCGTTATCCTGCATTCACAGGATTCGCTGAGAGTTGATTGAGGGCTTATTTTGTTTCCTAAAAAATTCTATCAACCCCCAACGGAGGGGTGAATTTTCCAATCAATCCTCTTTGCAGCAGAAGCAACCTGCGTGTGGGCTTCTTCGATAACAGCCCACTCGAAATGATGCTTTGTGGTTTGATTTTTCCCGCTGGTTTGTCGACCGTTCGCGTGTGCGTGCGTGCTTATTTTCGATTAAGTTGTGCGGGCGCCGTCTTGAGGCGTAATATTTTGTCGATAACATGCCCACACCACCTCGGTCACTTGGCCACCACGCCACGTGGGCGTGTCCCGGAAACCAGCTCCGCTAAAGGTAGGCGTTTGTTCACCTTTCTTCATTATGCCCACCGGGTTGATCCTTGCTCGTGCGTCGTCCATTGGACCATTACGCACTTTCGATTCTGTCGTCTTGGCGCCGCGAAGGTCACGGTGGGGATATTTTTAAAATTTGTTCCTCACGTGCGCATTCCCCGGGACCGTCTAATCTCGCGCGTGTAGTTTTATTGTATCGCCAACATACTTGGAGGGGAATTTGTTTTGCAAAACGCCCCCCATCCCTAAAAGAAGCTGCGAAGTGCGTGTAAACAAGCAGTTGAAAAGATGGTCCTTTTTCGATAGAGGGCGAAGATTGTTCCACGAAAAGCACTTCATGCTCCGTCAAGGATCTGATTGGTTTTTGGGATGACGTAAGCGTTCCAACGAAAATGCTTGAATTAGTTTTGCATTAATATTTTACCCAGTATGAATGGAGGCAGTGGATGAAAATTCGCAGAATATCACTCTGCATAAAAATTCTATAACTACAGGCATTTGATGATGTTTTAAAGATTATGTTTTCTTTCTCTCTTTATCTTTCGCTTTTCGAATAGCGACACGTGCCTGCTGGAAATTAGTCATAGTCATTTAATGAGCCCACTAGCGGCTATCTTGCTTCCGGGGTGCAATAAACCATGTTGCTTAGTTGCTTTTGTACACGTGCGAGAATTTATTTCGACCAAAAAGGCAAACCAGCGTCATACAGCGTACGTGCTCCTTTTTTCTTTTCCTCCCGCGAAACGAAACGAAAAAAAAAACACGCGCTCAAAACGTGGACGATCCACGCTCGGGGTGGAGAATCATAATTCCTTGTGCTTCGGCACGATTTATGTGCATCGGGTTTACTAAATCTATCGAATGGCCGAACTCCGTTTGTCCGATTATAAAGGTAAACCGGAAGTAATGTTCGGTGCGTCGAACGAAAGTAGTTGATCGATCGGCCACGCTCACGGCACCGAACCCTCTTGGCCTGTGGTCGAATCCTTTACGAAGGAAAAAAAAAGAACGCAATCGCATGCTAACACTCAATCCCACCGCCGTCACAATTATGGCTTCCTTTTCCGATCAGCTCCTTCGTGCTTTTTGTCCTTCCACCTTTTTGTGGGTGGTGGCGTGTTCCTTTCCAATCGGCAGGAGAGGGCTGAAAGGAATTCCAAACCATCAATACACGCCGGGTTGAGTCGTCGTTTCGTTCGTCGCGCGACCTGTTTACGCGCTTGTGGACGGGTTACGGGTGTGAAAAAGGGTCCCAGCAAAGCGGGGTGCTTGTTTTCTGTTGTTGTTTTGAACCGCGAGAACCCACACCCACCCCACACGTTTGCGTCACGCCACATTCTCTACCAAGCCCCCAACGGGGGAAGAACAGCCCTTAACATTCTCTCGCCGCTGTATCACTCACGAAACGTCTCTGTGTGGTGGGGGATGATGGAGAGATAAAACGGGAAAGGAAACGATCACACACACACACACGAGGGAACGTAGAGTCGAATTGAAATCGCATCACAACAAGGGTTGCGAGAAAAACAACACACGTTTCGTCTCGCCTCGCGTCCCGTGGGGAACTCACCCCTGCGAGAAGGGGTTGTCGAGATCGAGGGAACGATGACGTCACATCGTTGGAGGTGGACTTTCGATCGCGTGTGGTGGGAACATCCCGGAGTGTAGAGCAAGAGGAAACGCGGATGGGATACCGATTCGCGTTTGAGACCACCGCGCACGTTCGCCTACTTCCGATCGCCATCGTTCATCTGGCGCAATTTATTCTGGGGGTTTCCCTCCTGTGTGAGAGCGAGACGGAAAGTGTTGTTTTGTTTCGGCAGAGGAAAAATAATAGAACAATAATACAGTTGATGTAAAGTGGCCTGAAAAACATGATACGAATCGGCAACTCCGTTCCGGCACACTCCAGTTCCACAGGCAGAGAGACAGAGACAGGAAAGGTGTTGTTTACGTTGTTCTGGTGCATGTTGGCACTTAATTTTCTTTACACCTCTGTATAATGGAAGGGAAGGAATTGCAATCGGTATGGCATCATAAATAATAATTAGTTCCCATTTACTGTTGATTTTTTCTCTCGTTTTGTTTTTGATTTGTCATGTAATGTGAGGATTGAATTTCCATTTGAATTTTTACTAAAATTCATTTCAATTATTCTTATCAATCCCATGCTCATGAATTATTTTTATCAATCCCACGCTTATCCATCCATCGGTACAGGGAGAAAGTAGGTGATAATTGTATGACTTCGCGCTACAACCAACGTTTTTTAATTCACACCGCCTGATAGCCTTCTAGGGAAGTGGAATGGTGGATTGTTTTCGAAAACATGCCTCCAACAATCGCCATCGTTTTCGGTGGGTTTCGAGGTAATCATGATGAAATAGGAAACTGATATTGCATACACTCTATCACTCCGTAAATGTCAGCCCACTGTGTGTGGCAGGATTGCGATTGGTTGTTAGAACGCCGTTCCGCCACGGGCGGTAAATAATAAGAAATGGCAAATCGCGATGACGAACTTAATGGATTTGTTGACGGGATTTTAAGTTTTACGTGCGCGAGTGTTGCTGTTCTGCCTCCTGCCAACGCGAACACCAGCTTGTACGTTTAATCTCCGCTGGCGCGTTCGATCGCGATGGTGTGCGTGGAAATGGACAAACCGCGTATCAAACTGGCCATCCGCCAGTGGGGCTCGCCTCTGATTCGCGATGGCCGGTACCCAGACTCACACACACGCGTGGTGATCTTGCGGCCGCGGTTCAACACCATCGCTTGGGAGGCCTCTTTCGCAAAGGCAAATGGTGAATGAATAAGTAATGAACGGCCCCGTTCAGAACCCGTCCGCGGATCTGCCACATCTGCCAGTGGAAACGTGGCTCCAAGTGTGAGCGAGAAGAAAGATGCGAAAAGAAAAAAGGAAAATCTGCGCAAACACAACACCCCGGCAGCCGTTCCCAAGATCGTTCGCGATCTTCGGCATATGGTTTGATTGTTTGTTTCGATATATGGACGGTACGAAAGATCTGGCGGCTCCATCGGTTGAGGGTAGCAAATGGAGGCGCACGGTGCCCAGACGCGAATGCGCGCGCAGGCAAAAACTTGCGGGCAAAACCTGTTCGAAGCTGGCCCCATCGAGGCAGGTGTATGGGTGTTGGTGTGCCGCTCAGTCAGTCACTCGGTCTTTCGGTCGGTCGGTCGATCGTGCCATTCGGCTTTTGACGGCGGTAAACAAAGGACGCGTTTCGTGCGAGATAGAACGGATTTTTTTTTCGTGCTTTTGCGATTGATACAAAACAAAAAACACAAAGTCGAACTAATTGTTTCATTTCGCGCTGTGAGGTTGCATTTTGATTGTAACAACTCGAAAGAGTGGCTGGTGCGGATTGAAACCCGTGGTGTTAGGTGTGTGTTGGATTTTTTTTTCCACCGAGGTTGGTTGTTGCGTGTGTCATCGCGTTGCGAAATCAATACGAAACGTGGACGGCCACGTGCGCGCGTGTTCTCGTACTTCTCCCTGTTACCTTACCTTTCCAGGGACCGATGTGATGGTGGTTCATGTTTGAGACAAATTGTCGATGTACGTACGTACGGAAAAACCACCACCACTACAAAACCGTGTCTTTTTGTAAATCTTTTCCTACAACGAGCCTGTTTTCCTTTCGTAGAGGTGTACATCCGTTTTATCGTGATCGTACGATCGTCCATTATCATCATTCCCGTGCTGTGTGTAACAGTGTAAAGTTGTATCCTTTTTCCGTTGAAAACTTTTTTCCCAATTTTAATCACGTCTCTCGCCACTCGCAAATATTAAAAACCACGCGGCATATATCGTTATCAATCGCTCTCGTGGGGCGAGACGGTTACACGCGTGATTATTTCTTATTAGCGGCAATGGGTTGTACACGCATTTTTGCTCCCCATCTCCCCAGTCACGCGACCATTTGCGGGTGTGTTCGTTCGACGGGCTCCAATCGGTTGTGGCTCAAGAACAAAAGAGCTAATTGAGCGTAATTTTCTTTCCCCAGCGAGAAAACAACAAGCAACAAGTGAAAGCAAAACTGCACTGTTAAACTGAAGGTTACCATTTTAGGGGTGAAATTTGATAACGTAACAGTAAACGAAGTAGATTCCCACAGCTCAACCCCCGAAAAGTGTGCACGAGTATTGGTAACACCGCCGAGGCGCCAGTTTTGGGGTTTTCCTTCCATCTTATCTTATCAGTGGCGGTACGGTCGTTTCGTATCGATTTCATTTCGCTTCGTGAGAAGGCAGCTGCCTCGCGGTTTCGGTATATTTGTGCGCCAGTGAGAGTGGAGTTTGTGTGCCGCAAAACAGCGAAGAAGGAAGGAGTCTTTTCCGCGATCTCCGTTTGTTCGCGATCTACCGACGAAATCGCGCAAGAATACGCGACAGTGGATGTGTGAATATGCGAATAAAGCACACCAAGGCGTTCGGTTCCCATTCAGCGGTTGCGGTGCTCTACTTTAGGCTGAGTTTCGGTGTAGAAGTTAAAGGCGATACATAGAGGCGTGGAGCTACACAGAACCCCGGAAGTAAGTGTGACGACCCAAAACTCGCCATAGAAACTCGCAAAAACTTGTATATAGTAGTGGAGCGGACGCGACTGATCGTCGCGATAAATTAATGATCGTTTACATAATGCTCTTACTGGGGGTTGGGCAACCGAGAATTTATGGCCGATGCTTGTGACTTTCAGGAGTTGAGAACTATCAAAAAAAATACAGTCTTGGAGGCCTTTTCTTGGTAATGCCAATTATGATCAAAAGTACAAGCATGCTCATACACTCTTTGCGAATGGTGATCGTGACTCTTTTTTGGTAGAATATGTTTATTTTTTTTTATTGCAAATCATCTCGAAGCGCAAGTCACACATTTTTCGCCCATCCTTTTGAGATTCGCTCAGCTCAGGAGCAAATGAAACGAAACAGGATGGGGCAGAATCTTGTTTGTGTCTTGTAATTGCTACTCTCCCTACTGCTCCCAGCTTCCCCGGACAACGTTGAAGCGAGATCATCTGCGAGTTCCGGTGGGGTAGTTGCTTTGTTTTGGACGAAAACGAGATCAACCCAAAACACGTTCCGGGGAAGCACCACGACACAATTTGGCTGACACAAATACACCCGTCGTGTACGATTCGGTTCCACGTTCGCAGTTCTGTCGGGGTTTTTATTTTTATTTCATAAACAAACTGCAACATCCCCTGCGCCAGACAGACAAAGTCGTGTTTAACAACCCCCAACCATACATGAGATGGTGTTGGTGTGCGATCGTGCGATCGTGAATCTTTTCGCTTTTCGCGTGTGTCGCCGCAATGAGGGGATGATGTTTGTTTTGCCGCCGCTGATGATGATCATGATCATCATGACGTTGGTGCGATCGTGGTTGAGTGTGTTTGAGTGAATGGCCGAGCGCTGTGTGTGAATAAACTTTGACAAGGTCGATTTGATCTTACCTACGTTAGAGGGTTGTCTTCTCCCTCCACTGAATTTGCTTCTTCACCGTCACTTAAAATAGCTCGATCGAGTTAGATAGTGATCGGATGGATCGTCTTTGTACGATCGCATTGATAAACGTCATTTATTTAGGCATGTGTTAGTAGCTGCTCTTCGTTTCTCGCTACTCGGCTAATTGAGGATGAATCGGAAAATGGTTATATTTTCTCTCATGCCTTGAGAACTACTGGATGGCGCCACTTGGACGATCAGCTGCGCCTCCACCACGCTCCCATGCTTGTTTATAGGTAGTTTTTTTTTTCTTTGCTCTTCTCGCATCGTACCTAGCGATCGGGGCACAGCTGGTGGTTTTTCGGGTTACAGTGCTTGACGGGATAACCGCAGAAAGTTTGGCTGCTCGGTGGGTATAAGCTGCTTCCTGTCGAAGGATTTCGAAGCAGACTGTTCAACTCGAGTGAGGTAGCGTGGTGGTGTTTCGTGTCGCTTGTGGAATGTGGAGGTCGATCCGGGTTCGCGCTGTCATAAATATTTCATCGGAGCTAAAAATAGAAGCTAGCCGTATTAAGCAAAAAAAAAATCGGACAGCAAAACAAAAATGAAGCGAACCACCCAAACAAAACCAGAAATAAAGGAGGAAAGGCAAATCACCGAAAATAAATGGCCGATTTATCTCGCCTGTGCTTGCGTGTTTTGCTTCCTTCTTCTCGCGGTTCTGTTTTCGCTTTCCTACTCGCGAGCTCAAGTTCTGACGAGCGGCTAGAACACTCCTAATTATGCAAACGTTCGCTTGTTGGCCGTTGTATGTTTATGATCGACATTCGAAAGCTCACGGTCACACCACTGCATACAGGGCGGCCTCGAGTTGTTTCGGAAACCGCGGATTCGGGTGGTTTGAAAGTTGATTTCCTAACCTGATGATTAATGAGCGGTTTAGTTTTTTTTTCGTCTCCCTCTCCTTCGTGGTTCCGATCGTACGATATGGCAAAATCGTATTTCCTAAAAGCTCACAGCAAGAGGGACATTTGTGTTGATTCGAAAGCTCCCCGCTAATGGGTTGTGTATTCATTCTAGAAAATTCACAAATGCCACGCACTGTTAGTGGGCAGATTTTGATCGTACTTCTCGCGGCCGATAAGTTAACAATCGATAACACCGCACACTTGGGTGGCAGATAAAGATAAACCGCTCATGATTAAATGGTCCGCCCTGTGTGGCAAATGGAGGGTTTCTCCAAACTGTCGAAATATTCGAGAAGCAATCCCACAAACGCTCGCCGAGTCATACGCATAGAGTCCGATTTATTTGACGCCGATCGCACCGATAAGATTGTGCAGGTTGTTCATAACCACATCCAATAAGAGTAACAGAGCTTCGGTGTAAACAGTGTGATGGGATGAATTGGAAATAGTACCCTTAACGAGCTTCACAGCAAGGGACTTATTGGGGTACACTCGAGAAGATATTGTACAAGAATGTGTTACACCATCACAGCCAATGTCAACAACTCGTTTACCGGCACAAGTAGCTAAGAATACAGCAAGCAGGGTTTAGTGAGAGTGATCGTCAGACACTGACACCCCCTTTCCGGAGGGGTTGCTTTATTTCGCCCCACTGGGTGGCAGTATTACTGACGCGATCATTTGAACACGTTTATGTGTGCTGCAGCTGGGTCTGGGATCGGTGGTTTGTCCTGTACTTACCGGAGGGTTGAGATCGATGAGATTCCACGTAAACAAATAATCCCTTGCTTGAAGCACTCGACCTACGTCCCCGGACAATCCCATCGATGAGGAATCGCTATCTGCACGTTATCGTGGAATTGTTTTCGTTTAAAGATTGCCCCGGCTAATCGTCACAGTCCACCCTCATCGAAAACAAGCCTTCAGCTTCCCATGTTTGACCCACTTCAGTTAGCTGGTTTGTTTTGATCGAACAAGAGTATGCGTGGGGATAGGGGATGATGGGTGTGTTCTTGCGGTCGCTGGTGAATGATAATTTTTAAACATTGCCAAAACATTCATGGGTCATTGTTTTGATGCAAAACGAGCAGGCGAATGACTTCCGCGGGTGTAGATTAAATTTCAAGATAACATATCAACCCACACTTTCTTCTATTGTTCGTCCTTGATCTGATTTTTAAACCCACAATAAAAAATTGCCATGTGTGATTTGGGGATGGTGTTTTTTTTAATCTTATCACGTACGTACAGGAAGTGAGGCAGTTGAAATGGTAAACAAATACTGCATTTGGTTGAATAAAAATCGCTTTTATTTGCATTCAGTGTGGTTGACGCTTCTTTCGCCAATGCTCAGTACCAAATCTTTCTGGTAATTGTGATGTTTACTTTGCTGTTCCGCTGTTTAACGTGATTCGATAGCTTTTCCTTCCTCAACGACGTTGGCGGTTTTACCAGGAGCGTATGTTTGTTTGTAGCGATTTTTCATCGATTTCCTCCACCGCAGTGCGGCAGTGCAAATACTTTTTTGATTCCGATCAGGAGTCTAGAGTAGATTCGGTTCCCGAAAGGTCTTCGAAATTTTCACGTGTAATGAAAACAAAACACTGCGCACCGCGATACCGAATCTGCTGGAAATTGGCCAAACCAAGCCAGATCGCGAATTGAAATCGAAAACGAAGCCGGTTGCCCTGTGCTACAAGGCACCAGACCCAACACTAACACATGCTGCTGCTGCTGTTGCAATGTCGGACTCCACGTGCCTCTGTTCGTGACCGCCAACCACCCCATCGGGTGGGAAGGGAAAAACCTTGAACTTAACCGGGCCATAATGGTGCGTTTGGAACATGGAACGGCTGCGTACAGAAAGGGTGGCAAAAGAAGGGCCAAACGCGCAACGAAAGAGCATACCCACGAAAGACAATTTTTGAGTCATCTCCGGGTGTTTTTTTTAACCCTTAAGTGGAGTAGGTTTTTAATTAATGTAGCTACAAAAATGTAATGAAAATACAAGACGTTATGTGCGAAGGAAAAGCAGCGCATTCGTTTCATAACTCTTTCAAATTACATAATTAAAGAACATTAAGGAATGATGCGTATAATGATGAATTAAATACAACTGGCCGTTAAACAAGAGCTTGTCGAAGGGTTTCCATTTTGATTCTGTCTGGATGACTAGGTGGAAGATGCATTAAGCAATAGAAGCAATGACCAAGCGGCCCAACACGACTGACTACGTTTGTTTTCGTGGTGAGCGCAATTTGCAACACTTTTTGTGTCGGGTTGATACAGGAAGTGAGTTTTCTGATGCCAACCAGAACCTGTTTGGTCGGTGGAATGCTTCGCTGTTGTTTTGAGCGTCTCCTGGGAACGAAACACAGCAGAGTGGAATGTGAGGTTTGCGAATGAAAATGAAAAAGAGGGCAAAATCTGCTCCCGTTGCGCCCACCATATGGCTTTCGGTTGGTTACATCATTCTGCACACAGGATGCATTTCGTTCGACCGTATGCTTCTACGGCGTTATCTCATTCCGTCGTGTACGCTTGCAAATATGGTTTGTTTTTCCACGTGTACGCGTGTACACCTCATTCGCAAGCATATGCTAGTGGTGGTTTTTTTTAAAAATGTTTCACATAAACTCAGCGCATTTGCATAAAAGAAAGAAAAAAACGGTGTCTGCTTGCATGCTGAAGCTTGTGAAAAGACAACACTCTAATGAATTTCATGACGCTAAATTGGCACATTTCGTAACGTTTTCGAGATCGCAAATCTAACCCCTAAACCCAGCTTGAATTGGTGGCTCGTGCGCAAATATATTTGTGAAACGTGTCGCAACTTAAAATCCCATCAAATCAAAACGCGATCGTGCAAAAATGCCACCTAAACAACGTGGTGGGGGGCTATAAGGGGCGGACGAAACGCTTCGAAAGCGAGTCAAAAATAAAACACAGGTTTACTGTTTTGAAATCCTTTCCACTGGGGGGCGATCGCTCGGAATTGTAGCAATAAACTTGTGCCGTACAAAAGCTGCAAGTTCTCGCCGCAGTCTGGCCAGACGCGAATATGACGTGAAAGAACGGAATGTTTACAGACAGATGTGGCAACCTGCGTGGCAAAAGGGGTCTGCTGAGCGATAAGGACCTTGAGGGGGCGCGAGAGCGAAAGAAGAAAACGCTTATCGAAAACTAACCAAAACAACACCGTCGCGTCTACGCCGGTGACTATCAGGGACAAGATTGTCTAGCGTGTGGATTATTTTTAGCATTCCGTAAGTGGGACACACGTTTAGGACGAAAATGTTGAGGTTTTCATTTGTTTGTTTGTTGCTCGGATCGCGGGATGTATGTGTGGCTGCGGATGATCGCCAGCGTCAAGTCTAAGCCATACATTGCAAAATACATTTCATGAAAGCCCTAAGGTTTATATTATTACGAATGAAATGGGACACAAGCGCATTTTATATCAACTAACCAAAAATGTAAAATTCATCAAACAATGCTGCTACGCTGGTCATGGTAGAATTTCCAGAAATCGGGTGATAGAACTTATATTTTAATGATCACGCCTTAAACCGACTCGAACAGGGCTTTCGATTGAGGGTTGCACATACCACTATTTCCTAGCTATTTGTGGAAGTATAGTAATGCATAGCGATCAGTCCGATCATGTGTCTTTCCTTACGCCTGTTCGATTCCACCAGCAACCGCAATAGCTCTCTCGGTTATGTCAGTTGACGCGTGCTGAACTTTCGCTTTCGAATTTATATTTTTAGCCGTCGAAAGTGGAAGTTGTGTATTTTTTTTTATACATTAGGATCGCGAGGATCGAGAGGTGTAATTTTATTTTTACAATCAGAAGCTAAAAGCGGGTGTGGTTGCGATTTGCAGGAAGTATCGCAATGTCAAGGGGTACAATTAATTGTCGACACTCTTTCACGTGGCAGGACCGTTGAACTCATGGCGATGCATCGGTTGTAGAAGCTAGGAAAGGATGGAAAATCAACCCATCAACTAACGCAAGCGATTTTCTCAACGTTTCAGAACAAAACACGAGCCTTTGGTGAGACAAGGACATCCATACCGATTGAGCAGCATCAAACACACGCTCACATTCGGCACTTGTTGGTGGCCGGTGGATGATGAACAGTTTCGGCGGCTTGCAGAGCGGAGGCGGCCTTAACTACACCGGTATCGATTACTTAGACGGAACGTCGACCCTATCGGTCGTGAAGCAGGAACCGTCCGACGGCAGTGTTCCTGCCATCGCGACAAGCGGAACGAACACAGCTAGCGGCATCCCGCTGAAACAGGTGCACTTCATGATGGACGCACTGAGCAGCAACCCGATGCTGACCACGGCCTCGATGCCGATTCCATCGCGCAACGCCAACCATCAGCGCGCGATGCAGTCTGATTTGGACTTTGTCACCGAGATGGAACAGTTCCGTACCGGTCAGTTGCTGCACGACGTCGGTACGGTGACGGGATCCGGAGTCGTCGGTGGCACCGGAAACAACTTTCAGTCCGGCAGCCTGCCGGCACAATTGGACGGATTTTTCACCATCCCGAGCGGCTGGGACAACATGATCATCACAAGTGAGGGTATCGATCTGGGCCCAATGAACGTAGCCGGTCTGCCGATGATGGACTCCTGGAACAACCTGATCTCGTCGACGTCCAATGTGGCACCGCTCGAGGATGGAACGATTCCGCAGAGCATCACGGGGGAGTTGGCTGGGAATGGAATGGTTGGTGTTGGTGCAGACGTCGGAATGGGCGGCCAGCAGATGATGGAGGAGTTCGAGGTATATCCGTTGGAGGATTTCGGTGATGGGCTGTTGTGTAACGATTTGAGCACGATCGATGGGATGTTTAACGACGAAATGACGCTGCTCAGCCAGCCGCTTGGTCAGCAGTCACCGAATCTGAGCGGGGATAGCGCCATCATACTGTCACCCAGTCTGCCGCAGCAGATCCTAGGTCGATCGTCGAACTTGAGCCTTTCGTCGGGTGGCATGACTGTCTTGAGTGGTGGCGGTACTGGCGACAACACCGTGGGAAGCGTCGGTAGCAACAGCCTGTCGTCTGGTTTTGGTCCGGCAACGGGTGGAATGCAGATTTTCACGAACGATCCGATGGTAGCGGCCAGCTACGTCAACACGAACAGCAATAACAGCCTGTTGTATGACGAGCAGACGCGCATCTCTTCGTCGCCGTTCGAGTTGTACACCAAGCAGGAACCGGGCAGTGCCGTTCAGTCCCCACTGGCGTTCTCACCGAGCAGCCACGGCTCCAGCCCGTCGGTCTCCGAGGGAGGCCACCTAATGGTACCGCAGCCAACCAGCTCTGTGGCGAAAAATCTGCTCCAACAGCAGCTGCAGAGCTCGTTCAACAACAACACGCTGTACAATGGGGGCGCTTCGAGCACGATCAGTGCTGGAAAGCTGATCAAGAACGCGAGCGGTTCCACATCGCCGGGAAATAACAACAGCGATTCGGTGAAGAACCAGAACATTGGTGGCAGTCCGGGGCTTGAAGGACAGCAACAGCAGCAACAGATGCCGATCCGTGCCTCGCGACGTGGCTTCAACTTCAGCCGGAACAGCGGCAATGTGGGCCAGGTGCAGCATAATCCGAAGTATTCCACCTTGCAACAGTTGCTGATGAGCAACACACCGGATCGTCTCGGCAGCGGTGGCAACGTGTTGCTGGGTCAGTCCGTTCCCGCTGGTAGCGGTTCCGCTGGGTTGCTGTCGGGTGCTGCGCTTAGCCCCGGTGGAGGAAGCCACTCATCTGGTCGGCGGCTGTTGCAGGCGCAATTGCAGGCCGGTCCTACCGCGGCTGTTTCAGTGGGCACGAATGCCGGCACGTCTGGTACGGCCATGTCGCGCCTTTCATCCTCTGCTCCGACTCACATTTCGGGCTTCGAGCAGATTTGGCAGCGCCGTGAGCCACGTCCGCATCTGCTGTCGACTGGAAGCCTGGCTGAGGCCGGTTCCACTTCATCGCTTAGCACCGGTAGCATCCTCAGTCCGGAAGCTCCGGATTACTCGCACGATGAGGGTTACTCCGATGACAGCGATCATTATGAGGATTACTCCAGTGGCGAAGGTAGGCATCGGTCGATCAGTCGATCGACTCACAACAATCGTTGTACATGATCTAATGCTTCCTTTCCTCCGAACAGACTCCGACAGCGAAGATACGGGGAAGGTATCCGGAAGTGTCGGTAGCAGCAAGGCAAAGCGCTACTTCTGGCAGTACAACGTACAGGCAAAGGGACCCAAGGGCCAGCGGTTGGTCATCAAGACGCAGGTCGAAGACCCACACGTGCTGAACGCGGTCACCGATCCGGTCTTCAGTCCGCACTGCTCGGTGCGCGGCATTAAGGTAGGTGGCACTGCTTTATACTGTCCCTGTCTCTTTTTAATGCTTGTCCCGGGCGTGTCGCAGCAATCTTTATGCCATAGTGTGGATTGCACGTGGTGCCTTAAGAATTGTAGAAAAAAAAATGACAAAAAGAAAGCACAACCTTTCAAACACCAGCAAACGAAAATGAAATCATAATCAAACGAAAAGTAAACTAACCTGTTTGGAATGTTTTTTCTTCTCTCTTTCTCTTTCTATACGAAACCGAAATGCTTTCCTACATTCAAATCCCCCCTGCGACACTGGTTGCCGATTACATGCGCGCATCCACGCGGTCCGGAACGCTCGATCGTTTGGTTAATGTTCTTAAGAATCTTCGTTTACAGCATAGCGGCAAGGCGCGCAAGGGAGACGGTAACGATCTGACACCGAATCCGCGCAAGCTCCACAACATTGGCAAGGAGTTGGACAAGCTTGGCCGCGTCATCAACGACATGAAGCCGGTCAGCGAGTTGCCGTTTAATGCGCGCCCGAAAACGCGCAAGGAGAAGAACAAACTCGCGTCCCGCGCCTGCCGGCTGAAGAAGAAGGCCCAGCACGAGGCGAACAAGATCAAGCTGTACGGCTTGGAGACGGAACACAGTGCGTAGAAAAGCTTTTCATATTCCTCCCCTATCCACAATCTCGCACTGCATCCATGGGCAGCGAATGTGTCGCAAACACACGCATCCATAGAAGCGAGAATGTTTTGCCAGAAGGATGAATATAATTTTCTTTTTTTCTCATCTTACCCTCTCACAGAACGCCTCATGAACGGAATTTTGCACTTGAAGCAGATCTTGACGGCCAAGTGCAGCACCTCCGGCATGTCGAGCGAAAATCCAGAAGAGTATAAGCAGCAACTGGACACATTGGTGCAAACGTCATCTAGTGAGTTTTTGAGTACTAAATATGTTATTGTGTCGATGGGTGGTCATTGCTTTTTTTTCTATATCATTGCAGAAATTAAAATTGCTGGCAACTCAACTGAGTTCGTGAACAAGATGCTCGAAAATGTGCGGGCGGGTAACAATATCAGCATTGATACGGTGCTGGAGCAGTTCTAGGCCGACGCGGATCGCTCTTTACTTCAAAATTGCGTGGAATGCACTAAATTAACTACTAACAGGTACAGAAGCACGGAGCAGAGTTGACAAGCGGTGTTTATTTTCTGTTGAGCTGAGGTGCCGAAAGACGCTGGCATGTCCCAGTGGTCTGAAGGACGCAAAACCAATGATGAATCGATGAGACTGTAAGATAAAAAAAAGAAAGCAACCAATTACCTTCGATTTGTTTAACCCATATACTTTTTGCAAATGCCTATGATGCGCTTATAAACAGTGATGCATATGTAGCACATAGTGCACAGAATTAGTGATACTGTCGTTACTATGCAAATGCCGGCAAAGCACGTGGAAAAGCAATTACTCCGAACGGCTCGAAAACGAATACCACCTAAGAAAGGATCGAAGCCCGAAGAAACAAGAAGGTACAAAATCAGGAAACGAGTTAAGGAGTAGCTTCCGAGCCAGCATGATGAAATTAAGGGGCATCGTGGTGAATTGATATTTGATACTAGCGAGTACGAAAGTGTTTCTTATATATATACAAGCATAAATCTACCTTCGTATATCCCCGCGACTACACAGTTGTCCTTGGATTTTAATTTGCAAACAATATTATATTGCGTATGCACTGTTTACTCTGCAATAGGGATGTTGTTGAGCTTCTTAGGACACGACATAGCCATACAATATCAGTGTTTATGTTACAAGTTGCTCTAGAATTACGAATATTTGATTCACAATGGGATCGTCTTATCCAGAACACACATGCTGGATTTGTTTTTTAAACTCATTTACGTTTTCCATCGACAATTGAACGATATCCACATTGCACTTATATTCCTTCAGCTCTGATCAAATCAACTTCACAAACCTGTGTAAAATTTGGTATAATCGGTATGACCAACTATCATTAACAAACCACACGGACTGAGATCAGTGCTGCGTCTAACGCGGCCTTATATTAATTGTAATTCGTGCCACACATCCATCCGTCGACCAAACGCGAAGGAAGAACACAGCTATGCAAGCATACTAATCAAGCAAACACGAGAAACAAATCAACAAAGAAACATAACAAACGAAAGAACTAAACAAAAACAAAATGAAATGATGCTCAGGTTGTAACAGATACATTTGAAATGGAGTCGATTGATTTTCATATGATTTCTTTGTAAGGCGTTTTCTATATACATCAGATGTTAATAGGAAACAAACCAATGTACACGATTACGCGAAAGGCAAATGTACGAAACAGTGAATTCCATTGAAAGGTATGTTCGCTTAAAGATAAGTGAAATGAAGAGATAATAATAACGAGAAAAAAGGGATAATGAAGTATAAAAATGAAGAAAACACACGTTTAGTGACAAAAAAAAAGAAGAAATTATACACGTACACTGACTCTTGAATAATGAATTACCTTTAAACATGAATCGATAACCATTGATAATGATAACCTATGTACCTAAATACGCTGACGAAAAACAGACACACAATATATACATAAATATATATATACATATTACATATACATTTTACATATTTTTTCGTAAAAATACATGCGACGAATCCTTGTAGGATCTGGCAGTTAGAGCTAGTTAGAGTTTAGGGATCAAGCGGAAGGTACGTCCAAAACGTACGGAGAACGACGGAAAGAGGAGTGGGCGAAAATCAACCCTTAGTTACGTAAGTGCTAGTGTAACCAATTATTTTTCTACATTTTTTACTATATTACTCAGAATGTCCATCTCTTGTAATTTCTTGTTAATTAACGTTGATAACGGTAGGCAGAAAAGGAAAATGAGAGGCCAACAGAGAGAAGCTGTAAGTGTGCGAGAAAGCGGGAAACGGGCAAAAAATGAGGAGCAGTTGAAGGATTGTATTTTTTTTCATACATCCCTCTCGTACATGTAGTTGTTTAAGCAATTTATCAGCACCTGTTGAGTTAGGGGCGCGAGATGCAAATGTTAGCATTTCGCCTGGTACTTTTTAGGGACGCATGTCATCAAGTGGGAGAGAAATTCTTAAAATTTCAATACCGGTTCGAGACTTGTCGAGGAGCTAATTGTTTGAAGAATTGATTGAATAATCCCTTCCGCATCCTCTTCCCTATTGATCACTTTGGACGGACGTTTAGTGAGGCGCTGGCGTTTGGAGTTATGAACAGCAGAAAATGTGGAGAGAGGTTAGGATTGTTGTACCGTAAAGTATCAGCGTGCCGTTGAGTTTTCTGGTTATCTTAGGTACTGGTACCCGGAGCGACGTGGCCATGGAAACACAGCAGGGGGCCTCCGGGACTAGGGCTATTGAAAATAATGGGATACATCTGGGAAAGATAAACGGGATGATCGTATTTGTTCCGTGGGAATGGAACAGATTCAAGGAAGCACAGAAATCCTATCATGTTTCACTCAACACCAAACCTAACTGTGTAAATCGGGGGAGCTTTTTATTGTTTAATTTTTATTTTCCTACCATACTTAATATTTTTGCACATTCTGAGGCCCTCCCTTTTCCAAAGCAATAGTGTACGGAATAGTGCGAGAAGTAAATGCCATATATTCTGTAAATTACAGAGTCCATACGTAAAGCGAAAAGGGAAAGATTAAGCGCCAATCGAGGGAGAAAGCCCGTTGGACGCGTTGGCTTTTTGCCTGCTGGTAGCTGCTGCACAGGGTTGCTCTTTTGATGGTATCCAACCGTGCTGCATCGCGGTTGCAAATGAAAAGTGATATTTTATTGTCTGTCTTTGGTACCGATCTGCAAGCTGCCAAACTGCATTTAATTGAATTCCGGTAAAATCTGAAGTATGTTTGGTGGTTATGGCGGTGAACAAACGAGGCACTTGCCGTTGCAACTCCGGCCAATCGATCAGTAAAAGGCTGAATCGAGTTTCGAGCTGGTTGAGAATATCTCTTCCCCGAGTGGAAGCGTATGTTTTTGTCCCTTTGGTAGCAGTAAGCAGTGAACTACAAAACTACAAACAATCTGTGATTTTTGTTAATATTATAGTGAGTGTTAGTATCTTTCTATTTTGCTACTTTAGAGACAGTTTTGTGGGAATATTGTTTAGCTGTGTGTTTTGTTTTTCGTTACAAGGCTCATTACTATTTTGTTTTCTTTATTTTCTGCACCGTTTTCAATCTCAGTCAACCGCAGCTCTGGTTGTCTCCTCTGTATGGAAAAGTTATTGGCATAATATTGCGTGTTTCGTAAATTGATATTCTTTAATTTACTTGCTTACAATCAATCGTAAATCAAATGCATCGGAGGCGCAAATAGCAAACATGCCACAAGAAGTAGCGGCAAATGCGATAAATTAACCGTTATGTGATGAGCGATTGCAAGTAGTACGTACATGATAAGAATTTTTTTTTCAAATTGATTACTTACGTCCTTTTCGAAAATGAAGTTTCACACTATACAGTTTGGTTGTAGGATAGGCATCATATCGATGATAGGCGTTGGTTAGGCTTCTAAAATCATGTTCTAATAATGCATTGATAAGACGACATGCGTGTTCTATTACTTTTCTTTCGATTTAGAATTTTACAAATTAAATGACACTGTCCGACGTAAGATGATGGATGAAAAAAGTATGGTAAAATTTGGGAAATTGGGTTGATATTAGGCGGTTAAGATATGAAATGAATTGTTTGGTTATAAAGTTGCGTTTCAAAAGTTTTCTGAAGTTGATTTTTGCTTGCAAATATGTCAAGAAATTCAAAATTTGTTATAAAAAAAACAAAAAAAAAATCTATAACATATTGATTCGTAATATTTTTCACTCTCCTACTATCGAACGATTTCTAGCCCTAAAGATCAGCAGATTTTATGTACACACTTATCTTATGCTTAGATTACGATATCTTTTTTTGAGGATTGAAAATGAATAAAAGCTAGTGCTAAAATGCTAATCTAATGTTCCTATCCCTTATCATCAGCAAACACAAGCAGTACATTTTCCTCGACTACTTGAGAGCACAATACGTGGGACAAATTATGCTACAGCAGAAATCATGTTCACTAATCCGGACAGCACGGAAAAAGACGGTTAAAACTCATAAACACAGGAACAGGGAATACTGAATCGAAACGAATTGTACAAAAATACAAAACAAGAAACATACAAACAAACATACCTATTTCCACGAGTTGATTCGAGCGAATAGAATGAAACCGGGTGAAGAAACACCACAATAGTTGCTGGGGCACCTTAGGCGAAAGACGTAGAGCGATTTCATACGGTACCTGGTTGCCCTTGGTTTGCAATGACAAGAGCAGTAGTGCGGCAGGACAATGTAATGTTAGTTTACACTTTTTTCGAGCAGTAGACGAACAAGCTTTCCCGATGCACATATGAAATAGTACGTGCGTAAACAGGCGAACACTTGGAACAACGATTAATTGTGGAAATATCTGGTCGATGTTACTACCTCAGCACAATGGACGCACGTATAGAAAGGACACCTTACATAGAGCAGGAAAAATACTAGTTCGTTGCGAAAGGAAGAGAAAACTACAAACGCTGGGCAAGTACAACTTGGGCTATGAAAGAATGAATTTTATGACTCCACGGGGTCTAATGGAAGTCACACCGTACATCCGAGTCTCATAAAGCATTTCATCATCTGGAAAAATGACGGGAAATGTGCTTCCGGATGTGTCGAATGTGCCGTAGAAATGTAGAGATAGATTGTGATCGTAATATGAGATTGCCATACAGCTAACGGAGATGTGACCAGTTGAATTAGTCCGGTGTGCGGGTACAGCGTGACTCGAGAGAAACAAACTCTTTTCTAACGTATTCTAAAGAACCATACCCAAATCAATTTTTTTTCTATATTGTTTAAGTTACACAAACTAATGCTTACTGGAATGAGGCGAAAAAGGACTACTGGATTCAAAGCACGAAGCTCATTGTGTAACCATTATTCAGTGCGCATTCTATGCAAATGGTGAAACGCTCGATCGTCATGCGAAAATTGATATATTCTATGCGGAACTATATTTTTAAAAATTGTGTTGCGAAACACACAAAACTCACATACAAACACATGCACACCGCCAGATAAAAGCTCCATAGGTGGCGATTCTTGGACATCATGGAGAGATATTGAGACACACATTTTCTGGCATCGATCCATTGTCATCGAGGATGCGAAATGCGATGCATAACAGACGGTGATAGATGGTTCCACTGCATGGCGGGGGACATTTTTTGTACTGACCGATATAATCCGAAAACCGGTGACTAGAGGCGTGGGTGACGTATGGCTAAAGGTTTCGAAGCATATAAGCAACAATAAGGATAAGGATGTACCGGCAAACGGAGAAGAAACCCTACCAATTGTAATAGCTGTGCTTATGTTGAATTAAACACGATAAAAATCTTTTATCTGAGATACTGTAATGGATAATAAAGGAACTAAAAATGTATGCAAACTCGGTGTACTCAATTTGTGAAATTTAGCAAAGAAATATTATTTTTTACTGACATAAAACTATCTTCAAATTATTGACTTCTCTTAATGTGTTGAGAAAATACCATAACGTCATAAAATATTAATTCTTACAGGAATTCGACTAAGGGATGGATCTTGTCTGAACAATGTTCATTTAAATCATTCAAAACCGTGATATAAAAACCTGTGAAAAATTGTAAATAGTCAAAATCCTTGTTGTGTCGTATAGCAAAAACTATACATGTTTTAACCATAAAGGATATGAATGTTTTATAGCGCACATTATCTTGCTTTGCTGAATATAATGAATTGTGAAAGATCATTTAAAATCCTTGTTGATTCCTATAACAAACGCAATAGATCCTTCAACTATAAAGGATACAAATATTATTATAGTAATTGTTATCATATTCAGCTGAATGTGGTTTGAGGCTAGAATGTGAAATAATTTTGCCATAAAAGAGCATCGAATAAATGTCTATTATTTTTATCAGTGTTAAACAAGACAAGCAAAAAGTTATATCTCATATAAGATAAACGTATTTACAATTACTCTTGAACTGGGTAATTCACACAGTGGCCATTAAAACCATCCATATTCGTGTTTCAAACCTATTATGAATTGCAAATGGTCCTACAAATATCCTTGTTTGTTCGTATAGCAAAAAACTATACATCCTTCAACCATAAAGGATATGCACATTTTTATGGTGATTGTTATCATATTTTGCTGAATATGGTTTGAGACTAGAATATGAAATAATTTTGCCATAAAAAAGAATTGAATAAATTTATTATTTCTGTCAGTGTAGAAGAAATGATGTAAATAATTACATGAGATATTTTAAAAAGCTCCTCGCAATGATCCTTGTGTTGTGCAATCTACATAATATTCATTGAAATCATCCAAACTCGAGATCCAAACCAGTGACAATTGTAAATGCTTGTTGCGCTATAAAACAAGGACAATATATCCTTCAACCATAAAGGATATGATTATTTTATAGTGATCATTATCATGCTTTGCTGAATATGAAAAATTGTAAATGGTCGGTGAAGATTCTTGTGGGTTGTATAGCAGAAGCAATATATCCTTCACCTATAAATAGCAAGGACATGCTGCAACTATAAAGAGCAAGCACAATATATTTTATGATTATATAGGATTGTCAGCAATGAATATAATCTAAAACATTAGCTAGACTAGATTATTTCATAAATCAAACTTTAAATTGAATTGAAATTTATGCGGCAAATATTTAGGCTACAATCAACTCTGAATGTAATTATTCAGAACAAGCAAGTAAAGCTTTATCTCAGTGTCAGTGGCCTTTCGCTACGATTTCAAGTGAAAATTTACATGCATCTTTAAACACTAACAAAAAAATAGATACCTAGTCTATACCTTCTTTTATGGTAAAATTATTTCATATTCAGTTCTCAAACCATTTTTGAGCAAATGCTGACATTAGCCACTATAAGAGAACATTCGTATCCTTTGTGGTGAAATTAAGTTTTGTCCTTGCTATTCGAACCAACAAGAGTGTTGATGAACCATCAACAATTTATCGAACATTGCAATACATGTATGTATTATACGAAAAAACGAATTTTGCTGGACTATTTTAAAATCATCGAATCCGCATGGATTGAATGACCATTGTGCAAGTTCATTTTTTTTTCATCGACTCAAGTATCTCTATAAACTTCTTTCTCAATGTTATTATGTTATTATTCTTCTTCACATGGTCACGTTATAATAGACCGAACGTGCGTTAGTACAACAGCTCGACGGTATATAAGAATACCAGAACACGCCGCATAAAATGATTCGATACGTATATTCCTGCGGTGCGGTGCAAAGTGGATGAGATTGTTTTTAATCGCCTATCAGATTACGTGCCACGACATCGTGCAGGAATGTGGCCAAACTCACAACATTGCATACTTTCGCGGCTAGTTTCACGCTTGGTATGCAAGCGAGCTGCCCCTTCGCTATCTCGTGATACGGACGGGTACGGGTGCTACCGAGCGGAAACAGTTCCCACGCGTATCGTCACCCTTCAAAGGGACGCCCCGTCGGGTAGAAGGGACGTCGGTGGAACTTCCGCGCGGAAGTGTCCACGGTAAAATGTTAGACATCAATCATAAACCACCGGCGAAAGCACGGACAACGGGAGAAAATGTGTGCCGGTTTTCGGTGCGCCAATGTCTTGTCGTGAACCGCTGTGAATTATGTAGACGAACCGGGGGCGCAAATGTTGCGAAAGTACGAATTCATGTTTCGAAATTGAGCCCGCGGGACGAGCGCGTATATTTTTCGATGTTTTTTAACTGTATCCTTCATGTTTTCCTGCCCGTGCACCACCGGTTTTGTCCTCGCCGTTGAATCACCCACCGTGGGGGTAGATTTGGGAGCAAGTTCCGGTTTTATTTAATTCCCCGTTAACACCGAACGTTCGCCGCCGCTATTGTTCGCATAAATCACGTTGCGCATGATACGCCAAAAAGTACCAGGCGTCTCCACCTGCGGATGGTGTGTTTAGCATGGAGGCGCCCCAAAATAAAACATTTGCTCTGCCATGTATTTGGGGCATGAAATAATCAATCTCAACACCAATATCATGCTCAAATCAGATGTTGAACGTTCGTACGAGTAAAAGTGGCAAATAAAACATGCATTACCATGTCGAGTAACACCAGAAACCTATGTTCGAAGTTCGTCTTTAGACACCGTGGTGTTACAAAAAAGCACAGGATGAGTCATATAGCTGTCTAGAATTGTGATATTCATAACTTGTTACAAATGCTAGATCATATGTGTTCAAAACATCACTCGAAGAAGGGAGATTTATTATTTGCGGTTTACCAACTTATCCTTGTTGCTAACAGAACAACTTAAACGGGTAAAAAATGTTCAACATTTTGTCATGATGAAGAAAAACAATCCTTATTTTGTTTCCCAGCAATCGGCTAATGTACGATACGGTTGGTAGAGAATCCCTTTTTGGTGGTTAATTTGCGCGAAAAGTTTTAATAGGATAAGTTGTAAAATCTTAAACTTTGTGAAACGTGAGAAAAGTACAAAAGTGTGCTGAGTGCATGATGCACGATCGAAAGGACCAACCACAGGGAGCTAATTTCGAATGCACCGCGACACATCACGGCTGCAGAAGTGCAGCAGCATCAGGTCGATCGCGATTTTCACGGAACTGAAGCAAACCAGTAACCAGTTTTGAAATGTTGATGTAATTAAACTGCACGAAACAACGTTGCCACGGAACATATAAAAATCTCGCTTCCGATATCGGTCTCCAATAGCGCATAATTTACGGTCTCGTCGATGTTGCTAAATGTAGCGAAATGTGCATTCTGTTCACCGACCGCACGGCTGGTGGTTACACTAAAATATGGCAACCCGAGCTGTCGGTGTAAATGCATTAACACACAATATGTGCATTATGATGCACACTGCATAATAAATTAAACCATCCCATCCGGTGGTCACGGGCGGCGGCGAAAAACCGATTCCGGCAAATGTATCACCGCGGGCGTAGATGCACAAATTACGGTTGGCCATAGTTGTTTTTGGGATGCGGTTGTGCCGCTTCCCAACTCTATGAAATTTAGGGAGCACACATTTCGTTTGTGCGCGAGATCGAATTAAATTCGAAATTGTGACGAAATACTTTTCAAACGGCTAGGAGATGGAAACAAGGTCGAACCTATATCTAGTTCTGAATTAATATTCCTAACAATTACCGGCACGAGGGCCTCTGGGAATCGATTTTTTCCTCTGCACAATCGATCGCATCAGCGTTTCCCACGGGGCCGTGAGTATAAAAACAGTGCGGCAATAACTTTAACGCACATCCGAGGCATCAAACTCCCCTCCGGCGATAGATAGACAGACTGACCGAGAGTTGGAAAAATCCCATAGACCATCGGAATCTTCGCCAAATCACCGCGATGGAGCTGCGAGACTTTCGAGAGTGAAAAACGCTTCAATTAAGCTAAAAGGGATCACACGCGCGAGCATACATCCGGTGTGGCACGGTTGGTCAGAATCTGCCAGCCTATCGTCGTCCTGTCGGTTCACTCCTCCACCAGAGCTATGTGGTCCGAAGTAGCTACTAAATAAATCAGCGGGCACGGTTGGAACTCAGAGACGAGCGGGGAAAGAACAAAAAGAAGAGAAGGAGAAAAAAAAACGCAGATCCGATCCACCCAACGTGGATGTGGTACCGCCTAGTGTGGTCAAATAAATCTTATTAATTGGAATCCCTCGCGCGCCGCACCGAACACACACGGAGCACTTCACGTGATAAGGGCGAACTTTACGTTTTTAATCCCATTTAAAAGCGCCACATTCGAAGAGAACCACGTAGAAGAGAAAGAGAGAGAGAGAGAGAGAGAGCACGCCTCGGGTAATGCGCTGCGTCGGGGTGGAAAATCGGGAAATCAAATCACGCCGGAGCCGTCGGATCGTTCCAGCGTTCCGGCGTTTCATCGCCACCGTCCAGTGTTGTGCCCGGGGCTCGTTCGCAAATGTTCGTCCTTTTTCGTCCGCGCAATGGCCATCCCGGGAAGGTTTATGATAGGAACGCGTGCTTCTCGATGGGCCCGAACCGCACAAAACGAATTAGAATGCCATCGAACGGTGGAGGTAAATGTTTTTTCGGGGATGATTTTTTTCCCGAGATACGGACAATTGTCAAAACTAGCTTTATGGTTTGGCAAAGCGCAGCGCTGCTGCCGTGTTTTTTTTTTCATCTTGTCAGGAACTCCTAATGGAAATGGATGCATTCGCGAAGGTTGTGCTTCATGCGAACTCGCATCGGTACATCGAGGAAATTTGATCAAATTTTAGTTAAGGGTTATATCGTGTTTGGTTTCAGTTTCTTTTCAATCTCTGGCGATGAGAATAATGTTCTTTGCGACGATTGCTCATCGTTTTGGTGCAACTAATTGACATAGAGATGTTTGATTTCACAACATAAATAACATCATTTAACTCTATGCTTTGTGGGAAATAAATTCCCTGTTCTTAAAGCCCCATTGCGGGGGGGGTTGCAATTATGATAATTCATTCGTAGGAAAAGTGTCAAACGATGGGTAAACGAGCGATAAAAAAATATTCGAAAAACAAAAAAACACACACACACATGTGTCAAAAAGGGGACTTTCAATAATTACGATTGATTAAAAATTAAAACGAACCAATTGATGTAATTGCACTGAATGCATGTAACATCTCTTCGCGGGAAACGCGCAAAGACAAACCGTAGCAAAACATTCCAAACATTTCCCTTTGTAGTTTGGCAGACTGGCAACAGGTGTAATTCCGCCAATACGCCGCTGGTACACCGGAACATATTACACGCCGATAATTATGCCGCTACGCTGCAGCAGCAAAACATCAAACGGCACCCAATATGCCCTCGGGTCGGATGTCTTTTGTCCCGCGTTGTTTCGTTATCGGAGCGCGGGCGAGTGAAATTTCGAGCTGGAATTCATGTTTCACACACCGACCGGGTCCACTCTCCCCACAGGGGCCAGTTTGATCTTGCTCCCGACCCCTGCAACATCACATTTATCGGTACGAAATATCGGTACCCGAATTACAGCACACCACGCGAATCGTTTCGGGGCGGCATCTGATGTGGCTCTGTGGTGAAGCACACACTGCACAATATTGTGGCAGCACGAATCGGCAACACGCAGCAAATCATTAGTATTGCGCGAGCAAAATCGTTTTCCCGGCACGGTTATGTTGGTGCGTGGGTTGGGGTGCCCAAATGCTTCGCGTGCTGCCGTTGTCATCTAATTTCCTTCGTTTCGGTCACCACCGGTTGCGGGAATTGGGACCAAACGCTAGCCCAGCTTCTCGTGGTGGCGAGATAAAAGCAGAGTGGCAGAATGGTTTCGCTTCTCTGCTTATGGGTGTCATATTTATGCACTTGTCATTGACACGGGGTGGCACACCGGGTCGGTTGGGAGTGGTGTCTGAACTGCACGACGTGGACGTGGCCCCTTAACTGGCAAGCCATTGGAGACAGACCTGCAGTGGGAACATCATCAGAAGCATATCAAAGCACTTTAAAACGACCGCTTTCACTTATCGCTCGGTACATTTGTAGTGCCGTTTCGGTACTGTCCTGAGCGAATGGACGTCCCGAGCTTAGCTCGAAGTTCTTCGTTCGTTTGTGAGGCAGAAAATTGCCAACCCGTCCGATGCCGGCTCGGTGCGACATAACGATCACCATTGACATTATGGTTTTGCTGCTGGCCTACATCATGCAGAAATCTACCCCGTGGCCCTGGGCGTCCTTCCAGCTTTCCTTGCGCTGCTCATCGACAGCTTCATCCAACAGCTCAGCCTTTCGAAAGAAGCAGCATATGCCAGCGGAAAAGCCTGACCTCTTGTGCATGTCTTCCATTTTGCCGTGTTCCCCGACCATTGGTTTTGATTCCAATCTGTACCGTGCTGATCGGATGCCCTGTGTGTCTCTTTCCATCGGTGGTGCTCATCGCCGACTGGGTCGTTTAGAATAAATATTTGATCCATGTGTGTGTGGGTGTGTGTGTGGAAGAGATGTGTAGAAATGGAATGGAAAAATAATTACTGCTTTAAAATCTCTCACCCCTTTGCTTGGTCGGTGTGTGTAAATAATCGACACACCGAGCCCTTCTTCATCGCTTGTGTGTGTGGTCATGTGTACGATGCCACGATGTTTATCAGTCGCACCATCTCACAACGGTTGCCTGCCGGGATGAAAGTGAAACATTTTTATAAGATTTTGGTCAAACGATTACAACTCTGAGGGGGAAACACTTGGAAAAAAGGCAAACAGGTTGAGTGAAAAAAAGCATTCTTTTGAATTTATTTATGCAGCGTGTGTACGAATTCAACTATTAATTTAAAGCTGCAATTGTAGAAAGCTAAGTATTTTCTGGCTGTGTGAATATTTTCCCTAATAGTATTAGCAAGTTGCTCTATTTTAACAATCAATTTTTTGCCATCAAACGCTTAACTGTTTGCCTAAAAACAGGCGTAATTTATCAAAAGACGCGTAATTTTCCACCCGTTAATTGCTCTCGTGGTGCCCACTGTGCATAGGAGACGTATCCCGTGTTTGGTAAGAGCTCGAGCATGTCCAAGCAACGGCAGGATGCGTTCGAAGAACGAAGCAACTCCATGACGGACGCTAGAAAGGTTCTGTAATCGTAAGACGAACGAGTGTTTGCTCATCGAGCTTTCCACCAGGACGAAGTGTGGCTCAAATTTTCCCGTAGCAGTCTGTTCCAATCGTTCCGGAGCTCGCATTCCAATTCATCGGTGAAGTGGAACTGGTCAAAAGGGAGAGAAAAACGACGGCTCAAAGGAATCTCTGTCGGAGATTTGCATTTTTGTGCCGGGTGCGTTCGAACGGTGTGGAGATGAAACGGTGTCTAGCTCAACGGTGGAATATCCTTCGGGAACGTGCGCATGTCGCAGGTGGCGAGTGGATGCACATTTTGCATCGAGGCCATAAATATTTATCCCCCCGCGTGTTGGCGCATGTTGTGTATGCAAAATAAAAAGTGGCATCCGGTAAGCCGGGAGGTATACTGCCATATCCCATGCGTCGTATCCCAGGCACGCAATCATACGTGAGCTGGTGCACGATTCGAAACTTTTGATCTCATTGGACGCGATCAACCGCATCCATCGCAACGGGCACGGGCTGTGGTACAGTTGCACTTGCATTTCATTAAAGCGCAGAGATCTCGGGGGAAAATTCTAAACCGGTATCGGATGAAAAAGAAAACCATTAGCTGTGGGTTTCTAATTGTGGGTTTTCCCTTTCGATGTGTGTTTATTTCATATGAATTACGCCTCGAGCGATATATTGGAGATGATTAAAATGGCTGGCGATGAATGCGTGATGAAAAGTTGTATGTATTTCTTTGTCACTTTTTCATTATCGAAAACTCGTCTCCATTTGCTATGGTTTTCCCTTTCCTAGAACGCATTTTTATGTGGCGAACTAAGGCTAATCAAAACTAACTCAACAATTCTATATTGACTGTCGCTACGAAATGTGTACAATTTGCGAAACGACTTCGAACGCTTGAACTGCAAGCCTCCCGAAATTAGGTCCCATTTCACGCAAATATGACAACGGGAAATCAACATCGAGGATGAATGCGAGAGTGGCGCGGATATTCATTTCCCTTCCCAGATCGTTTTTCTTCCGCTTCGATTCGTATCAAGAATTGGGATCAATTAAGCGTTTCCAGCATCGAGCGCAAGCGAATCCATTCCCATACTTCCTGACGTCTCGCTGGGGATGAAATTAAAATTTACATTACCCCAAACAAACTCCAGCCCGAGATGGTGGTTTTTCACGAGCAAATAACACTTAAGTCTTGCCACCAATAACGACGTTGATTATGTTGCCAGCTTTGCTCTCCGTGGAATGTGCGAGTGTGTGTGGCTGTACTATCACCAGAACCGAAGGAAAACGAATCGAACCATGAATGTAAATGCGACAAAGCCATTCCAGCGACATAAAATGTAACGTAGTTTTCCCGACCATCGCAAAGTCGTTCCCAGCTGCTCCCAATCGGGTGCGAGGACGATCCCCGTTTGTTCGTGAATTCGTGTCCCGTCTAATCCGCCGTTGCTGTACGGCGATATGGGGTGCGTGCAAGAGACGCCACCGTTTGGAGGATACTTTATCTACTCTCAGAAATGGTGACACTCAGCAGCGGGGGCTCGTGTTGTACATGCGATTTGCTTCCGGTGGGTGGGTGAAGTTTGGGCGCATTCCTAGCTCGGTTAGCCACACCGCTGTGGCTGTGGGAAAAATGTGTCCGCGTCCTCGCTCGTAGCCGTAGGTCAGCCAATCACACGCTGGCCACGCATCGCACGATCCGGGTGACGGGAATGCATCGTAAATCAAGCTGCATCTGAAGCCCCGTAGACCGTCGAGCGTGATAAAGCGGAGCGCTTTCGAGATTGATGCCATCATGAGGAATGTGACGTCCAGCGAGATGCTTGATCTGAATCCGGAGCGTTCTTGGGATCGAGTACGCCGCTAGAATAAAACAACCCTTCGGTCGTGCTTGCCGGAGAATTATTATTTGTTTCGTGCCGAGTTATGCGACACAGTGCGCTTGGACGTGGGCGAACCAAACCACGTTCGGGAAGGATCCGCTCAGTGGAAAGTTGCGGAATCTAGGATGCAGCGATAAAAATATGACAGCGTGCGGGTGGCCAAGAAAATGGAGCCAACCCGCTGGGAGAGCGTGACGCGGAAAGACGAAACTGTCGCAAAGCCTGCGGGATGTTGGATGGCTTGTTTCTTCAATAATTCTTTCCCATCCGTGCCACGTACCGCCTGCGGTCGCTGCGATTCATCTTTCAGTGGCTGGGCGAGCGAAGTTGGGGAAACGTTGACGGGAAGGACGTTAGGGACTGTTTGGGAGAGCCCTTGGCTCGATGGCGCTCGTTGAAAGTTTGACCAAAGTTAATGAAACGAGCGAATGAAAAGCAATCGCCTGGAACGGTCATTTCGAGCTGTGTAACTTAATTTAGATTGCCTACGCCTGGGCTCGAGTTTGCTTTCTCGGGTTTTTTTTTATGTCATGCTTTCTTCTTATGCTCGCCCGCTGGAAGTGTACAGAAAAGTTCTCTGCAAATAGTATCTTCAGCTTCGTTAGATGATTATTTATACTGAAGGAGGAGATTTCTTTTTTTTTTGTATATTTATTTGTCTTGATTTCAGACTACACTCCGCTTGGGGCTTGAATAGGCGTGGAGTTGTTTATGAAATTGCAATATTGACTACTGCATGGAAAGAACGAAGAAAAAAGAACAGTTCAGTGGTGTTCAAAAGCACATCGTAATAGTACCATGCTGGGGTATAGTGTATTTTGAGCTGTAAGTTTTGTTTCGTTTATGACCGTGCCATTGTAAAATATGAACGAGACTTTGAAAACTAGTAAAATTCATGAACGAGAATGTTAATGAATTATTTTCTAACACGTTTCGTCCGTGCATGGATGCGATCAAGATAAAAAACCCCGGTTGTATGGTAATCCGTCCGGCACTTAGCAACGGGTGTATTTTATAAATCTTTAAAAAAGAACAACAAAAAAAGAAAAGAATTAAATTAAAGCAACACCATGTGCCACAAGAGTGCACAATGCGCGTTGAAAAGAAAAAAAAGGAGGCCGTTTTAAACGTTAATGAAAATCAACGTACGCAGAAACGCAGCAGGCCGACGCGCGCAGTGCAACAACAACAACAAAAAATGGACGCAAATGTTATCTGCTGGGGTTTTCCGGATGTCAATGCTGTGCGGTGGAACGAGGATCGAAAGGAAAATAAAATTAACTAACGACACTCATATGGTCCCAAATAAAAATCCACTTACCGGACCGTGGCCACTAGAGGTGAAGAGCTAGGTTTTTGTGCGGAGTGCGAAAATAAATTTTTAATTGAATTTCTGACAAATAAGCCGGAAAAGTGTCAAGAGGACGGAAAAACCGCCCCAACCACATGGTGCCACTAATGCGATGGGCTCCTGTGAAAATTATCAGCCGTTAGAAAGTGGCCGCCGGTGGAGGGTGCCACTGTTAGATGGCAAGGAAAGTGCGCGCGACGAGAAAGGAAAGCTGGAAAAGCGCGGCTCGAGTGGCTAGAAAGAGTTTTTACGGGGAGTTTCGCTTCTTTTTTTTGGTGCTTTGCCTCCCGCCCGGAAACGTGGCACAAAAAAATTTGCTGCTAAAATTTGGTCAAACACGGCCACTTTGTTACCCATTAGGGCGTGACGGTTTCGCTAGCCGATGTCAGCGAAGCGGCGGTGTTCTTTCGATGAGTTAAACCGCAGCAGCCAGAGCGGCGGCTTATGATCTCCAGCAAAATGATAATACGCTTCCGACCACGACGACGGACGGTTTCCTTCCGACGTCAGGTTTCCCGAGGCTGGTCGGGCTGAACCACTCGAACCGTGCTTGCGGAAATTTGTTTCATTTAATCGGACTCCTGCCGAAACTTTTGTCTGACGCGTCGCAAACGGTTTTGGCCCCTCGGTTTGGGTTCCGTTTCGTTCTGTGCGGATGGAAAGCGGCTGGATAAGCTTTTCCATCGAGTGAAATTAGCCGGCAGTGTGGTATGTCGAAGCGCAAGAAAACGTGGACACGATAAGAATATGCGAAGAATGGCAAAAAAACGAAACGAAAGTCTTCGAGCGGCATTTTGGAGTGTTTCGTCTCGTGTACGGCTCCTCAAACCGGACTTGATGGCAAACTTTTGAAGCGGTTTTGGTTCCACCAAGTTGCGGCAAATTTTTCGATCGACTCAACTACGAAATGATGATGTCCTGTCATCTGTTAAGGTATGGCGAACCGGTATAGTGTGCGATGGCACGGTTAAGAAAGGCCAACAATAAATAACTCTTAGTTTTTGAGTTGGATTATCTGTGAAGGAGATACGAACTAATACACGCACTACTAAAATACGTCAAATGGTGGCTTGGTTACATAACTAGTAAGGATCGTTCTTAGTGGATGTTTTTTTTTTGGTTCGAAAAAAAAATGATACTCATTCGCAAACAGCCTTCAAGGGGTAGTTAATATTCAAAACCGAATGCTTTAAAAGTACCACTCCACGTACTCGAATTAGCAGTCGTTTCGGCTTACTCAAGCATAAAACAACAACGGACCCCAATCCAATGTTTACCGTCCTTTCCCGACGAGTGGAGAGCAGCTTCGGTAACTAACGGCAAAAAGAGGGAAAAACCTTTGTTTTTTTTTCTCACTCGTACGCGCGTTTACTCGCACTGGTCGGTTTTCCTGGAAGCTATCAATTTCGCTACACTCCCCCGAACATCGGATCGAATTAGCACGACCTTCGTTAGCTTACACTTTTTCTTCTTCCACCTGACCTACCTTTAAACGTTTGCAGCGCACTGTAAATATTCAAATTCAGCACTGGCCGTTTCGGGTGGGTTCGAAATACACCCCCAAAATACCGTGCGCCATTTTGCGCACGAAACGGAAGGTGGACCATCATCTCTGGCCGTCCGATTTGGGTACGGTTTGGCACAACCTATTTCACTATCTCGTTCTCTTCGTTGCCTTTCGCTTCTTCTCAGATACACACATACAGGCCCGAGCGCTTTAGAACGAAGAGGCTAATTTATTTCTCAAATATCAACTTTCCCATTCCGATTGGCATCGTGGCACAGATAACGGAGACCGATGATGCCGGACGGTAATTCGACGATGGGCCGCGGTACCGGAGCCCGGGGTTTTGCCTCTCGAAAAATTTCCCTTCCGTGCAGGCGTTCGGGCGGAAGCTTCCCGGGATCGTCCCCCGTCTCGGTTGATTTTTTTCTCTGATTTCGTCAATTTTTCACGGTTCGCTAGCAATCGGATTTCGAGCCGTGCTAAAAAGGTGCCAGCGGCAGCAAACCGGTCACGGGAACGCTGGCTCGTTTTGGGTACCGTTTTTCGCTACCGGGGATGCTAAATCCCGGAAACGAAACCGGGCATACCAGGGGGTCTTGATTTTGTTACAAAATCACGTCGAATGGTTTCTGCACGCTCACGTCTCGCGCGTTCGTTGGGTGGGCGGTCGGTTCGATGGAAGGGCGAAATTGGCTGGTTTCGAAGGTGAAACTCACCAAAAACGGTCTGACATGGGGGTTGGTAGCCCCGATTGAGCCCCGGGTCGCCGTGGGTGGGTTGCGAATGACTTGTTGGTTAGTTTGATTGCGTGAAAATGTGCGATCAAGAACCCTAATTTACTCCGCACACTAAGCCAAGCGTGCCAGCACGGGAAGGGATGTTATGGATGAGAGTTCTTTTTGCGTTATTTACGTATCAAATCAATCATGCGTGTTTTATCGACGCGGTAGAACGATAAACCGGCACGGAACGGATGTAAATGTCCTCGAGAGGGGTGAGCATTTGCACCGAAACGGAAATGGAATCCCTTTTTGCCGTTGCTCATCCCACGCCGCGTAATCAACGTCACCGACCAGCGAGGCTCACAAACGGCTCTTTAAGCTTAATTGCACATGTTGCGATTGGAATATTTAAATGCTCCAGTTGCCCGGGAGTGATGGTCGATTTGATTGCGGAAACGTGAAAGTGATTTGTATCGGCCGGAATCGGGAAGTAACACGGCAGCATGGCGATATATTTTGCGATATTTATTCAATCATTTAGTTCCTTCGCTTCCGGCTAGCGGGCGTTAGTTAAAGCTTAAATTTAGGCACTCTCTTTGTAGCTGGAGGCAGGAAGCTCTTCAAACATGGTGTAAATGATGAAACGTACATCAAAGGACGAGGGTTTGTTTGCTTTATCAACGTTTCGCGCAGTCACTGGCTATATCGGGACCGTCGGGAAGCACGTGTAGGCAATGGCAATCGGATTGGATTCGTTTGACTTTTGCTTACGAGATTCTTGGAGCTTGTTGTGACTTACTTAGAAGTTCGTCAAATGTTCGAGAATTTGAGGCGATAATTTTTACTAAGAAGCAGACAGAGGAGTGGTTCTATTTCCAGAGCCGATGTTTCTAGCGATATTTTCTCCCAATGTCTGTAGGACGCAATACATCATAGCGACGGATGGAATGTGTTTGGTCGAAGGGCATCGTGTTTGTATCGTACATCGTTTGCAATAATCAGGAAGAGAATTTTTGACCCACTTCTGTAAGGTGAAATATGATTGTAATCCATCCAAGAACTCCATTTCTTATGTATTCTTCAAACGCCATATATATCGTTGGAAATTTAGATGGTTTTTCTATGAATCCATTTTTGGATATTAAGTATGTCGTATGCTAAGCAAAAACTACAAAATAAACATGTGTCTTCGCACAATGATGTCCCAAATTTCATCCTTAGAATGAACAAGGAGCATAACATAAGCATGGCTATTCACGCGGTGCGCATGCCTATGCGCATGTTCGCATGATTTCTCACTATGGTCAATAGCAACGTTAGTTCATCTACCCAGCCCAAGCATGAACCAACATACACAGGATCATGATTGGTTTGCAAAAATGAACTGTTGTTGCCGTACTATTTATTATGTTTATTATGTTGAAATTTATGTTTAAGCTTCAATGGAAAAGCATTCTAGAAAACATAAATATTTCTAAAAATATCTTTAACCGTCACGTCAATCTGTTGAGAGAAAAATAATTGCCTTCGGGAGGTTAACGGTTCAAGCAGTTCATTCCCCAATCCATGCCTAGTTCACCTATTGAGGAGGTGGAAAACTTATGCGCATGGTCGTGAATGATCCAATGGCGGTTCATTTCAAATTATTAACCATGGTCATGAATGTGGATATCTTATCGGAAACGGATTCATTCAAATGTTCACTCAATCAGGAATCAGCATTTTCCAAACTTTTGCAGGGATAGCCAAAGACAGTGAGTGAACCATTGCTATTCCCTGATGCTCGTGAACTTCCATTCCGTACGGAAAGCTTTGTCGGTTTTGCGCATGATCAAGCGTGAATTGCTTCATATTTGAATCATTTGAATGAATTTCTATTATACCGATTGGAAAAGCATATTCATTATAGTGAATATGTTTATAAACGTTATAAGTTTTAAGATCTATTTTTGAAGAAGAAAGATATTGAATTGTTACAAAGGATTAATTAAACTACACTCCAATTTCAAGAGTCAATGCTTCAATCATCAGTTTGTTCTGCTACGTAGCTAAATAATCTCCATTAAAATGCTTGCAACAAATGTGCGGCTCTCTCATTTCTCAGACGATATACCCGCGATCAAATGCATCAGCAATGGTAGCATATAATTACGTCGCACAGCAAAGAAGTAAATTAGATGGTTCCACTTATTTTCGGATGCAAATTTATTCACCCGAGCGTAGCAAAGCTATCTCGAAGACGTTGTGACAGTGCAGTTGCAGTGCGGTTGCGAGATGAACATCGTATCTTGGTTAACGAAGATTATCGTTCTGTCAGATGGCGCTACGTCCCCGATTGCGATGTGCATTTTGAGCGCTGATCAAACGTTACTGGCGAGCAAAAAGTAAGCCAACTCCCCACGATCCCATTAAGAGCTGGATCAAGATAGACCGACGGGGCCAACTGTTCGCCCGTTGGCATGTGTCTCGGAATGTCAAAGCTCACCCGGTCAGTGCAGCTCACTGAAACGACGTCCCGACGGTCGACCATACGCTTGCAGACGTAGCTCGATGCACAGACAGATTGATACTGCTTTCGTTTTTAGCCCCCAAACAACCCGGGACCAACGTTCGAACCCATCCCAGACGCCGTGTTCGGTGGCTGCACTGGTGGCCGCACCACGGGTACCGAGCCTGCCGTGCTTCGGTTAACAGCCATGTTTTCGCAAATATTATAATCCCAAATCTCCCCGCAAACATAAACTAAGTTCATCGGGTACGTTTCGATGGAAAACCGCGCGCGTAAACCAGCCCCTGCGCCACCGAGGCCACCCGCCCAAGGCCATCGCTAGGCTACCTTGCTGTGGCTTTCGGTCGGAGTGCGGTGAAGCTTGCCTCAAACGTGCCACCCACCGGGAGGACAAGGACAAAAGAGAGAGAGAGAGAGAGAGAGAGAGAGAGAGAGAGAGAGAGAGAGAGAGAGTAACAGAAATGAGTTCACATTCCAGTGGCAGGAATCAGTGTGCTCTCGAGTCAGGACACCTCTGAATTCGACTCCACTACCTCCGAAAACCCCGACCGCAATGTTATGCGTAAGAGTTACTGGCTTGTTGTGCAGGTGGCACGCGGTTCACTCGGTCGGGGAAGGGCCACTGGCCAGGGTGGGCTGCAAAAGTAACCACCTCACCGATCCCACCCCCAACTTGAAGGTGGGGGCCCGAGTAATCTGGCCAAGGGCATTGACTTTAATTCGCAGTCGAATCGGAGAATGTTTAGTTAAACTTCATGGGCCATTGTGCTTTGTTTATGTTACCGCTCGTCCGCAATGTGGATCGGCTTCCATCGTAGGGATGTCCTCGAAGTTAGGGAGGTGGGTTTTGGTGTCATTTTTTGTTTTTCCCCCAACCGTAAGTGCTTCGATCGCTGTTCAGCTGTTGCCGACGCGGGGAACGCTGTAAACGTAGCGCAGGATAATCGCGGCGTATGTAACAGGAAAACGGGCATGCATATTTATGCGTTCCTTTGCATTTAGAGTGCTTCGGGATTATTTTAACCCGTTCGTTCGCTAGCGGGAGCTTTGAAGAAAACATATTTTTACGCGATAAGAACTAACTATGCCAGCTAGTGGATGGATGTGGGCCATTCGTGAGTAATACGATTTTTTTTTCTAAATTCCTTTTGAAGCAGCCTTATCAAATCAATTGCACAATGACGCGAAAGACGCGCCTTCCGGGCACTGTAGCTTCTGGTCTAGTAAAGCGGTTGCGATCGACACGACACGCCGGAGAAGGTGGAATTAAATTTCCTCCTCCATTGGCACCCATTTTCGTTTTTAAGCGCAACGATAAAAAGTTGTTCTCAAAACGCGCGTCCCAACCCAACCGTCCGGCTCGTCCCGGTCTGCATTGTATCATAATTACACGTTTACAGCTTAATGCAGGAAGTTTACATTTGTCGTGATGCTAAATCGCCGTTTTATATTCGCTCGGCAATAATGGGCCGCATTAGCCGGGCTCGGTACTTTCCTGCGCAACTTTCAACATTAAACGCGAGCACCGATCACAGGGTGGATCCGGTGGGTGGTCGCGAAGGAGGGATTGAAATGCTCTGGAAGCCAGCTAGCCATCAAGGAAGAGAGAGAGAGAGAGAGAGAGAGAGAGAGAGAGAGAGAGAACGAGAACTACGGGACAGCGAATTTTCTTTACGACACGCTGTCGCACCCATCCCAAGCTCGGCTTGTGGCTCGAGGACGAGCCCGGGTACGGGATTAAAAAGGATATTCAAGGAGTGCCGGGCAGCATCGCAGTGCTGGCTCTCCTCGAGAGTGCCACCCCTAAGACTGGTGGCTGTTTCAAGTGAATGAAAATGAAAAGCAAAAGAAAACAGCAACAAGGAAACAAAGAAACGAAAAGAAAAAAATAACAGAAGCACAACACGTTCGGGATGGAAGCGAAATGGAGGCAAAATAAATTTTATTTCCGAAACGTATGTGCATCCGAAAACTCATTTATTTTTATGTCTTCACGCTTTACGATACAAGCTTAGCATAACGTGTGATAGGAGCGAGCAGTTGCGGGCCGCATTGTGCATCGGAGCGGCCAGATTTGGTTGGTGCCAGCAACAGGGCCACCATCTGGGCTGTGGGGCCAGCTGAAGGACACCACGGGTGACAGATTTCTACATTTGTGAAATGTGAAAGTGTTTTGTATGTGGAAAGTGTGGAAAGTGGCCTTTTTTTTTCCTTCACCTGCCAGCTGCGTTCCGGGTGCAGCTCCACGTGGCCAGCTTTTGCACTAATACGCCGTAATGACATCGTTCACGATGTGTGAGTGCTTTCTTTGAGCCTCTCGACGACGTCCAACATCGGTTACGGTTGTGAGTGGTCGTTGGGTGGGAGGACATTTTATGCTTAGCTTCCTCCCTCAAGTGTTGTTGCTGTATCACCCGTCGTCGTTTGGTCGCCAGCCGTCTCACGATGTCGTAAAACAATCGTTTTACAGAGCCTTTATTGGGACCCGGGGGTGTCCGGAAATGTCGGGGGTGGCTTTTTTGCCACTCCCCGACCACTTTTATGTGGCGTTGAGTTGTTTAGCGATGCTGCGTTCAGCTGCGTTACGCCCAACAGCTACGCGAGGGGACAAATTGAAATGAATCCCGAATGGCGGATTTTTGTTTTTACGGGTATGCTAATTCACGTCACATTCCGTCCCATGCCCAAGCGATCGGGCTGCTTCCCGTGGGCGTTGGTGGTTCGGGTGGGCACATGAGCGAAGCAAACCCCGATGAGGGTGGCATTTTTTGGGTCATTTTTGAGGTGCGCATTCGAGGTTCCATTTCGCGGTGTTCGCCACCACCCGGAACATGGAACGCCCTGTCGGTGAGTGCCGAAATGGTGGGAAAAATCCGAGACGCGTAAGCCACAAGACCGATGGGCGTAAAATATATCTACCGAGCGGTCCTTTCGGTTTCGGGCCGGAATTAGCCACCGGAACGTCAACGCCAGCGGTCTCGAGAGGCGCAAGACGGCGTCTTGAAGCGTTTAGACCGGGCGCACTTAAGCGCTTCGCTTTTCTTACGACCGAACTGAAGCGATTGTGATTTTCCTCCGCGCCGTCATCATCGTGGGGGGAAAAAGGAAAATGAGGCATTTCCATCCAAATGGTGCGCTTTTCGTAAGGACCCCTTTTTTTGCGTTGCTTGCAGCCTTGCTTGCCTCACGCACAGCTCCGGGCACCACCCGCACGAGCAAATGGAGTAGCGTTTTACGGGCCTTTTCTTTTATGGATCTCATCGTAAACCATAAACATGATAAACTAGCACTCATCGCGTTCGAGGGCTCATCCGCGAGCAAAAGGATTTCCTCGGGACCCGGTGCGAACGGCAGCGTGGCACCAACACCACTCGCTTCGCTGCTCTGCTGATGTGCCATGCTGAGGACGCCGTGGAGTTTTGTGTGTGCATGTGTTTGTTGGTGCGTTTGTGCATAATAAAACCGACCGAATCGGTGGCGTTATCGCTCTAGTTGATAATTTTCGTCTGAATGCATAATGAATGGAATCTTATTATTAAATCATCGTCATTTGAAAGCACCATAAACAATTCTGTGGGGCTGCTTTCACGGAACAGCTAGAAGCGCTTGCCAAAGTGAAGGTGCATTTGAGCTGGCGTGCACTTTCCAGACTGCACACGACTGCAAAGTGTATTCGTCAATGTCGCAATGGGCAAACGCGAGGAGTCGATAAATTGCGGCGCAGTGTGTTGAGCTTGCGTGAGAACGCCGAGAAAGAGTTGTAGTAGTGGGCAATGGCATCATAAACGCGCGGGAAAATCCTTCACGAGCGCATGCTGCCGTATGCTGTGTTAGTGGATCGTAAAGAAATCATCCGCGGGCCAGCGTGGAGATTGCTGTGTGAAATTGCTTTACGATACCGGCGCCCAATGTTGATTGCCAGTAAAACCGAGGAACGTACCTACTCACTCAGGATGCCGCAAGGGAAACATAATATGGAGGGAAAGAATATGTTATGGCTTTTTTGTTTTGGGGCCACTTATCGGGAAATAACGGCCTGGTGTACTTAGTTGATCATTCATTTGTTTAAAACCATCAACAATTGCAATCATGAAGGGGATTTTTTCACCTCTTCAACCAGCACATTCACGAAGAAGGTAGCGAAATGTAATTAACGCCGGGATTAATCGTCATAATTCCATTAAAGCGTTAGTCAGCACGTGAAAGTGTTGCGCTGTGTTAAGGGCGAAAAACGATCCATTGGCAGCAAATTTATGAAACAATAGTCACTTGCTTAATTACATTCCCAGCATTCCATTTGGTCGTGATTTATGATTGCGGTCGGTAGCCAGTGGCCAGTGCGTACATCGGCTGCAAGGGGCATGAGCCTTTGGCGAGAGCCGATCCGAGTAATTTAACATAGGAAATCGATCAATCATGGCTACGGGGATTAGATTTTATTTGTGCCGCTCTTATCGGACCCAGACGAGGCTCGTCGACAAACGTTCACTCGTGGTTACGAATCATCGACGTGCCGTCTTTGCCGTTGGAGCATCTTGCAGTACGGTGCTAATGGTTCACTTTGAGCCATTAATGCACATCAGGCCAGCTGGTGAAGGGGTTTGGCGTTGAATCTCGAGATAATGTGATTTATTTCGCACTCATCTTTTAGATCGAAAGCAAACAAACGGAGTCGAAGCAAAAAAAAAAAAAGTAAATTAAAACAGCTCTCCACAGCAGCACAATCGGAAGAGAGCCAAAACGGATGATGTTCGGTGAATCGCTCGAAACATGCTCTTTCCCGAACGAACGAAGCGTGAGCAGACAAAGTGCACAATAAATTCCATCCCCGTCGGGCCAACCTGAGGATGGTGGAAGTTTAATAATTTGATCTGGTGAAATCAATAAATTTCAATTTTCAATATTGCTCCGGCACGGTTGCAGCTCGACCGAATGCTTCGTCGGTCTGGTTTGTGTAAAAGTTTTGCTCAAGGTTCATATATTATTTTCCTTAACCCTCCAGTTCGGTGGCTGTTTTGGCGAATGAAAATGGCGAACGAACAAACAGCGCGCAGTGGTAAAGAGCAACAACGGCGAACGGCTCCCAACAGCAACAGCATCGAACACGGGGTTTTTCTGGGTTTTAAGGGACGCGAATACGTCAATATTATTGTAGCGTTTCGGTCCGTTTGGGGGCGTTTTTCCCCCCAATCGATCGATTCCGATGGTACATGGGGCTTTGCTTTATTTGATCATGCGAAATTTGATATTCAGCTGTTCCTGTTTTTGCTCCATCTTCGTTTGAGTCACAAAGCTCAATGCACTGGGATACTATTTGGTACACTTAACATCGATGCGTAACCCAAAGGGTCGGAACAAGTACAGCGCGTATGGTTTTCATTAGTAACATGAGCTTTAAATCCGATGTCGAAGAGATAACAAATAAAAAAACTCCGCTACATGCCAACATTCGAAACATGAAACATTGTCGAGAATGCGAAATGTGAAGCATGCCGATCGAATAGCGGATGCATTTTTTTCTTGTTTTGCTTTACCATCTGTTTCATTTCGCCGATTGGCCTAATAGAAATGCACGCGGCATTGGAATTGGATCGTTTGCACATGATACCCGTGAAAAACGCATCCCTTTTCGCATTGTTCATGAGTTTCATTTTCCAGCCACGTTCGACATGCGATTGTGCACACTTGGCGGAGGAAAAATAAATCAAATCTGTTAGCGTACCGGGAAGTGCAACATCGCAGCAACTGAATTGCGATGTAGTACATCCGCTTTTCGGGGATTTCCTCGAATATTATTCTCTCCCTTTGATGCTGTCTTTTTCAGTTTAAAAGAGAATTATTGTAAGTCATTGCAGGCTGTGTCCGATACAGTCGCTTACTGATAATGTAAGTCCTCTGAGAAGTTGATTAACGTAACGGTTTTCAAGCTTGCAGTTTCATATGATGTTCTGGTGCTCGAAACACGACCATGCTTCGTGGTATTTCATAAAAGCTACAAACCACCAGGCGCCTCCATCGGGAAGCCAATAGTCAGCACGGTTGGCGAAAATTTAATTCGATTTAATGCATTTATTTCTGGGCAACTCGAACGATTCTCGAATGAGCTTGAGTCTGCAACCAACCTGTCCCACTCACAATGAAAATCCGAAGGGTGGAGCCTCTAATTGAGCAGTAATTTGATCAAGGGTTGCAAATTTCGCCCGATTCGCGCATCGTACCCGCGGCACTGGGACAGTGGGACTGCTCGCTGAATAACTTGGGCACGAAATTTTATGAGAAATTGTGTGATTTTTAAACAACAACATGTTAATTTATTTCTTTCACATACTCTCTGTTGAATCCTACCCTTTACTGTCACTCACTGATATTGATGGTTAATTCTTTGCCACCTTCAACGTCCTCTGTCTTACAGTGCAACCAACCAACAATTGAAATCGGAATTAAAACCGCGCACAGTGCTTCATTTCATAGCGTGCCCACTATTGGGGTGAATGTGTGTGTGTGTGTGCAGGATTCGACTAGGACGCCGGAATACGAACGCGCCGCGTGACAGGCGAAACTCATGTTTTGTAAATATATCAAACCGTGCACCAAACCCTTCTACAAGCGTTTGCGTACCACGTGGCGGTTGCTGTACGAGCCACAACGCGCACAACGCGCCACTTGTGACAAGTGTCAAACGGATGGCAGCCGTGAAAGGACGTACATGTACACGAGCGCGCTGTGGCGATTCACATTCGATTGAAATTAATGAGAACTCATTAAAATATGCAAATTATGTGTCAATCTCCTGCACCGCGCAATGTTACCACCGGAATGACGCCGTCGTCGCGACAGCTCGTTGCACCGCCGTCTGGCAGAGGTCTTTGACGTCTGGCTTCTCGGGCATGTGGCTAGGGCTAGTGACATGCTCATCCCAATTCTAAACCCATCCCATCGGGAGTGGGATGAGCCGCTTGGGGTCATCGAATGTTCGAAAGTGTTGCAAACTCGCGTGTTCGGTCGGAGGTGCGCACATTGTTTGCAGGTTAGGCGTTCGGCCGCAGATTCGAGCCGCCATTGCGAACGAGGAACGCACATTCACACGCCGCCATTCGAGTGTACACTCCGGTAGCAAACAGCTTTCACACGGACGAAAAGGACGAAAAGGGCGAGAACGTCAGGACGATTGTTTGAGCATCGAGATGCGCGCCAAATGCTGCCTCGAGTCTTTGAATTTCACCGCAGCCAGATCGCACCGGTTGCGTTGCGGCACAAACACTTGACTGCACTTGCACGGTGCATGCTTCCTTGTTTGCATGTATGCAAGGGTGCAGTGGTCTGGGTGCTGGGAATGGCCGCGGATGAACAACCCATCGAGAAGCCTCTCGAGGAGCTGCTCGAGCACGGTGCCATCATCGTCGGTCGGCTCTCGACGGAGCGATGAGCGAGTCGACTTTGAAGTGAAAACGCGGCTTGAAGTGGTGGAAATTATCGTCGGGAGTCGCCATTAGGAACGCTATTGTTATCGTAGCTGGGAAGAGCTCGTGGAGGACGGAAAGCGGCAATCCGAGCACCGGATGATGTCCGCCTGGAGTGCGATTGAATGTTTCAATCATAGTCATCACCAGCGATCGTTCTGCAAGTGAGATCGATCTGACTTTGCTCCGTATTCGGCTGGGGCGAACGAGAAAAGGCATTTGTCCGTTCTTAGTGTACGAGGTTGTTTGAAAGATTGGTTTTTAATTGTAGTACTTTGACTGACAATGGACGAGTTGGATGAGATATCAAGCTATCGGCCAAGCGGAAGAACTCTCAAAAGCATCGATTCTACCTGCAGACAGGTTGTGATCGCATAATATGAGGTCCTATATTGGGAGCCTTTAAGCATTTTCATCGGAATATGGTTGAAATTGTCAGATTGTTGGGTTTAAAATTGTAGCATTAAACCCAAAAAAACTGAATAATTGATCAATCATTTTGTGTTTTAGATCAAATTTCCCGTATACACCAAACCGATCTGAATCATTGTTGTGCACCTTGTATTCGCGGGAATCTAATCACTAATCGTTGATGCTAAAATATCACTCCAGAGACCAAATGTTACAAATTGCAGGCCAAACTCTCCCTACTCTTGTGGCTAATAAATTTGCTACCGTTTCCACATACGATATCATAAAATGATCCTCCCTCTTCCAGGTGCAAACACTCAATGTTGCGAAATTTACATGTAACGTTTTTTTTTTAGGAAACCGAAAGAGTTGGAGAATAATCCGGCTTCCAGCGAAAGGTAAGCAAGTTGTGATAAAAATTTTCTTTCCCATCACATCCCCGATTCATCATTCCCCATGGTATCTGTATTACGAGACCAGATTGTGCTCACTCTAATTGGTTTTATTTAAATGAGCAGAAGTGTGCGCATGTGAGCACGGATGCACGTGCAGAATGGATCAGCAGAAGATTACAAAATAATCGTGTTTTAAAACGAAACGCTCCGCATGCAAAGTTAAGAACGCCCTCGTGCACTCCCGAGCGCGCTCAGTCAGCTGTTTTCGTTGGCTACCGTCGAAGCCAGTTCACCGAACATTATTAATAATTCATGGACATTTCCTGTTACAATCCGTTCTAATTTTATATCGCCTCAAAATGTATCTTCTCCGTCCGTCGAACCGGCTGGGGAACCAGGCAGAAGTGGCTCTGCCGAAGGCGCCCCGAAATCCTGCATCCTTTAGGAGCTCGCCCGCTCGTCCGGCTTGTCGGTAAAAACATGTTAATTACTTTTCATCCATTATGGGGCACTGGCACGCTAAACTACGTTGCCATGCTAGGAATTTTGGGGCCCGGATGCGAAGCCGACAGCCGACAGCTTGGCTTGGCCGAGAATTGGTCCGAGATTAGCTTCAAAACTCGCCGGTGCTCGTGGTTCCGACCATCGGTCAAGCAAATTCCACCGGTACCAGATTTGAAGTGCCCTTTGACCCTGGAATACGGTTGTGCTGTTGTGGGTCGAGGCTCTGAAGCCATGGCCTGAGGCTTGTTCAAATATGTGAGCTTTTGGGGTTCGGCTGAAACAGTAGCTGCTTGTACCGAAAGCAGGAAGCAGGTTTTTATTTTCTTCCCCGCTCTATTGTTTGCTATTACAATGGAGGCACGGTGCGTTGGGTGTTTTCATCATCGGACAGGGTTCGGTGGTTGTTTTACCGGGAAAGTGGAACAATAAAATGCTCTAATTTACGAGCGAAAGGAGTGCATGCTCTGCGTACAAAAAGGGAACAGAAGAAACACGACCGAGCAGGTGGTAAACCGACGATGTGCTAGTGCATTTGAATGGATTTTTATCGGCTTATATGAGTTTAATAATTTAGCACCGTTTCATAATTAGACTTGGGTTGGGTTGCGGGCATCGGAAGGAGCACTGTTGTGTGCAGGGGGCATGTTGTAATTCCTGCGATCAAAAACGAATTTGCTGTTTTCACAGAATAAGATGGTCAATTAGCGTTTCTAGGGTGCATTATCTAGCCGCTCGTACGTATGGAAGACATGTTTCGTGTACGATTTTATCCAACTCTCCCCCCGGCTTTCGGCACGCACGCAGTTCAGGTAAACCCGGATCATCATGTACCTTTTCAAATAAAGCAATTTCCCATAAAAGCGTGTACCGGCCATCGGCTAGAAGCTTCCATCATCAAGCACACCCTAACCGGACGGACCGAAAGGACGTGAAAGGTCCGGCATTCCTCCTACGAACCTTACTCAAGAAATGTGTATCCCTGTATGCCGAGACCGGACCCGGGCACTGGGGGTTCCGTGCGAGCCTAGGATTGCATTAACTTCATTAGAACGAAGCTGCGATGCGTGGGGGCAGCAACGAGGGTGTAAAGTGGACCGGTGCGAATGGACGAAGTTCCGGTGGACGTTGTTTACATATTTATCCAAGGAAAAGATAGCATAAATCATGGCACAAGCGGTGTGATACGGAGCGCCTGATAAAGGTCTCGAGTGAGCACACAGGATAATCGTTCCGGTGCCGGTTTGGGGGTGGTTCTAGTTAAGCGTGGGTGGGTTCGAAGTGCGGTGAAGCGGGCTAGTTTCCGCCTGGTCCGCCCAGTTCGATGGGCCGATAAAACCCGGCCGTGCCCCGGTCGGGATGGAGCGAGCGAGCGACAAGGGACGATGGCTGAGTGATTGCACGATGCGCAATGAATGTCCTATTTATGGGGATTAACTCCTCAGTGCTAAGGCGTCGGCAGTACCGGGTGCCTCGTTGTTGCTTCGTCGACCGGGCCCGTACCCCGGTGCGGGTTGTAAATTAGGGGAGAAAAGCTCGTAAATTAACATTTTTCCATCCCCAATGTTCCAGCCCCGGACCCAGCCCAGGGTCAAGTGGGCCGGAAACTCCGTTTTCAACCCCATCGGAACCGAATCGAAGCAAGTCAATCTTGGGGTTCGGGTTGGGCTTGGCGTTGGGTAAACTTTCCCGTGCAAGACAAAGAGACTACCCACTCGTCCTGGACGGCCGCTTCCGACCGTTCCCGTGCCCTCATAGCCGAGATTGACAAACTGGACGGATACACGAAACCCGACGGGTTCGTAGCTGAAGGGAATGGACCGAGGACACGAATAGCGAGTGGGAGTGTGGAATGGGGGGACCATAGGGCACACACGCACACACGCGTACAACCCACGACCACGAAGGCAAGGGAGTTGAGTTTCGTGCCAATCCGTTTCAGGTGGTTTCACAAGCTTTTCATTCCGAAAACTAACACCCACCGACGTATGAGTTTCTTGGTTTCACGCAAGCTGGAGTGGCAAAGCGAACGCTTGGGTTTTTCGTAAAGAGAGAAAAAGAGAACGGCCCCACAGCCCAGCTGTTCGTGAATTTCGGGAACGGGAGCGGAATAAGCGAACATTTTAATCTGCTTGATTGGTTTGCTTTAAAGTTCACGCTCGGTTCACACCCGCGTCAAAGCAAAGGGCAAGAAGCTATGATCGCGGGATTACTTACACCCACTTGCAGGGGGGGGGGGGGGGGGGAATTGGAAATTATGTTTGGCTTTCGGTGATAATAACCGGCGTAAAGCTGATTATGTTTTCGAGCCACCGGCTTCGGTGATATCGGTTTCGCTCACCTTTGAGCAAACTTTCATTACGCGGTGCCATGTGGGAGCGCGTGCGATGCATGTGCAATTTGGTGTGTGGAAGGAAAATCACGCCCTGAAGCACGTGACGGGTGTCATAAGTCAAAAGCCCATTTTTCTTTTGATAATATCGTACCGGCACCAGGCTACAAACACGTTCTAGAGTTTGGGTTTACATGAAGGGCGTGGGAAATTGGAGCTTTTCCTTTCACGTTTAGTTTCGCCCATTTTTCGGTGAACGTTTTTTGGATGGATTTATCAGTTTAATTTATATCAAATATTAATGGTTGGGGATTCATAGGGGAGCTCGATAGCCGAAACGTTAGCGTGCGGCATAAACACACGATAGTATCGGGATCGAATCTCGTTTGAGCCGCCCCCCGTACGCAGGACTGACTATTCAGCTGTGTGAGTAATTGAAAAGTCATGAAAGCCTTGGCTAAGCGTAGCAAGGTAGGCCATGTCATTCCGACGTGCTCAATTGTGAGCGGCCCAGTAAAGAAGGAGATTAATAGTTGATTGATTATGCACCACGTATAATTATAAAAAGAGATATTCAGTTAAATATCACATCTTTGAAGGTCCTTTTTTAAGGCATTTGAACATAAAAAGATTCTATTACGAGATGTCAAACCGATTTTAATAAAACACTGCGCATGTAGGATGAACTTAATGGAATAATGTATTTTTGGATCTTCCATTTTCCACGTGTTGGAAACGTTTCCACCGCAGGATTTAAGCTGAGGAAAAAGCCGGAAAAGACTAACGCGAAACAAGTACATTTTCACACCGCAAATGTTTGCCCAGGACAAACAGAAATCCTGCTACCATCAACCGTTTCTTAAAGATTCTCAAAGAACGTACGACTTCAAGGCGAGAAAAGCAAACCCACTCCCAGCCATTCCCTCTCGTTCTACCCATCCTCCCACGCCAACGCACACCCCAACCCACAGAAACAGCACAGAAACAAGTACTTCATTATGCCGGCGGCTTTACAACCACTCGATTCAACGACCATCGACGACGCCCTGCCCAGGTACGGGTACTGCGTTTTCCGGAATGCATCCGCCACAAACGCCCCGCAGCGCGTGCCTGCGAGCGGGACAAAACATTATTGAAATGCGCCGCAAAAATTTTGACACCTTTCCGGCGCCATCTCGCCGTCACCTTGCTACCGAAAATCGGAAAACTTTTCCCCTAGCTCGCGGGGGTCGCATTTTTCCGCACTTTCCGGCCGGATTAAACCGAAACGAAGCAATGGCGAAGCTGCCGAGCGGAATGTTTGCTACCGTTGTGTGAGCGTGGGCAGATGGGAGATGAGTTTTTTATGTTTTTCATATTTTGAGTAAAGCTACCAACCAAGAAAAAAAAGCGAAACCTTTGATCCTTCGCGAGCGTTGATGCAGGTGGAAACGTGCTGAAGGCCTTGCACAAACCCGCGCCCATCGGGGAGTGTGGAATTAAAAGCCTATGCAAAACGCGAGCCCCGGCCAAGAATGTGCCGAAGTGATTTGTGGCCTCCCGTGGCCCGGCTCAGTGGGAGAAAAATTTATGCTCCCCAGCTTGAGCTGCTGCTCGGTCGAGTGCGGTGGCCTTGCGTTGGGATGCTCGCTCGTCTGCGGGCGCATTCTTTCGCACTCGCGATGGCGACCGCATCCGGACGAAGCAGCGCAGTACATTTGAGCACGTGCATGCATGTGTGCGTGGCATTAGCATAATGAACATCTCGTATTCTTCCGCAGGATCCATCGCGTGGTGGAAAGCAAGCGAAGAAGACGAAAAAAAGGAGGAACAACTGGTGAATGAACAAGCCCCGGATTCTCTGGTCTCCGGAACTTTGTGGAAGGTACTCGTGAAATCACGTCATTATTACCGGCGGCTTCTTCTCGTTCGGCAGCGCAAATGGGCCGCAGTGCGGAATTTAGCATTCAAGGACCATTCGTGGTGGCGCGAGCATAAGTATAATCTGCTTCCCTTTTTTTTTGTTCCACGTTCACGCTAGCCAGACGCGAGGTATTCTTGCGTGGGGCAAACGCGTGCAGCTACGTGCCAGTAATAGAGCTCGCGTTTGATTTCCCGACACAGCCACGCAGGAAGTCGCGGTGGAAGCGACCCACAGCAAAGATTAAAGCTCACACCGACCGCCTGGTTCGGGTTCGGATGGTATGCGTCGGTGTGGCAACGCTTGCAGTGCAATCCCTTTTTCGGATAGCATTAAATTAAAATTCTTACAAAAATTGTTTCCATCAAGCGAAACAATTTCAATTTCGACAAGAATCATTCCGCCGACCCATTTCGGCCTCCATCAAGCGGCGAAGGCGCGGAATGACAGCTCCCAAGGTTCTGTCGCGTTGGATGGCTGGGTCCGACCCGAGAGGAAGGCTGGGGGCGTCACATTGTTGCCATTTTGGGTGGAAATATTCAAATGAACAAACTTTCCCGCAACCCACGAGTTAACAACCCCTAGGCAGTGGATGCGAAACGGAGAACGGATCCAGTAACTCAGTTAGGCGAAGCTGGACTTGGGCTTGCTGTGGCATGGGCTTTGCAGGGCATTGGGTGGAAATGGTCATGGCCGGTGGAAGTGCAATGTCCTGGGCCGGCGCCGTTTGGTGCAGGGCCGGGGTTTTCCCGGTGTCAATGAAGTATTTCAATCGTGAAAGTAAGCACGACGCCCAAAACGTCGATCAGCCTGGGAGCGTGTCGAACCGAGAACGGAAGCAAACAAAAGTAATTAGGTAGTTGCTTCGATTTGGTATCCGTGGGTGGAATGTGGGCCGATCACCCGGACCATGTCCTCGCTGCCGTCTCTCGCGGAGGCCAATCGGATCGGAACGGAGCGGATTGTTTGCATATTTGCATTGCAGTTTTACAAGTGGTTGAACCAGGGAAAAGTTTTGCAACGCTTCATCGAGCGAAAGCAGCGCTCCGAAATATAGCTAACGAAGAGCATTAAACTATGCTCAAACAGCTGGCCGGCCATTAGAAAATTAAATCATCGTTATTCAATTAAAAGTTGCTTTCGGGAGCGATTAGATCGCTTGTTCAAGTGCCGTGGGCCGTTTCGCTCAAGTTCTGAAATGTAAATCATCGAACACCTAATGCACTGCATTTTAATGCACGTAATAGTTGAAGAAAAAAAACCTCCCCGTTGAAAAGGGCAACAAATAAACATGATAATAAATGTAAAATACTCTCTTCTAATAATGAGACTTCAGTTTCAGCAGCTTCTCGTAAAATAGAGAAATTTCCTCCCATTTTTTGTGTGAATATTTCCCTCCAAATAACACGCCAACTATGTTAGTACATGCGGTGCAACAAGCTTAACCGCGCTTAACATTCCGTTGCTAAGCAAAAACCTAGCGGTGAACTCGAGCTCCCTGCAAACTGCGGCAGATGCCACTTCAGAGCATTACAACACAAGCCGTTCGCAAAGTGCACCGCGCCCGGGGCAACCGGTCGGAACACTTCAATTACACGTGCGGCAATTAATTATGCATCCGATCGCGTTAGTTAGCTGCACGACAAACGGGACCCGGCTAACAGCGCAACATGAAGCTGACATGTACGGTGACAAATCAAAACGGCACTGCATGTTTGCTAGTGGCGAGCTAATTTCCCGCCACTGCCGGAACGCCCAACCGTAGGCCGTAATTTTCCCTCGGCCGGGATTTAACTGGCCTCACCCTTCACAAGTGACGAGGTTCATTGGACATGCAAGCAGAAAGGCGACTATCCACCTTGGCGGCCTATCGGCTGTTCGGGAGTAAGGCACATCGGAAAGGATCCGAACGAACGGAGTCGGAGACCGTGGGGCGATTCTTTCCTTCCGGTCATCTAGGCAATTTGTCATTTTCCCTGATATACTGCCTACTTTCCGATTCATTCGTTCGCCGTTCCCCACCCACGTGGGGTGTTTTTATTGTTTCGTTCGAGCCGGATGCTACTGGCTGGACCTTGCCCTCATCCCACTTGCTATCCTGACGAGTCGGTGTCGCAATAAAACTTTCTCCAGCCCTTGCTTGCTGGTCCAGCCCAAGAAGAAGGACGTTGGGCCGCACGTCGTGCGTTGGCCACTGCATGGAAGCTCGAGTGGATGAAGGGATTTGCACCCAAAGGACACGCGTCCTGGGAGCGACCAGGGTGAAAAGGCGAGTATGCACGGAGTACGGATGCCGTTACTTCGGGTGAAAGTTTTTCCTTCAATTCAATTATGCGGAATTGGCTCATCAATCATCATAAAATCTTCGGAATGTTTAACACTCCTTTTTTATCTCTCCTACTTTCTCGTTGCTTGCTCTATCTCTCTCTCTCTCTCTCTCTCTCTCTCTCTTTCTCTCGCGGGCTTTCTTTCTGTCTTTGCGTTTTTTCTTGCTGCTCAAACAACAACCAGCCAGCTCGGTTTCGTTTGGCCACGACAGGCGGGTTGGCGCTCTCGGAAGCCGGTTCGATTGCTGGTCCTGTTTGTTCATTTTTGCTTTCTCGCACACGCAACACGCGCACCGTGGTGACAAGGGGCCAAGAACCAGGGCGGAGGACTATGAATGGAGAATGTGTCATAAATAAATCATGCCAGCTCTCGGGGCCGTCTGGTGGCCGTGATCGTCCGGAGTAAAGGGAGGCTAAGGACAGATCGAGCTCGCGCCTGGGAAACGGGATGCCTCCGGTCGATGTCGATGAGCCGGAAGTTAGGCTAAGCATGATCCATTGCCACCGGTTGGGAGTCTGACGGCGCCCCCGGGGTAATGGTAATGGCCAGGATGGCTTAACACTCCTCGAGTGTCAGCTCAATCCACGTGGACGACATGAGCACAATGCGGGCATAATTGAACCGTTGTCATGGCACGCTGGGACGAAAAACTGGTCCTGGGCAGCAATCTTCTAGATGGTTTTTTTTTTCAGAAGGCTCAATTGCTATCGATTGCTTCGAAAAATTGTCATCAATTTTGATAAGCAATTGCATGTGAAATAATGATGAGCACTGTTTGAATGATTTTTGAAGGAAACATTTTGCATCCTTGCAGGGACGACATTCAACTTTTTTTGTTATGAGTCCTTTTCGTAGGAATTTTATTCGTTTCTATTAAAAAAAAGGAACGTGGCAAATGTGCCAGTTTCTCGTTGTATAAAAAGACTTCTTAACCTTTTTATTTTTGAAATCACTAACGCTGTAACGGACCTAACTGACCTGACTGCTGCCCATAGTGTGCGTCGTGATAAGCGCTGGCGGGAACCAGACTCCGATGTTTGTCATACTTCAGCGAAGCCATGCTGACAGGAAGACGCAAAAGCTTAACTCCGCTACGCACATTCTGTGACACGGTGACACGCACCCGACGCTTCCAACTTTTCCCGGGACGTGGCCAGCGGGAAAACGCACCGCGGGACCATTCGCATTTCCAATTTCGCCACCGGGGGCTGGTCGTGTACTTGGTTTTCAATTATTTATGAAAGAAATTATCTTTATTTATTATCCTTTGCCACGGAACCGCCACGCGCTTGTTCCGATGGCCTTGCTTTTTCGGATGGATGATGCAATAAATTTACAAAACCGTAATGATTGCTCCTTTTCACTATGGTGCTCTTTTGCTCGCAGCGCGTGTGCTGCTCTCTTTTTCACACGTGCCATCAACCTCTTTCGCATTGTTTACGCCTCCCATCCACCGCCAGCGGGCTATTCTCTAGCGTTGGCCCATTTTGCGACCGAACGGCAGCAAATAACGCGATCATATTGGTTTCGTTACGGCGTGCGGTTGTGGTTTGGCGTAAATTTATTTTCATTAAATATTTTACTCCATGCTGCTGTGTGTCAAGACGTCCGTCGGCGCTCGATTCGGGCAGTTTGTTCCGGTGGGTTCGGCAAGCTGGAATCTTTCTTCCCGCAAGCAGCAAGCGCATCGGGCAGGATGGAAAAGGAAATTGTGGCAAAACGTTCCCGCATCGTGGCAGCGAACCATAACGTTCCGATATGTTCGGTAAAGAACGTTTAATAGGGACGGGTGCTTGCTCTAGGAAAAGCAGCGAGTAAAATCTGATGACTTTTTCAGGTGAAGCTTACATGCATTCCGATAATGGTGCCATGGGAATCGAATGAATGCGAAGGAATTTCGCGTAATAAATCTCTTACCAAAGAACCAGGTAGCTATAGATCATTTTGAAATAGATGGAACAATTTTTGTACCAAATTTATGAGATTACAAGTACCCACAGGCAATCGGATGATGTGAAATATGGTTCGATTTTTCATTATTATAATGTTTTTGATTGGGAAGTTTTAATTATAAGGACCATTATCAGCAAAAAGATTTACAAAAAGTAGTTTTTTTCGAGCTCCCTTTTAGCGAAAAGGACCACACCTCATAATAAAACCAAATAGGAAGTTATGAAATTAAAGGACTGAATGAATATTTGTATAATCGATTCAACTGACCGACTGACCGAGCTAACGACCACACACGATACGATAGTATATTGTCATCACTATGCCGTTTTTTGTGTGTTAAATAGATAACGATCGTACATCATGCATCTCAATTTCTCTCCATCGCTCAATGCTGTCTGCCGGACGTCCTTATGATGTAATCAATTATTCAAACCCTTGGATTATTTATCATAACTTTACAGCATCTATCCTCGGACCTGCTCGGCCATCCTGCTGCTTCTCCAGCAGCGGCCATCACCACGGTGCCACTCTTTATGATTGATGGTTTTTAGCAGGGTAATTAACGGCTCCAGAGGGCGCAAAAAGTTCGTTTGGCTGCTGATTAAACAGCAGTCAACCGGAGCGATTTTTTGGGGTGATGGGCTTACCACCCACCATCACCACCCAAGCTTGCTCACAGGTCTTTCGAGCTGCCACCCGTCCGGAAAACTGGCCCCAAGGGAACCAGGCTGGATGGGGTGAATTTTCTAGCATTCAATTATGGGTCACGAAGTGAGAGAGAGAGAGAGAGACCAGGAAGGAGGCCCTTTAATTTGGGGATGGGAGAAACTCATTTCACCCCAAATACCCGCCGGAACGATAATCGTCGATGATGATAAGGCGGCGAAGTAGTAGTTGTTGTATTTTTCCGCTTTTCTCGATTGAAGTGTTCGATATTTTAATGCAGAGCACGGCCGCAAGAGCGATTTCCATTAATAATTTTGGGCCGGTTTCGGGACGCAAAATTAAATTTCACCTAAACGAGTTTTGTGGGCAACGCCACAGGTTGAAACAGATTTTCAATTAAAGTTTGACGTTTCGCACCTTTTCCCCGTGGAAAACAGCGAATTAACCGCTCGTCTTTCAAGCTTGAATTTTTTGACCCCAAGGCTTTCGCTATGCAGGATTCACAATTTTGCAGGGATTATATTTGATGGAACATTCTTTTCTTTTGAACGCAAACAATGAAATAATACGATTACATGCAGCAATGATGGCGGCATGACATGCAGGTGCTCTGCAGAGGCGCTCCCATTTGGTTAAACTACTTGAAAAAGATCGGCTTTCCGGCCCATCTACCCTAACCAGCTGCAGCAAACAGCTCGAAATCAACCGAGTACATAAACAGCTGGATCGGTGGAGAGTCGGGCGTTGGGAAATGGTTGGCCGTCAGCTGCATCTTGTATTTGCCGTTCGGAATGAGCTTCAGCAACGGGCTCTCGGAGTCGAGCGTAAAGTCGTTCAGCAGATAACGGCCCTGGAAGGCAATGGCATTAGTGAGACGGTGTAATGAACGGATAAGCAGATGGCCACTACTTACCGGATTGTACGGGCACATGAGCGAGAAGTTGATGAACTTGGTCGACTCCTTCGCAATCGTGCGTACGATCGCGTTTTCCGACATGACCGGATCGACCTTACAGGTGTCGAGATCGATGTTCACCATCGTGTGGTAGTCGCCCTTGACCAGATGCTGCACGAGCGGCGTCACCTGAAATGAGCATCCACAAAGGGGTGGTTTGAAGCGAGCTTTCGATTTTCCCCGTGTACAAGCGAGATGCTCACAATGACGCTGCCTTCGATTTTCTTCGTAACCTCCACGTCCGCCCCGAACGCGTACTTATCATTTTGGCTCTTGATGAAAATGTTACCGTGCATGTAGTCCTTGTTCAGCTCGTACTTGAGGTTCTCGAACTTCACCACGGCGACGCTCTGGCAATGGAACGGATGTTAGAACGTGGATCCCATGACTAGCGAGCCTGGGAAAAGGCGCACGACCGCACTTACCATGTCTACCAGCTGCACCAGCAGCACCAGCAAAGCCCACGGAACAAACATTTCCAGGCCGGCTTTGGAGCAGCAACGAACGGCAAGTCACTGTTACTTTGTACTGTAATGGTTGGCGAAGCAAGTGGTCGACATATTTATAGTGGATGGCGTGCAAGATCAATGTCATTCGATAAGGCGGGGTAATAAGTTTGTTTAGTGCGATGTTTCGTGTTTCTGTGAGTTCGATAAGGATTAAAACGATTAAAATGACGGCTCGAATGAGTTTTTAATGGTGGATGCTAGTGCCATTGTATCGCTAATACGAAATAGATTGATGACGGTTTCAACGTATGCGATTAGAAGGAAGGTAATTATCAATAGAAGCTAATAATCAACGCGTAATTTATATCTTAAATTACCAAAAGCATAAATGAAAGGAAAAACAAAATGATCACAACCCAGCTTATAGGCAACGTGGTTGCGTGTATATTTGGATAGTAATGCTTTTTCGTTCAAGGATCTTTGTAATTGTGTTCTGCTCCAATTATTGTTATTTAATCTATAATTCATAGTCTCTCATGACACAGTTTGAGATTTTAAAACTTCAGCTGTGCATTCAAAATCAAGATAACACATTGTTTCGATTTTTTTCATGATGAACTGTAGCAGCAATAAAGTAAAATCTTTAACATTTGGGGTAGACCTATCTGTTCTCCTTTATCAAAACAAACAAAATTCCCCAATCGTTTTACCGGCCAAACCGAAAACATATCAAAAAAAGTGTATAATTGCTTTTGGGATTGCTTTGGGATCACAAAACCTCATCCGGATACTGCACAGAACGTGCGTCAAAATACGAATCAAACGATTTTCCGCTTATTTAATCCGCTGGGGGAATAGCTAGAAACCGATGCTTTTAAGCAGCTAACCCATTTCAGTTAGTGTTCATTTGGGAAAGAGATGGAAGCCTACTGGTAGACCATTAAAGCCTTGCGTTTACCTTATAAATATTAAGTTTGATATATGTAAGTGATAAAAAAGGCTCAATATTTAACGCGTTTCTTCATAATATTTAAGGAACGCTCAAATGTGTAGATACTGATAATATAGGCAATGTACATTACATGTGTGGTTCAGGTAAAAGACTTCATGAAAAAAAGTTGATTAATAATATCCTGTCACCATTTCGGACCAGATTAACAGAACAGTGCAGTCAAGAAAAATTCAACACAGAAATGAATGTCCAATGATCGGTCCTTGAGATGCAACTAACACCATCGAATGGATTCCTCGAAGCGCTCAGTTTCCATCGTATATCCCTGACAGCAAACAACCGTGCGCCTAGACCAGCTCTCAGCCTTCTAGATCGTCGCAAATGACATCGATTGACGCTTGCAGCCTGCACAGGAGTTGTGACCTGGCGCTATAGCGTCATGACAAACATCCCTGAACGCATCGATTCCAGCTTCCCAGGTCCTCGCCGGCCGTCTGTCGAGTAATTAGCTACTGATTCTACCCGTCGTGGGACACAACATTTGGAAGATTAGGATCTTCAGCCACCGACGTCGCCATCGTAGACGCTTGGTGACACAGTCTAGCACAAGGATCCAGGTAGGCGATGGCGCCTCGTCCGTACGGTGGTGGGAGAAACAGATCTAAATAAACCAGCGTGTTCTCCTTCTTCCACTTACAGCAAATTCCATCAAATCGTAAGCCCACAAAAGCTAAAGGGCAGGTGTCGGGAGGTTGTTTATGTTTATGGCTGTTGACGTGTAGGTCGACGAGCACAAACACACTCACGTGCGGGGCGAAAACATCGGAAAAGATTACACCGCAGGACGAGCCGGCCCTCGGTGAAGGCCATCCGGCAGGGACCGGTCACAGGTAGCAAGCTGACGTGGCGTGCCGTCGTCCTTGCGGCGTGAATGGTGCGCTATAATGAGGCGCCACCGCAAACGGGCGCCCGAAAACCTGTCGCGTTCAATTTCGCCCACCAGGACGCGCTTCGGACGGACGGGATGAGGATAAATAAAACCTAGATTCCGTGACCCGGGATGGGCCCCGTCGGTGGGGTGATAATATTGACCCGCCATCGATCACGCGCACGGGATGACAATTTGTCCTTCGCTGAAGCCTCCCAACCACAAACGCGAGCCACCGAAATGGCCACGTGGACGTGGTCCCCCGAGGCGGAAGTAAAACAATCGTTAATTATTGAGCGCTCTAATCAGACGAACCAATCGTCGAAAGCGATCAATAATGCACAGCCAAACAACATTTCGGTGCCCGGTTGTCGCGGTTTGTTTAACTTTTACGTCCAACCGGCAGTAGCTTTTTGGTTGCTTATTCGGCGATCTCATCGCTGCGCAAATCAAATCGTCACGTGCGAGTCAATGTCGGAACGGCAAAGCGATTATTGATAGCATTCGGTCGACGACCACCGCAAAGGGGCCCCGTAAAGGTGATGGTTTCTCGGCGTGTCCTGACAAGCAGAAGTGGACCTTGGCCCGCAGTCGTAACCGATGACTGCCAGCTGTAACACGGACGGACGAACCGGAGCCAGGCTTTTATCTTCGAGCAATAAAAAAAAGAGAATATCACAGCAACTCCCACAGAAACGCCATGCCGATTGTAAAGCAGAGCAATTTTTATGTAAACCGTCGCTCGGACTGTCCCGGAAATGTAAAACCCATCACCACCCAAGCGTTTCGTTTTGTGTTCGCTCGCTCGACGACTCGCCACTGAAAGGGCGCCTGATTGGGCGAGTTTCCTTCGTTTCGTCCTGGCGTGTCCTTACCGCAGCGCTTTCCGTGCCTGTGTGACGTTCCGTGCCATTCTTGTGCTGCGAATTGTTTTCGCTTGGTGTGTTTGTTCGGCCGAAGAAAGGATGTGTATCGTTTCGTTGCTGCGGTCGACCCCTCTGGCACCTCCGGAACGGTGGTGCGGTTTTGCGTTTTGTTTGTTTTGTGCCGTGCTTTCGCCATCACGATTACGCCAGCCCGGATGAAGATGGCAGTGAAACTGACACGTCACCCCTGGCGACAACTTCCGGGGTGGGCTCCGAGCGTTTGCGGAGAATAATGGCCGAAGGAATGCTCCGCCGGGCGATGGTGTCGCTGGTAATGCATTGCATGTCAATTCGGTTCGTCTGGAGATTCGCTGCGGAACTGCGGATTTAAATTGAAGTGGCCAAGTATGGCATCGGTCGGGTTTCGGTTGAGGTTTTTTTTGTTTTTTTTTTTATGTTGATGCTCTATTATCCCCGTTCAAATGCTGCAATTCGATTATCCGCTTGTCGGGTGTAGCGAAGCTGAAAATATTTTATGTTGCATCAAATTTGGCGGGTGGTTCTGTGGGGGGCTTTCAGAACCATTCGGAGAGGCAAATTCCTAAGTGATTACGCCGTATTTATGTTGGAATGATACGACTTGAAAGATACCCACAGCTGCTGCTGCTTGTACCTGTGTGATAGACCGAATTCCGTCCATCTTGTTCTTCACACTCCTCGGCCTAAGGCATCCATTTTTATACGCCTCGTCGGGAAACCGTGGTCAACCGTTGTGTGCTGTTTCTCACCCTCCCAAAGCAGACCTTGTCTACTCTCAAGAACCGGTCTTCTTTGGCCACAATGCCCAATGCCGTCTCCAGTTGGCGTGCTTTGTTGCGAGGGCGCACTATTGTAATCGCGACATCAGCGACATGGCCGGCGTCGGATTACGCCGTGGGAAGGTCATTCGCCCTTGAGGAGGCGAACCTTCCCATCAGCCACCGGAACATCGTGTCCCTGTTTGAGTCGCAGAACATCTTCCGCCCAGCGGCAAGCTTCTCACATGGACTGTCCGCGGAAGCAGCGAGCCTACAACCGCCGGATTGGCATTGTTGTCGTACCAACCACGGTCCAATGGTTGCTTTCGGGCGGTCTCAAAGATCGTCCCATGAAATCTGATACCGGGGACGGATCCGGAGCACGGCCGGGACCATGATTCACTCGCGGATGATTTACGGCCACGGTCATGATCAATGGTCGGGAAGGTGCGTGCGGCTTCGAATGGTGGCTGCTGACGAAGACGATGAGTTACTGCTAATTGCCGCCGTGTTTGCACCGAGTCGCGGGGCTGGTCGGGTGGTCGTTTTCCCAGAGCCTCGTTTTGGGTATTGCCTTTATTGCATCACAGGTCATTTGGCCGAGATGTTTAATTTGCATTATCACATCGAGCGCTCAATGCTGTGAGATAAACCTGCGCGAAGGTTTCGACTTCATAAAGGCCCGGACTGACTCCGGTTCGCGTTCGCTTGGAAGCTGTGGCAAAGATTCGCGGTAATCGTCCGTGCTGAATGGATGCTGGAATGGCGAGGAATTTGAAGGTCTTCGTTTGCATTCGTTTGTTAACGGTGGTACTTAATCCAAATTGCCTTAAATTATGAACCATCAACAGCATAATTAGAGCACGGATTTTTGATGTTCGTTGATTTCTCAAGCTTTGGTTGTAGAATTTATATTTTGGATAAATTTTAAATTAATATGCCATGTAACAATCGTATGAAAACTTTTTTTCTACATTTTTGGAATTCATATCATACGATTAAGCGTAGTAAAACATATGAAACACCCAATAAACATATGAAAAACTTATCATGACATTTCATGCAAAAACCGTTAGGCCAAATATGAAAGAAAAAAAGGCTTCCTGCTTCTTAAAATAGTCAAAAATGGTCAAAAAAACGAACACAAACGTATTTACCTAGGAAAAGGTTACGTACTTACTTAGAGAAAGCCTGCATTCAGAGGCTCGTCAATGTTGAAGCTGGAATAAATAATGAATGCCCGGTGAACTACCAAACTTGTCCGCATGGCAGGTTTTACGTTAAAAGCTTCCTGTTGTTATCTATTCGTCAGATGCTATTTTGTAAGTCTCATAATTGAAAACCTGCCCACCGGTGCAGGTTAACTTCTCTCGCACAGCGATCACACCGATAGCACAATGTTCGCTTAGCATAACATCAGCATCGGTCATCGTAGCAGCGTCAGCGTGGAATAAACATTAAGCGCTCAGAAAACAAAACCGGGTCCCCTTTTTCGAAACGGTCACCAACAACCGTTGATGCGAATGTGCGTTCTCGTGTAGGGCGCTTGAGAATGTAAAAAAAAGGGCAGCTAGCAATAATATGCTCCATTGTTCGGCTGCAATCTGCCATTCGCGATGCATTGCGTTACAGCGCTTCGATGCGTCATCAAGCGCTCTTCCGGTGAGCCATTTCCGGAGGCGGGAGTGAATTTTGTTGTCGTCGTTTGGCGCAGCGTCAGGCTCACGACTGGTGCGATATCGCGAACTACTGGAGGGCTTTTTAATTCCATCTATAGCTAAAAGTCGTCGCTCTAACATTTGCCCGTGACGTGACCTGGAGCTAGAAATTCGTTCCCATTTTGGGGTTTGCTAGTCCAATTTTTCGATCGGCTTAAACTACGACTCCAAGGATGAATGTGGTCCAGATTTTTTAAGCCGGGAGAGCACGTTTTTAGGTTTCGCGCAAGCACATGTCCACTTGCGCTGATGAACGCACGCCACTACCAACACGGGTCAGCCGTAGCACGGGGCCATTGACTTGCGAACGTACCGTCACGGAACAAGTTGCATGGGTTAGTTACGGCTTTGCAAGCGATGCCCGTACCGTCCACTGTGTTGGCATTTTTTTAATCACCCCCTTCAGTGGCCCGAAAGCACAGCTCCCCGTTTTATTTTCCCTCTTCCCGTGGCGCATATTGTCACGATCGAACAATAGGCACGCCGCTTCGGTGAGCGGTAAAACACGCGGTCGAATAAAATGCCTCCCCCCATACCAAACCATCCACCCCACCAGGCGTGAGGTGGTGAATGTCTTTCAAAACGACCCCTCCCCAACTGCCGGCGACAGTGTAGCGAATTTTGGTCCGTCGAAAAAGCACCGAATAAAACGTGGCCCCTGAGCGGGCAACCGTAACGAAAGTGAATTCCGGAGTGAGCAAACATGACGAAACCGAAACACGCTCATTCTCTACCGAAGGGGTATCATCGACGGGATGATGGTGAACTGCGCGTGCTCGAAAAGTTGAGATGAACGTGAGTTAACCCCTCTCACGCGTGAGATGCATTCTCGAGGTGAGTCAGCTTCTCACTGCTCACTGCGCGCGCGGTGAACGTGAACGTGTTTACGTTCACGGGGTTTTTTGGCGGTTTCCCCTACACGAACCGATGACGCTGCAGATTAGCCCCCACCCGGTGATGTTGTCACGGGCGGAAGATTTCTTTGGGCCCTTCTCCGTTACGATTCGCTTCACACGCCGCGGCAGCTCACCAGGTGGCTTATGCTTTCCCTGTGCCTGCTATGTTGCTCACGTGCTCGCGTTCTCACCGACTCTCACTCGTTCCGGCTCGCTGCTGGCAGGGTGGCTCACGCATTGCATTCCAAGCTTGGGTGGTTTCTCTCTCGCCAGCTTCGGATCTCTCACCGTCGGTGAATCGGTCGGCTCACACAGGATGCAAACTGAGATAAACAACGCGCGAACGCGCCCAGCACCCGAACGCATGGCTGGCTGGCTACGGTAACGGCTCTCGATGGTCGCGGTTCGAGTTGGTCGCGTCAGTTAGGTTGTCGCGTTGGTCGCATATGGAATAGGCACTGGCCCTCCCACATCGGTATGGTGTGACACGCAGAAGCGCTGGCGTGAGTGGAAGCAAAAAGCCCTTCGAAACCCGGCTGTGAAGCGTGTGTGCCGCTTTGCCAAACAAGACAAGGTGGTGGCGTTTGTTCGTGCGTGAGTGCGGCTTTTGCGTGCTTGGTTGGATTCGATTGGTTTGCTGGCGCGCGTGTTTGTGACGAGTCTCAAAGCCCAACCGACGGTTTTCGGTGATCGAGCATCGGGGAAAACGAGCGTCTTGCTCGACGTGCAGTGAAGGTAAATTGTGTGGTTTTTGAGCTGTTTTTACTCCTTCGCTGGAAACAATCCGGCTGCTGGAAACAATGTGATGCGAGCGTTTCGTGATCGTGGAATCGTGGAATCGTGAAACGGCGCTATTGATGGAATTGGTAACCGAATTTGCGTGCTAAGAAATCGAAGAAACCCGTGGGATGCAACATTTAATTTCATTTCGTGCTGTCGTGGCCTCCTACGTACAAACTGCTCGATTCGGGTAGGGTAGGTTCTTTCTCGTGTTCAGTGTTGTTTTTTCGCAAAAAAAAAACAGATGATGCTGCCTAATTGCTTTCCGCCCTTCAAGAAATCGTTCTCCCGACCGGAGAGTGGTGGAAAAACATACGAAAAGTTTCCACATCGTGAAGAGCTTTTCCGGGCGATATCCGAGAGATTACCGGAAGCAACCGTAAATCCCATTCCGCGCGGGTGCTGGATTCAAATCTGCCAAAGCGGATAAAAAGACACCGACCCTGATGGGGCCAATTTGTGTCACTTATGTTCGGGATTCGGTCGGCTAATCCGTGCTTGCGCTTCCGTGGTGAAAATCGTCAGTGTCAATTTCCCATTAGCCCGCCCAGCATTACGGTGTGGCCACGTTGCCCCGATCGTTATGAGTTGCCGTTAATTTGTTGTGCTCATTTTTGCTTCCTGGTTCCGTTTGGTGTTGTTGCTGCCGCTCCATCTGATTCCTCCGTGTTCCATTTGGACCGCCCAGCCCCCTTCTGTGTCAAGGAAAAGCTCCTTAACGAGCGTCGTTAAAGTCGCCGAAATTATCCCGAGAGTTTATCCTTCCTTCGAACCCCATTTCCACACGGCCGGTTCGTGGGGCTAGCGCCAACAAAAAACGCCAACATCCGAGAACCGAGCATCGTCAGCAGTTAGGAGCGGGATAATTAATTGTGCCATTAGTGCTTGTGGTGTGGATGTGGGGCATTGGGTTTTTCCTTGGGTTCGGTGCAATCGGGCGAACACCGGCTGAATGGATAAAGTGAGCCAGTGAGAGCAAATTTCCTTCGCGAGGTCCTTCGCGATCGGTGATACGTGGAGGTGTATTTAGTTCCCTGCGATGATAGTAGGGGCTAAGGATCTCAGAATAACGATCGAATGAAGCAAATAAAGTGAGCTGGAAACCCCTCATACTGGAATGTTCGAGTGCACCTGTAGAACGAAGTACGGCTGGAAGAAAGAAGGCGTTCGATGTTCCGAATCCTTCTGCTTCCAATCACGGCGAGCAACAATCGACTGTTGGCAGATGTAAGTGATATAATGTTTACACAGCAAACCCACACCCATGCAAACACACGCACATATGGAACCGTTTTCGATCCTTTTGACCACAAACACCCAAACACCTGAGCGCGAAAGGAAGCGTTTTAAGCCGCACGACCAAAATTACAAACTTTCCATCCGGCTGGTGGTGAACTTCGGGCCAACTTCTGCCTCTAACCTACCCAGCCAGCAGGATGAGAACTTACCGGTCCGAAAAGGCATACCGGGCACGGGTAATCGTGTCAAGTTCGGGGCCAAGCCCAAAGCCAAAGCCTCGGAAACGCCCTCGGATGCCACCAATTGGGCCGCCCTGGAGTGAAGTTGTCTCGTTGGTGTTATTGTGTGCGATAAATATTTCATCCCAAGCATCTAGCCACGGTTGCTGTCGCTTTCGCAACATCATCACTATCAGTGGCCGGACTAGCTCCTACCCTTTGGGCTGCACCTCCCGTGAGGGTGTTCCTCGTTGGGAGGCCAGATTAGGCGAAAGTTTTCTGCTTTCCACTCTGCTCCCAGTGGGGTATTGGTTAGTGTGGGTGGACCAAGGTGGAACTTCGCCCACACAGACATCCTGCCCAGCCGGGGACAACGGCCGACGAAGACGGGACTGGTCACTGTAGCTAAAGTTTTATTATTTATGAACCGAACCCTTCATCATGCCGAGCGCTAGCTTTTGCATGCAATTTCTGCGAAAGGTATTCTGCGGTGAAGCCCGTGATTTACTGGGGAAGGCTGCTGTTGTGTAATCTAAATTCATAAACTAAAGTCAAATTACGAGACAAAGCGGCGCTTCGTCCTATCGTAGAAAGGGGGCATGAGCTGTACCTGGCCATATTTGCGTGTGTGTGTTTGTGCGTTTAAGGTTTGTGGGAAATAGACATACCGTAGGTGGGTTTTTAGAAAATTATCATGAAAGATGGTTGGTGCGGGAAAAGCGCGCTTCCTTCGTGGAAAACTAACCGAAGTTTGCAGCTCTTCTGGGTGCATTGAATATGGAACATTTGTCAGTGGCTTGGGCTTTTATTGTTGAGTATGACCGGAGCAACAACAACAAAAAAACAGGCATTTTGCCGCATGTTTGTGTGCCACACGATCACGACAAAGCTGATCTTAAAGCGCCCTCAGCGAAGGGCGGAATAATGTTTATCCTCCACAAAATAATACCAAAAAGCTCGGATAGAAGCGAGCAGGATGGAGCAAAATAAATAAATCAACCGTTCCAAATATTGTTAACATGCTCTTAGATGGCTGAAACCCACTTCCGGTCTCGATTGTGCGCTCGTCACAATCGTTAGGTGAATTTTCAGCGGACCCGCACCGCGCGCGTTGCGGGAAGGAAAATAAATTGATATTTAAACAGCTCCTGATCCGTCCGAGCCGCGCGCAACGGAGCCTAAGGGCTCGCGCCCATACCGTTTGCGACGTTCCGTTCAGCCAGCGGGTATCGAATTTATCGGTTGAGCAATTGCAAATGTGATATCGATTTCGAACGTTGCCCGAATTGTGCCGCCGTTCGGTGAAGCTTCAATGTTTGTCGCCAGACAGAGAGATAGGGATAGCGATCGAGAGCGAGAGAAAAAGGTTAGAAAAGAGGCGGGAATCGTACCGAGCGACGGTCGAAAGTTTTCCCGCTTTCATGTGGCGCACCATTATGTGGCTTTTACAATCGGGCGGGGATTTAAATGGATGAATTTGGAATGCCTTCCAATTGTCCGGGCGAGCGCATAAAGCACGGGCAGCATAAAGCACTTCAACCGTGCGGTGGCGTGTAATTTTAGACGGTATTTTCCGGGCACCGAAAAACCCCTCAAACGGTCGTTTAATGTGGGACCGAGAATACTAGCACGCTTTTAGTCTGTGCAGGCAGCAGAATATTTGATATGCTAGCAAAGTTTGGCACATGTGAAGCATCATTTTTCTTTTGCATCAGATCGCTTGCACTGAGCGATAGTTAATTCTACGCAGCTGTCGATGAAATTATAATTAGCCGTGAAAGGCAAAATATCAGACAACACCATCATGGCCATTGTCTTCAACATAATAGCAACAATAGCGCAATGTACGGAAAATTGATTCTTTATCAGTAGCTATCATCATTATTCCATATCGTTCAATGATGGCTGGTTTTGAGCCTGGCTACAACAAGCCCATGTACGTGAGGCACTACTCCAAAGTAACCCAACACTGACATCGAGCACATCGAGTTCCCTCGTATCAATCAGATACCTGATAAATGTCAAACGTAACCTTAATCGTATCCTTCATTGCTCCGTTGTGCGGCTGCTCAACAGCTTCCAGGGCAATAAAATTACGCTTCCCTCGACAGCGGGCCAGTTTTGCAGGCAAAAACACGGTACTGCAATTAAGGGCGCACGGTGCTGCAGGAAAGCCGAAAATCCCTCCGGTACCCGGGAAGCCTATCCTGATTAATGACTTCCAGACTTAACGCTGTCCGGCGTCCTGGTAATTGCGGCCCCACGTAGCCCTCCAGTGACCCGTGGGTATTAAACCGACTGGCGACGTCAAGGTCCTCCAGGAAAAGGGGATTTCGTTCCGTGCGCCTTCGCTGCGATGCCTTCATCGGCATCCTAATTCGATGCTGCGCACAGTAACAGCGTTAACCGGGGGACCATCATGCCTAATCGTCTCGGACAGCGCGAAACCGTTGGCGCCGGATCGGGCTTTGTGGGAGCATCAAAAAAAAAATAAAAGAAAAAGGAAAGAGACAAAAAACGAGACAACATCACGCGGGAAACTCTTAAGCTTTTGCAGAAAATTAGAAACTCCCCAACCGAGGGACCCATCCTGGCATCCCGACAGCGCCACATTAAGCACCAGCTTCTTCGGCAAACTTTGGCCCGGCGGGCTGCCAGGATTCGACTTTTCCACCGGCCCACATCCCTGTGCCTTTGCTTTCCCCCCTTGAGGGCGAACGAGCGCTCGGGTGAGAGTGAAGTTTTATGTTTGGCTCCGAGCGCAATTAGAGTCGGCGCAATATTCGCGCATTTTGCAATTTTCTCCGTCACTGCGAAGATGGCTTTGTGGCGGCGGTTCTTTTCGGGTTTGGGTGGGGGGGTCGTAATTTTTCGCTTCCCGCCATTCCCGTCGTGCCCGGTACGTTCTCACATTAATCTCCGGTTCGTGTTGGGGCCAGACTGGGGTCCTCGGAGGCATCGGCGGCTGCTCACACTCAATTACCCCCGAAGTGGCAGCTTAAGGGAGGCAAAGGGCGAGTGTGTTTATTTTTGCTGCTACTTTTTTTTGTTGTTCACATGAAAATGCGTCTAGGTGCCTTCTTGGAAGGTTCCTTCGACATTTCTATGATGAAGTTCATTATATTGAAGGAATTGTTATACAGCCTAAATTTTACAGTAGTTTCTGCGAATGAGCGGAAAATTCGGTGAGCCACTTTTGGAAAGTATTTAGCAGTTTCCCTGAAGCTAAAGCACTTGCGAAAGCGAAACACAGTTCGATTACTATATTAACAACGCTCGCTCGATTGCGTTCCGGTTTGATGACGCACGTAAAATGTAATAAATCGGAAATGACCAACTCAATCCGAAACCCATCCCAGGGCCGAGGCATCTCATCTGGGCGGCCATTTCTGATTTTATGTAATTTTTATGCGTGCAATTTATCGAATATTATGTAGCACTTTCGCCACGGATTAACAAATTGCCGAAGCGTGTTCGTCCGCTGGCCGAATGGCCGCCCGCGTTTAACGATTAACGTGACGAGCCCGCGGTCCGGTGTGAGGCGCACTTGGGCGGAAGCGAACATAATAGGAAAACCTCGCCCAAGCCGTGGACCGGGATCGCGGCATTATCTGCCCGAGCGTCCACCGAAAGACCTTTAATCTAATTACCGTTTAATATTTCTCGTTGATCCGTTGATCGTTCTCCCGCGAGTCCCTAAGTCCGCAACGGCCGCCATCGCCCGATGGTTGTCGGAGAAAATCGATGGCGTATTGATGAAAAACTTTGCCCCGTTTTCCTCACTCGGCGTGTCCTTCGGGGCATCCCTTGCCGCGGGCACTGCGGCGGACGACCGGACACGACCGGACGGATTTCCAACTTCGAGAGCCTGATGCGAAAAGTTTGCCCTCGATCGCGCTTGGGAAATTGTTGCTGCGATTGCTGGGAAACTGGTTGGAGGAGTTGGACTGCCGTCCCTCTCGCTGATGAATTCCGTCTGGGCCCCGCGGAATGTCGACTGGCATCCGCCCGTGGGGAGCGCTTTTCTTCGGATGCTGACGCCCACCATCCACCCACCACCCACGCTCCCAAAGGGAACGAACGCTGGTCGGGAAATTCGTCTCGTCCAGTGCCACCCGCTCCGTGGGTGTGGGGATTCAAATACGGCGTAAAAATAACATTTGCCTTGTCATCGAATGATTGTTTCGTTCGGTTTGTTTGCCTGCCGGTGCCGGCCGATTTCCCCGGCGAAAATGCCACCTCCCAACCGACCAGGGTGGTCGCGAAGTGTACGCCAGTTTGCTACACATTTCAACCGTCGCCGGGTTGGGCTGAACGGTGGAAGTGCAAGAAATTTGATTGAATTTCGGTCGCCATCGTAAAATTGATTTCCTTTCCAACACAACACCGGCCGGTCACGCCCCCGTGGGGAAGGAAAGGACCGACTTGTAGCGTGCGCCCTCGGGGGCAGAATCGACGGTTTCGACGGTTTCGACGAACTCGCGCAATTTAATTACTTTCCATTGACAATTGTGGACAGCGTGTGGCTCTACGCCGTGAAAAGGACCTTTGGGGGTGCGAGAAGAGTGAGTTTTCTTCGAACTGTCCACTGCTGAAACCCCTTTTTTCTACGAGACCCGGGTTCGGTCAGCGAGCGTTTGTTCGTAATAAATGTCACCATTTTCCGCGAAAAAACTCTCCAATACCTGCTCACAAAAGCTACCGCCTTCGGTGATCGATGGAACGACACGAAGCAGCAGTTAGTCAAACGGTTTGCGATTACCGGACGCTTTACGAGCGTACGTACACGACGGTCTTACCCGGGGACTATCGCTTTTCCGTCGATGATGGCACATAATGGCGGTTATCTTCGGTGCCGACGAGTCTGAGGGAGAGTGGCTGAATATTTCACACGGAACCACCACCGCCAACGGCTGGTGGGCCGTCTTGGGGACGATTGGTTTCATTGCATCGGATCCGCTTCTACGGGGCTTGTATCGTCTGCCGGAGGGGGTTCTTTTGTCCGTTGGTTTATGGGGCTTGTTGTTATTGCTGCTGTGCAATTAGGGTTACAAATGCGTTCCAAGAATTTTATGCGACCAATTGGCAATGCCAGGGGAGTGAGTACTACCGCCTAGGGAAGGATTTGGGTTTGACTCGAAGGACATTAGTGGATAAAGTATTGCTGAGCGGTACAAGCTCGCTTAGAAGGACCTGCTGCTGGTTCTCGTAGGGTTTAGATACATGAGTCAGATAATACATGCTCAATGCCCGGACGATGCAATTGATTATGTATTCAATTCGATCATACGTTGTCTGATTTAAATGTTTCGGAGAAATCGCAAAAAAAAACTACTCTATGAAACTAGAATCATGTTTTTTTAATCCAGGGGAAATTTATTATTTCTAGGAGTAAAACGTAGTACTGGGATCGACTCTCATCTAAGCAATCCAGCTATGAGTAATTCCATGTCATGAAAGCCTTTGTTAAGTATACCAAGGTAGGCCTTGACCGTACACCGGTTGTCGAGCCAGTTAAGAAGAAGAAGAAAACATTTTTTTAAATAAACATTAGGGTAGAAGATTTGTAATAGTACAAAATATGGACTGTGTTTCATTACTAACTTTTTAGTGAAACTGTATCCTATACGCTGTTATGATAACATCGACAGTGTTACCGCTGTGCTAAGGTGTGCTGCTGAAGCGCTCGTTTCCATGAAAGCAAGAAAGTTTGTCTTCTTTGTCTTAGTCCGATCCTCGTGCTATGTCAACGTTGGTGTCCTAAGCCGCAGAAGCATTGGATCTGAACGAGCACGTGCTTACGCTTTGTGAACGCTCTTTCTAAATGGCGCAAAAAAAAAGAAGCAATCGACAAAATTCACCACAACCCACCGCTAATAGGGCACCGTTTCACACCACGTACAGGTGTCGAGTTCGCGGTTGATGATTAAAGAATAACAAGCACCAGTTCATTACACGCCTCGCGGTTTCAGTGCGTGCCAACGCTGGGGCGATAAATTGATGAAAAATGGGGCAGGAACGAGACGAAACAATATTGTTACCATTAGCGGTTTCGAATGACAATCTCCGGCAACAGGGCAATTTGTAAAATGTACAAAAAAACTGACCCTTTTTTGGAGCGATGAAACGTAAAATCTTTCAGCAACATTTCAACGCATTTGTCGTTCGATTTTGCAACAGTGTTCGTTTTGTTTCAAGCATACCGTGTAATCCGGTAGACTCACTCGTTTTCAACACGAACGTCAATTTTGTGGCTCGTTTTACCATTGACGTCTTTGTTCGAAAGGAAAGTCACGAACACGACGAATCCGGGCGAACTATACGCCACTTTAGGATGCTTGACTACGAGCCGCGAGTACTGCAAGGATATGCAGGTATGTTGTTTGGACGAATGTAACAGTGCAAAAAAGCGGGACGAACAAAACAAATACGATTTCAAAACCCTTCGAATGCCGGGAAAAGCAATCGAAAACATTGTACAACTTTCCCGGCACAGGTCGTGGCAGTGGGTTGTGATATTGTAGCGAATTGTTTCGTGTTTGTCAAGCGGTAGAAACTTTGCACGGTTCGGCAATGGCGCTCCAGACTAGCTCCAGGAAATGTTATTTCTTTTCCGATCGAACGACCAATGACGAAGAACCCAACAAACATATCCCCAAACGGCTTCGAATCATCATCAAACTGCATTGTGGGACGTATTAAAGGGGCTGTTCGAATGAGAAGGAGGCTAAAACTGATGATGTGATATAGTTTAAATTCGGTCATATTTCGCACATTGACGCTTTGTGGGATTATTTTACGCGCTTGAAAAACGTTGAGCTTGCGAAACACGCCATGGCCACCGATGGTGTTGATTATTGCCTTTTACCCCAAACCAAAGCAACCAAACAAAAAAAGAGACATCTCCGCAATTATCTAATGACAGCAGTTGGGAGAAAGTATCACAAATCGCAAACCGCGCTGTATATCTTCAATAGGAGGCAGTTATGATCGAGCCGTTTCCCTCATCAGTGAGAGTGCTGCGTGCTGTTGTGTGGGTGGTACCAATGGCGTCCGTGAGCGGGGTGGTAAAAGCTAACTGCACAATGGCGACCACCGGAACGGTTGCGTTTCGTTGAGCGGCTTTTGTTAGACCAACCGGCCCCAGCAGCACCGGAACGGAACCGGATACGCACGTGATGATAAGGGTTTTTTCGCCCGTTTTTGGTTGTTTCTCTCGCTGTCGCGCTTTCCGGCGCTTTCCATCGATCGATTTCCCTAATCGATTTCGCCGGTTCGAGAGTCACTTTTTTTCCGTGTACCGTACCAGAAAAAGCAATGCCCACAGGAAGTGTAGTGTAGACTGGAGCAGGAGATAGATCGCACGAAAAACAGAGAGGAAAGCGAATGGCTTGGCCGTAGGGCGTGTTGCGGAGAGAAGTCATTCGTTTTTAGTGTCATTTAATTGAATTGCTTTTTGTGGTTTTTAATCAGTGACTCGCGCTGCGGTTTTTGCGGTGACCAAACGCATTTGCAACCTGCCGGTGGAAACGGAACTATTGCAATTTCTTGCATCATTGATGCTGGTGTCCACCGGTGTCCGTGCATTGGCTGTGATTTAGAGCAACGGACTTGTTTGCGTAAGCTGTCTGTTTGCATTTTGCTTCAGAAAGTAGTCCACCCCCGAACCACCAGACGGATATGTAGATTTGGATGCTGGACTTTCAGGAACAAGAGCAAGTTTAAATCGACTATCGGACCAGTTCTGGCTTTTTGTACCGCATTTTGCATGAGAGCAGTGAGAAATGGAATCGATTCATGGGTTAGTCATGAACTGCAATGTTTGGGATGGAGGCTGCGCGGAAATACATATTCGCTTGACGTAGAAAGCCTGTTGCTGGGTACATTAGCATGTACAATACAACTTCACTAGTTGACATGTGCTGTGTAAAACATGCTAAATGTCGAAATGTCAGTTATAAATTTTTATTTCAGGATGTCGATTGTTTTTTTTTACCTCAAGTAACAAGTATTGATAAAGCCTAGTAACAAGACAGTTATTATTTAACTATGTAAGCGTGGGGTAAAAAGGAACATTTCATGCACGAAGTATTTTAAATTCAGTATACCATGAGTGAGTTAACATTTTATTTCCAAATGTTACAACTTTTTCGTGAACCAATAAATGTAAATGAGGCTCGCCACACAATATCTTCAAAAATTCACTGGGTGTAACAAAAAAGGGAAAATAACTTCCTACTAGATCCCCAAAACGCATTTCTCCTCCGAATGGATTATATTTCGCACCGATATCTTGTGACAGGAGAACTCCGTTGGACTTTGCCCAAGGCCACCGAAGCAGCTTTTTAAAGCTTGTGAGCCCCCTTCCAAAATTGTGGTTGATTTCAAGCGCAAAGTGTTGAAAAACACGCCATTCTCGTTGGGCTGAAGAAGCGCGGCTCAAAAACCGGCACGGGTGCGATGTTTATCAAACCGTGAAAGTCACCTGCCGACTTCCTCGAACGAAACCGACCGAGTCTGCTTAGTGTCATGGGTTTTCGGGCGAGTTTTTAAAGCAAAGTTCACCAACGAAGGATAGTTAAGCTGCTCGAAAGGCTCAACCCCTTTCTGGGGTGGGCCAGTACGGCAGAAGCGAACCAAAAATAGAACACTGAGTTCTTTGTGTAGCGAACCTTTGTGTTTGCCATTCGAACCGTCGATGGGGCATTAGTGTTATTGCAAGCAGTAAAAAAGTTAGCAACAAAGTTAGCGTTGACATCTTCCGGCGGGTGAATGGCGGATCGTGGCCACATCGTTGTTGATGTGATGGAGCAGATCTCAGCTCCGGATCGATGCGTCTTCATATTCGACCATTTTATGGCCACATTTATATCCAGTGCGACTTTCGCTCATTCTTCTCATCTTAATTCAGCAATTTCTGCGCCGTGCTGACGCTGGCGATGTGCGAGCTGCACGTCATATCATTAGCTTAATTGAATATAAACATTATCGAGCTTAATTAAGCAGAACAACTCCACTTGTTCTAATCCTCCATCCGATTCCGTACCGGCCCTTTTCCGAGCTCCGAAGGATCCCGGAGCCCTTTTTGTCTGTGCACTGTCCAGCTCGCAGGACGAAGGTGTGCGCGTGGAAGACGAACCAAAAACCTTGTCATCCATCGTGGGATTACCAATAATCCCGGTGTCGTTATGTTTGTCGCAAGTGTGTCGGCACGGGCTGTGCAACGCGCGGTGATGGGATTTAGTTAATTTTAGTACGCGACCGCGAATTCGCTTATCTATTCGCTTATGCCACGCAGAGTCGGTTTATCGCGCGCGAAATGGGCGCCATTATTTTGAAGGGAAAAAGGGACACCATCGCAAAAGGAAGTGTGCAACTGCTCGCAAATAAGCAACTCCATTACTCGCCGCGAAACGCGACGAGGCAGCCCATTTCCGTCAACACAGATAACCGCAATGGCCAGTGGCGTGTCATACGATTCTTGCTTTTGCTGCCGCTCAGCGATCTCATCCCCCATTACACGGGGGATTTACTTGAAAGCCTTGCAAGCGTCCGTCTTCAAAAGAGCTTCAGCTGGCCAAACCCTGCGCCCGGTCATTATCTCGGTGTGTAATTGGCATTAAGTAAAATAAGAGCTTGAAACGGCCACTGCCAATGCCGGCAAAGGCTGCGGGTGTTTCTACGAATGAATGCACCGGGGCTAAGGTTGGCCAGGGTGGCTTAAATTATGGAAGCATAATTGAATTTTATGATGATTATGTTGTTGATTATCATTCTTTGTCTTGCTGGTTTCAATTGTTTGCCGCAAACGGTACGATTCGGGTAGCACATACCAAGGCGCTTTCATCCTTGTAACTACGTGTTGTTCCGCAGCAACGGCATCTTCCTTGCCGAAAGTTTGAACGCGCACAAACACACACACACAAAAAGTGCTGGTGAAAGCAAATTGAGAACATGATAAAATCTCTCCAATTCAAACGATAACATACAAACAGCAGGGCTGCTCTATTGGTTTTCGCACCGTCGAGGAAGGCACGACCGGCCAAGGATGCTGTTTGGGGATGGCTTGCTCAATGGCCAGAAAAATGGGTTTCGATGGAATGCTTTCCCCGAGTGACGCGAAAAAAGAAACCAGCGCGCAAGAAGAGCTTGGAGACCGCATTGGTACGAATGGCTAGGTGGAGCGAAAAAAAAAAACGAAAATGAATAGTTGCCTTTCCGGTACCGGAAACCGTGTAGGAAGGAAGCTCAGCTGGGGCCAAAGAGGTAGAGTACCGCAACCGCACGCCAGTGTTTGCCGGCAACTCCACCATCACCATCATCCACAAGCACGTTAGTTGTTGTTCTCCTGCAGGAGCTGACAGGATTCTGGTGATAGATGGGGCCCCGATACCGACACCGCACCGGCGCGAAATCGGAGCGAAACGGCACCCGAAAAGGAAGAGTGCAGAAAAATGCTCCACTTCCTATTTCCGGAGCGTGAAGCTGACGATGGAAGGAATCGTCCTGCTGACAGGGCCACAGGGTCGGTCAGCAAAGGCGAACGAAACCGAGGGCTGGTTTGCTGCTTCTGCAGGGTGAAAGAAATGGAAATTCAGCATTCCGGCCGAGAACGGTCACAGGGTCGAACAAAAAAAAAGGCTGGGCTGGGCGCTTGCTGGAGGTGGTACGAAAATGGAAGAAAAATGGCTCCAAAGCGTGAAACTCGAAACGGAAATGGGAAAGAAAAAATACGACCCCGGTTTGTGGGATGGAAATGCAATCTCAGGGTTCGGGCCGAGTCGACCGGCTGGGAAAGCGTTCCCAGTTGCGGCGTAAACTCATCCCACGGCATATCCTAGAATAGCGCTGCGTACGTAGCTCCTAGAAGGGTTTTGTTTGTGAGAGAGTATGTCCGTGGGCAGCGAAAACCGATCCGCGGAAAGTGTGGGCCGGCAATGTAATAATTTTGAAATATATTTTAATCCCGAATGTTACGAGCAAAAAGAGAGCCTGAAAACCCTGAATATGAAGGGTCTTAAAATCCGAGAAAAAGGGGATGGTTGCCAAAATTAAATTTTGTTCCGAAAACTAAGCAGGCTGGGTGCTGTTAAAATTTTACCCATACAGCTTAATGACTACACTTTTTTGAGCATAAATATCTTTTCCTCCGAACCAAACGAGCGTTGTAAATAGAAAAACAAAACATTAAGCAATCCATAGATTGAACCAAAGTGCAAGCAGGCACTAACTTTCAGGATATTGAACGATCCATTATCCGATATATTTTGTCCGATATCATTCCATGAGTGATTCTGAGCGCACTTGCAGCGTGTTGATTAAAAAGCTCATCAAAAACGCCATACCGAGAGGGATGAAACATGGAAAATCGTTCATCCTTACTTCCTGTCCGCGTTACGTTCATTTCCTATGTACATTTGCATGATTTAATGCATACTCTCACCCCCTTCGAGCTGGTTGTAAAGCGGCTCGATATGTACACAACCCACACTCGAAAAAAACAAAAAATGGTTGCTCAACTCGCCAATCCCGAACCCGGACACAAAGAGCAAATGCAAACAAACTCGAGCAACAATGCAATGCTAACGGTATCGTTTCGGGTGGTTAAATGGTGAAATAAACATAATCAGCTAGGGGTTGCACGAGCCAAAGAGAGACTGGTTGGATGCGTGGAACAAAACCGAGCTGCGGAATAATCGCTTTCGGTTTTGGGACCAACCTGGCCGGACGATGAAATATGATTATCATAGTTGGTGACGCCATGGCCGGTGTTCGTGTTCGGGCATACGTGCGTAAAGTTGGTTCGCCTGTTGTGGTTTGGCTCCCGAGCCCCGAGTTGTGACGAAAACGGGGTTCCCTGGCCAGTGGGTAATGAATTTACGCCAACGGGAACCCATGAATCTGCTCCGTGAAGGCTCGGGGGCTCTATTGTCCGGCTATCGTGGGATCCTCGCTATCTCACCCGTACCAGGACCCTGCTGACGTATGCTTCGATAGGATGCGAGTAAACGCGATGCGAGTTCGCGTTGGTCTTCTTCGGGGTGGTTTGGTCACGTAATTTAACGTGGTTTGTGTAAAAAAGTCATCACCATGGATACGGATCCCTCAGCATGAAACCGACCGTCCATCCATTCGACCGGAACCAGCGGGAAAACTGCATCCGGATTCACGCGCGGTCGCTGTAAGGTTGCTCAGGTGGATGCTTCGCGTAATCCCGCCTAATGAAATGCCCGGCCAGCCGAGCATAGGGTCGTGTTGATCGCGGCAAGGTAATGAGAAAAAGTAAGAGCCAGGATTAGGTGAGCTCAACTTTCTGCTGTTGAACCGGGAGCTCGACCGAAGCACTTCATCTGAGGCACCGCAACCGGGTCGCAACCGGGCAAGTTGCTTCCTGCAGCGCTTTTGCGGGTTGTGTAGGTTTACTCCGGGTTTTGCAGGTTGCATTCCACACGACCTCATGGCACAGAGCACTAGGGGTCAGAGCCGGACGATTGGCGTGCTGTGGGATACATTTTGAGTTCGGAATGAATTGGCGTATTACGTGCGACTTATTGCACTTCCTGTGGGTAGGTAAACTGAGCTGAAACCGAGCCATCGGTTTGGTGAAACTTAAACCGGGCGTTAGCATTCGTCTTCACGACCCACCGGAAGGGGAGATCAAAGTTTACCAAAGGTTAGATCGAGCAAACAGTAGCCGTAAGTAAGGAATTTTTAACAACTCTCTTCTATCTATTGCCGGCCTATACGAGGCTCGCAAACATGTAGCAAAAAGGTAGCCTTCCCTTCAAACCGTTACATCCGCTTGATGCCTCTTATCGCTTCACCGGAAATCAATTGAATTACGCTCCGCAAACCCACGCTCTCAAATCAATCTCCGCATTCCGGAGTACGATCACGTGCCCCTCGTGGCTTGTTTCGCCGAAGCGTATCTGTCCATTTGAGTGGCCAACGACTTCAAAGACGATTGCTATGGGTGAGGCTCGTTTTAATTTGGCCAATTTAACCCCACCCGGGCGTACGTCGTCGAGGCTAGTTCGGGGTTTTTTTTTTCTTATATTTCGAGCTATTTCAGATACATATCCTTTCATCACACGCTCACACCCACACCCAGATTCTTCGCAACCAACTCGAAATACCAAAAAGCGTTCATCCTCACCGAGTGGACCTACCTACTCGGCCAGCAGCATCTAATGGGACTCGTCGCTTTTTCGTCGAAATAAATTACGCTCCAGGCCCCGGGAGGGAATTGGGTTTCGTCGTCGCTGGCTCGGGGCAGTGTACCGGAATCAATTAAATCAACAGAAAACAAACGAGCCACATGATATTCCCTCGCTTGTACCCATCGGGCGACACCGGCACCGGCACAGGATCACAATGATCGTCCTTTGGCGGTGCGTTCCGTTGGAATCGCTTTCTTGAAAATGACTTTCAACTCGCTCCCAGCTCCCAGCGCTTGTGGTGCAATGTTTCGGGCAATGTTTGCACAAACTGCACACAACCGAAGGCCGGAATCCACCGGACAAAGAAGAAGCGTTTGCTCGCTGTGTTAACAAACAACCAGCGGGAGACGGTGGATAAGCTCTCGAGATATAATTAAATTCTTTCAACAGCACCAGCGGCAAAAACACACGCTTACGAAGGGAAAAAAAAATCGCCATCGTCCCATCGTCTCGGGCTGACTCGAAGGAACTTGCTTCGTTTAACGGGTTGATGCTGTTGTTGTGAGTGGCTGTGTGTGTGTGCGCGTTGTTACATGAGTATCGTTTTTTCTCAACAACCCCCATTTCCTTGCGAGCTGACCGTTTCCGAATGGGTGCTGCATCCTGGGCTCCGCTGCACGCGTCCCATGGGCGGCATAGTCGTCAATGTTGACCCAAGCGGAGTTGTAGGTGCATGAAGGAGATGGCCCGACGGGGACACACTACCATAAAACAATGGCCATCGAAGAAGCACATAATAACGCTGATGCTGATGTGGCACTGGCGGGAGCTGGGGTTTGGTAGGCGAGCTTAAGAGCTTCCGTGGAATGTTGCTCTCGCTTTGTGCCGAGTTGAAGTCCTCCTGCAAGGACACTCTGCCCACCCGGGCTCCCATTTGACATCGACACCGAGCGAAACCCTTTCGGATAAATTCATGCAGCAAAAAGCGTCTTGCCAGTTTCTTTTGCACGAAACCCATCGCAAGGAGCAAAGGCCTGTTGCCCTGCGGGACCACTGGAACGGCTGGAACAGAGTCTGGACGAAAGGCGGAAACTAGTGCAAACAGTAACTGCCCGACGGCCGGTCCCGTTCCGGTGTGGACCGGAAGCATTGTGGAAGCCCAAACCGACGTACCTTCGAGACTGGGCAGCAGGATGTTACTAAGGTGGCCTACGGCTTAGGTCTACGGCTCGCCGACGGTTGCGGGCGAGATAAAAGAAGGTTGAGCGTAAAACAAAGAAGAAAAATGCTCGAGCGTTGAAGAGGCGAAATTAAGAAGCAACGAGGAAAACAAACGGATTTAAAGCGCAAAGTCTATTTGCCTGTCCGCTTTTCGAGAAAAGCTGTAAGTATTACACAAACGAAACCGACGGTAACAATGGACCGTGCTCTTCCTAATTGATATGGCCCGATGGTGCCGATGGTCGGACCGGTGCAGCTTGGTTGCAGTGCGCTTCCGGGAAAGCGTGGTCCTGTTTTTCCCAGCACCATTTTCCCAGGAGGGCATGGGAAACTTTTTCACTTCTCAATCACTTCCTTTGCCATTTTTTCCTTTCCGAGGAAGTCACTTGCTACCGATCGAAGTAAGCATTGTTGGACTCGGTTTTTTTTTCTCTCGATACTGTGGTGGTTTGTGTTTTTGTTTACCTTTTTCTCGAACCACTTGCGGATGCAACATTGCGATGCAAATATCGATCGATCTTCGAACGGTGAACGATGGGCGGGAAAATGAAAAGAATCAAATCCAATTATGAGAGAGCAAATTGTAGCTCTTTTAACAGGATATCCGTAGAACTATGTAGCTTTCAAGCGGAGTGAATGAGTACGGGGAATTTTGTTAGCAAAATGCAACTAATTGTGCAAAAAAGCTCCGTAACAACGAGACGCTCAATCTCGTTCCATCGTTCATTAGATTCATGAATAATTCAGACACATTTTATCTACCTCGATGCTCCGATAAAGACCCAACGAGTCTATTCGGGCTTTTCGAAAGCGGCTATCTTTGAAACTCCCACGTCCAGGTATATTTGCAGGTGACGTGAAAGCACGTTAGCATGTGAAACATGCACCAGACCATCTCGCCAAGAGCAAAAAAAATATTTTAATTTGTTTTCCTTTCCACTAACAAACAAACACACACACACATACATACACTCACGCCCACACATTCCTACCGGCATTCCGACAAGTGGTATGCTCTGGGAAAAAAGTAAAAAATGGCAAAAAAAAAACTAATGCTCTTACGGCGCAGCCCTTGGCGTATTTCCGGCCAGCCTGATAAGCCCCTCGGCAGGTTCCGCGATGCTATCTCATCCCTTGACCGGGGATAATACGTTAGCCGTCCGTACCCGACCCGGTGCCGAGTTCGGTGCGCGCTGGCATTCGGAAAATTTACGACGGTTTTCACCCAGCACGCGGAGAGCAGCACGAGTTCGAGAAGCGAGTGAGCAGGAAATAAAGAACGGCACCCTGATGAAGCTAATCCTGCCAAAGCTCCCGAAGACGAACGGCCAATTTACTACGCTCGTATGATGCATCGAGGTTAGTTTCCGATAAGCCAAACGGGCGGCTTCCAGCGTGCCGTTTCTCGTGGTGGTTCGATGGGCGAGGATAAATGGTTACGGCAGGCGAATCGCCGGTTCGTTCCGCGTGCTATCGAGTGCCGAACAAAGCGCCCTTTTTCCTCGGGGTCCGAGTATGCATATAACTCAGATCGCATCGGTTGTGGCGTGACAGGAAAAATCTCTGCCGTCTTGTGCTCGGTATTGGAAGCTCGCCAGAACAAAATTCGACCCAAGCAACACGATCAGGGCACCGGAAGCAGACGGTTGCTCGTTAGATTACACATCCACGTCCCGTGTGAGATCGCCGAGTTCGGGGCGTCCCAAAGGACCACTTCCGGTTGCGTTGAAGTACCCGGTGGGAGGTGGATTTCGTCAATTTATCGATCTCTGCGACGTGGGAGCGCATACGCTTGTCCCAAGACGGGGCTCTTTCGAAAAGGGTGGGCAATAATATTTATCGACCATTGTACGCTCGCTGGGTGAGAGTCACGCCGGATGTCACCATCCCGAAGCTCCCGGGAGGGTTGAACCATAATCAAGTCCCAAAAATCGAATCGAACCTCCGGCAGGATCGCAAGCTGTTTGCTCAACCATCGACAACCCATCGGCTGGCGGATCGATCCCAGGGAAATGAGAGTGCCCAGATTAGCTTCTTTTATTCATGTCACCAAACCACGGTGTGGTGTGCAGCCAGTGCCCATATCTGGTTCTGGATGGGGATTGGTCGAATACCCCCCACAAATGCACCTAAAACGGCCCATTCTCCCCGAGGAGATGATCCTTTCCGAACTTCCAAACTGGTTGTCCAACCAAATTACTACCCAGCGATGTTCGACGACGTACCCAAACGAGGGGCACTTTACATGACCTCGTCCGAGAACGGACATTCGCTGTCATGTTAAGCAGAGGAGGTCCTGCCAGCTCACCAGTTGTACCTGCGTGTTTAACGAGCACCATTGAGGCTGAAACTCGTTCCACCGGGCGAATGTGGGTGAATGATTCGTTTCACTCCCGTTACCACCCAGAGCCACCTTAGCACCGGGTGTGCGGCTAATGAGAGCTTTACCACATTTTTCAATAAATGTCAACCCCACCTGGAGGGGGTGCGAAAGGACCCTGCTAAGCACGCACACCGCCTGTCAGGTGTAATGGGCGATAGGATCAATCCGATGCAGGCACATCCGCACGCTTGGCGTACTAATAATGATTTAATAAAAATTCAAATTAAGCCATTAATTATTCATGCAGCACGAGCCAAGAGACCAAGGCTCGTGGGAGGGTGATGGCGTTCCGGGCGGGCACAAGAAATATTATTATTATCCAACGGTTCTCAAAGGGTTTCGTGAGCCACTTCTCGGGTAGCCACCCGTCGCACCACGCGTACATTTGGTGCAAACGGTCTCCTGGTACACGAAGGTATATGAGTGTGGAAGTTCTGGTTTTTTTCCCGGTAGGAGCTTTTGATATCAACGCCACTCTAACGTGGCTGGTTAAATTTCGTTATTTGCACTCCTTTTTCTTTCCCCACTTACGGCACGTATGTGCGCTCCGTTCACGCCACGGTTGAGTGAAAAGTTTTCCCACAAAAACCATGACGGTTTCTGATGGTTTGAGATGGGAACGAACGAACCCGAAAAAGAGGTTCCCTGGCTGGAGGCATTATTATTAGTATTATTATTTTATTATTGGTTTGTCATGGTTTCATTAGAAAATGAGCTTTCTGCAGGCTCAAGGCGCAAGGAACGATGACACCACAAGAGAAGACGAGCGCTGGGTTTGGTTAGCTTTTCTTCAAGCACGAAGACTAGACGAAGCTCAAGCTGCTCAACTGCATTAGGTTCCAGAGCGTTTCGCATGGCCTACTGAGCTGGCCGCAGTGCGTGTGGTTTTGTGGGGGTTTTATTAATTTTGTAAACTGGCCGTCTGCTGGCTCGAAGGCTTCGATGAGTGGTGCAGAGGTTTTGTAATAAATTGCATTGATTTTCGCCACGGGCTGTGGTTGTCCGTCAGTAAGCCATCAGTCGGTTGGAGTGAGGTGTGCCTGACGAGATCTATCGTACGGCGTACGTGACAGTAGCCAATTTGATATAGCATGATTTATGATCCACGCTAAACCAATATTGCGTCAAATTCTCGGATTACCTTGCGTTTATGCGCTATGGTAGCTTGTATTGCTTTACCATTTTTTATATTCAAACTTTTTCTTCCTATTTTGCGATAACATTTCGTATGAAACGAAATCTTCTACAAAGAATACACATTTTTTCGCATTTATTTTATTGCTTAAAATTATTACTCAGGCGTATTTTTCAACCGAATGCATCCACCCGGCAGTATTTCACCAACAGCAGAACCCAACCGACGGTTCGACTGGAAGCCCCATAAACACCGCGCGGCGATGGAAATCATAAATCCTCCAATATCAGCGCCAGTCAGTCTCATTAAATGTTTCTCAAACCCTGCCAACGATGGCGTTTCGAGCGGCCGGCTTGGCCGTGATAAATGGAGGTACGGAACCTGGGAGCCGCATTTCCGGCTGGTCGGACCGATTTTGGCTTCGACACTTCGAAAGCGTGGGTCCACGCATTGAAGAATGGCCGGGAAGATACGGACGATTAGTGCTGCGCCCGCAAAGCCCCAGGGACCACCGTAAAACGGGCGGTAGTAAATCTAGCAAAATACGTACAATTGCCAAACGGCAAAGCTAACGATCCCCGTCCGAGAGCATCGAAGGCGCCCGTTTTGCTACTGGCGTTGGGGGTGGGTTGTGGGTGGTGAAAAATTCCGACAAAAAAGCGTATTGATATTTCAATTAATGCTACCCGTAGCGAAGCGGTGGCAATATCGGTGAGCGATTTGGCGAACGAAGATTACATCATGCTTCGTGCCATGTCGCTGCTGTTGAGCTCGTAGCACTTTTGGTTGCCATTCCGTGCCGATGCTCACCCCGATGGATGGGGTGGTGGAGAATCATCACGGGAGGAAAAGCTAATATGGAATCAGAAACCCAACGTTCGTTAATGCCACAAACATCGCAACAAAAGGACGCTTCCACGAGCAGCACCGATCTCGGAGCCGGTATAGGAGCGCTGTCGAGTCGAGAGCACCGAAGAAATGTGTCTTTTTCACTTATTGAATTTTCCTTTGAAAATAATTCACGATGATAGAGGCAAACAAAACGGAAAAAATCAATTTTCGCCCATCGCATCAACCACCTCGCGTTAGCTCTCTCTCTCTCGCTCACTCACGCGCGCGTCCTGTCAATTTTCCCAATGAGGGTTTGTTATTCCCGTCAGCTTGCTTCGCTCGTCACACGATGCCATTGCACTAAGCCATCGAATTTCGACCCGCCATCCACCTCGGCAAGCGTAATGGGAAAAGTGGCGTAACTAGCCCGGTGGTGGTGGGAGGGGAGATGGGAAAACGCACCACCCACACCTCCTCCCAAGCCCGGGCTCTCTGAAATGAGATACGACTCAGATTTTCCTGATTTTGTCCCACATTGTCCTCGCGACCGAGGATGTCGTCTTCATCGTGCCTGTCGTCCTCGATGTCGTCGTTCATCATGCTGTGGGCTTACGGGAAAGAGCGAATCCACCGCACGTCCTTCGGGGCTGCGTACTCGGCACCCCAACCCGATGGAACCTGGGCACACTTTTACGCGCGCTAGTGGGGCAGAATTGTGCAAAGAAAGCACAATGGAAGCACTGCACAAACACCGCTCCCACGCCAGGACTCATCAGCAGGGACGAGTGGACGAGGGGCGGTGTAGTGGTCGTGGGAAGGAGAGCAAAAAAGTAAATCTTCCCGGTTTACTTTGGCCAGATACACCGAACGGCGTCGTTGCGGTCGTCGTCAGCGAGCGGGCTTCTGCAGCGCTTTCGGTGTGCTTGTATCACCGGAAGTGAGCTTTCGAGTCCGCAGGAGCACCGTGTAACCGGCACTTTGTGTACTTGCGAATATCGACGTCCTTTTTTTTTTGTTGTTTGCCCCCGGTGCGTTATTTTGGATATACGTTTGCACGACTTTAAGAGGGCATCCGTAATGGGAAGGTAAGAAAATTGCGTTTGAAGAATGGGGATTCTTTTACACAAGCGACTTTTCTCTTTGGCAGACAAACTTCAAAAACTATGCCATTACTCAAGATTCAAATCTTCGCTAGACGCCAACGATTTGTTGTCATTGCTTTTCGGAACAATAATTCGGAATAGAAAAGCGCCTTTTGTACAATAGTACTGTAAAGCGAAGCGCAAACCCAGCGCAATTATGATAAAGCCACAATTTGGCAATTTGAAGTTTTGCTTGTCATTGATGCAAGAAGTGATTTCTTGAGTTTTTCACCTCAAAAATGCACACTTGACAGCGGACATGAGTCATCGGCGTGTTTGGCATAACGAGACAACATTATCGAATGTATAAAGTGGCCGCCTACTTCGTTGACGGTGGCGATGACAACGGTCTGGAGCACAAAGTTCACAAGTCAAACCTCAAGTCCATACGTCATAAGAGCGGAATGACATTCTACCACAGGCCAAGGGATCGCCTTTGTACTTCCGATAAGAGCTCGTCTAAGGGAAAGCGGCTTATCATTTACGTCGGTAAAGAATTTGAGACACGGTCAGCGGAATCTACAGTTCATGATTTTTTTTCCATTCACCATTTCCACGCTTCTGTGATGGTGCGGGTTTACGAGCTTTTTTTTGTGTTGAAACTCTCGATCATCTTCGGCAAGAATTTCCTCTTTGTTTTCAATACTGTTGTACGTGCTTTGGGTGGTCTTTTCATTCACCCAGGGATAGCCTTTCAATTTCCGCTCTCAATGATAAGAAGTTGAAGGTTGATTGGCATGCTTGAAACAAGTGTATGATTGATTAGCTGGGCGTTTCTGTGGTTGGGTTGCCGTGGGAAGCCGAAACCGGCCGGAAGGAAGACAGCAAGTGCGAAAGTAAAATGGACGAAGGAAAAACTTTGTAATACTTTCCGTAATAAACGCTTGCACTTGAGCGTTGGTCAAGGGTGGCTGGCAGCTGAGATGTCGGTTGGACGGCCGATAATGTTGGCTGTCGGCCCACGCACACCCACATCCGCACCTGGGCATTTTCTGGAGGAGCTTCCGTTACCGAGGGTGGGCGTTTCGTGGGTAGAGGAAATCATACACCAAACGCATCGGCCTGCAAACCAGCCGTAACCCAGCGATCCGACGGATCTCGGCTACAGGGCGAGAGAAAATCGAATTTCCGCTCGACGAAGCCGGAGCTAAATTATATTAGCTCAAGATGAGACTTGTTTTACAAATCAGTACACACATACACACCATCCACGCGAAGCGACCACCTTCAATGTTGCCATTTAGTACACGCTTGAACAGGGTTTTTGCAAAAGCTCCGGGTACGACTGTGTTGCTTTTTTCGGACGTTTTTTTTTCTTTCGTTTTGCCTGTGCTAGGCAGCGCAGAGAACCCACCAGGAAGCCGGCCGTCATTTGTGGAATACGTCTTTGAGCCTTCTATCCGCGCGGACGCGAGTCCGTCATAAAAGGGCCGATCCCTGGCGAAACAAAAAGACGCCCTTGCTTGCATTACACCCCGAAATGGAAAGGGACGTAGGAAAATCTGCAAAAAAAAGCCAAGCCACCATTCTCGGTAAACGAATGAAAAGTATCCGTAACGAGAAGATTAGCAGACAGAATCACGGCAGACGAGCGGAAAGCTCAAAACCCCTCAAATAGGGTAAATTCCGTGCATCCGTCAGAGGGCTGTACTCGAACGTGCTGTTCAGGACATCAGGTGAGGCACCAAGAAGCGGATTGGAGCAAACGGAGCATAAATTGGGAGCCCTATTTCCAGTAGGTCTTCGCGAGCGCGAGAAAAAGAGGAAAAATATAATAGAAACATTATCTACGTGCGCCGGAAAAATGATCAAATTAGGCGCGCTAGCACGGCGCCCCTTCTCGGTAGTTTGATCCGAAAATGATATTTTCACCGCGAGCTGTCTTCCGAACACCAGAGGGCGCTAGCAACGAGCGAATTTTCATTTTCACGGGGCGACGTTAAAGCGTCTTTTACGCTTCCGTTCGGCATTCAACGTTCCTTCCAAACGGAGTTCCATCAGTTGGGTGAGCAACCTCGCAATGGCGACGGATGTGTAAGGACAGCGGGAGCGATGATATGCACGTGGTATGCGCATACGTGGCGCAACATAGGCGATGTAACCGGCAGCCATCAGCCGCGTGCGAGACGCCAGGCGAGTCAGCTGTAATGCCTTTATCGCCTGTACAATTGACAGCTTTATTGGCGTTGATGGCAACGAAATCGTTCCGAGAAAATTCATACCACTTTTTCGTCGGTGACTTTTCAGGAAGGGTGGCCACGACCATCCATGCTTCCCCATGCGGAGCTTTTCGCTTCGGTTGGATGTTTTTTGCTCAGAGATGTATTTTTTTATCTCTTCGTTTGCAAAATGGCGAAGCAACCACGGCCACATGCCATCGCCCGCCGCTTGCGTTCGATTGTGATGGAGCGCAAGCAGGTGTATGAATGGTTATTTTGAATGCCGAATTCTTTTCCTTTTCACTCCACCCTCCTTACGCGATACGGTGGAAAATGTTATCGCTTGTTTTCGCTCCTCGCATGGCTGCCAGCGGGAGAGCGTGTTGGAATGATGGAAGCGCACGTTACACGTCGCACGTGGTATGCATAATATTTTTCGGTGAATATTTGCTCCGTTTCACATCATTTGGTGAACACAGCTCCCGGAAAAGCCGCCCGGGTATCGTTGCCACGCCACCAGTCACTCAAGTGCACACCTGAAACCGTTCACTGTAGATGAAATTCGCGTGTTTTTAAAACCTCAAATATGCCCAAAGGGTAGATTAATGCTAATGTGCATTATTATTGGTTAAATGGCTTGAATGGATGACATAATCATCCTCTTATTTTCATTCGTTTTCCAAGTTTTAATGAGTGCAAAATGTATTCACTGCACTTTACTTATCGCTAAATTTAACCTCATTAAAATGTCCTGCGAAGGGTCTTGAAATGCTAGAGAATAAATAAGCATCAAAACAGTTTTGCTTTTTTTCTTACACTTCGTCCCTGTGTACAACATCGTTTCCGGCTAATTCTGGATGCTAAAAAAGAATTGCACGGCTTGAAAACGGTAATTAAAATCGACCCAAAAACACAAACAAAACGATCGCTTTCAGGAACGAACGGAAACGTCGTATTCCTGCACTCGCCTGTATCAAATACACTTAAACACATCGTTTATTTTTGGTATTACTGCGGCTCAATTTAATTAAAGCCAAAATGGCCGTTCATTTTTGGTAGGCAGACCGGACGAGGCTAACGAGAGGGAAAATGAACGTCTCAGGCTACGATTTGCGCGAAAGATTTCACATTTCTTCAGCTCCACGCCTTCGCCTCTACGGTGCGAAAAGCGATTCGCGTACGTAATAACCTAAAATAATTGTATTTATCCATTCCGCTCACGATCCGATGTTGGAAAGGAAACCATCGCAGCGTTGCGCTGGGAAAAGGCCTTTTATTTCATCCTCTTTCGCGGCATGGGTCGAAGCAATCGAGGCTACTGAATTGAGCCCAAGAAATGGCTTAATCTGAGCGCAAAAATTGCCGTCATCAAGTCTTGAAAGCACGAACTGTAGTTCGTACAAAAGCCACCAGTTTTACGCGACTTTTTCGCAGCGCTGGTGGTTCTCGGTTTTCCAAGCACATCCTTCCACGGAACAAGGAACGAATCCGGCCAGCTAGGAGTGCGAATTGATATTTCCCTAATTACGCCGAATAAACTTCACCGCACTCAACGATGGGCAGTTAGCAGCGGACGACTAATTATGAATATTTCGCTTTCCTTTCTCGATCGTTTCAGGTCCAGCCGTCATTGACCGGATCCGTGAGGGACACAAAACCACCACGTGACGGAGTGAAAACTCGTGAAAAATAAATCAAACGCGAAAAGAGCCGCATCCGCCGGTTGAGAGAGTGCCTCGTCCTGACTGACTTTGTTCCGCAAAACCGTGCACCGAACTGGCCGACCCAGTTGCGGTCAAGCGGACACGCAAAAGGCAACCGATCCGGCCACCTCCCACCGGCTACCATTACCATCGGAATTGAGTAATTATGTGCTGCTTAATGCCAAAATAAACACCCGGCGAGCGTGCGCCCGACTCGGTGGTGGCGTGTACCATGTTGAATTTTATTTTTCCCACCCCTACACGGCGAGATAATGCGAGCGAATCGCTGGGAACGAGGTGCGAACAGTCCACAGGGTACCGCTCGAACCGGCAGCGTCATTACGATAATAAATAAATTTGTTTTGCATAAACACGGACGGGCACGGATCGCGGGACGCGGCTCAAGTGGCGCGAGTGTACTGCAGCAAAACATGGGGCTATTTAGATTTTGCAGGTTCCGAAATGTGTTCGACAAGGGCCCCACCGACAAGGACGAGCTGCACCTCGGTGGGCTGAAACGTAACACGCAAATGATTATTGTCGAGAGCTTTCCCAGGACTGGTTGTTGGGTTTGTGAGCGGCTTTAAAAGCTGTACTCCCTTGCGTTGCTAGTCGGGTGATGATACTTCCGCAGAATACTTCGCTGCGGTGCGAATACTCTCCGCATTTTTAGGTTACTCTTCATTTCATAGCGTAGGCTATTGCTTCCTTTCTGTTGTTTATTTTAAATTGACCAATAATTAAAGTTTACATTGCGCAAACCCAGAGTGTTAAAGGTTATGAAAACCAGGCATTTGCTGCCTGGTTTTGTGTTTTTCCTGTTACCCGAAAAATGAAAACACACCCCCCAACATAAACGGTTCATCGGAAAGAGGGGCTGCTAATTGAAATTATGAAATTTAATTAAACGTAAACCATAACGTGTGACACCAACCGTGGGGGCATAGTTTAAGATGAGAAGCGTGTCAACGCGACTCTTCTACATAATCACGTGTTTACCGATTTCACCCTTCGCGGAAATGTTGGTCGAAGCAGGCGCAGAAAATTCCCACCTGTCAACCCAGTTGCGAGATGATTCCGCGTCGTGCCAGCAGTAATGGAGTCGTAATTCGTTTGCCCTTTTTTTTTCTCCCGCTCAAGCTGCTCGTTCGTGCAGTGACATGCGTTTTACAGGATAGTGTACGATCAACGACGGAGTGTGTGCGTCCACGTGTGCGGTTAGTGATTGAGCCTTGTTGAAGTAAATCCCCGTGTGTGCGTGTGTGTGTGTGCAAGTGCGTGTATTCGCACGGTGTAATGTAGTGCTGGGTGCTGGATCGCCAGCGGATAGTTTCGAGGGAGGGCATCGTGGAGGGCACCGTGCAAAAACCGACCCCATCTCGAGCACGATAAACACGCTGTCCGCAGGGATAGGGACGAGAGAGAGAGTGAGAGAGAGAGAGAGAGCATCCCTCGGGTGAGCAACCACACCCCGTACGCCCCATCGGAAGCAACCCTGTCTAGCAGGACGTTTCCCGAGACCGAGCGGCATCGAGCAGCCACGCAGCAGCCGTAACGTACGACGCACGGCCCGTAAAATGGATTATTGGAAATTAATTGTTCTAATTATATCAGCCATCTACGTGAAAGGTAAGGCAACATAAAATCACATTAATTTATGCGCCCACTCCCTTCGGCTGAGCAGTGAGCAAAGGGGTGTGAGATTTGGGGGTGAGATTTTATGCCCCCTTCTCGGCAATGGGAAAGGTGGTGGTAAAGGAAAACATCCGACATCAAGCTGACGGGCACTTAACATGTGTTGGGAACTGAACGGAAAGGATACAACGTCTGCCAACGTGCGGCTGGAACGAGCGGCTTACCACGGGCAGGATCATTCGTCCTGGGCATCGAGTGAGTTCGAACTCGAAGCAAATCTCGATGCGCTGCCAGGCGAAAGAACGTAAAGTGCCTTCAGTTGATTGTCTCATTTAGTCGCATGTACTAACAAGGGCAGGATCAATCAATCCCAAGACCAAACATCCACAGTTTGTGTGCGTATGCTTTTATTTGTTTCTGGCTCGACGTTATTGTGCAAAGTGATTGGTATCAAATTATTGTTATTATGCGTACGGTGCCCTTTGATGCTGGCAGGATATTGTGTCATCAGACGGATGCACATGGTGACGGTTCGGATGAGGAATAGAAAATTCCGTTTACTGGCTTCGGAATGCTTGCCGATGCACGTTGATCATTGTAAATGGAAATGTGCATCAAGTCGGAAACATTTTCTCATTTTATGAGCATTACAATGCATTGTAAGGATATTTTGTTTCGTCTACACGTAGGGTACAATCAATCGTAATTGCCAGGAGGAAACATTTGTTGGAGTGCTTTCTGGGCACAACAACGAGTTTGATAAAAGGTACTTCACCAAATAGAGCGGCAGTAAAGCATTGCTTGCGTTCATGTTTGAGCAAATAAATGAACCGTGTTTCAGTTACGATTATTTTGATTGAATTTAAATTCCTGGAACGGAAGTAGAAATGAATAGATGTGCTTGCTGAAAGTTTCGATATTCTATAAATAACTACATAATATTTCCAGACTTAAAATAGCTTAATCTAGTACTGTGTTCCAAGCACCTCTAATAGCTATCGCCTCCGTTTTTGTGAACCTTTTCTGTGTACTAATCAATAGTGAGTCGATCGACCTTCATGATGCTCGATTAGTGAGCTCGATGTATTAATACACAACCCGCTGTTAGATGATTGCTTTAACTGTAGTGCTAAGAAACTCGCTCATTCACTGCACTTCGCCTATTCCTATCCGCTACTACGCCCAGTCGCCTCCAACATACACAACACATACGTTAATCCGGCGGTCGTTACATGTAGAGCATTTTCTCTCGAAGGACACCGAAAGCAACTAGCGTATAACTGGTGCCTTGCCGTTCTCACCGTTTGGAACGTTTACGGGCATAAATATTACACTTAAATTAACTCGCCCATCTCTGTGGCCCCTTTTTTTCGTGCTCGTTTTTTTCCACTTCACCGAACAAATCGGCAAACCGATAGTACCACGCGCTAGTGAGCCACAGCGAATGGAATGTCACGTGGGTCGGAAGCATATCCTTTTCTTTGATGATTATTATCGACCCGTCCGGGTTGGGTGTAATTTTTACACCAAATTGAGTTTACCGCCGGGTCGATCGTTACCCCTGCAATAGATCGCGCTCTCTTCGCTCTAGATGGCGGATCGCACGGGTTTTCCTGGTTACGGTTCTACGGCTTCCCGGGCAATAAACTCCATCCCACGACAGGTGCCACAGACCGTCCGGATCGCCGGTGGCCGGTAATTATTCGCCCCAAATACCGCTTTTATGGGTCACCGGCTGACCGGCGCTCGAGGGCTTCGACGGGAGCGGCTTAGATCCGGATCCGAGTAGTCGCCCGGGAGTCGCCCTAAGCGGATGAACCTTTCGGATGTCCTCGAACGGCCATACGGTGGTACTACCCGGGTGAAATAGTCTCCCCCGAACTGGCACGGACACCATTCCGAGCCAGTCGAGCAGATATAATCCGAAAACTGACGTCTCCTTCCACGTGTGAGCTCTGCAGGGGTTCCGGTGGTCTTTTAGCAGCTTGCCGAGAAAGAAAGTCATAAAAATGATTTCTATACACACGCGTGTAACTACCCGGGTGCTCTCCCACCAGCAAACTGGGCCGAATAATGCTGTGCTACGGGAGGGTATTATCTGTAAGTTTTTCAATTAAAAACTGCTCGAAACAAACATTGTCGTCGGGTGTTAAAAGGCCAACTTTGTGGGCGCCCTCTAATGTCCAACACGCTGTAACGCGCTCCACTGGCCAGCGAGTGGTTCGAGCAGGCTCTGTTTAAAGTTTTATCGCCCATTTGGGGTCTCGCAGGGCAACCTACGGCTTGGTGGGGCATATGGGTCATAAAAAAAGGCACAGATCTTTCCCTCCCAACGCAGACCGGTCACCACCGGGAAAACCTCATTCAACAGTCGCTTCGAGCGCAAAACACCACCACTGGGCTTGGTTCTGTGGTGTTCGTAGTTGTTAATCGGAAACAATTGAAAATTTGATGTCACTCCAGCCGACAACATCAACGTCGAGCAAGCGGTCATGTTGGATGGACACTTTAGCAACCGGTGCCCGTTACCATCACGGATCGGGTTCACTCCTGATTCGCAACGTGCCAGAGCAGGCACGTTGGGTCGCAGGGCAGGGAATTCACTATTTATTATCTACTTGCGGTGAGCGTAGATCTTGCTCGGGGGCCCAGAACCCACACCGAACAGCATAAGCTCGCAAAGCAGGCTTCTTTTATTTGCCCAGTCCCATGACCACTTATCTTCGCCGGTGCTTCATGGTCTCCATGGCAACCCACGTTCCCGGCAGGATGGTTTCGGCCAACTCGACCATCGCCCGGAGGATGGTCGAGATTTATGGAGGCATCGGAGCAGGATGAAACCCAGAAGCTGTTCGGGTGGATTTTTGTACTGTGCGTGGCACTTTGCTGGCGGGATGCTTTGTGGTTGGAACAAGAAAAAGGACAATAACGAGGGGTAGGAAAAACATTCCCACCGTACCCGGACGAGAAGTTTTCCCGTTCAACCCGTTCAAACCGTTGCACATCCTCCAACGGCCGGTGGTGTATTAGATGTTTGCAAAACTGCTACCATCGGGAGGTGAAGGAATGTAGTGTGCTTTTTTTCAGCATTTTGGGGTGTTGTTTTTTCGATCCAACCAACCACACTCGGCGCCGATGCATCTCGTCGTAGCCACCGGGCAGGGCAGGAAATGTATCTCGGTTTCGTGTATCCGCCGTCCAAAATGCGAAGATAAGACAGCTCGGTCTGGGCAGGGTCTGGGAAAATCCCTCAATAATCGCACACGGATCGCGGTGTCCGATGTGGTTAGAAGGGTTTTGCCGGGAAAACCTCTGTGCCAGGCACTCGTCAGCCTTGCTCCATCCCGGCGGCATATTATCCATCATCATCGCTTCGCACTTTGAACCCGAGGCCGCCCGATCCCAGTCTCATTCGCACGAATCATGACCATTGTTTATCTTTGGGGTTTTGGGAATGGCCCAACAAAACCAGCGTCCAGTGGGCTCACGCGATCGCCCGACCGGTGTGGCAGGCACGGATGGCTTTATTCCCGTGCTCCTTTGGCAACTTTCCGCAACCCTGCGTCGGTTTGTGTGCTGCCGATGGGTTGGATGAGATTTTCCTGCCCGAACGTAACGTAGTAACGGACGGTGGCCGTTGTGGCGATTGGCATGTTGAGATTCTCCTTTTTCGGTACGGACGAGCCTTCCGGTCGGTGCTATCAACCAATGGAAAGGCAGCAAAAATCTCTGCTACCCATCACTGCCAATCCGTGCCGTTTCGAGCTTCCTTTTTTCCTTTCACTACCGGTGGCGGTGTTATCCTTTGGCTTGGTGCCGAAATGGTCACACGGTACGAGATGAACCATGCACGTGTCCATGATGGCATTGTTAGGATGCATCCCGTCAGCGATGTTTGCTTCGTGCCGGTCGCTGAAGCTGCCTTGTTTATCGTTTGCATTAGTGCGCTTCACAAGTTGTAGAACCGCTCCTAAACACACAATCGGAGCGCGTTTTGACAGAACATGCCCATCATTTACGGCACGTTTTGATGGTTACCACGGCTGCTATCGATGTGATAGTAGAAAAAGCAGCAATTTACAGTGGTTTTGAATTATGCGTACGACTTAGATTTTTTAAATTATGTCTTACACACCCATGCTAATCGATGAAGCGATCGCTATTGATCGTGTTCGATTCATGCGAATATCCACGATGTAACATTTAAAAGCTGTTGAATAGCATAATATGCTGCATCTAGTGCTCTGTAAACGTTCGTTTATTCATTATATACAACTGCGAGACGACAAAGATGTAGTCGCTTATACTGATATAATCCATAAATACTTTGTCGAAATGACACCTTTACGAAAAGGCACGGACATAACTGTATCACAAGAAATAATCATTCTATTCTTGGTGATTTGGCACGTGACGCGTTTCGTGACATAACATGCCACAAGAATTGACAACATAATCGGAGCATGATATTGCTGGGTCGAACGTACCGGCATACGGAGAATTGCCACTCATTTGCTAATAGATTAGTACCGGAATGTGGAACACTACACAAGGCAAAACGTCACCCGAATGAAAGGCGCTGACGAAGAAACCCCAACAGGGGCTAGGTGTTGCGAACATCACGCACATACAAACCCGCACTCACTCCTTGGGGGCGCTCTCCGATTTATAGGATTAGCATAATTCGACGGGAGGAAAACTTTCCCGGACGTGATTGTAAATGACAGAGCTTGAGTTGGGCATCGCTGGGCATCGTGTCTGGGTCGGAAAATTTCTTTACCCACCCAAGCCCGATCCTGAAACCCTGCCGGTAAGGATTGCGGTTAGCCTTGGAATGGCAATCACTGCCACTGGAGCACGAGTATGGCCGTGTATATGTGGAGTTCATTTTACGATGATGATGTCACTTTCGGATCCCACCGAAGATGCAGCATCCCGAGCCAAGGAGAAAGCGAAGGAAGGAAACGAGAATCCACCGGGAGCACCGAAACACGAAACGAAACAGTACAAAAGTTGGTGGCGCTCTGCCATCTCCGGGGTCGTCCTTTGAGGACCTATGTGACACTGGGACGAATCGTCCGTTACCTGATGCGAGAGAGAGAGAGACAGAACGCGCCTTGCCCAGAATGAAAGAGAAAGGGCAATCACGGATCTGGATTAGCTCGTTTGCATAACTTAGTGCATTTGTGTATCAAAACGAGTGCACGTGGAATGGCGAAACGCGTCTTGCAGTAGGAAGTGCCCCAAAATGGTCTTCTGCCACCCAAAAAAAAAAAAGTCAAAGAAAATGAAAAGGATTGAGTGAAAAAAAAAACCACACCCTCAAAAAAGGGATCTTTGGATACAGAGGGAGTTGTGAGTGCGGACGTGCGGAAAAAAAGAGAAAAACTTTAAGTCGTCACCCGGCAGATAACTGCGGCAAGTTTTCTAATTATCATACACCGGAGTGGAGTTCAACTTTTCGGTACTGCCCCCCTTCCCTCTGTGGCTTTCCACCCGCACCCCGCACCCGATCGACGACCTTTCGACGGCGTTGAGGCATGCATTGGGTTTCGGGGAGTTTTCCATTTTTCATGCGAAACTTGCCGAAGCGTGCGGCCGAAAGTTAAGTGTATCCGCCGATGCCCCCTTTTTTCCGAGGTCGCGTCTCATGTGGTTCCGCTCGGTTCTCTTTTTGTGACTGCTGCTTTTTCCCGTGACCACCGTGAAGGAGTGAGTGTTCCATACAGTTGGGTCCCGCGTTCCAGGCCAGCGATAAGTCTCCCGCATATCCTGCCCCGGGAGTGGAAGAATCCTCACGTAGATAGTGTTCGGATGAACAGGGCCACCATGGCTGGCAGGTGGAGCAAAAGTTTACGCACCTCCCAAGTGAAAACACGCCGGCCAAAGTTACTCCCAGCCGAGCGACGTGCTCAGCTTCTTTTCGACAGCTTAATGCTTGCCCCCATACTCACACACACACACGCGTGTTGGATGGCAAGAAATCAACTTCTGAATACCGGCCGTGGTGGAATGTTTCCGAGGAAGCACCCACCAGAAGCCGAAAGCGCTAGTGGAAGGATGGCCGAAGAACCAGCCGCCCACCAGCTCCCCCGAGATGTGCGAGCTTTTGGGAGAAAAAGTTAGAGATAATGTTCATTTTGATTTTGCAGCACCACGTCGAGTGAAGCCGGAACAAGTTTGGACAGTTCGCTGCCATCGGGGTTACGTGAGCGAAGGTGCTGACTTGTGCGGCTTCCGGGAACCGGCGGAAACATGCTACCAGCGGACATGTGACCCTGCCGTCGTCCCAGCATATGTTGGTCCTTTTTGAGGGTGGGAGGGTTTCTTCAGCGTTTTTTTTTATCATTGCCAGACGCCAAATTCCGCTGGCCTGTAGCATTCCGGTTAACGCATTATTGAGCAGCAAATCGAAAAGTTTACGTAGAGGAGTTTGGTTTGAAGGAAACTCCCGCTCCTAGGACATGTCCCAAAGGTATGTGGGTGTTGAGCGAACTCGGAAACGGTTGGATTTAATTCATTCGCTTATTTTTATCGTGTTGTTGGTATCGCTGAATCCGAGAAGGTTAGCCATTCCGCCATCTATTTGGATGCCATATGCTTTGCTGGAACGCCAGGAAGCCTAACGTTGTTCCTAGAAAGGGTCTTGGCTGCGAAAGAGCTCCGTTTGGTCGCGATTTCGCTGACAAAGTGCCATCACAGTATTTATTTCATGGGCGCGAAGCACGCGGTGCTGAATTTGTGCCATGCGCAGGCAACTTCTTCACTGGGGAGAAAAGCCACTGAAAGCCGTTTTCCGACCAACCTTCACCAACAAAGAAAAGCATGAGCTCCGCAACAAAATTCAAAGCGGTGCACCCTCATTTGCATAAACAACGGGTCTAAGCACGATAATCGACACGACAACCGAGCCGGGCACGACGGGCAGGCTAGGACGCCCCTTCGGAAGGATATCGGAACCCTCGGATGCCGGAAGGTGCATGTGCAATGTGGTGCGAAGTTGGCAGCGGTGGTGCGCTTTTCGTGCTGCCCAATTTCCTGTCCTGAAAGCGGCTTCCAACGTCGACGGGACGTCTACCGTCGCTAACAGGGGTTGCTTCCGGTGCAGTTAAGCGCGCTACTCGTCTCACGGTCCCACCGCTCGAAAAAGGGGTAGTAATTTACGGCCAGTCGAAAAACTTTTTCTCACCCATCAGCCCCGTTCAGGCCCGTTCAGGGCGGTGAGTCGCGACAGGCTCACTCGATCGCCTTCCGGTGGAGGTGAAGCCGCTCCAAATTCGACGGGAAAATGCTTACCCTCGGTGCATTCTTCCGTGCGCGATTGCATTGGCTTCCTACGTTGGTGCACCTTGGCCAAAGCTGTCGAAAAACTCGCGGAAAATTCGTCCTTCAGGGAGCAGACAGGTGGCAGGCAGTGGGTGAAGGTGCCCGAGCAGCTGGTTGATTGCTAGTTCATTATGTTGATTAATGGTGGAGTTGGTGGTGGGAAGGTGCAGAAAATTTCATCGTCAATGGTGCAGAGTAATTTTACACGCGTCCGTCTGAGCTTACAGTGATGGGAAAATAGTTTGTTCAAGTGTAGTTGCAGTGGTTAATTTTTAACGGAACTATTATGTTACGTTACTTAAACTATGTGTAGTTTTGCAATCTTTTTATGGAAATATTCAATAACGCATAACAACTACAACATAGTAGAAATGTCTCCTTCCAGATCCAGGCATCCTTATTACTAATGATCCAACTGTATCGTTAAGGGCTGGCCAATGTAATCCGGCATCGATTGTGCTGCACTGCCAATTTCCCCGATTTACCTGCAACGGTGCTTAAAAAACGGACGGAAGGAAAGCTCCAACGAGCGAGCCTATTGGGCTGCCAAACTCGCAGCTTGTCCAACCACCGAGTGGCACGGAACCCCCGGAAGTGCCTCGTATGTTCTCCCGAGCGGGATTGAGATCGGGTAAACACCAGTTAGGGCTTGTTGTGCGGAGTTAATTAGAATATTGAATTCAATAAGTACCCATTTCCACCACAACCGGTGGTCTCCCGGGAGCCAACGTTGGGCAAGGAAATCGTTAAAACAAATAACAGGCTTCGGAAACGACGACAGGCGTATCCTGGCTGAGATTGGCTGTCAGGATGGAACGCGTTCTATAGGCGTCCGCTTTCGAGCGTGGGGTTGACGTGGTGTTCGCCAATTACAAATAGTGGTTAATGAAGGGTGCCGGATGGCAGGCGATGGAAAAATTATGTTGTATTAAACGTTGAGCCATGCAATCGTTGGAGGGAAAATTTGTTCGCATGGAGTTTTGAGGTTGCATTTTAGCTGCAGCGTTTGCACGGCCCGAGAAGGCCACTACGTTCTCAATAATTTCCTCTTGTTTGTGATGTTTAAAGGTTAAAAGTTTTTAGATTGCTTGTATTTGAATTTCTATTACCAGAAGGTGGGATTAGATTTCGTTAGGAATCTTTGCTTTACTACCTTGTTACTTACGGTATGATTATTTCACAATAAAAGGTGAGATAGTTTACTAAGAAATTCATTCCTATATCAATTAGTAATCAATAGAATCTTAGATATGACTTTGAATGCAACATACTTCTTTTCTTCAGCACTAACATCTGGTTCTGATTTTTTGAATATTCGTGCGACATCTTAGGTGAAACGCGCACGTGAACTACGCAATACTTTTTCACTATTTGATTTGGGAGATCTTATTGCATAATGACATTTGTGATTTTGGCAAGAAAATAAAAATGATGAAAAATAAATCACGCAAACACAAACACACATTTGCGTGAAATACGACCTCGGGGCTTAGAATGTAATATTCTGGCAACATAATTGAGACATTTGCTGCGACGTGTCCCCCAATCTGACCCTAATGCCAGAGATTGGAAGAAAAATTCCATCGATTCATCAGCCGGAAGCGGCAGTGCTGTACGTACGACGGCAAATGGGCCGGCTTTTTTCTTTCATCCCCATCATCCCTACCTTGGCCGGGAAAAGCCGCAATGCTGCACCAAAACCGAGTAGCACGGATACATGATCGCCCAAGCGTGGCTGTGTGAATAGGGCAAATGATTTAATAATGTATTTATTCATAAAATCATTCACAGCTTCTGCCCTCTCTACGTCATCGAGTGATGACGAAAACAAAACACAGTGTGTGAGAGAGAAAGCTTGAAGGGAAAGGCACAAATACCCACACAACGACGGTCGGTCGGTCGCGGTTCAGTTGGCCACCGGCAACGGCATCCCGCACCATAGAAAAGCGCCACCCGTGGAAAACCCTCGCCCACACAGAGCACATCTTGTGCCTTTCGCCGGTGCGAGAACGCCGTGGCATTGGGGAGCAATCGTTCCACCATGCTGCCACTTTATGCTTTATGCTGGCGCAGTGGCACCGGGCCTCGGCCGCTGGAGAGCGAAGCGAATAAAAATGATCCGGCTTCAGAAGAAAAAGTTCTTCCTTCCGTGGGTTACCGCTTGCTTGCTTTTTACGGTTTGTTTTTGCCTTCTTTTTTTTTTACTCTGCCCTCCCACTTGTTTACTTGCTCAGTCCCAAATTGTCCTCTTCCCGCAGATTTGTATTATCTGCACTCGTTCGTTATCTACTTTGCGCCACTTCCGGGCTGCTCCCGTGGTGATCCGGCAGCCTGTGCTTCCGGTGGGCACATGCCAATTCGTCGGATTCGTCGACCGTGGGTTGAGCAGCTCAAGTCAAAGGACACAACGATGAAGATAATGGCTTCAATCATGCGCTTGTCCCTCGCGTTCACTTCGCCACACCGCGCCTGAAGTGAAAAGGGGCACGGGGGATATTTTGTCATACACTGGTTGTCCTTTTTTTATGATTTGCTTCACGCTTTCTTCGCCAGCTTTAAAAGCTTGTGAGCCTTAAGAAAGCGAGAAACAAACGTGCATCTTAAACAAGGAACAGGATACTCGAGCGGAAATGGGTGGAATTTGTAAGCCAGACAAAAATAAACCACCAGGCTGTGGATAAAGGAGGAAAAACGCATCAAAAAAAGGGAATGAATGCTTACCTAGCAATTACCGGAACCCGGAAAATACCGACCGGCAATGGCCGTTGGGACGTGGTGGTGAGAAATTTCTAGCGAAAGTTTTATTACCCGGTTGACCTTTTCGTGGCGGATCTGCCGTGGAAAAGGGGGTGTCGCGTTCCGTTTTGCAGCATCCTTCCGGTGTGCCAAAGAGGATGAAATTTGAGAGTGACACTCACAAAAGGGAAGCCGATCCTTTTCTGAGCGATGAAACGTGATGGCTGTTGTGTCGTTTGTTCGTTTAGCTTGAGCTATTTTGACCGTTTCTACCATGAAGATTTCTGTGGAATGGATTCGGTCTGTCGATATATGACGGTCTGATTGATCCTGAGCGAGCTTACATGTGTTCTGCATATTCCGGAAAGTAAATTCGAAACGTTCCTTTAGAGGCCGGTTCCTGTGGTGTACAGATGTGAAGCTTCTGCATAAATCATAAGAAAACACGCTCGATGCCTTTACACTTGATGTATCTCCGAGTTGAGGGCTTTCTCAACACTGTATCGTCAATTTGCAGCTCCAATTTGTCATTCACCGACTTAATCACTTATGATCACTTTAATCCGAGTTCTCGCTATTCATTCCTCGATAAATTAGTAATGCTTGCTCTTTTGAAAGTGCTTCATGGAATTATGAAGCTTCTTAGAACCAACCGCATCGCTTCATACCAACCGAGTATGGTTTCGGTTTTCGAGATCAATGCACGACGGCTCAAGCATAAGCCTCCACAAGCGCAAGGGCGCTCGAGTGCTTGCATCGAAACCGCACCCGGCAGCTCAGGATGACGCACCATTCGGTGCGATCTCGAAGCCACTCTCAACCATATGAAAGGTGCTAATGAAACACGCCTGCAGCACGCAACCGCCTTCAGCCCAACCCAGCGGACCGCTTCGTCTCGTTTGTAGGCCAGCTTGCATCGTAAAATCGTAAAATCACTTACCATCGCACGTCGCACCGATGGATAGCTGAAAATTGGTCCACCCTCACAAAGCGGAGACCCGTGCGTGGGTGTGGTGTATGCTTTTCACGCTCGCTGCGTGGTAGGGAGAGAAAAAAAAACATAAAAGAGTTTCTAAACAGCAACGCACGACACTGGTGCATTGCAGCTGGCTGTCCGTTCGTCTAAAAGGCAGCTCGAACAAATAGCAGCCAAAAGAACGCACGTGAAAGCTCGCGGTCTGCTCGGCGAGCAAGCACGTTGGCGGTGGAGAATCATAAAAATTCAATTAGCCATCTCATTTGAATAAGCAATCCGTCTTCTCGGCCGGCCAAACATTCAATCGAGCTCGTTCATTCGTCCGGCGTGCCGATTCGTCGGAGTCCCGCGGATGTCTGGTTTCGCGTGCGACATGATTCAGGCAAAGGCAAACGCGGCTAGCGCGAGTGATGCTTCTGCTGCCTTGCATATTTCCCCCGAGTGTTGTGGAGGAGTCGTTGCCGGCATTTGTGTGTGTGTGTATTTTTTCCCGCGTTTCAATTTCAACCTCGGTTCGATGTAACGGGCTGCTTCTATCAAACGCAAACGGGTCTGCGGAGGACGACGTCGGCAAACAATTGTTTTCCTATGTGCGAGGAATGCTATTTGGCTGTGCGTTCGTGCCCATTCGTTCGTTCCGTTGGATGCTATCGAACGCGGGCTGCTCACAGTGATGGACGCAAGTTTTGCTACTTTTTTGGCTACGTCTCACAATAGGGGAATGATGGAAAATTTTTAATCAATCACAATCAATCACATTAGGCTGCAAATGATAATATGATTATTCGCAATCACACCGATTGTGTCCTTATGTTTTAACAATAATCTATCTGCACACTTTTGTGCCACCAACTGATTGTATATTCCAAAACTTCACGCACAAATGACGCTCCTTCTAGTCGCATATGCGAGCTATGAATGAAAAAAGAATCGATGACTAACCCGTGGTATAAAGTCACACTCTCAATCGGCCCAAGTACGCCAAGCGCATACGCGAGCACTTTCAGTGAACGCAGCGGAAGTTGGCATTATGGGAAAAAAAGCAACAAAATCCCGCACGAAAAAGAAACTTCCTCCGTGTTGTGATCAGCAGAAAAGAAAAGAATGATATGCCCGCTGCCCGGTCAATGGGCTGGGAGGGATCGGAAAAAATGAATATTTAATTACGAGTCTCTGCGCCTCGCAGCCGTACCGGGCGTGCGGCGAATGGGAATGGCAAGATTAGTCGTGCCAGAATGCCGCGCATACACACACAGACACACAAACTGTGCCCCAGAATACACCCGGACTCGGTACGTTGAATGGAAAGTACGTCTCCAAAGTCGCCAGCAAGATACCCATTGGGTGGGTTATTATTTGAAAATCGTTAGCCAACTTCAAAGTGCGACTGCGCAATCGAACTGGCTGCTTTCAATTTGTCGCCTTGCGCTGGCAAAAGGGCGAAATTGAAGAGGAGGATGCTTTTTTTTTGCCTCTCGTTTTATTACCTCGTTCATAATGACGAACTGATCAAAAGCAACTTAAAAAACAGTAAGATGCCGCGGAAAGACGTCGAGGAAAAGGAACACACTTGCCGATTGATTGGAATTTGATTTGGAACTCCTCGCCTCTAGCTATTATTATATTTTACCGAATCGTGAACCGGTTGCAAACTCCCACTTGGGGCTTTGCGAGTGGAGACATCGAGTACCAAGCTTCTGTACCGGGTAGCAGGCCAGAAAAGTCAGGGTGGAGAAATAGAACCCGCTGCACAAGAGAGCTGCTATTGTTCGGGTGGAAGATTTTATTTTCCATTGTTTGGCGCCCGATGGCAGCGGATTATCGAAGCGCGAGGCGATGGAATGCATCTAACGGATGCGCCAGGGGTTCTGTGGCATCGATTTTGTTCAGTTCTTTTTATTTTCTCCACTCCCTTCCTACTTTTTTACACTTGGCAGCAAATGTGTTGGCCCAGATGCGACGACGTTTTATTTGTGCTTTTTGTGTGTGTGTTTTCTTTTCCCAACGGAACATTAAAGTCCCATTAGTTTTGCATATTAATATCTGCCACCGAGTGGCAGTTAGAAGTGAACGGTTATGAGACAAACATAGGCCCATACACTAAGCTAAGGCTCGACTAACGACAGACACGCTTATTGGCAAGAAGTTTTGCAATTATAAGCCATTTATTAAATAGTCTCCCTTCGGGAGTTTCAATCGTTCCGTGTCCTTGTTATGTTATGGAGCTGATCCAAATATCATACGAAAAGTTAAACAATTTAATGTTCGGTAAATTCGTAGAGTATAATTCATAAAAAAATGTATTCTCATTACGGTGTGGTGCCTCGTACCACACTCTGGATGCCCGTTTCTTCGATTTCAGCTGAGTCAAGCGCCCTCAAAAGTCGACGATGGCGTCGAGTCCATCGAGTGAGCTAACACCGGTTCGCTCGGACGAGCAGCGCCGTTGGCCAGCAGTGCGTAAAGCGTTTTATGCTGACCGCTCGCAAATACGTCCACCTAGCCTGGGCCGCACACAAACGCGTCGGTAAATGGTCAGCAAACTGCCCAACGACCGTTGGCTATGCAATGGGGCGCAGCCCGCTGGCTTCCCAACCAAGGATGCCAAGGAAACGAAACGCTCCCGGTCGCGGTCCAGCGTGTGATGATAAGAAATAAAATTTTATGAGCTATGAAAGCTGTGATAAGGGCCTCTCGGTGCCTTATCGGCGCATCTGGACACCGATGCGGGTGCCCTTCGGGTGTCCTTAGCGCGCGTCGTGGGTGTGTGAAAGTGTCCGGTCGTGAGCATATTCACCATTAAGCCCCTACGTTTTTCCCCTAAACCGGCCCGTCCGGAAGCCGTGCGGAAATGTGGAAAATGTTGGCTACCCACCCTTCAGATATGTGTTGCTCCATGACTCGAACGCACTCGCCGCTCAGGCTATTGATGAACCGTGGCCATTTTCGTTCGACCAATTCGACTCCAGGCTGCCACTCGCGTAGAATCCAGCGTCCTGTCTGGCGTCCGACAGAGGGCGCCCGAATATTGCTCCGTTCAGCAAGTTTCGCTTTATGGTCGTTTTCTTGGGCACCATTAGCAGCTGACCTATTCCGAGTGGGTTCCGTGCATGCGTTACCGCCACATGTCGCTCGTGTGTTTCATGCCCGATTGCACTGGCAGGCAGCGCCAGTTTTTGGTCCACATCCTTTCGCTTTTCCTGAGCATTCCCCTCGACGTGTGGGTCTTGGAATGTGAGGGGTTTTTTTATCGTGAATTGCTATCGATTTTATGGGACTACATACGCCTCTGCCTCTGTTTGTATTCCAGGAAAACGGACATTAAAGAGAAGTCGCGTTTAAAGGAAAACGCGACACCGGGAAATGGCGGTACCATGTTGCTGAAATAAATGAAAAAAATCACACGACAATGCTTATTAGCTACAGTCCCGCAAAAATATAGCGGAATGCGCAGCACTCTTCTATTACGTGTTGCACATGGCCTTTCTGCTTTCCCGTGCATGACGCAAGACGCCCAAGTCCTCCTAAATAGCCAGCAAATTCACTCGCACCCAGCCCGCCATGGGGTGATCATAATTTTTCATTGCATTTTCACACGTATGCACACCAGAACGAGAACGCGCCAGAACCGGCTCGTAACGTACGCCATAAAGTCGCGATGCCGTGATGAAGCGCTCACTTCCGTCACGCCGGCAATCGGCGTGGACCCAACTTCCGAAAAACCGTTTTCCACGCTCCTCATCCGTGAACGAAGGCGAAGGTAAAGCGACGCGCTTGTCACGATAAGCGCATAAAAATTGCACATCATTTTCCGCGATTGGCGCTAGCTTTTACTGGCACACGCGACGTTCGGCAAAGGCGCGAATAATTAAACTTCTGCACTAGTCGGCTGGCTTGTACATATCTCGGGAACAGAAGACTTCCGACTTCAGCATAACGCCGTTGCGCTTGCATTTCGCGGATAAAAAGGTTAAATTAAACAGATCACTAATGCATGGAAATGCGGTGAAAACTCCGTAAATTAATCCGCATTTCCACGCAAGGCGGGTTTGTGGTCCAAAAGTTTTCCACAACGGTATCATGGCGTACTGTCTTTCGGCCTTTGGAAAGAGCTAATTCGGTTGGGGTTTCTTCAACACACAGCATAGTGTGAGAGATGCAGCGAAAAGCGGAAAGAATTTATACCAACGCCACACGCACATGTTCGTGCTCGTGCGTCGTTTTCGCGAGTCGACTTTCTTGACCTCTTGGACCCCACTCGGCAGTATTATCTTCTTACCGCGCGTACTGCATTAACCGCGGAAATGCGCTCCGGTCACGTGCGGATCGCCTCAGCCAAACCACCGATGAGCATCACGGGAAAGCCACGACCACGGAGGCGATATGGGCAACCGGTGACCGAATTTCCACACGACTTGCTGAGCCCGAACCCGTAATGCTGACGTGCATGATCGATTGCAAAGCGCATCATGTAATTAAGCCGTGGAGCAGTGGGAGGAATTGTTTATTTAAGGCTCCCGGTTGCGGTTCCGGTCGGTATGGTTCTCTTGCCCGAAAGAGCACACGCTTGGTCGGGCAGTAATTCTCGCCGTGTGAGTGACTTGCACATCGCGAAATGGAAACCACAGCTCTCGTCTCACTATAAGGCAGTCTGGAACAGATATCTCCGTTACAAACTCTGTGTTGGAAGATTTTCACTGAACATACATAGGCCGAAAATCTGGTTGGCTGCTGAGTATTTATTGGAAATCTTTATGTTTGGACGATGCCATACGACCAATTAAAAAGATATTGTGCACGAGATGTGTAGTTTTTCTTTTCAAAGGTAATTGAGTTATCAGTGCGCTTTGTATTTTTTTCCAGAATCACTTATCGATCCGGTAATGCGATCAATTATAGTGAAGAACAGCGAAAAAAACGCACCACTCTACGTTGCAAAATTCTTGGGATTCGTAACAGGCTTGCCGATCGAAAATGCTCTGTCAATTATCCAAATTACCAAAAATGACGGAAGAAACATTTGTCTTTTAACCTACAATTACCAGTGTGCGCGTAGTCCTCTTTTCCAGCTAGCCGAAAAGAAATAGAATGCTGTTGTTCATGTGCCAGAAAGACCCAGACAATATAAGCCAATATTCAAGGTGGAAAACTGGCAATTAAATTGACGAGATTACTGATTAGTAAGTGCACTGATTGGTTAGTTAGTAGTTAGGATTGTAGACCTGGTGTTAGAAGAACGACAAGTTTCTGCCTTGAGCTTTTGAGCGGGCTTGTGGATATAGAAAATATTCGTATCTGCTAAATTGTTTTAAACAAACTGTCTACTTTCTTCAAATTGTATACATTTATTTTAAAAATATTAGCCTTTGTGATTGTATAAAGCATCGCAAGCAAATATGCTCTAAAGTTGGATTAGATTGTAATAAATTCAAATGTTATTTTGTTGTTAATTAATTTTGATCATCTCTACCGCACACTGCACAATGCCCCGACAGGTAGGATTTTGATACAACGTCAATCGAACCTTCTGAGCGGAGAGTAAGTGTATAGCTTTGGGTGGATAGTAAAATATCGAAGCGACCTGTGAAAGCCACGTATAACAGCATCTCTATTTGCAACCGGTTTTCAGATCGATCGACATTCGAGTGACATTCGCTCGGTGCAGCTCTAGCCAAGCGTACTAGTTCCACGAAGCATGACAACGCAAATATTCGTGCTCACTGGCAAACGAATCGACATGCTATGTTTATCTTGACGAAATAAGTTGCAACATTTTCGGGTAATGTGCCTAGTCCGGGCAACGGCTTCGGCAAAAGCTGATGAACGTTCAGGACAGACGGCAACATTTTATCAGCTTCAAATGCAAAATATACAAGCCGAAAGATAAACATTGCTTTGGAAAATTCGTTTCATGTGTAGAAACTATTTTTCGTGCTAATTTCCACCATCATAGAAACGTTGGTCCTACCAGAATGTTAAAGAGAAGTTGAAAAGCACCAACTTGAGATTAGAATAAAACGTGCATCAATTGCAATTGGAAAACTTCATTACCGATGGAGAACATTTTTCAGGAACTAATAAAACGGGAAACCCAGAACAAAAAAAGCATTCCCCGCTGAATCATAACGCGTCATGCCTCCGTGGAGTCGAATAAATCGATATCATTCCAAACCACTAACCGGAATGGCCATTACTTGGGACGGAAAATTGCCATTGTTGCAGGCACATTTCTTCTACCTCGCTGCAGCCGATCTGCTGTCATGCAGCGTGACACGCATGATGGATTTTTGTCATCTTTCCTCCGGCATTGAAACCCACCGAAGGGTGAAGCGCGTGATCTCGTCGGGTGGAAAGTATAATAAAAAAAAAGAAACAAAGCAAAATGTCATGCGTAATAAGAACCACAGCCAAATCACGCTTCTCGGCGAGCCTGTCAGCGATCCAATAAAACATTTCGTTTCGAACAGCACCACGGCGCTCGTCCCTTGCTTGACTCCGCCATGCCTGATCTGCAGCCCTGGGCGAACAATGGCGCGGAAGCGAGCGTATATTTCGCGCGAGGAAAAAAGGGTCCAAAAAACACATCTACCAGAACGGCGAATCATATTTTCACGCACGAATGCAACCGTAAATGCCACCGCAAACCGGTTCAACGCCACTGGCAGAAACGTGTGCCAGTTGTCCGCTGCACGGTGGAAAATATTACAATAACACCAAAAAACAAACAAATCCCAGGGTTGGGTCGGCGAGTACCGGCTATGACGGAGCTATGCTTGCGTTGCGTTGGTTCTGCCGTACAGTTTCTTATTCTTGAGCCTCACCCTGTACGGCAATCCCATCCGGTGGGCTCCATCTTGTCCCCAGCTAACCCTTCACGAATGCTCACGAAGGGTCGGAGTGAAGCGCGAGGCTGGAATCATTTGTAAAAATCATCACGCAACACCAATCTTCGCCCTATTCCGTCCGATTTCTGCATCGCACCAAACCCCTCTCTCTCAAAGCTGGAAACGAATTCGAACATTTCGAAGTTTTGGCGACACCCAGATACGTTTGGTTTTAGCGCACCCCACCTCGTCGGGTTGGTTTTGGGCATCCGCAAAGAAAGGGGAGTTCAAAATGGGGGCACATATGGAGCCACATAAGGAAGCCATCAAGCGGAGCGAGAAAGAAAGCATCCCTTGATTGACGCGATGGTTTAAAGCGAAGGGGTCACGCATGTGTCTTTTTCTCCCACCATCTGCCGGGTGGGGTGGTGCCGGGAGGGCCAGCGCAGCGGTAGGACCGGAACACAAACACTCGTCCGCAAGAGCGTGGCGACCGGAACTACGCCGAGTTTCCGATTCGAGACGCCATGCGTGACGTCACGTCACGTTCTTTTTGTTTCAGGTCACAGCAAAAATGGCACGTTTGTGGGTTAGCCCGCTGGCCAGGGTGGCGGGGGGGGGATGTGCAACAGGGAGGGAACGGGGAATGGATAAGGGCAGCAGGGGCAAACCATACCCACAGCTCGACCCCAAATGGAAGACGAGGCGGTAGTGAAAATGGCGATAAAAGGGAAAACACACCACACAAATACGCTTGATTGCCATCGAGAAACACACACTCGAATTAGGGGATGTGTCACAGAGCCCCCGTGCCGGTGGTTGTGTGTGTGTGTGTGTGTGGTCTAAGGATGCCTTGAAATCCTTAGTCGAGAGCATTCCACACAGAGCAAAGAAAGCAACTGAAACGAACGCGTGCGGTGTGACGATGGTTTTGAGGTCGGCGTTTCGATCGCATTTTCAGGTCGAGGGCAGTTGTTTCCACGAGGGTTTGGATTTCGTTTTGCCCGTTTCTGAAACGCACCCCTGGCGCGTGCCAAAACCCAGCATCCACTGAGCCCCGTTTGTCCTGCAATCCGACAGAAAGGATCGCCAGCAAAGCGCTCATACCCGTGCACTCCGTTAAGAGCCGTCGCAGTTGCGTGAAAGGATTTTTCCTCCGAATTCTGCTCAAAGGCTCTCGCTGCTCCCCACGGGGATGTCAGTCACGGATTAGTTTTTGCGTGCTTCTGGACGGACTCACGCGCGGATGACGAACGCTTGGCCGGGATGGATGCTCCTCTGCAAGGATCTGCCCTCCAACCCGACAGATATTTATTATTCAGCTTAAAATCTTGATTAAAATTAGATCCCGTCCTCGCCGATGGCCTGGTGGGACTCCATCACCTAACCTAACCCGGGAAACTCACCCCAAAGCATACGCCATGGCATCGAGAGAGCATATGGTCGGGAGGGCTTCAGACTCGCCCGATCGCACCCGAGGAATGCGAAAGGAGATTTAATCCTGACCCGGGAAAAACATCCGCTTCACTTCTCGGAAGTGGCAATAAGATGTGCCGCTAGTTCGTATCCTTCTTTGAACGGTCTTTCCACGCACAGTGACACGCGCGTTTACACGCACGCATGCAAATCAGCGCCGAATAGCATCACGCGCTTGTCCTGGCGCGCGCCGGGAACGTGAGCGACAGGAAATTGAATGAAAATATATGCCAAAATCATAAACAAATGAAAACCGGCCTAATTTAATTTCCTCCCGCCCGGCCATTTCCGTACATTCCGGTGCGGAGATTTTCGCTTTGATTTTCTTCCTCACTGGCGCGCGACGCCAGCTGGCGCTGGTGATGATGATCGGGCACGAAGGTCGGCAGGGATGCAGGGTCGTCTCCGGTGAAGGATCCTCGCGAAAACCTTCACGCATCGTTGGGGTTGGATCCCGTGCGGTTCAAGGCAGCTCATGGAGACAAATGAAGACGTTGGAACGTAATTGTAAAACTAATGCCATCCGTTACCGCAAAACCATCGTCGAGTAAGCCAGCTTCTCTGGGTCGTGTACACCCCCGTGTGTGTGTGTGTGCAGATGGGACTCGTCCGGGTTGTCGGGGGATGGAATTCGGGCGAAACTTGTCATCGCTAATCTTGCGCCGTATGTGGTGAGGCTGGTGCGTGAAGGTTATCGGTTGACACTTCGTCCGTCGGATTAGGATGGTGTCACACGTCTGTCATTTTGGGGTATGCCGTGTGCAAATACAATACATCATTGCCGTGTGCAGAGGCCGTTAGGATGCTGTGGGAATGTACATTATTATTTTGGGACGTTCGTTATGAGGGTTTAGGGTGAATTTTCCTTGAACTGGGTCCGTTCCGTGAATAATGGAAACTGCAGACCAAACCAAAGGCTTTTGGAAGGTTGATCTATTTTGATGAGCTTTCAAGCGCCCGGCATCATGAGAGTGAGAAAATACAATAGCACTACAAATACCACAGCTGAGTGACAAACACCATACATTTCCTGAGCTCAGATCTTCTTGCGAAAAATAGAGCAAAGTTTCGTTTGCCAGTGCAAAAGTTGTATTTTGTACCACTCAAAGCCACTTGTTTGGGATGTACGTTTTTTTGCAGTTTCATTCCGAACCAAAAAATATCCTCTACACGAGCCGGAAGGCTCATTGCAGATGCCAAAAGAGATGCAACATCAACACGGCCGATAGCACACCAAGGGTATTCGCTACTGCCATCGGCTATGATTTGTAGGCATTGAAAAACTTCATCTACACTCGCCCGAAGGCCACTCACCGTAGTAGATCGAGGAACGACGGCAACGATCAGACCACAGTGAGCCTGTAGCGGGAAACCGTGCCCCGGTGGGAGCGTCAGCAAAGACACGAAACTGGCGAAACACAATTATAGCCCTCTATCCTCGTCGGTGTGACGCCGGCACTGTTGCTTTTACCGTGCCCTTTCAAAGACAGTTTCCAAACAAACGCAACTGCAGCGGGTTTTTAGAGCGAAACCACTCGAAAGCACCATCGGCTCGAGGTACATTAACCCCCGGGCGCCGGAGTATTTCCACGCATCGTCGGCCGTAGTCACACTGCGGCCATTCCGTACCGCACTGTGCGGGATACGAAAATATGCGCTAAACGAAGACACTTACGTACATGTGTTATGCTAATTTATGCAGCTCACCCGGGAAAGTTGGTACGTCGTACGAGTGGGAGTAAATTTTAGCGGCCCAGTTCTCGGGAAAGCGCTCTATAAACGGGAAGTGTCATGATAGCATACGGCGAGACGGCCAGCAGGTCAAAACCGCGACCAGTTTTAGAGAGTTTTTTTCTGTCACGCAGTGAAGCCATGAGACTATGAGAGCGATCAATGGAAAAGAGTTTTTCTATACACCACCTGGAGTATTTATCGGTTGTATTTATTTTTGAGGGATGAATTATTTGACGGTTTTTCTGCATATTTCTGTCAGAGATTTTCCCTGTCTATGCACTACGTCTATCACTCAAGGAAGCTAATTAACTGCAATTTGATATGGATTCGTCCCTAATTACTCCACATTTACGCGAAAGAAAGAGCAAATTAGTTATGTAAAGCAGAACGAAATAAACTAGTCCTTCCGGAATCGTTGGATGGACTTTTATGAATAATGCATTGTAACACCCACAGATAGACCTAGCGAAGGGCTGGTGCATGATTTAGCATAAATTGCAATATAATTAAACTGGCACAATCATCCCACTCATACCTCAACGAAAAACGTATCCCCACGGGCGTAATTAGCACGCAATAATGGAAGTGCATTTCTTTGTGCCGTTCCCGTCTCCGATGCGATAATGCACTCCGACAGCAGCCTTCATAACTATGTTGGCAAACAACTGAATTCTGTGCAATTATCATCACAATTTTCATCATCCAACTCAACTCCTACGCTTCCCTATCGGCGCCCTTGTTGAAACCCCAGAAAATGCGCGCAAATCCTTACGATCCCCTTCACGGCATGGAACGGATGAGCCACAGCCACGAGACGCGAGATGAATTACTGCTTTATTGAAGTTGGCTTGCACAGTGCGGCAATATTGGTCACGAACAACCGTGAAGCCGTTCGCTGAGATGCTCATCAACGTGATGGTTTGCTCCGTGGGGGATGCAGTTTCCGTCAACCACCCGCAAACTTTCTCCTCACGCGAGCAACAGCAACTTCCGCTTTTCCCTTACAACTTCCGGGCCCGCATGCACTGGTTGTCCTTGCGATCTTCTTGGTCGAGTTTTTTTTTCTCCTCCCTCCGTTGTTCGCAACACAAGCGTCTCGTTAGTGGCGAAAATTAGCTGAAAGTCAAAATTAACTTTCCATCACCGCGGCAGGGAAACCTGGCTGGAGATGGGAGCGATGATGGGTATTTACGCGCACCTAGCTGAAAATGGGCGTAAGATTACCTTGGGAGAAGTAAGACAACCAAGACGAAACGGAACCACGCGGCGGTAATCCCACACAAACCCGTACCACGCTCTTTGATCATGCTTTTGTCTTCGTCTGGGCTTGATTTTTGCCATTGCGTCGCCTTAAGCAGGCGCCATTTGGTGGGCGGCTTGATTTTCAAGCTGCCTTGCCGGCAATCTCGGCACGAAACTGCGGAACTGCGAAAGCCGATTGCTTCGAGATGGAAAAAGTTGCGAATATTCAATCAACCCAAATCTTTAACATAATCTTTTTAGCAGCCCCCTGAAAGCTGGGGGACCTGATGAGTGTGCGGTTGGCGTGGGGCGTGGTTCGAGTTTGCTTGGCCAGATAAATTATGATAATAACTTCTGCTATCCAGTTCCATGCCAGCAATGGGCACAATAAAACTTCCGCAGCATGAAATGTGACGGTACCGGTTTCTTTCACGGCTTGGATACCCTTTTTTAACATTATGCCATGGTTTCCCCTCGAAGGTAGCGCATTTTTGCATAAATGGGGGAAGAAAATACGTCCAGATGCCGTTTAACATTGGTTGTTGGAAAACAATGAACCTAGGAAAAGTTGCCAAACTTCATCTATTACATTCACATTTTCTAATTTCCGTTTTCATACTTTGCGGCTATCATTAGATTTATTATCTCGGGCAGTCATCATGGCTTTAGAGATTAATTATCTCATTTGCGTTAAACGCTGTTAATTTCGACATTCAAGCATTGAGCTCAATTCGGCTATGATATTAGAATTTATGCTAACTACTCCTAAACACTTTGAAAAATCACAAATTATAACGCCACTTTTTATTACTTTGCATATCCTGGTAAAATGCCATAAAATGTGTAATACCAACCCCGATGAAAAATGGTAGTATAATTTTATCGGCATACCATAACTTAACACCGACAGAATATAAAAATAATAAATATGAATTTTACATATTACGAAGGGTTGATAAAATTTAAAAAAATGTTGAGTCCATTGGGAGGGATAAAAATTGTTAAGCAATCAATTGCCCAACCCAGCTCTGTCTGTTCTCTAGCAGCCTGAACACAATTTCCTCTCCATCGTTCGCGAGGAGCAAATTCGGTTGATAAAAAGGGCGTTTGTTTATCTTACAAAAGTAAATTAGCAATCAGCATTAGCGACGCCATCCGGTGCAGCTAAACGAGCCATAAAATAATCCACCTCCAGCGCGAGCCGCGTATTTAAGTCACGAATTTTCCACACCGTCAGCGTCAGCAATTAGTTTAGCGCGTACGTCGATCATCAAACGGGGCGAAGCCGGTAAATTGGATCGGCAAAGTAAACCTCATTTGCAAGCGCCTGCACAGCACTGGCACGTCTTGTCCTTTTTGCCTTTCGCCAGCACTCGCGTTTCGGCTCTCGGATGCATGGATCATTACCAGCGCACATGTGCCCGGGATTTTTTCCCTTGTTTTCCATGTACGCAGATTGGGCTGCCACTTGCGCTCGTAGCAAACCCCATTTTCTCCACCGCCAGAGCCAGAGGAAAAGCTCACGCCAAACACCTGCCGGCTTCGGGTCGTACGGTTTTCAGTCTTTTCGACCCAGCATGCTACCAGCAGCCCCGAAAAGAAGCACACATTCTCGATGACGCATGTTCCGAGCAGCCGGAAAGTGAGGCAGCTTATTTTCATGCGGCGTTATTGAATTTGCAAATACTGATTGATTACGGCAAACATCGACATCGTACAGATGTGCCCCGCCCTGGAGGATACGGACTGAAGACTGCTGATCTGCTGCCGAACGGCTCTACGCACCTTCCGTTGTTCTTTGGTGTTTCTTTTTTGTGCTTTTCTTTATTCTTGTTTTCGACTTTGCTTCATTGGTTGATCTCTGAAGGAAAATGTGACTAATTTAATTTTTCAAATATTGATACACCATCAGGAACCGCCAGGATTCTGACTATACACACTAGTTCATGTCCCTGCATAGTAATCTTTGTTTTAATAATCAATTTCTGAATATTTTTTTCTACACTTTGTATATTTCATAACGGAATGTTTCAGCATTGAATACGGATTCCATGATGGGCACTAAAATTCAAGCACGTTGAGCACGAGCTATCGTGATTTCTGAGATATCTTGCAGTTCTTCCTTAGCGAGAAGTATTATTCAGAATACCTCTCGATCTAATTCATCGTCCGGGTAGGAGGTCATGTCCGCACTGGTGTGGATCGAAAATTACATTCCATTCCGGCTGTGCTGATGGTACTGCAAATCGAATGAATCGACTATGGGAAATTGATAGGACATCGCAGTAGAACTAAGATTGACGCGTTCCATTCGCTCCCACCGATAACTGGCACTTGAAACTGCATCGTACCGGAGAAACACCAGCTCCACTTTGGTTCACTCTGCCTCGAAAGCCGCGCTGATTTCCGGAAGGTACTCGTACGAAAATCACATCCCAGCTTCTCGCTTCCGTCCGCCGGAATGGAAAACTTTTCCCATAAACGTTATCATTAATATCCTTGACGCTGCGGCAGCCGCAGGATGCCCTTCATTTCAATCCCGTTCGTAAATGCTGCTTTTCATCGTCTCGGTACTTTGGCCGATCGAAAATTTCCCCCCCGGGGGTCGCTAGCCATAAAAACCGGGCACATATTAGAACTTTTTTGGGCGTATCGTGCCTGTACCAGGCTCCAACACAGGGCAGAGAAAGCGCTCTTTGGCTTTTTGGCTCCGACGGTTGGTCAGGGAGAAGTCGAATGATTTATTTATTTTCATCACACCACCCCAACGTCCACCGTGTGGCTAACATTTCGCATCATTGTGCCTCAAAAGCAGTAAAGTAATCGAAAGCATTCCTCGCCGGACGGATGCCACCAGGATGCTCGGAATGTTGCATCATGTTTCACAAAAAGAATTGGCATCCGAGCTATCAAGAATTCATCAAATTATTCCACAGGTACATCTGGACATACGGGACCATTTTAGCTACGGACCTACATTCCATCGTAAAGGCACCAAAAAAAACAGGAATTCCTATCGATCGGAGAAGGGTTTTGCAGCATCCAAGCATGCATGCCCAAGCGATGGCTTATTGATGGATGGATTTCGTTTGCTTCTGCTTCTTTATCCTTCATCCGGAATTCAGCGCACATGCTCCATTAGGAAAGGTCTCCCTAGTAACGCGTCCTTTTCGAAGTGCTTTAAATCGATTGTTCAACGCATTCGCTAGCCGACCCTTGTGCTTTTGAGAATCGTACTGACCGATCGGACGCAAACTGTCCCTTCCAGAAGTCCGCCATGGCAGATGGGTAGAGTGGCACTCGCCGATGGTGTTGAACCGGAATTTATGATTCCTTGGGGCAGTTTATGAGCGAAGCCTATCATAACCATCATGATGGCATTTCTCTCACCCCAGGTCGCTAAATCAAGGTTCGCTGATTTTCTGCGAGCACGATGCATGCTCGAGCTGGTTCACCGTCTTGGTTGCGTGTTTTACGACGGATTATGGAGTCACCTTCTCGCATTCACCACCGCGGTTAGGCATACCAAAGGTATCTTGGCACTTTCCTCGTAGGTCCTTGCAAGGGTCCGGTGCTCTGCGCGGAAGTTGCGTATGTTTTATGGACTCGTTTGTTTTGCTTAAATTTTACGACCACCATCATCATGCGCTGGGGCTCTTCCGCGTGCGTAAGCGACGCCACCATAATGAAGTTCATCACGATATTAGGTGTCACCGTGCTTTGCCATCGGGAAAAGTGACACGAGCACGTCGTGCCATGTTTCCGCACCTTTCGCTACACGCGTGGAGAGGTTTGGTCGTTCGAGCAACATAAAACACCCACCGGCGGCAAGCTTGCTGGTAGAAAACCCCGTTGTTACTCTCGAGACTGAAGGGCCGAGGCTCGCGGATGGCTCTGGAAGGTTCGCGTATCATGTCCCCGAAACTTCAGCCCGTTTGGGGTTCAGAAGGACCGGCTACAGTGAGCGGTGTTGTGTCTTAATTCCTGCTTAATGCACAGTGACACCTTCTGGCTTAGTTGACTTCCGAAACGGTCGAAATCTTCATCCCACGGACTGTCGAAAGGTGTGTTACACGAGCACGAGGGCTGGCGTTGCAGAAAAGTCGGGCGTACGAGGCGATACGTGAGATGTTTTCAGGAAATCTTTTGCCAGCGAACGCGATATCAACGCGAAAAACTTTCCTAACGATACATTCACTCGAGCTGCGAGAAAAGGGAGCCATAATTTTTACCCAAAAACGAAGCTTGTGCAAAAATTGTTTCCTTATTAACGATGTTTGTACAGAAAGCGTAGTATTCTTTTACAAAATATGTTATGCAATGTTCGCTAAACATATATTGAAGTTTAGCATAAGAAGTAAAGATAGCTTAAAACAGTGCTTATCAAAAACCTGAAAACATTTGATAGAATGTTCGTATAATTATCACAGTTTAAGTGAAAAATCCCGCAAAGTCAAATATTACCTTATCCATCTGCATGATCACATTAATCTCATTTTATTTTAGAATAAATGATGAAATGTATACCAATGGCTATTGCAAATGTGTATTAGCAATAAACTGGCAGGTGCTTAAAGGGCCCACAACTTCAATAAATCAAACAAGCCAGCAAATCAACAGCAGCAACCATTAGCTAACGCTGTTAGCGATTTTTTATACCGAAGAGCAGCTTTCTGAGGCAGAAAAAGGAACTCCCGTTGCTCACACATACTAGAGTACAACAGTTCACGGTTTTCCAGACGCGTTGCACCAGTGGCACTGGGACCGCTGCCTCTTCTGTGGATTTATTTGCATACTCCCTTCGATGCCAGCTGCACGCTGCCAGCGAACCGTGCAATCACGATGATGTCATGCAAAATCCTGGGGCAAACTTTTCCAATCAAATTTGCGAACGCCTAGCCAGCGCACGGGCTCCACCTGTACGAGGTCCGGTTCTCCGCGATTTCATTACGCCCTTTCCCTCGGCGGTGATCGTGCAAATGTCCGAAAAACGGAAAACGTCGACCCTTAAAAACAGCAAAACCCGAACCCAGCGACAGGCGCGCGCTGTAATTGAATCAAACCGATTTTCCGACACTTTCCGCGAGCCGTTCGAGAGCGCATTTGGTTCAGGCTTCGCCGGCTTTCCCGGGTGCTGTTAAATAACTTTTTTTTTTCGAGCAAACAGCTTCTTCCGGTCGACCGGGGATTCGGAACGACTTGACGACGGACGCGTGCTGATGACGCTCGGTACCTCTCAAGTGCAAGTGCTGCACGACCTGGATACACAGTGGATCCGATTGTGCTCGCAGACTGGTCGGTCAATATCGTCCATTCCGTACAAGGCCCACAAAACAAGTCATTTCCCGCGAGTCACCGGTCATGTTGGCCAAAAAAGCTTTCGTTGGGTGGGTGACCGCCGAAAAAAGCCACCGATACAACTCGATAGCTTCCGTAGCCACAACTAGACCTTCACAAAGCGAGAAAAAAGGGAAACTCCCAGCTTCCACCGGGCAGTGTATGTTCAACTCGGCCCCAAATCTAGTTCAGGGCCCGTATGTGGTTTTAGCGAAATAATCGAAACGCAACTTCGCTTGCAGATCTATTACGTGAACGGTGTCCCTCAAGTACGGAGCGGTTTTCCCTCCGCAGATGACCACAGCATTAAAATTGGGCGCCAAATAGACTGCTCCGACTGACGCTGGCTGAAGGGCGGCGATTTTCTGAAAATCCGTGCCGCTTCCAGGCGGGTCCAGGTTTCGGATCTGTCCGATCGGAGCTTTGCCCGTTGGGCAACTGTTTCAACCGGAAGGGCGATTGATGAACGCAACCGCGGATCGGCGAGTCGTGGATAAAAAAGCTTGGATCCACCGTTGTTTGCCTTTAGAGCCGTTGGCGAAGGTTCATCAGGATGGATGATGCCCGGGTGATGATGTTGATCGAGATTCGGTCGGTGCGAATGGGCGCTTGGGGCGAGCTGAACAAAAAACCACCCACAAACGCTCGCACAATCTCGCTCAGTTTCGGAACAAACCGTGGAAAAGCTATGCCGCAAGACCAGCAGTGAGACCCAGCGAGGACCGGTCGGGAAGTTATTTGTGTTTCTGTTTCGCCCCAAACGAACGCCCCGTTTGCGATAAAAGCTTGCGAAGGGAGCTCGTTTTTTTTTTGTTGTTGTAGCTCTATCTCACTACAACTTTTCATTCGAGAGTTCGTCCATTTTCCTGGTGCTTTCAGTCGTATGGGATTGCGGTTCGAATGAGGAAAGTCGCTCGGCTAAAGCAAGCACAAAAACAGAAAACAACAACACCGTCCTTTCACCGTTCGAGCTGGGGCGATACGGTTCGTGAACTGATTTGGCACTCTAGCTCTCCCCGTCAGGAGGCCGACCGCTAGGCTGATAGTGTATAAAAATTGCAGTTCCGAGAAATGCATTCGACAGTCACTTCACTTGACGCGCTGGAGTTGTTCATCATGCGGTTAACTGTAGTTATTAGCGAAAATGTGTACCGTCGAACAGGGAGTGCATGTTTTTCTTTGAACTCACCGCTGGAAATATCTATTTTGAGTTTTCTGTGCCCTTCCAGAAAATACTTTAATTAAAACCATCCCGAAGAGGTGGGCGTTCTACGCGACCTAATAATATCGCCATTATGACACGTAGTAGATCACGATTTATTTAATTTTAGCCACGATTCGTGGGTGTCAATTTAATAGGCTTGAAAGACGATCTCATTTTGCACGAAATCAATTTTCCACAAGCACAATTAAGCATCCAAACGTTTCATCGGCGAGTTTTGCAAACTCAAAGCTGACGCCAATCGTCAAAATTGATAAACATTTCTACCAAGCGGATCGCGAAAAGTTCGGCCTTATTTAAACATCATTTTATCGGTGCGCCAGGAGGGATCTCACGAGCGGGATAGCAGCTGGGTTAGGCACGCATATCGAAGAAGTTCGATAAAAATCGTTTTAAAAGTTTTCACTTTTCCTCAAACCGAAACATATACCGCTTGTTGGTGTGAGGCAAGTGTAAGCCTTGTTGATGGTTAACTTGAGGAAGAGTTTTATTTACATTTTCCGAAGAGACTCGTGACCTTGCTTTACTTCTTCTTACTAGCTTATCAGCAAAATGGAAAGGTTTTAAGGGTCAGGACTGACAATTATTTTATAAATAATATTGATGTTCAACAACATCGCCATTTGCAGCGTTTTAGAAACTGATATCGCAAGCATTTAAAAGCCCTGTATCTAAACTGCCCAAGCCCGACAAATTGGTTGGCCCATTGGATTCAATCTACACTTTGCACCATACTCCTACATCGGCCGGCATCTACGTTCGACATCCTCGACAACAGACCTCCGTCCCTGTTCCTTTCCAGACTTTGCGCAGGAATGATGTGTAAACAACGTTCCCCCCTGCGTTCAGTATATTAATTCACCTAGCATGCGATCTCCGGTTTCACGGCCTGCGGAAATGGAAAGATAATGATGCGCAAGGCAAACAAAACAAGCCCCCCGAGTGCCAGTAGGGAAAACCGAGACGAGCGATGAGGTGAGAAGTGTTTTCCGTGCTATCTCGTCCGATTTTCCCGGCTTCTAGTCGACTTTTTCTTTCGCTCCTATGCCACCGCCCGGGAGCCGCCAATGAATCGGAAAAAATAACAGAGCCAGTGTGCGATGGAACGTCTCGCTCGTTACCACCCACGTCGTGGGTCGCGTCTCTTTCCGCAAGGGTCTATAATTTTCTCTGGCTATGTGTGTAGGTGTGTGATATTTTTCGCCTCACCATCCTTGCCTGTGGCGCGTTTTTGAAATCAACCCCCACCAGCCAGAGACACGCCTTGGAGGGAACCGAACCGAAGGAAATGAAAGTATAATCTTTCGGTTGGAAATTTTTCCATTCAAATGATCCGAACGCAGATCGCATCGTAACGATAACAATTTGAATAAAACCGAGCGAATCGAGCAAGTGAAGGTGGGTCGTGGGCTGAGAAGCTCTTCTCGTCGCGGTTGCAACATTACGGTACACCAGAACCTAATTTTAATTTCGGCGATCATTAAGCTCGCTCGTCCGTTTCTGCTCGCTCAAGTGCAAGTGGTGCTTCCGATTTTCCCGTTTCCAAGCGTCCGGCGACAACCGCCACACCCCAGCAACGTTCCGCAATTTATGGGTCCAGCTTTCTATGATCCATTTAGACGCAGGCCTGTGACGAGGGAAGCAAAAAACCGCAGCGCAATTGCAGGCGGTATAAGGCAGGCGTAGCGAATGGGCCAGGACGCCCACCAACTGTGCGGTCCTTTCGCCATCGCGGTCACAAATAGCGCTACGTTCGGCATGTGCAATCTCGCCTTTGTTTCCGAACCAAATGCCGGCCCGCGACCGAGGGACGCTTAAATAAATCGTCCATGTCAGGGTGTATCAATGATTAATTAATTCTTGAGAAACTCATTACCCGAACCGAATTCGAACGGAGCGAAACGAAAGCGAATCCACCGTAAATTCCCCAGATTCGACCCCACAAAAAGGGCCCCCGTCCCACGTTGCCACGTTGTGTCGTTGGTCTTCTTTGCGAGTTCAATTCGATCCTTCGGGTCCTTGGAAGCCTTCGGAGCCCGCGGGCATAGAAGTTGCAATTCTGTACCAGGCCGCGTGAAGGATTGGGCGCTCGCTTGAAATGTGCGCCGTCCGCACGATGGAACGTCACTGAATGAAAAGGCAATTTGAATAATGATGGAGGCGGATGGGGACCAGCCGCACTGTATCCGGCTGATTTAGTGACCGGAAACTTTCGTGCGGATTATAAATACGCGCACCGTAAATTAAACCCAATCAAGGGTATCGAGCGGCCTAGTGCGAGACAAATCGTGATGATTAATTTGCTTTTTCGCGGCAGTATCGCACCACGCCGGACCGGGGATCCTTTTCCTGTTGCAGGTTCGGTTGCCACAACACGTGAGCGAATGTTTAATTTGTCATGCTACTAAGCGATTGCATATCATTCGCTCGTTACCAATATCTTATTCGTTTTCTAGCCCGTTAACGAATGTGTGCTTCAAATAAACCGATCAGATGCATATTAATGCGACATAAATCGAATAATTCCAAGTCCTCAGCTTCAGGGCAGGATCAGTTATCAAACTCGTGAATACATTCAACTCAAGCAGCGGTTTCACGCACGAGCTATGGGTGCTTCCGTTTTCCAATCGTGCAGCATAATTAAGCGTTGCAATCTAAATCCTGCTTGCACTTTCTCAACCACACTCGGAAACTGGGCGAGGCATAGATAACTCAAATTTAAGATAATTGGCAATTTGAAATTTACATACCAATTCCATTGCTGGCTGAGCGAGAAAGCACACTCACTCAGGTCCTCTTGCACGAAGATTACATTCTTTGTCGCTTGCAAAACCAGATGCCATCAGACAGCAAGCCGAGCACCGGTGGCGACCTGAGCAGCCCCGAAGACCGAGTCAACGGGTTCTCTCTGGTGGGCACATTGGCAGCCAGCCAGCCCGGAATGCTGGGACCTTTTTTTTTTAATTTAAAACTTTGCTCCAGCTCCAGCCGTAGGCAAGATAAGTCATATTTCACAAAACCACAACCTGTCAGACGCTAGCCTAGCAGCGAGACATATGGTGGTCTACGTACACTCACCCTACACGAACACCCTGCCGTTGCACCCAAACCCAACTAATTGCGATGCTAATAGCGTTGTTTGCGATCCCGTCCAAGCCCTGATGTCGCACCCAGCGCCTTCTCGCCGTCTGGCAACGGACCCCCTCAGGATCTCAGTTCTAACCTGTTTTTATTCCTTTCTCTTTTTCTTTGTCGGATGTTGTTCGTGGCCTTTATCTTCACCAACTCGCCAACAGTGACCGTAGGACTACAGCGGTTCGCCGAGCAGCCAAAATACACGGAGGTGAACCCGGGCCAGGATGCGCTGCTGGTGTGCAAAGTAATTGACAAGCGCGGTGTCTGCTCCTGGCAGAAGGACAACAAACCGGTCGGTATCTACCCGAAGAAGTACGAGTGGGCCAGCCAGTACGGTATTGGGCAAACCGCGCACGTCGGTGGTGACTGCTCGCTATGGGTCCGAGCGGCTCAACTCGAGTTCGACGACGGACTTTGGGAGTGCCAGGTGACGGCCAGTGACTTCACGACGCAGGATGCCCTCACCAGCCAGCCGGTGCGATTAGTTGTGCGAGGTAAGTTGCTTCCCGAAGCAGTGCCAAAGTGGACCACCGATCAGATAGCACCGATATTTCATCATAATTCCGACTTGAACGAGATTATCCATTCGATTGCAGCACCCACAGCAAATGTATTGGGTGGGTGGGTTGTTGCAGTAAAAGCTTATAAAAAAGTGATACATTGTAAACCTCACTAATGGCTAATTTGCTTGTTTGCTGTTCTTGGAACATTTGAAACAGAAAAAAATAACTTCTACATCAATAGCGCAACATCATGACCATGATGTTTCAAAGCTCATTTTGTATTCTATTTATGAATCACTTCACAATTTTCCAGGATCTAGTTAGAAGCTGCTCACACACGCATACAAAAAATATGTACAATGAATTGTAACATCCACTCGACATGTTTCCGGAATAGATAATGTTGCATTGAATTTCATCTCCTTTTTTTTCTTCTCGTTTACTATATCCCACTCACTCTCTCTCTCACTCTCATGCCAAACATTTTTCATCTTCACAGTTCCACCACAGCGGCCCAGATTAGAGCACGAAGGAGTACATGTACCGCCCGGTCACAACGTCACGGTCGATTCCGGTGCGGTGGCCACGGTAAAGTGTGTCTCGCACTATGGCAACCCGCCGGCCCAACTGAAGTGGTTCCTCGGTAAGTGCCAATCATCGCACCATTATCGGCCGTATCGCATCTCGCCACCGGCAGGAGGATCGGACTTTTTAATCCACTTTTAGCGGCCAAGTTGGGCTAAAGCTGGCAAGCATTAGTCCTGCCGCCGGTGAGCTGGATTTGGATTTTTAGGGCTTCGGTAGGCAACAAGAAAAAAAGGGCAAGAGAAGAAAAAACGGAAACCCATAACGCTGATGCAATATCGCGCTCGCTACCAGCCGCGGTATCCGATTCCGGTGCCGAGATCCGATTCCGACACCGTTTCCGTTCGCGCTTCCGCTTCCAAAGCTCCCGCGCCGGTCGAGAGTACCGGTGCTCGTTTAGGGCCATCATTTCGGATGGCCTATCTTTTGATCCAAAAAGCTCTTCAACCTCAAACACAAAAAAAAAATAGAACAACAAAGCAAAAACAAAGCCCACCGAGGGCACGGACACCCTCACGTAGGCACGCAAATGAATAATTCGACTACCTACGGGTTCGTTAATGGGATAAAGCGGGTGAAGCAACGTGACAAAAATAACAGCACCAATCATAACGATAGCAGCTGTAGTAGCTAATTTTAATGTAGCTCACCGGCACCGAAAGGCATACATTTTGAATCGTGTAGCCTTAAGCACACACACACACACACACACACCCTCACAATGGCGCGCAGGAGAGGAAATTAAAATCGCACCCACAGGCCGAAGTCCCGCCGAATATTATAACCGACTGCGAAAAACGGTCCCAACTTTGTCCTTTTTTTTTTGCTGCTTCGCGCTTTCCCAAAAGTGCCTCCCAACACCACGAAGCGAAGCGGATCCGTAAATAAGCTTAAAATTTAAATCCGCCTTCCGGTTATGGCCCGGTTTCCTCCTGCTGGCACCCCGGTCCCACCCGCTGAGCTCTTTGTCACTCCATAAAGCAGCGAGCGGTGGATTTGGACGAACCGTTCGGACCACATTATTTGGGAGGGTTCTTGATTCGCGTCCCGCTGAAGTGATATGCAAATTTGGCTTTTGGCAAACTCGAACTCATCACCAGGAAGCGCTGGAGTGGGGCAGGTGGCACCGGTCCCTCAGGCGGGAGGAAATAAATGGAGAGGATGGGTTTTTTCCCTCTTCTCCTTCTTCTTCTTCTTCTTTCGTCCCTTATGTGCACACTCCTCGAAATTGCACAACCCGGTGCCACCGATGGATGGGATGAAGGCATAAAAGCACCCGGATGGTGGGGATAAAAAATAAAAATCAAAACACCACCACTCTATCAGCAGCTCCATCAGGATCAGCCGCGTTGGAACCGAATTTTCGTGAACATGGACGTTTTTTTTCCAGGCTTTTTTCTTTAAACGAAACTGGAGCATGTGGAAACCCTACTGTGTAATGAGCGTAAATGGTTCCACCTGCATAGTTGGAGGTTTTCCAGTACACCACTATGCAATTCATTTATTAATTACAACTTTGATTGAGTCGCTGCACATCAACCTGCATAGTGATACTTTTTAGTCTTAATAAGTCCTCGACATTTCGTTATACCACAACTAATTGAACTTTATCTGGAAATTATTTTAATGCACCTTTAACGTCACTTCAATCAACCGTCGTCTGGTCAATTGTTTGAAGCCATTTTTGTCTTTGCTATAACACAATGTGCATCCAAGGGTAAAACCATAACAAAATATGTTTTAACATGTTCTCTGATCCTTGTGGTAAACATTTGCGATATTTTTCTAACTTTTACAGTGGGTGGGTTTGATATCGTTCATCCCACCAAAATCAGAGCTAAACATTAACGAACCCCTATTCCAGGGAAGTCAGGGCTATCATGATGCAGGAACATAAACAACAAGCTTGAACAACCATATAAAACGTTCTCGATAGCATCCTTGCCGCGCCAACGTTGCACAAAAACTATGACTCCCACATTCAATCCCGTACAAGAGTCGAAAAAAAAAACACGTAAACAGCCTGAACAGGATACCGAGGGCAAGAATTGAGAGAGCTTTCAGCTTACGTCTCATCTCAAGCTCGGCTCATCCGGCTCAACGATGTACTAGGCGTTCGGGGAATATGAAAAGCTGTTTAATGGAATTTTGTAATGAAACTCTGCTTCCTCTTAAGCGTGTTTGCCGTTCATGGCCCTTTCGCACTGTAACGATGGTTGGTGTTTATGGTGCTCGGGTGCAATTTTGCATGGGAGCCGTGCCAAGCACTAAAAGTGCATTTTTCTGTACGCAATTAGTTCGCCCAGTCCGCGTACTCTAGAATATTGCCCGTACTGTCGTCTCCCACTTCAAAGCTATTTTACGTTTATTCGTGTGCGGGGAAGCGAGATACAGAAAAAGTGGTACAAGCTGCAATTTTCAGGCAATTTTTGCTTTGTAATAAAGCAGCACCGCGTGTAAAGTAGATCAAAAGCGGATCTCTTTAGAAGCGAGAGCAATTATAGTAAGCGACAAGACAGACCCATAAGGATTCATCGCTTCCCGGTCGCATATTGAATTCCACTCACACCATTGTAACACCAGCTTTGCCGCACTTTTTTCCAGGCGATCAGGAAATATCACCCATTCACCCGCAAACCAACTCGACGGAACCGGACAACCCACGGACTTGGTCGGCCGCCTCGGTGGTCCAGTTGCCGGCCAGTAAGGAACGCCACGGTACCATCGTGAAGTGTCTCGCCCTGCATGAATCCTACGCCGCGCGATCGGTAGCAGTCGAGGCACGTCTGGACGTGAAATGTAAGTACGAAGCCGTGATATTGCAGTGTGTTCGCTCAATAAATCGCATCCAGAGATTTAGTCACAGATTTAGCTGTCCAAAGTATCGACCGTTGAGTGCGTTTTAGTTGAGGAAAAAAAACCATACCCATTGCTAGTCGTTTCCTTCACAAACTCGGTGCGAAGAAACTCTGGAAGTGGGATAGATTGATGTCATTTATTTTCAAGAGCCACAGATAACACCACGTGGAAACTTTTTCACTACTGCATGGTGGTTCCATTCCTCTCCATCGGTTTGTCAGCCACAATCACCGATTTCACTACCGTCAACCGGAAATTGGCACAGACAATAAAGTCCCGCCAGCATTTCCACGTGCCCTGGAAGCCCTCCTCGACGCCCCCGATGCATTCTGGAGCTTTTTGGTTTTATTATTACTCCACGCCTGGAGCCATCTCGCCGATGGAATGCAGTATTTCCGCAGTGTTCACCATCGCGTGACTCAATCTTCAGTTTTATTGTGGAACCCCTTCGCAACCCCTTCACGAACCACGAGTGATCTGCAGTCGACCTCAATTAATATTGTTTTATCAGTGACAATAAATATTTATGGCATTGCCGGCTAGAGCACCGGTTTGGTTGCACTCTTTGGCCCTTCGGGTGCATCGGTGATGGTATTTTAATTCCACTGTCAGGCGCGTTAATTCTTTTTCCCTTCGCAATACCACTGCGCCATCGCCCACCGCGGGTGCATCCTTTTTGAGCGTTCAAAATGCAATATAACTCACGGTATCAAGCTTGTCCGTTTTGCCGCGCGATCCTTTTCGAGGGTGATCTTTTTGTGTTGGGTTTACTTCATTTCCCTCATTTCCCGAGTGCGGCAGGCTCGGCTGGGGATTGAGTTGATGTTGCAGTTGACCCAACGTCGAGATTCCCACCAGAGGTCGATAATATAGAATCACGGATCGAAATGAGCCCACCGTGGCACTTTTTTGCGTGTCATTTGTGTGTGTGGGTGTGTGTTGTTTCGATTGGGAGCTTTTTTTGTTTTGTTTTGTCCCGTCGAAGTCATAACATATTTACTATTCGCATATAAAACGCCCCCGAAAGCGGTAGTGGCTGTTTAAAATTAATGAGCGCAAAGTTCCAAACATTCAAGGAACAAAAAATAACACCCATACGTACGGTCCGCCGAATGTGGGAGCTGAAAAACGTGCCCGAAATCAATAAATTCGATATTACCGAGCCGTGCCGTGTTTTCTCTTAGTTTACGGTTGTGGGCTTGATTTCGGTGTCCTTTTTGTTGTTGTTGTTGTTGTTTCCCCCACAAACCAAGCTCCATCGGAATCGCGCTTTATAGCGCGGCGATTTTGTCATTCGCTTAAACACTTTTATTCGTTTGTCGCATTCACCCCGGAACTCGTCTAGATGCACCCACGGTACGGCTGCTCGGTGCACCCCAGATCGACCTGGAAGAGGGCAAGGACTCACTCATCCTTCGGTGTGTGGCCGATGCGAACCCCCCGGCTAGCATCGTGTGGCGCCGAGCCGGCCGATCCGAGATCGCAAGCCTGCAGGAATCGCTCCAGCTGCGCCCCGTAGGGCGACGTGACGCCGGTTTGTACACGTGCCAGGCGCAGAACTCCGTCGGCACCTCGGACACGATGTCCGTTCAGCTGGACGTGAAATGTGAGTATACCATCCACGGTGGGGAAAATCGCCGATGCCAATATTGTGTTTCCTTTTCGATGCTTTTCCCCCGTGGCAGATGCACCAAAAATACTGTCGGCGGGTCCGGATCGATTGACCACGGCACCGTTGTTCAGCCCGGCGGCGTTTGAGTGTGTGGCCGAAGGAAATCCAGCTCCAACCTACAAATGGGTGCAAAGGTAAGTTTTATTTTTTTTTTCGAGAACGACAAGCTGTTGAAGTTGAATTTGTGACTCACGAAGCGGTGCAAGCGATGAAGAGTTTGTCGTTTATCATCATACTTCACATGAGTGTTAGAATGTACAACCTACTTGAGGCGCCCTTAGAAACGACATTTTATTTTTAAACGCATCTCCTTCACAAATGCGCGGTTCGGCATAAAAGATATTCTTGCAGTTGCAGCGCACATTCATTATTATTGTAACACATCTACTTGGCGACGAAATTCGCATTAAATTGGAGTACGCCTCGTTACGTGAAGTTTCATCCAGCGCGGTTTAAACCATTTCAAATCAGCCTCTTTGCACAAACACACCAGTGCGAGAAAAGGTGGAAAAACCAACCAAGCACACCTTCACAAAATGGCAGGAAATGTGCCATCCGTCGGCGGCCAACAGCCAAGCAGCGTGATGAGATTCTTGAATTATGCTTTAGAATCACAGCCCACCCTTCAGCAGCAGGCGGTCGAGTCTGTGCAATGCCTCGGCCATTCAAGCGGCGTGTAATTATTTATTTATGTCCGCATGCAGCAAACGAGCTCCGACCTGCTGACAAGGATTCAAGCGATGCTTTTCTTTTAATTAAAATTCATTAACGCTCTTCCGTTCGCCCCGGTGCACTGGTGGTGAAGGAGAAAATGAGAATGTGAAGCACAGTTCCTCGGTGCTGGTGCTCGTGACCAGCGAGTACTGCGTTCTGGATGACTTTTTATTCCATCACCCTCTGTTTTTGCCCTTTTCATTTTACCATTCCAGATTTGCTGACTTTTTTTGTTTTGGACCGGTATTTCAGTCCGTTTTCCCTCGCAAACCACTGGCTTTGCATATTTTGGCTTTCTTTCATTCGAGCCGCAGCCAGGGCACTCGTGGAGAGTTATAGTGTTCTATTTCTTACATTCCGTACACGAGCGCCATGGTTGTTAATTCGCTCGTGCGCTTTTCTTTTTCCGCGTCCCACGACAGAATTTCCACCCAGGGTGGGAAACCCTTCCTGGACCGAGGCCGCGAATCCCGGCTGGTGATAGACAACGTCACGTACGACTACCAGGGCGAATACGAGTGTCGTGCAACGAACTTCATCAACGGCCAGGAACGCACCGCCACGTCCGATCCGATCGCGCTTCAGGTCGTCGGTGCACCGCAGGTCCTGCGCACCACCTCCGGACCGGGTGGAGTCGCTGGTCACTCGGTGTCGGTGCGAAAGGGCGACTCCGCAACGCTATCCTTGATCGTGTGTGCAGATCCACGGCCACGCCATGTCGCCTGGGAATGGGGCTCACTCCGGCTCGAGGCAGGATCCGGCATAGGTAAGTCAGCATTCACTGCGTGTGGTGGAGACGCTTTTCAAATGCGTCCTATTCGTCCCTGCCAGGCCGCTACAGAGTGGATGACGTCACGCAGGACAGCCGCGAGGATTGCTATTTAGCGACGCTGCACATTGACGATGCCGATCTGCAGGACCAGCGCCCGTACTACCTGGTGGTGGAAAATGAACGCGGTACCGACCGGCACGCCATCAGTCTGCGTGTCGAAGGAATGTTCTCAGGTGAGAGGCCGTACCACGGCGTGTAATTGATCAACAGACTTTTATTACGGGCTTGTGATTAGCACACATACGGGTGCTTGATGCCGAAACAGAATCCAAACCACGGCACTGATGCCATCAAAGTTCACAGCTGAAGAACGGGAGTTCGCATGTGTTCCAGCGGAAAAGCGACATTTCAATTTTGGGCACGTTTTTACGATTTCAACTCGAGTTCAGCGGGCGCAAAAGCTCGCGAAGCCTTGTGAACATGGTATCGCCCTCTCACGCACCATCAGATACGCCCTTCAGAACGTGCCCCACTCAAAACCTGCAAGGTCCTTTTTCTTGTTTCATACCACAACCACCCAATTCTCGCACACACTCATGCACACAGCCGAGCGTTCACGGGGAAAACTTTGACGCTTATTACGATCATTACAAATGATCATAATTAAGCCATTACGCGTACGCACGCGGGTTGAAACCGTCGCCCCAAAAAGTTCCCCGGAACGAGGCCAGGTGAGCCAGAGTGTCGCTGAAAGGAAAACTTTTGTCCCTTCGCAAGGTGCTAGAGCTTCGGGGCGTCTTATTTCCACGAGACCACCCCTGGGGAACTCCTGCAGGCGCTTTAATCCGAGTTCGCCTTCCCGAGCGTAGTAACCGAGCTTTAATTAATTTTCCAATTACATACTCACCCCGGCACGGCACGGGACACGCACCATCCCTTAACCAACGCGCACCGGATGCTGGTCGTGGCCCAAAGCAGTGGAACCGCTGGAGCTGAGCTACCTGCTTGGGATTGCGGGCGGATGTCTGGCAGCCTTCCTCATTCTCATCTGTCTCTGCATCTACGCGGTGCGGGCGCGAAAATGCTGCTTCCGGAGTAAGTACCGGGCACGGGCATGGGTTACGTGGAAAACGCGCCTGCTGGCGGAATCGAACTGCATCGGGCGCACGTTTTCCCGCGTGTTAATGTGTCGCCATTTTCATGCATTTATTCACGCCCCAGCTTGGGTTTGCTTACGCCGTGCGATTGTTTTTCTTTCTTTTGCTCACCACTTTCTTTCTCTCTCGCTCGCTGTTCGCCCACAGATCGCAACAACTACAAGACGTCGGAGAAGGATAGGTAAGTGGAATGGCGACCCGCAGGAGATGAGGCTCTTCCGAGGAGCAGTGGACGGGAAAATCTAATTATGCTTTCCAGAATCCGGATGGGGTGGAACAAGCGCGTACCATCGGGGTGGGTGGATGTGCCTCGGTAAAAGGAAGAACTTAAAATTCTGTCAAACGTCGTTACAACGATCAAGTTTTCCCGCCAGCGCTTGCCCGGGCACCATCTTGAGATTGTGCGCGCCGCGTCGGTGAATATGTATGAAAGCTCGAACACTACCGGCACTACAAGTGCCGGATTTGATTTGGCCGTCCGAAATGATCCGGATTTTATGCATGCAGTTTGGTTCCGCAACTTATTCCCGGATCTTTGTCCCTTTTCTCCGGGTAGCGCAACACACAGCGCCGATCGTTACATAGTTGTATTATCTTTTATTTTTTTCTACCATCCACTGGAGCTGCCTGCCGAGCGCTGGTTCCCAGGTTACTTGGCGTTTGCGTGGTTTATTTTCATTTTTTGTTTTTGTTTATTCGAGCTCTTACCTCTTTTCCTTCTCGACGCGAAGCCTCTTCAGTTTTGCTTCCGTCGGCGTGGCGCAAACAATGCGCGAGGAAACGGAGCAAAAACTCACCGCAAACGTTCACAACAGTTTAGTAAACTTCCATTCGTGAAAGGTTTCGCTTCGGCAATGCGGTTCAGGGTTGTGGTGTTTGGAAAAGCAAAGCACTTGTGTATATGCGAAACCACAGCATGAGCGTAAAAGATCGGAACTCATTCTGGCGCGCAATTTGACGCGCGGTGTCTCTGAACGAGTGTGGAGTTTGTGCTTCAAGAAAAGAATGTACTCGCGGGTATGGAAAAAGCGCCTTCCCTACTTACATCGTATCCGCTGACCGCAAACAAAAAATCGTAAAGGTCGGTTGGTGTGGCACAAAACAAACACATCCCACACCGTTGGGCGCCGGTCGTCCTTCGGTGGCAGGATAATGTGCCTTTTCCTCTAAGCCTTCTTCTTGGGATCCATTTTCTAAACGCAACTTTGTTTCGATGGATCAGGAGCTTTTCGTTTGCCCGTGTTTTATGTGCTACTTATTTTTGCAAATTAAAATCTAACAGAACCCCTCAGAAAGGTGCTTTGGGATTATTCGCCACTTTTGACGACGGTAGTCCTCAAACAAAAAAACTGAAAGGTTGCCACTCCATGGGACAGGTACAACAACGCGCAAGCAGTGTTTACCTAGCGCGTCGTTAATCTTGCCTTGGGTTTTGGCCTCTCAACGCTCTGGGCATGAATATATTTCCCAGGACTACCACTTGGGAAAGAAGAAATTATTTTATCCCATTTCCAAAGGGCATTCGGTTCAGCAAATTCACATTACAAGGGCCCATTACTCCTGGGTGGCATGTTGGGAAGATTAATTTTGTCACTAAATGGTTTTGGTCCTACTCGTGCTGAAAATTGCATCATTGATCAATGAGACGCATGGGCGAATGAAACTAGCGTCACCACACGCCTAAAAAACATTCCTGTCCGATCTGGTTCGAACATTCATCCGCCAATTTCTTTCAGTGCCTTTCCTAGAAGGGCTTTCGCGTGAAGGTGTAAAGGGCTCTGCTGCCCTCGGTTCGATTTTCTCGATAAAATATTGAACTGCCGAAGGAATCACTTTTTTGCTTGCGAGCTCGTATCCTATTGACAATAAATCTTGCACATTTGACAATGAAAATTGAAAATATCACATGACAAATGGCGCTCCACGATGGACCATTTTTCATGTTCACACGGATGTCGGGCTGAAGCGGTATCAAACTGCGCCATCCGGCATATGTGTAAAAGATTTGGTGAAATTGGATTTTGACCAGCGCACCCGACCGTCAGCTACGAAGATAAAGGATTTTCGCTTCCTTCACCATTACCCGATCACAGTTTTCTCGTGTCCCATGTGTTTCCCGAGATGGCCGCCCCATGGTCCCTAAGGATTCAAAATACTTTCCCGTTATAAGGGATGCTAGCAGCGGACGTTTACCCTACCGTGACGGATTGCATTGACAAGGCTGTATAGTCGAGCGCTCTGGGGAAGAGTGTGCTTTTGATTATCATTTTCTTCAAAAATAAGCCGAGACTAAAAAAAGAACATTTTAAGCAGCAAAAAGAGCAGAAAAGCTTCAACACGCAAACGATTGTTTGGCAATGTTTTCTCAACGTCATCTCAGGCCTGAACTTTCAGCAAACAACAATAAAGCGTACACGCTCGCCAGGAACGATGATTCAATTATCTTCCATCCTGCTTTACATTTCATCAATATTTCACGCAACTTTTACGATCTGGCCAAACAAAACCGTTAGCTTGCGGAAGAACACCGAACGCAGAGGGTGGCTGGGGATTGCCGAATGACTTTGACGGAAATGAAACAGTGCTATTCCGACGTACATTCGTTCGCAAACAAAGCCCAAAATGTTGTAAAAAAAAACACAAGCCCCTTCTCAAGTGCTCCGGGAGGCACATAAAAGTTTCAGAATCGCGAGCACACAGTGGTAGGGCACACCCACTCGCCAAAGCTCAGGCTACTCATATTGTGGTGGCATGCAAAGATGCGAGCGCTCGGTATAAAAAGTAGAAAGAATAAACAAAAATCCTTAGCTCTACTACGGGGTGATGGAAGGAAAAATCCCGAGAAGCTTGAAGCTCATCGAAACGGGCAAACTCCGATAGGAAAAACAATCCCGTGATGGCACAAAGAAACCACACATGCTTACACGACGCCGAGGGAACGCGAATCTCTTATTAAATCCTATTAAAATTCCGCCGTCTCCCGACATGGCATACAACGGCTCGCTACATGCATCGCTACATGGGTCCATTTTTGGGTGAGCTTTATTTTGTTTGCCCACCACCCACCGACCCTTGTAATAACAGTTTCCACCGACCGTTACAACCGTTGGTTTCGAGCCAACCCAAGTGACAGAGATCATGAGTAACCGGCAACCGCAAAATGGTGCGCCCTGATCGGAAAAATGAAATTGGGTATTACGGTTTATGCAGCACCATACGCCGACCGCCGTCTCAGCCGAGAATCTTCCATCCTACCGGCCGAAACTCAACACAGACACTTGGCCTTGGCCACTGTGCACGCTCATTTGCTTTGCATTTTTATGTTATAAATAATAAAAATTCAATAAGCCCACCGGCGGCGCGTGGGGCACAATAAAGTGATCCCGGAATGTTCTATTTTTCTATTAAAGCGAGATTCAATTTGCTGCAGAGCTTCCCTTCCGGTGAGCTGTTTGAATGTCTCTACCCAGAGTGGTCGGATGTAAGACGGGATCTGCTCCGCCAGCTTCTGCTATTGAGCATATCCTGCTCGAGTCATCCGAAAAATCCCCAAGCTATAGAGGCTATTACGAATGGAAAGTTTACCGGAGCTTCTCGGATTTTGCTCGCCGGATACGATCACTGCGCTCGCTCACCTGGGTGAGAGCCAACGCTGGAACGACTAAAACAATAGGGAATACTCGCAATACACTCGTTCGCCATTGGTTCCGGGGATGTGGGTGAATATTTGCATGATAATAAAAAAATCCAATGGCAAAACATGCCCCAAGTGAGCTTAAAATATGCTCAAAAATTGCATAATATATGCATAAGCCTAAAAAGCTCGTTAGGCCTATTAAACAAGCATCAATGGGTTGGTACATTTTAATGAACTCTTAAAAATACAACAGAAACAAGAAAAACGTTGCTGTTCTCTTCCAAAAAACGTGCCGACCATACTCTGCTGCCTACAGCTTCAGCCATTATGAATCAATCCACATACACTTGTTCATTACCGAAATCTTTTATAATGTAATAGCTTAACAACAAGTTGGCATCCCCATGTCGGATCTCACTTTCCAATGCCGGGAAACACAAAATACACAAAATATGTTTGCCATGACAACCGGCACTGGCAGAAGGTGAGTCTACAAAAAGATGCTTCGTATAAGCATCATCCCCACATAGTACGCAGCAACCATTTGATCCCGATCTTTATGCCGCTTGCTTCACCGACAGCATCGAGCGTCGAATGCTCGGCCGGGCCCCAAATCTCAAAGGGGTAATCCAATTAAAAACCTCTAAGCCTCTTCAACGATCATCTACGATACCTTCGCCGGTCCCAAACCCAGAGCTGAAGCACCGAACCGATCCGGATTTAATAGCACCGGGTCAACCCACCTACCGTTGCTGAAGAGCCGTACAAAAGAAACAAAATCCTTCAGCCCATGGAGTAGGCATTCTTTTTTCCGGGAAGTCCTTCTCGGGTTCGTGTTTACCGTTTGCACGAGTGCTTCCGGAGGGTTTTGCGACGCACGAGCCTGCGATGATGATTTTGTGGGTCATTAACGTCAGGAGCGCTGAGTGCGGCAAAACAGCCAGAGTCTCGAAAAATCATCGCACTCACAATAGCAACGCATGGCGAGTTATACCCTAGTTCCGTTGGAAGTGCCTCATCGATTGATATTGTGTGCTTTTGGCTCTTTAGCAACGACAAGAGGAAACAAAACCACCCAGCAGGTATCCATGTATGGTATCCTTGCGTTCGTACAATACCGGTGTACGAATAGAAATGCGTTTAATCTTAACCGCCGCATTGAAACGGACAGTGAGACATCGGTCGCACGAGACATCCTGACTGCTTCAAACCTTCGACATGCTACCCATCGAGAGCTGGGAGGAATTCGTCTCCGAAGCCTCACAAGGGTGCGGTCATTTTTCACCTCTTGCCGACCGAAACCCGGGTCTCAAATATCCTCGCTCACTCCGACCGCTCCGGTTCGCTTTGATCGATGTACCGAATTACAGATAGCTGCCGAAGAAATCTAAACAAATTTCGAGCAATATTTCACATTTCGCAATTTCCGCCCGGTTCGGTTGCGTTCAGTTCGGCGATCCTCGGGTGCTGCAAAGAAACTTTGGCAAAGAAAGCGATGGTGCTTTCGCTGACCCTCAGCAGAGACTTTCGCCATTATGGGTTTCGCCGCTGGAGTGTGTATGTGTGTGTGTGTGTGTATATAATTCTTTTTTTTTTGTTTTGCGGTCCGCTTCTTGCGAGAAATTGCTCACCAAAGTTCGTCAAACATTGCACGCCTGATGTACGGCGCTGATGGTGCGTACGTTTCGGTTGGCCGAAACCAAATGTTTCTTTGTGTGCACCATTCGTGCACGTGGGTGGGATCCTGCGGGAGTGCCGAGTAGTTCTGTGTTATTTTGCGTATTTTTAACATCACGAAAGCCACATTTTCCGCTCGCTCACACTCTTAACGGCACAAAGACGCGGAACCGTGGGTGGCAGGGCTGAAGATCTTCCGCAGGATACGTATACATCATGAAATGTTTCACGCTTTTTCTTTAGCCCTCCCTGGCACGGTGGCTAACCAAGAAACGGGCCAAGAAACGAACTGCTGGCGAAAATAAAGCGAATGCGGTTTAAGTGGAATGAAATGTTTCCTTAATCGTTATCATAAATAATAGCACCATTGTGGTCGGAGTTCGCCCGTGCCGAGCGGTCCGTTTGCACACGACTTCGCCAGAAGCCTCTCCGACCGAGTCCTAGGGCGCAATTCATCCCTCGAGCTCACCCCCACCAGACCGGATCCGACCGTTGCCAGTTGGATGAAAAATGTGTGATCCGTTGCACAACGGGCGCACCATAAGCAAGCATATATTCTTTTAATTCGCGGCATACATCCGTACGTATTTATATATATAAATTTCCCGCATCGTTAGGGTCGATACTGGGTTCACCCAGCAGGGAACGAAGGAAATCACCGTCAGCCGGGCTAGCTTTTCTGCTTTCTCACCGCTCGGTCTGGCGATGGGGCGGAAGTTGACTGGAAACACGTTCGTATTACACCACATTAGCGGCAGCACAAGCAATTCTGAAGCCATGCCACGGTTGGGCGCAAACCAGCTGGAAAGCGCAAAATTGCTCCACCTCTTCCGACAGGCACCGGGAATGATTCCGACCGCCAGCAGGCGACCTCAGGACGCGACACCGCGCCTCAGTTGACGTTTTTATTGTACGACGGTTGCCCTAGTTTGCCGTACCTGAGGAAATATTTACCGGGAGGTAATTGGCAAATATAGCTGTCATTTACAAGCATTAACCTTAATTTGCCCCAAAAAACGGAACACGTCCTCTGAAAGAAGCTGCCCGATAAGCAATTCTTCGAAGAGCTTCATCTAGCATCTCCCAAGCAAAGCTTCCGGTTGAGAGTTAATGTGAGAGCAAACCATCGCTCAAACTGTTATCGTTATTCCTGTTCTTTGTAACGTGCAAACCTGTTTTTAAATGATCTTTAATATAATATGTGTAACGCATTTCTCAAAAGGATAATATCAACAAATCAAAAGATCACAAAATCAACTTAATCGAATCTACTTCAAAAAAAACTTCAGCGAATACGTTATTGCAACTGTACAAAAATTATCACCAAGTAATGTGGTTTAAGAGTTTCCCCTGCAACCAAATTTGATCAAAAGTCTCTTACAATAACATCAATCGTGGTAATTTCCCTGCGTGAAAATTCCTACGTGCGCTATCAATCTTGCCCCTACATTCTACCTCATGAAAGACCGTTGTCTCAGCTGCCAAAGCTTCTTTTTGTTCGCGTGCCACTCCGCCCGGAACGTCTTAGGGCTGAACGAGTCAATCAACCTTACTCAAACGAATCGTAAGACAGCTCGACACGCACGGAGCCTCTAATTTGGGAAAATTAATTACGATGTGTCCGGTTACAAATTATTTGCTATATCGACCTAGCAGAACGTGACGTCTGGGTGCAAGGCAAAAACGAACCATCTCTGTTCCATTCCACCTCTGGCTGACCGACCGCCGGTTTGCCCATAAAACAAGGAAGTGATTAATCATCCCACCACGGATCCCGTGCATCTCAACGTCCATGTCCAGGCACCACCGTTAAATTGCTTTCCATGCCAGAAGCTCCACCACCGATGGCTCGTGAAGTGTCCCATATACCACTGCACAATGGAGGAGCTCCTTTTTCATTGTTTGGGCATGGAAAAAAGCTCCACATCTCGAAACGCGTCTTTATGAATGCAGACAGGCAGACACGTACGCTTTGATGTTGCAAGGTGTATCCCAGCTGTAGCCCATTTTCTTTGCGGGCAAACACGCACACTTTCACTGCGTGCGTAACAACCAAGCAACCATCCATTGGCGTAGCGCAATCCTTTGATCCTTTGGGTATACGTGAGTGGATGCGGTTAAAAGTGTCTTAAGTTACACCGGCACACGAGCGAAGACATCTGGAAGATCATCCCACAAACTTAAATCGAACACGATTCACTTGAACAAGGCAGCACAATGGTGTCTATTCTTTATTAAGTGAACACCGTGACACCGAAAAAGCAACAAATTGAGCACCCATCGATTACACTAAAACAACAGCAAAAAAACATCTCCGTTTACATTCCCAGCACCCGTCAAATTACATCCCAAAAAAACACACACACACACAAAATCCGTGCGGGTTTTATATTTCAACACCAAACCACACCATGCAAATTACAATCCCCGCGTAACACTCATCGACACAGTCGTGATGTTGCGCCGCTCCAACATGGGAAAGAAGCATAAAACCGATGCTGCAAACCCGCGCCATTTGTCCTTTCACTCGCGCAGGTCCGTGGCGATGATCGTCGCCACCGAGCGAGAAGGCGGTGAAGAATTTTATTTCTCCTTTATGTGGCATTTATGTTTGTCATGTGTCAAAATGAAAGTTTTCATTTCGAGCCGGAGGACCACCACCACCGGCAGGCAAATAGTTGAGCACCGAGCCACACCCCAGGACCTCGCGGGAAAGCTTGGTTCGGGAGAACTGTCGGTAGTCGGTTGGGAAGTAAAAACAACCCATCTCACAGGGTGGGTGAATCCGGGAGAGAAAGACAAAAAATTTACACAGAAACCACGTAAAACCATTTCCTATTGCAAGCGGCACGTGGGAGTGTAAAACGAACGAGGTTAGAGTGGCTCTGCAGTGCAGCATCCGTGCCGGTTTCGTCCTGTGAATCGTCCTGTGAGGTATGAATGCAAAACGCTAGCCCAGCCAGCCGAGAGTTCACCGTTGACGTCCCGCTTGCCAGGACGCTCCCGAGGAGGAAATGAGCTCTACAAGGCAACGGACCGCAAGGCACACAGACACTGTACCGAGAGTTCCGTCAATCTCGGCGTACGTCCGCCGTTGGGGTGTCAGAGCTGACGATGAGCAACTTACTCGATGCAATCGCAGCATTATGACGGCATAAATGGGATCGCATTCATGCGGGCGTATCCATGCGCAGGCCAAAAAAAATGGGGAAAACTCCTCATCGTACACACAAGTCCACCGGCGCTCTTTATTGGCACCAGCGTGTGTAGAGGAGAGCAGAAGAAGAAGAATAAAAAGGAGAAAAAAACATACTCCATTGCGAGCGCCATCATTTTCATTTTTGTGCACGCTCGTCGAAAGGATTTTTATCATAAGTATCATCAGCATCAGCAGCATCATGAACATCACCTCCGCGACGGCTTCATTCGTTAGCCGAACGTGAACGTGTGTGTGTCTGTGTGTATGGGGCAACTCTCCAAAGGGCGGCTGTAAGTGTGGGCCCTGGAAAGATGATTCTGCACGCGCGTTAGCGCAACATAAACTTCAGCATAAGTACATGCATGTAAAGCGCAAATATAAACCAGCGAGTGTGAAGCGTACACACGAGCGAGGCTGTCTCGTGCCGGTACGGTATGTTGTTGGCACCTTTGGAGTGTTTTTAACGCAGGGATTCGGCCGGTTGGGCTGGTTAGGTGCTTTACAATGTGTTGATTGATATGATAAAGGTACATAAGAAGCCTGCTGCCGCCCATTACTTTCCGTGAGGCCATCGCGTATGAAAGAAGTACGGGAAAAAAAGGGATGAATCATAAATATCGTGCCAGCCGTACCAGCAGATTATCACGTTAATGATGATGCGTACTCATCACCGTTGGAAGGATCGTTACCTGGTATGGGGTTGTATTATGCCTTGGTCTCTTCCAACGATAGCAATCTTTCAGCGCTGCTGCAAAGGCATATTTATCACTTTTATATTAAAGCACTTTTTTTGCACATGCAGAACTCTTTTGAGGTTAAAAAAACAGATTACGAGCTCTTCTTATTTAGATATGTGTAAAAATATTCATATGCGAGAATATGCCGTTTTCAAGCCAGAATTGCCAATTATTTAAAACATATGTGAAAATGTAAATGTTGCAGTTGCATACAAACAATCTCACGTAGAAGAAGTTGAATTTAACATGATTGAATTTATAATTTACGAATGTTTCCAGTTCAAGTTTGTTTATCCCAAGCAAGCAACTTCTTGAGGAGTTTCCTTAAATTGTTGAATAAAATATTATATCGTAAGATAAGCTCAATAATCATCAAAGAAAATTTGCACACAGCTTAAAGAGTAAGCAAAAAGCAAATAAAAACAGCTAAGCTTCCTTTGATATCAGCTACAACCGTACGCCCACATGATCAAGCTATTGGAACTCGGTCCTTTTAAAAGCAAATAATCGATTCGATTGGTTGCGTTACGTGTCGTAGGCTCACCGGTCCATTGTGGGAAAATAACCGCAAGCAGGACGCTTCTACACCATCGGAAAGACAACCGAACCAATCGTCACCAAAACACCAGACAGTAAGCCTCCAGACGGTAGACATCCTCCCAGTCCATGTGAGCAAACACCCATGGCACAATAAATCTTTCACCATGCAAATTCCTCCGGATCGACATCGGTCGACCGGTGGCACCAAAGCTGCTAACCGAATTAAGACAGGAGCACCCGTAAAAGAACAACGCCACGGTTCGGTGACAGCTGGAAACTTTTCGGACGCTCCGTTAGTGGATCAATAGTATTAATGCGCCTAATCCTAACACTTACCGACGACGTGTTCGAATCCCGGAGGCTTCCTTGAGCTGGTCGTAGCATTTTCGGTTGGTTCTATCAATAAGCCGACTTTTATCTCACCCGCGCCACCCAAGCCCTCAGCTCGGGGTGGGAATTTGACCCGAGGAGACCCTGCAGATTGTAGCCAAATACGAGAAATATCAATAACAATCCAGCACCGCCTAGCAGAGCACGGTGCCAGCTGCCCTGTGGGGCCCTGTGGACTTCCTCGATTGAGAGTAATTTGAATTTCTAATTAATTACAACAAGGCATCGATACTGTTCTCTGGAATTCCCATCCACTCGATAAGTTATCTTCCACAGGGCTCCAGTGAGCATTCCGCCAGCCGGCAGCAGAACCGTATGCTCCGGTGAAATCTGCTCCAAAAGGACCCTACTCCTTGGTACCGTTGAGCCGGTCACTATTTACCCAAACCGCCCAAACGCCAGATGCCACCGTTGTACCGACGAACTCCTCAATACGGCTCGAGCAGCTCGAGATGCCGGCCAACGGGCCGAACCGAAACAGCACGTCCAGCACGGCATCAAGATTCTCGCTCGGATTACAACTTTATCTCTTAATGGGTTTCGTGCACCGTGTCACATCCCGGTGTGGCCCGAAAGTGGCAACAATACCCGCAAGGGCCGAACGATGGCTGTAGGCGAGTGCCATGGGCCACCGGGCAAGTGGCTGGGACGTTGGGGAAAAGGGACCGGAACCTTTGGGCCCTACGGTGCGTTCCGTTGGGCTGGAATATGGGCCGGTTATGGATGGCGTTCCACGAGTGGTCGATCCATTTCACTGATACGGCCATCTCGGCATCGCAAAAACCCACCTCATCGCTATGAGCGGCACTTGAGGACTTCCGTTTCGTCTTTTTTCTTCCTTCTTCTCACTCTTGCGTGCGCTGAAACTTCATCTCCTCCAGGGCCACGCCAGGGATCGCCCTGTGGATGCACATTTCAGCGTTGAGCAGGCTTTCAGTGTGGCATAAGAAGTGAAAAAAAAATACTCCAGACTGCATTCACAACGAGCGGGATGCCATTAGGGATACAACGCCGAGAGCGCGTTGAGTTTAAAACGCTTCCATTAACGGTATCCATTCCCGAGCGGATCTACCTACTCGCATGGAAATGCCCTGGAAGCGGTGCGTCCTTGGAACGCAGCCACATTTCCCTCTGGGAGCTTCCGCAGCGATGATAAAAAAAAGGGATGCTCTCGATCTGATCGCAAACTGCATTTCACTGCCAGCAACGTGCGTTGCGTTGCGGAATCGCATGAATTTATGAATCGCAGCAACGGGAATTGAGTTTACCGGGGAGGAGTTTTTCTATCGAACAATTTGCTGTCAGTTTAAACGAGTTGTTAAAATTATTCGCAGCATTAATGGATGATCGACAGGTACCAGGCAGTTGATGAAACCGTTTTAAAACCAGCTTGAAAAGCCTAAAAAACGATGCGATTTAGCATGAGGAACTCAGCGTTCCCAGATGGAAAATTTATCAACAAGTACTCATTCTGCAACGCTTCTAAATCCCACCAATGTAAATTTTTCGTCACTTTTTTTTGCAGTGAGAAAGCAGACCTAAAGTCACGCTCGGACAGCACTAGCGTTCCTCCACTGGACTCGATCTACACGACACCGACCGGGTTCCATCATCACCACCACCATCACCCACACCATGCCGCGCATCATCCGCACCAGAACGGAACGCCAGGTTCACCGGAAGCAATGAAGGTACGCATGGCTGCGATGATATTGCAGCCCCCGACAAGAGTTTAGCAGACGCCAAACAGTGAGACCGACTGCGGCACGGTGAAGGAGTCGCTCACGGACGACGGCTCACCGGAGGATGTCAGGGGTGGCGCATTCTCTCCGTGTGCCACTCCTGACCTTCCCGAAGGCCGTTCCGTCCGAGGCGAAGAACCGTTGCCGGGTTCGCCGCCGTCGCGGTCACACGACCGTACCCAGGGCCAGGCCGCCTCACGGCAGGTCCCGGAACCACCGGAACCGGTCGGCATCAAGCCCTCCGAGCAGCAGCAACATCAGCAGCAGCAGCAGCAGCAGCAGCAACAGCCGGATCCGGCACCGCAGGAACAGGAACCACAGCAGCAAGGGCGCGCACCGGCCAAGGCGAGTGATTATGGTTTGGAGCGGTTCAACCGGCTGCTGGACCGGCTGGATAGGGGCAATTTTTTAATCAAATCTAGCTTTAAGAAGTCGTACTCGCTGATCCTGATGTCGGCCTCCAGAGGAGGCCAGGCCCACAGTAGCAGTGTGAGTGACAGTAGCAACGGTAGCACCGGGGCAACGTCGAGCGGAACTTCCGGTGGGGTTGGCAGTCTTGCGGGTGTTCAACCGGATGGAAGTCGCGCTCGGTTTGGAGGCTCGTTGCGAGGAAACTGCCCACCTGAACGGGCGCGTGGGCTTTTAATTAAGGCGAACTCCAGCACGGCCATCTGTCAGCTGGCGGGCGGTGTACGGGTAGGGTCGGCAACGCAAGGGCAGATGGGTGACGAGCAGGTCTTGGGTGCGAAGTCGATCGGGGAAACCGGAGACCGTGGGAAAGCGGATCCGGAACCGCAAACGCAGACTCAAGGAAACAGCTTAGTGCAATCCACCGCAACCGATGGTGGCCGAGGACACGGCAACGAGAGCGACGAATGCTGCCGGTCGGAAGTGTTCGATAACGATTCCGGATCCGGATCCGGTGGGCGTGCCCGTGGGGAGCAGCTGAATGGTCGTCGTGGCATCCACCCGTCGGTTCGTTCGCGGCCACGCTTAAACAGTCTTGATGTCGCCGCCGGAAGCAGTCCTAGAAGTCGGAGTCGCACGTTTGGATCGACCTCGGGCAGGCGGCAGACCAATGCGACTGGAAACTGGCAGTTGTATGGACCTGAAGATGGGACTGATGCCGGTTCGGAAGCCCTTTGGCAATCGGCGGAAGGATCGAGCGTTCCAACGCGGTTTTTCCAACGGCAGGATTATGTGCAGCCCACCGACGAGCCGACTGGGACGGATATGAATCAGGAACCCGAAGACGAACGATCGCGAGGCAGCCGGCGATCGATGGGCAAAAAGCGGTGGATGGGAAGCAAGGGAGGCCGCAGGAAAACGCTATCAGGTGGGTTGGAGCCCACGGCCGTACCTGTGGAACTGCCTTTCCAGCTGAACGCGTTTTTCGGTGGAGCTGGTAAGCGCGTCGATCGAGGACCTCAGCTGAAGAACGTCAATTTGCACTTTCCCAACAAAACAAGCCACCAGCGAGCGGGTGGACGTGGAGAGCCACCACCAGTGGGAGTGGGAGGACTTGCGGGAGGATACCGACAACTACCCGCGGCTTCCGTTGGAGTCGCGGAAAATCCGGCAAAAGCCGAACGCAAGTACTTCCATCGAGCGAGATCGCATTTCCAGAAGCTCGGTCAGAAGTGGCGCATTTTGGCGTCGGTTGGGGGCAAACAGCGTGGAGAGCGAAGGACGGGAGGTGGATCAGGACATTTGCCAGTCAGTTCGTACAATTTGGATGACTTGATCAAAGCTACGCACCGGTACGGGCAAGAGAACGAATCGGCCAACCTTAGCCAAAAGATGGTCTATAAAAGCTATCAATCGGAATTAGATCTGACTCGAAACCTCGCCTATCTGGACACGTTGTTGAGCGAACACTTGGAGCCGGAGAGTGATCGGACGAGGCTCGGGGGACGTTTTCCACGACATAAACGCGCAAAGTCCTGCTCAAAGGCATCTGAGCCTGGTGGAACGGCTCTCGAGGAAGATCCTGGCACTGACAGCACGCTGGAGGCTGCAGCCGCAACTGCTCCAAGCCAGTGGTCAAGTCGGACCTCCGCAAACCTAATCCAACTGGAGGATGTGTGGGCCTTGGGGCTTAGAGGGAGTGAAGCAAGGACTCGTGGTCGGAACCAGTTGACAACTACCAACACCAGCTCCAGCTCGAGTGAATACTTGCGCAACAACCTTGCGACGGCGCGAGCACCGTCAAAACCGGGCGTGAGAGCAAACAAGATGGCGGAGTTCTTCCGGATCGACGGCGGGACAGTGGGAAGGGAAGAGGACGGGGCCGAAGACGAAGACGACGAGGACGAAGACGAGGACGAAGAGGACGACGAGGACGACCCGGACGAGCCGGAGGACGATGACGATACGGACGATGGTCGGATGTTGTTGTTCGATTCAATGGCGACGTTCGAGGGTGTCGCGAGGTCCAACGGAGGTCCTTGTGTAGGTCCTGTTTCCACCCGACCACCTGGTGGAGCGCTCGTGGAACGATACGGAAAGAATAACGCCACCTCTAGCTCACTTAGTAGCAGCGATTACGCCTCTGTGTACAGCGCAACCTCGAGTGCAGGAAATGGTGCGTCAAATGGACCGCAAGGATCAAAACCCGCTCAATTTAAACTACTTGCGACGCCCGAAGAAAGCACGACCAATGGAACGATTGCTTACGGAGGTTCTCGGAAAGACACGAAAAGTCAGTGGCATCAGGTTAAAGCGGGAAATAACGCGACCAATCCATTCCTAACGCACACAAACGCCATCGAGATACCCTCGGGAAGTTCAAACCACCGAATCTACAACAATGTGCTGGAGACGAGTCCCCGTCACCACCCACCACCCACCGGATCACCAGCTAAGACGATGGAGAAAAACCACCGATTACGCCAACCACAAATAGGCTCTCCAGATCGGTACGACTATCGCGTCCACTCGAAGCCATCGAATAGTCGCACGCACTTTCGCCAGGGAGCGCTAGAAGCGCTGGAAGCGTCATACCAAGAGACCTACCTGGAGCACTACCAGAATGCGGCCGCTCGTGCCGCTGGACGACAGACCACAGGACGACGGGGTGACTTCCTGCGACGGCTCTCACGACCATCCCACCAACCGGAAGTTCCGGTGGCTGGCAGCAGCAGTGCGGAAGACCTGCGACCTGAGCTTCTCGACGATGGCGTCACCACCGACGAGCTGTTGCTGCTCGTGAACGCTGCCATCGACATGCGGCGTGGCCACGTGCGTACGAAAAGCGCCCACAAACCGGAAGTCGGAAATCTGGATGAACCCGAGGTCCCGTCCGCCTTCGGTCGTCACGCGCGTCCACCTGCCCAGCTGTCATACGGGTCGGGAATCGTGAATCGCCCAACGTTTGATGGGGAGTTCCGAGTTGGGGAAATACCCGTAAAGCCACCTGCGTCGATGGGCTCCAGCACGTACTTGGGATATGGTGGAGCACACCGAGTGATCGTGTCACAATCGCGAAAGGAGCGCGGTGGCGAAGTAGTGCTCGAGTACGAATGTTAGCAGGACGCACCGGTCGCCATTTTGCCACCGTTTGCGGACCGAGCCCGAGCCCGCTAGAAGTGTGTATGAGTGTGTGTGTAAATGATTCCCGTGATAACGACAATAACTAGGATCGTAAGGCTCCCTTACCGGTATTCTCGGTTCTCTCTTCATGAACCGTTCGCGTTCTTCACTCCTAAACCGGGTGCTAGAGCCAGAGCGGAAGCTTCCCTCGGACGGAAGGATCCCCGCGAAAATGCACCCTCTTCTCGGGTGTTATCTCTGTCTATAGATAGTTCGCCCGCCAACGGTGAGGCTGCCCCACTGGCCCCACCGTCGAGTCCGCGCGTGTAGATAGAAGCGTATAATGCAAAAAAAAAGGAATTACATCGTTACGGTTAAGCATATTATAATGAGCGTTATTGTATCCATTTCAACCGATAAGCAACCGCAGCAACGACACGGGTTGAGCTGCGTGGATAAGCAAGAGCAGGTTTGTTGTTCATGTTCGCGCGATTTAGGTTTAACAGTGCGAAAGAGAGAGAGAGAGAGAGAGAGAGAAAGAGAGAGTCAATTGAACCATTAAACTGACCAAAGCTATGGATAGGACTCTAGGAGACAAAGCGTAGCTGTGGTGAATGCAATCGAAATGTTGTCTTGAGTTGGCAATGTGTAGCATAAATCGATGTAACAGAAAGAGTGAATCAGCAGTTTGCTAGGATTTTGTGAGGTGCAGTCGTATAACGGAGGACAGGTTCTAACTTGGAAGGAACGGGTCCGGGAAGCCATCATCTATGCATCTGTTTTGAAAATCCTCCGAGCTTCCAGATTATCTTCTATCCGCTGTCTTTTTCATTTTTGCACATCGCAATTTTGCTCTAAGGATGCACTAGCTACAAATAAAAAAAAACCCCAACCTAGGCAAGGCCGAAGCAAGGATCAAGGCAGTGAGGCAAATGGCCACGAAGGCCAGCAGTGTTTGGAGATAAAGTTGTAAAGCGCAGTTAAACTTGTAAAAAGCAAACCGTTTCGCCAATATCGCTCTCGCCCAGCCACAACCAGCAGACCGGATTGCCGGGTTATCGCCGTCCGCACTTGGCTCTCCGAAACCATAATCACTCGCCCAGCAGGTGCATCGAGAAGAATGCCCCGATTCGTAGTCGTAAGCAGTGTGTTGCCCCCCAAACGCAGCAGTGTAGCCCTAGCGATACCAGCAGTTGGGAGATGACATTTTGTTTTACTCTTTTCCTAAAAGATTTCTCGACGGCTCGGTTCCACCACGAGCGTTACATGACGACAGATTTCACACTTCTCTAGTAGCTAAGTAATCAATTCCAAACCAAAACCAACCCACTCACGGACAAACGAACCCCGAACAGTACATGAAAAACCGCACCGTGTTTTCGTTTTCATACATCTCCTCGCTAACGGAAGCAACCCGACCAAAACCAACAACCACAACACACGAACGGTCAATGTTAGTTGAACGACACCATTTTCATTTCATTTTTGCCATCTGGTTTGGGTGCCCAACTCACGCCCCACGTGTGTACTGTTCGCTTTTGGTTTTTGGTTGTTTTTTTTTTTTGTTTGAGCCTCCATTCGTTTACGAGATATTTATGAATTTTATCCTAAGATAGCTCCCTCACAAACATTTTAGTTTAATTTATTCATCATAGGCCCGCGCGCGCTTAGATTAGTACCGTAGGCACTCTCGGTTTATTGTTTTCCTAGGGTATTGTGTATGTTTTTGAGCGATTTTAATCTAACCCCCACGTTTTCAATTGATCCAATAATACTACTGCTAGCTTTAATGTATTGATTTTTTTTTCTTGTGCGCGGTTTTATGTTATGTTGTAGCTCGATGGCTGAATCGTTGAATGCAAGATGAAGAATTTTAGCGAGGATAAATACAATAAATAACAGCGCAACGGTCGACGTTTTCATTTCACGAAACATAGCCAAAAATTAAATAAAACAAACATCACTCACCCAGAGACACACACACACACAAACACCACTCATTCACGCACACCTGCGCCTCCATCCAAGGAACATTCGAAAATTCAATAGCACTCTACCATCACCGCATTCCTAGCAGGTCACACACGATGCAGACCTCGATGGTCATTTATAAGTTCGTTTGTATCTTTCCCGATTCGAGTGTGTTGTTTGCGTTCTTTTTTTTCTCGAATCAACTATTTTATTTCACCCATCGCACCTCTTCTCCCCGCGCATACACATCCACACGGACGCTAACGATAAATGGCGGAGCCTCCCTTATCTCGTTCCTTTTTTTTGCTCTGCGGAGTTTTCCTTCCGACTAGACTAACCCGATTAAACACCTCTTTGCTCAGCTAGCGTGGCGGAACGAAAAGATGGATCCCAATTTCTTTTGTCCGTTTCCCAATCAGATCACAATCAGGACCAATCGCAACGATGCTACTGTCCGTGGCAAAAGAAAAGTAAAAGTTGAAATCACATGATTCGCTCTGGTGCAAAAAAAAAATGACAATTCGAAAGACATGGCATGAGCAAAATGACGGAAAATTAGAAAAATTACCCAGATTGTCTTTCGCGTGCTCGATTGTGCAGAAATCGGTGCAGCTCCTTTTTGGTTGATGCAATCTTCTTTCTTTTTCATTTGTTACTTTTTGTTCTACAATATGACAGCTGAAAACGACCTGCTAACGGAAGCTTCATTTATCGTCGCACTTCGGGGGTTTGCATTTGCTCTCGTCCGTTTGTTGCTGCATTCTTGCCAAACTATTCCCTTCTCACTGTTGGACTCGTTTTTCAAACATTTCAACCTCCCTGGGGATGGTTCGGTTTTTGTTTGCATCGTGCAAATGGTCCTAGCCCTCTTTTTGGTGCCCAACCTCTGATAACGGGCGCTCTGTTTTACACGAGCTATTTTCATTCCTGACGGCTCCATTCCAATCAACGTCTCCCACCGAACGCGGACTGATTTTGAAACACTGAATAATCCAGCACTGAAGAAAAAAATAACATCCACCGCTCACTCGCTCCCACATTAGATCCGATAATACGGGCGCGCCGGCACGTTCTGCCAACGACCACCAACCCGAACCCGACTACACTCATTAGCATCTCCAATCACCGCCCCGGTCTAGCGTCCAGAACCATTGCAACGACCATCAACTATGCCATCAATACGAATCATCCATCCTTCACCAACCACCATCGCTCACTTCCTCACGGTATTTATCTGGTCTCTTGTTTGCATTGGATTCACTGTTTGTTTGGACAGTTCACGTGTTGCCAGTTTGTTTTGTTTTGTTTTCATTTGTGCTGTGTTCGTGACTCTTTCCCACACATGTTCGATTTCACGAATATTACCTTTAGGTAGAGTGCGATTATGTTCCTCACTCACATTTCTATGCCTTACGGCCTTCCTGTTTGCATCCGAATGTTGTCATTTTTTTTTTGTTCGATTCGTCACCACCATCACACTAAAGCACGGTCTTTCGACAAGGATCAACTGCACATACCCTACGGTGAGGAGAAGGATGATTAGAATTTTTGCGTTCTGCTTTCTTTTCAGTTCAAACCCAATTTTTTATAGTATGTCTTTCCCAACCTGCATTTCATTACTCAACCGAAATCGTGTTTCAATATTTACCTGTAGAACTACGCTAGTACTATTGCTGCTACGGGAATCCTAGTTCTATTTGAATATTCTCAAGCACTACCAAACACAAAAAAAGAAATGTTAAATCCCACCCGAGAACGGCCACGGGGCAGAATTATTCACATTCCAAATCCCCAAACAGCGGATGCTACGTTGCATACTCATTGCATTCCAATTCAATGCAATCCAAATTTCATAAAAAGTGGAGGTCTAGCTGCATGTTAACCGCACCGGTACAACTATCCATAATTGCTCTGCAGTGCCCAACGGGCGTCTGGCCGACGGAAATGTGCATGTTCCGTTAAAAATGCATCGCGATCGGGACCGCGTTGCGCGGAATAAATGTGAAAAAAATCCGAAAAAATAGGTCAAATGGACCACGTTCGCTAACATGATTATTCAAATACCATTCCATGCCAATATTTTTTACTGCAAAATGAACAAAACTTCGACACCAATCGGCACGTGGTTTTAAAATCGTAATGTTCTTCTTTAGCACGCTTTGACGTGTAGTATCTTAACACTGTCACAAGTACAGAATGTGCAATGTTTTTTTTTCACCCTTCGAAAGAGTATGTGTAGCTCTTTTGGGCGTAACAAAAATCGCTTCTATCAGCTACCGGGCGCCTCCATCAGAAGCACCATTGCGTCTCCTTCAGCTACTTGAGCGCTCCGAGAGCCAACTTCATACGCCTAATTTGCTGAGTAAAATACATTGCTTTTAGCTGTTCAGCTTTCAAACATGTAAACTCATTTCTTTAGATGGATTTATTTATATTCGGTGAAGGAAGCCAACAAATTACTAGGCGTCTCCATTAGCAGGGCCAGGGCGTGTTCTTCAACTAGTAGACTCATCCGTAATCCAAATAAACATCAAATTTACTCATCAATCGGTACACCTTTTTGTATTCAAGCAGTTTAAAATATAACCTCGTCCCATTGAATGACTTTACATACATTTGACTACGGAAAGCAAAACTGATCAAGTACTGGGCGCCTCCATCAGCAGCTCCATAACTTCATTTTCAACTACTAAGCGTCTCCATAAGCATAATAATAATGATTTCCTCAATTGCTATGTGCCACCTGTAATCCTGTACGTTTAATCCACCGTACCAATTGTATTTTTCCTTGATACCAAACTATCGAATACAAAAACTCGATTGAAAAGACTTTCTCGTAGGAAGCCAGAAAAGAAGCAAAAAAAATGGTTTTGATAGATTTAGATATTAATTGATTCGCTTGAACTTAATTTCGATTTCCAGTGTAAGAAAATATTTTTATCCTTTAGCACGAGACATTCTCAGTTCTACAAGTACGGAAATGTGCAAAGGATGGATTTTTCAACATTTACTTGATGTAGAAAACCTATTTAAAGCAACCCAGCGCTCGTTGGCGGGAGCGTTGTTAAAAGCATAACATTTCTCACATCATATTCCGTTTTGGATTTTCTTTCCCGTCCTTTTGTATACCAATACACTAGCTTAAATAGTAGGAGCTCTCCGCAATGGACAATTTCTATACTCACCAGCCCGGGAGAGGAAGAAGTAAGCAAAAAATCAAACACTCCTTCAAAACGGCTCATGCTTTTACTAGCTCAACACTCTGCTTGCTGTCAGTATTTTACTCTGCACAGAATGCACCCAAAGCGTGGATGCTCCGAATAGAGCTGTGCCAGTGAACGAACCCATCAACTCTCGTCCAACTGGGACGGTACCATGAGCCTGCGAGAGCTAAGACTCAAATTTATGACATCGAGTGTCAGCATAAATAAAGCGAGATTATAACGCGCGTACATTTCCTCTTCTGAACCGTGCTTCTCGCTAATCCTCGCTGTTTCTATACACTCTTTTTTGTCGGTTTTGCCGCATAAAGTTTTCTATCGGAACCAGGAAATGGAACGCTTAGACCCGGTTGCGACCAGGATTTGCTATTCTCGGTGGGAGACGGTTTAAAAGCCGTTTGGACTGAAACACACGGTACCAAGCTTAGTCTTTGTAGATTATCCTCTAGAAACCGGTGAAAAGCTAACATCATGGAGAAGCGAGCCCACAGGACACAAAACTCTAAGCGAGCCATAGCAGAAAACGAATTTTTGTCCGTCTCGTTGTGTAACAGGGTTTGTACAAAACGCTACTCTTTAAGAACGTGATTTCGGTATGCAATGGTTAGCACTAGCTGAAATTCTACCATATGTCTTATGTTATTGATGGTCCATCTGATGGTTTCTTGAAAAATTTTATTTCAAATTCGTTTAATCAATTGCTTAAACATCATTAGTTAAACCACATACTTCAAACTGATTTACTAAATCTGGAAATAGATTCAGTATATACACATATAATTATTTGATCTTGTCCAGTGCTGATGATTCAATCAATGTTCTTGTACACACAGAATCCTTGAAAATCCTCTTTTTCAATAAGCATTTGATTTGTCCAAATATTTTTTTTTCATTGCAACTATTAATCATTCTTCTCTCATCTGTAGTCCTAGTACAGTTGACTCGGTCATAACTTCAATCCGTCATAAGCATCTTGAACATATAGTTTTAACAATTAGTGTGTGCAACTATTGACCCATGCAACCATGTTATATCTCGTTTCATCATATTACACGTACTCACCATAGCAGAATGTTTACACTCGAATGGCATTTCAATAGCAATAGTTTTGGAAAGATTCGTGTCAAATTTGTTTTCTCGTTTGCAAATGATATTATGTTACAGATTTGTCTATTGAAGCCAAATTCAGGTTAGTTTCGTGGAATTTGTTGCATATCTAGATAAACTTTCATTAAGGAATTTATTGCAATACCGGCTGTATATGATATTCTCTTTGCTTTATTTTAAATATCAATGCGCTCTAATTTAACTTTTCATTTTACAGACAATTAGCTTTTTTACCTACGTACTCAACCAACAATGTACAGAAAACACAAACCTCCCACATCCACATTTGTAATCCGTTCACCGAACAAGCGCCCGACATGATGAATTCTAAAAATGAATTTCCTTGCAACGAAACGAAATCGACTCGGCTCTGCTATCAAAAAAGTAGAGAGCAAGTAGACACATTTGAACAACCAAAACTCCTGCAGACAAACTGAACAAATGAAGAAAAAAAACAACAACTACCAAACAAACGAACAAACCTAAAGAATTTACTTGAGTATGAAAGTATGAAAAATTTATACATATATATACACACACGTATAAATATATATACATATATATTATATAGTTGAATAATTAAAGACTGTGACAAATTGAGTGCGAACTGTATTAGAATGGCCTTTTGATTCATCATTTTCTCTTGTTTTACTCTTAATTGTGACTCTATGAATACTTCCTATACATATATACATATTTGTTATTGTGAATGGATTGTTCTGGGTTTGATTCTCTATACATGGTATGACAAAAAACGCATCCAGCTGCTGAGCATCCGTTTGTTCTAATATTCTAACTGATTGAATGATTGATTGATTGATTTACTGATAGCAATTTAGTTTATTCATTTCTGCCCTGTATTGTCACAATTTGATTTCTTCTAATGATATGAATTGATTTTGTTTTCGATCACTATCTGTGCTTTTATGTTCAATTTCTCTATCTCGAACACAACCTTGTGCTAGTTTTTTGGATATCCTTTCATACGTTTGTCGCAGTTTTTTGGTTTAGCTCTTTTTCGAATTTTATAACGATTTGAAAAAAAAATTCTCAGCTGCTACCACATAGAATGTTTAGCACTTTATTATGTTGGCTCTCCTATATTATGTTTTACATTAGTTTGTTCTTCTATGTTACGCTCTAAACAAGGGCAGCAATTATCGATTTTAACCTAGCATTCGAGATTTTCTTTACAATTTATAACATTTAATTTTTGACCCGTGCATCTCTCTGTGCTCTCTACTTTTTTATCCCTTCGCCATTTTGGTTTTTTCCTCGTGGTTGAAGTGTTATCTCTTCTCTGGATCCTTTCCATCACGTTTTATTTCCTTCTCGAGTTTTCGTTAATGCGAATTGCGTAAATGCTCAGTGTCGTGTTGATTTTAGCGTTTTGTTTCGGTTTGCAACAATCTCCACCTGAACATGATGGATTAAGAATACGAATGCTGATGGTACTACTCACTTATTGCTATTGGTTTTTTGGAATGATTGATCGTACACAAATAATAATGACTGGTGATGGATGATGGTAATCATGCTGCTCGGTTGATGAGATTTGTCTTGTTCCTGTTGTTCTGTTCGAATCTGTATGCAAATCGTCTTGCGTTAGTCTTTCATTTAACTACTTCCTTGTGGAACGATGCGTTATGATGTTGAGTATACGATATGTATCCGATACGATGTATGTGCAAAATTAAAACATTTTCCTAGTAACACTTGCTGCGGAACGTATTTTGAACGGATATAATCAACTTGTTTTGTGTCTGTATATTGTTGACTGCACTATTCTGCACCTTTTTTCAATACATTTTGTTTACATTTTAGTTTGTGTTTTCGACGAGTATGTGAATTGTTTTGGTTTTGTTTTTAACTTCACCAACATGCAATAATCGTTAATCTCCTTTTTAGGTTCCATGCCATGTGCGAAATGTCACGAATGAAGTTTTGAAAGATACATCCTTTTTCGTTTTGTTTCCTTTCATTGGTGTTATGGACAACGGTTGCTCTTATTTTAAAACATCGCTCGGTGGTTTATGATAACAAATTGAAATATATAGTGAATGTCATTTCTAGCTTTCCCCTTGCTACTAAATATCATTCTACGAAGTATCTTCTGCATTCCTCCTTCGGTTTGATTCCCGTTTCCGTTCGACTTGTTTCATAAGTTCCCCTTTTCTATTCCCATTTTTTGGCTAACGGTCTTGATGAGTGATGCTGAAGGTATTGTTTGATATGTTTTACTTAATCTAGTGTGCGTTTTGCCTCTTTTTGTTTAACGATGCATTTGCGTAACATGCAATATAATCAACACTTTTTTAACAAACACTTTGCATCTTGTTGTTGTTATATTTTTGTTTGTATTAATTTGTGAATCTAGAAAACTTTGTTTGAGTTTGTTTTTATCTTGTTCACATTTTTCGCTACCCGTACAATTTAAGATCACATTCATCTCAGCACATAACACGCTTATACAATCGATTCAGAAGTCATAGCAACATTTATTATACAAATATATAAAATACACTATCAAAGTATTTGAAAAAAAATACAATATTGGAATATACTGCACCCTGTACAATAAAGCCTTTATGACGTTCATATCAGACAGCTATACTTCAGGACGCTTTCGCACGTGCATTTTGATCAATATTAAAATACAAATAAATACCTACGTTCCTTTTCTCCTATGCTCCAATAACCCCTTGATATCTATAATCATCTAATGTTACATATATTTGAACTGTATTTTTGCAGTAAAATGTGAGTTAAATGAATACCTTCCATGAATATCATTAATGCTGATCAACAAAGTCTGTATAGAAACAACTATAAATAGCGATCATGTAATGATGCCGCTATAATGAAGGCCCTGTGCCTTTCCTGATCTCTTCTACGACGCACGTACGCTCGCACTTTTACTAATGAACTACAATATGCACTGTGTTGTATTTTAAAACGCATTATGCAAAAAGCTATTTACTTTACATATTTTCTGATTGCTAATTTTCATAAAGTCATATAGTCATAAAGACTTTGATCGAAAGCAATACAATAAAAAAATGCACTGCCGGTATGCTGCATTTTGAAAGCTATTTTTAACTAGTAAGATAATATGGTCGCACAAAATTTTAAACCGCGTTAAAATACATTGATTACAATGCTCATAAGTCACTTCTCAGTTGCTACAAAAGGTCACTTAAAAGCCCTACCTATTGCATACCTATTATATACCTATGTACCATCACGTCTTCAAAACATATGCTACGACATACAAACATCAAAATAACAGTAGAATAAGCAGCTACCGTGGCTTAATTGCCAGCCCTAGAAGACGACCTGCCATTTAAAAGCACATTAAAATAAAGGTTTTACTTTCCCAATTGTTATCACTATTGAAACTGCGCAAGTGCGTTTTTATAGCGAACTTGTGGTGAATGAATTTTCTCACGCTTTTACTTTTTCGAGACTTTTTGCACTCTTTCATCTGTAGTCTTCATCCTCGCTCTGCGTCATGGCGCAGCTGTGATACTCTACTTATGATGTTTGTGCTGAGCAGCAAATAAAATCTCAACTCATATCAGGCTTTTAAAAAAAACAACTCTCACAAGCATGTATGTGCCAACCTTGAGGCAAAAATCCCTACCCTTGGTAGCAGCCACAGTTCAGCGAAAGGGTTACGGATCCATAAGCACATATAGTACATTTATAATCGTGTTTCATGCCATTCGGCTAATATTATGCTCCTCAAGACCATGTATTTTTCCCATGAAATTCTTGCCATCCCACCAGACCACGTAGGCCGACTAGAGTGGTGTGCAGCAGGGTTTATTATGCCGCACGGATGCTGCTTTTTGTACCGTTTTGGTTTTGACTAAAAACAGAAGTAAATATTTGCTGTGAGCGTTAAAGAGGGTACCAGATAAAACATAATCTTATTTGCCATAAGCTTAGGTTTTGGCTCCGCTCTTGTTTTCTTTGTACATTTCCACCACAAGTTCATTTATTAGCTCCTGAGTAGCTTTTGGAATTAAGTAATTATTTCCACATTAACTTCCTGATGAATGATAGCCCCTAAAGGAATTCCCCGAAAACTCGAGGAATTCTGCACAGTGAATTGTGCAATGTAAGACTAATCTTTCCTGGTTATTACGGATTGCTACAGATAAGCTTTACTATTCGCCATTAGCAAAAATCCTTAGAGCCTCTCTGTAAATGGTATTATCCTGTTTACGCGGTTCAAACTAAAACTGGGTGCATTGAAGCGTTTCTTGAAAATCATTTAATGTAATTTGTAACTAATCATCCGCTTACGAGTAAATTTCTAGTTTCATAATAATTATCACGTAAACTTGACTAATGATCCTGTGAGTCATTAGCTGATGATTGCTGCTACTAAAGTTAAATCAAACATTAATTCTTTAGTGGAATAACTTGAAGTTTAACATCCTTATTGCTACTTTTATAGTCTTATTTTTTGTTGCATTAATAGCAAAGGAACAATGAACAAAAACTTCTTTGTTGTAATCGGCATAGTTAGAATATGCATAATATACGAACATTTTTAACGTTTACACAATAATAATTAACAAAGTTTTACACAATAATAATTAACTTGCAAGTTTTTTTCAATTGTGCTTCTGCTCAATTTGTTCATTTGGAAAACGCTCATCTCGTCCTTACATCAATTGTTCAAACTTTTTTGTCTGAATGAAGCGGAATTATGTTGATATGAATGAGCTATACATCACTCTGATCTTATTTGTTTATCTAATTTATCAATAAAAAAACCTCGCTTCATTCATCCTAGTTTCATATGCTTACAGCATTCGTGATTCTAGCATCTTGTCCCTCAACCATAGACAGCTGCGATAGGCATAGGGTGGTGACGTGTGTAAAACATAATTTCCGCTTCAATAACCATAAACATCAATCGAACTCCGCCGGACGCTATCAGTGTTCGAATATGTGTACAAACTTTCACCATCAGATTGAATTCACCTTTCCTGTGGCCTATTGCGGTGGGTGCCCTGTAAAACGAACCGCACCGGTGACGGAGCCCAACAGTGAGCATAATGCTACTGAAATGCTTTTCTGCTATAATCAAGACGAAAACAAGCGTCATGGAAGAAATAAAAGTATCCCCTGAATGAATCCTCCGCCATGAGTATCGTTTCTTCAGGGCTGTTTTTGCCTTTGCTTGCGGAAAATGTTCTTCCAAGGAGTGGAAAAATTTATAGAAAAAAGTTTTCCAAAAACGCTTTTAAAATACAATAACATACGCTTATACGCACACACAAACACTCGCGGCGATGCTGCTTTTTATGCGAAACGCACATCATTGCTTCGAGAAGCACCATGAAACGAAATCGAGAAACGGCGGAAACTTAGCCGTAAACGATCAAAATGGCAATTGAAAAATGTGTACACCGTGCCCTCCGCAAATTGAGTTGTGCGTTTTTCACGAATGGTAAGTGACAGAGAGCTCACTGAGGCAGCCCCAACGTCCGTTCACTTCTTGCTGCTCTCTTCTGTCCTGCCCTTCGCCTTGTCCCGAACGATACATTTGGAGCGGAAGTCAATATTCTTAAAAGCATCCTGCCACGGAATATGCTGCTGCGGGAGGCGATTGCTGAAAGCGAAATTGCTAAGCAAGTTACCAGATGTTGCGCCTTTGCGCTGCTCGACGAGAGCAAAACGTGTGCAACCGTGGCATTTTTTTTATTCCCATGCGGCTCATATTGTTTCGGTATCACCATTCCGAGTTCGCTCTCTGACGGAAGCACCAGGGAAGCTCACAGAAAACCATACACTCCAATGGACGCTTTCGGTCCCAATCGGCGAGACTCGTGCAAATCGTTTTCGAATAAACGAAAAGAAATACTTTTCCCGTTTCGAACCGGTGGTGTAGGAACCGGTTGTGTGATGAAGCAAAAAGAAAAGGGTGAGCGCGCGATCATACAACTACCCGAAACCTTATCGGGTGTACCATCAACGCACCCAACTAACCCCTATTGAACGTAATTCTTATGCACGTACGAGTCCGCCAGCTCGTTCCGAGAAGGCAAAACCATCTCCAAGCACGTTGCCCCAAGCACACTGATGAATGGTGATGATGGTGATGATGGTAATGATGATGTCATGCCTCATGTTTGTGTCAGGGCAAATGCATGAAAGCCGTCATCTTCATAACCGACACACAACATGTTCAAAAGAATGCTAGCTTTTCTTCCAACCCCTCATCGGATCGGCAGTATTCGTCGACACTATCGAATAGCGGAACAATTGACATGTGCATGTGTTGCGGTTAGCGGGCGAAAGTATTGTCGCAGGACGAAATTGACAGAATATTGACTGACGGCAATAGTCGTAAACCGTTGCGAAAGCGATCCGAAGCGATCAGTCGGACGGCAGACGCAAATACTCCGGCAGGACGGTTGAAGCTCGCGCTCGGGCAAAATATGTGGCGCGCGTGCAGGCGTAGGAGAAATATATCATTTTATCCTCGCCTCGGACGGGTTTGTCCGTTCTAGGCATTTGGCCATTCTAACCAACCACGATCGCAAGACCGCCCTGACAGTTCGCGACGTCGTTATGATGGCGCACATGCAACGTGCCCAATTGGCGTGTACGATGAGAAGAGCAGGGAATTGGAATCGGTCGAAATTTGATAACCGTCCCACTGACAACGAGCGTAACACTAGCGCGTAGCGTTAGGCAATAAGCAAGCCCATTGGTATGCTGCTAACGTGCGACAGTGTCTTGTGTCGGAGCTGTGTATAATCCTTACCTGTACCTGCTAGCGCTACATCACGTGTTTATTTCGTGTAACGTGTCGATTGCTTTGCGAACTTGTGTTTCTGTGTCACCGTGGCAATATATATATTTTTCCATCCACACCAACTCGAATGTTTCACATCCATTTGTACTTTTACTTCTAGTTTACTGAAGAGTTCCTACTAGTTTGTACATGCCCGAGAACGTTTCACGCTAAAGGCTAATGCTATTCGTGCCTGCTTTTGCTACGTTTGCGTTACGTTCAATTATCTTTGCTATGCTTCCGACTGTTTCCCCTTTTCCTTTCTGTTCCCTTTTCCGGCCTTTCATTCCATAATTAAAACCACAGAAAGACATTGCTACAAATAGTCAAACAAGCACTTATACGATGGACAAAGGTACTGTTCGATTGACACTGCACTTGATTTAAGGTTCCTTCTCTGCGTTTTGATGCGTTGCGACATGTTATCAAAACTCTTCCAGGGTTAGTCGAAATAGTGGCAAACCAATGATAAAAACATCGCACTTGCATTCCACACAATTCCTTAAGAAATGAACAAGTTCCTAAGTAGGAAACAAATAATACATATATAGCATTAGAGTTTAAGATATTTTTGATGAGTCTGATAAGCAGTTAGATATCAATTTTGTACAAAATTTTCGCAGCATGCTACATGTACCTATCGTAAACACTCCTAACAATCTGGACCGTACTGACAAATGACATTAACCCATTTAAACGAAGTGAAAAAAAAAAAGGTTAAAATCCATACAGACCAACACGCCTACAGTATTCCTTCATATGTGTATTATGCGTGAGGTTTAAAGTTCAATTCTTTGCTTTTATGTGCAACGCTCAGATCAAGCAACGGTCCTCTTGGACTGTTCTCTAATGTAGCCACCATTTCGACTGTTCGATCATGTAGTTGGAGGCTTCATTGCCAATCTATTTACATTTCCATCAAATGAGACGTTAAAAAATCAACAAATCAATGCAAAACACGTGGCTCAGTATGTTTTTGTGAAACTGTGCTTTTTAACATGACCATTTGGTACTTTTTTTTGTTCATCCTCATTTGTTGGCATATAGCGTTGTTCTAGCGAGCAGTTTCGAACTGGTGACTACAGCTTCAAACTCTCCACCGGCTTTTAACACCTACACCCACCTACACGTACTAATACCATAATTTCGCCATTGTTTCACCGATCGTCGTCACCGTGCCGTACACAGTACCGTATTTTAATACACGAAAATCTCTCTTTTCTCTCTTTCTCTTTCTCTCTCTCTCTCTCTCTCTCTCTCTCTGTATTCCTCCCTCTCTGTTTTGGACTTTGTCTTTAACGCTTTTCCGTGTTATTTATTGTGTTTCTTTCCCTTCTTGTTTTTGCTTTCCTCTTCTCTTTCTCTCTCTCTCTCTCTCTCTCTCTTTCTGTCTTTCTTTTTTTCTCTCTGTTTCTCTCTTGTATCGCCCATTTTAGACGATGCCCGTTCTGCGGACATTCGGCAATCACGTAGCCTAGCGGGAACGCGACCTGTCTGTGTCCCCGGTGTCCCCACCGGCCGCGGCAGCAACCGGTGGTGCCGGTAGTTGCGCTAGCAGTGGTATTGGTGACGGTGACACCCACCACGACATTTACTACTACCACCCGCGGCGTGATTGCCAAAGCCACAGCCTCGAACACAGCTACGATAGCGAACACAAGAAAGCACACAAACAACAGCAACAGCCACACAACCACTATGCCACCTACCACTACTCGGGCAAGTCCGGCCACCATCACCCATCCACCCAACACCACCAACATCAGTACATGTACACCAGCAACAACAGTAACAACAACAGCAACAACAGCAACGGAAACACTAACCACCCACAAACGAATGAGGGTGGTGGCACACACTCGAAAGCTCGCTCTAAAGCTTCCACCCACGGCAAGCGAAACGAGTACGAGCGCCCCGGTGGCACATCCCTTAATTCCTCCGTCAATCATCCCCACGGTGCCACCAACAGCTCTGCCCTCGGTGGTACCGTCGATCCCACCCACTCCACCCAGGCGGCCCAGCACGGGGGTAAGCTAGCCAAGAGCCGAAAGCTCAGCTGCGAGCTTTTCGAATCTCCCAGCTATGGTGAAACGAAACCCAGGCACACAAAGAGCAAATCGCAATCCCAAATGCTGCTCCTGACCGGTCCAACAGTCACTTCCAACACCACCAGCACCACCACCGTACCACCCACACACATGCAGCCACGATCGGGCTCGGGTGATTCGCGCGAGGACTCTCCCTCCTCTTCACCCCCACCACTTCCCCCATTGCCAGTGGGTGGCCACCCACCGGTCGGTGGAAGAGAGGACGGAGGTGGTCAAACAACACCGAACGCACACAATGGCAAACAAACGTCGCCGGTGTCATCTCCCTCGATCGCCAGACGCTATCAGGCGAATAATAATGCAAATAAATCACACTTTCAACCCACGCACCACCACCACCACCACCAGCAGCCGGTCAGAGCGCAAGGGGTCCCACTAACGCCACCCGCGGTACAGCAGCAACAGCACCACTACGCTAAAAAACACACTCAGAAACATCAGCAACAGTCGCCGGTGAATAATAGTGGCACTGGGCACGGTAGCAGCCGTGCCAGTTAGTTGCAGAAACGGGACGAAACGGAATTGGCCAAACGGTCAGCCATGTAGGGTGGGTGGGTGTGAGGGTAGGGGTTAATGGGTTGAAAGGAGCCAGACGATAGGAACATTCAAGGACACGCCAGAAAGACATTTACCCGCGTACGATCAGCCGGGATCGCTGTTTAACAGCAAATCACAATACTGCAGCACAATGCCCGAGTTGAGCTCGAGTGAATCTCGAGTGGGCTCGAATGTTGGTGCAATGAAGCTAAAACAAAAAAACACGAGGGAAAACTGCACCCAAACTGCAAGAATGCGGCTCAGTGCAGTGTATGCATCGCGTCTGCATAAGCCCTCGGGTTCGGTCCAAGGCACGATCCGTTTGCTCTCGAGGGATATGTGTTGCTGCTTCCTGTTGTTGCTGGCGATGACACAAACAGGTTCACAGGCACGAATGGCCAGGAAAGCTAGCCTGAAGGGTGTCTGGTAGGGGTTGCTCATGGGCTGGGAAAAGTGGCAGAATAACCACGAAACGAGCGACAAAGTAGTGCTTCGAGTGTGAAGCACACAAGCGGAGAAAGACAGTTTAAACGGATGCCCGAGAAGAGAAGTAACATTTACATACACTCGGCACAAGCCATAAAAACCAGACTCGCACAAAAGAGACATGATTTATGGAAGCACTAAGACCGTGCAGATAATCGGCCACGAGTGGACCGAGTGAGATAGAGAGAGAGAGAGAGAGAGAGAAATGCAAAACAGGACAGGTTGCAAGGTGCTGCGAGCTCGTACTGCTAGGTATGAAGTAAGACGATTGCGCAAGACAGCGGTGGTTTGGATCCTATCCCATATCCTTTCCATTCCTGTCTGCTTTAGCTTTAGAAAGCAATTCAACATTTTTAAAAATCAACAACAAGCGTCTCCGGCGAACGGTGGCGCAAATAAATGGTCGACGCTGCGGCTCTCGTGCGGTCACATATGCTCCCTGTTACACACTCAAATTTGTAAGATGCACCGTACGGACATGCACATGCTTCATATGTGGTAGCAAATTTGTCACGCTGGTTTCACTGCCCCATCATCTCACCATCATGACCACTAACCGTTTCATTCGTCATCGGTTTTAGTAGCGCTCTTTTATTCTAACACCTTGTTTCGGTGAAATCCGAAGTATGTGGTGGGTTATGTTTTCGTTACTTTTGTTGTTATTTATTTTTTGCGTCTTAAGTACCACTATTCAGTTGTGTGTCTTTGTTTTCGTCGCCTTAAGGCTCACTTAGATTTAGCTCGCTCATCAATTGTAGTGAAAAATCAAAACAACAACAGAAAACTCCATCTAACCCACTGTTATTACTTAACTTCCTTTCCTGCAACAGATCTATTTATCAAGATTCAGCCACATAAACAAACAAACCAAAAACATTTATTTCTTATATGATACAATCGGCATCATATTGACACCACTTCATTATTTAAATTTGGATTAAATGAATCTTACATTCCTGTCTATTGTTTATAAATCATTCCAATTTGCTATGTACGTTGGGTTTTCCTTGGAACATGTCCACAACCCAGGTATTATGTATTACACAAAGAAAAAGCCACGAATAATAAGCAGCGAGGAAACAATATTTCTTTTGCTTCTCACTCTCCAGCTCGGGCTTTTTCGTTACATATGGCTGAGCACAAAGTATGACATCGATTGTTTTCCTAGTAAGGCAGCAAACATGAATTGCTTTATCAGAGCAAAGAAATTGTTATGTATCATCAACGTATCTAAAAGATTTTCTTTTCCCGTATATATGACACAGAAAACAAAGGCACACATTGAAATGTTTCCACCTTTGAATATCTTGCTCGTATGAGACATCTTTATATTGTTGCGAGAGAATTATAAATAAGCTGAATGTTGTTTTGTGTACATGAGCTATGAAATAAGCTTCATTTTCTCCATTTTGAGCCGTTATTATGAAGAAGGTGAAAGAATTACTATCATCCCTTTAAGATATTTAAATTTAATAGAGGGTATTGAATCAAAATTTTTGTTTCATGAAACACCAGGCGCCTCCATTAAACCGTTTATTTAAAATTACAACTATCATTCTCAATTTGAAGCTGATAATCTTTCTTCTTTAATACGTATGAGTTTAACAATTTAAAATAATTACTTTTTTCGATTGTACAATCGATGAGTAAAGTACTAGGCGTCTCCATCAAATGTCTAAAAATATGCATACACCATTGAACCAAAACAAAAGAACACACTTTCGCTATTGGAAGCCATTTTGTGTGAAGAAAGAGATGAATTATTATCATCTCTTCAGAAGAATTAAATTTAACGGACTAAATTTAATCACATTTGTTTATTCATGAAACACCAGGCGCCTCCATCAAGACTTTTTACCAAATTATAGCAATCAAGGCATATGCAATTTGAAGTAATTTGTCTTTTGAAAATGTTCTGTAAATTGTTTGTATATATTTTCTTCTTTAATACATATGAGTTTGGCCATTTAAATCTATTTATTTGGACAGTTGTACAAACAGTGCGTTAAACACCAGGCGTCTCCATCAAGTGGCTAAAACAATTGTACAATTTGTTTGAATGAGTAAATTGTTCGAATGAGCTAATATTTCGAAACAGGAATTGTTTCGTTTGTGTCGAACAAACATAATTTTCTTGTTTCTTCATTAAATACACTATGTTACCAAACATGTTTAGCCGGTCAGTTAAAACAATAAACTATAACTTGGGCTAAATATGAACCAAGGCATTGGATACCAGCTTCAAAACAGGTTCTAGTGTACAATGACCACCAACTTCCAATTAAAAATCTCCCCCACAACATCAACGCGCGTCCAGTATCGCTGTGCGCTTTCTTACAAATCCAATTAATTTACTCCATAAACGATGGCAAACGGGGGTCGCAGAATAAGCCAACCATACCAGGGGTCCAATCGCACCCTTTCTGATGCCACAGAAAAGCTTAGCCGCCGGTGTACAGTCACAGTGGCCACTCGAACTGTAATTGAAATCGAATTAGTCGAACGAGCCAAACACCAACCGGGCGCTGCGCGGGGTTTTGGGAAGATAAATTTTAGATGAATCTAATTAAAAGATAAAATCTGTTCAAAGTCCCGACCCGTCTGCACCCTAATAATCCCTGGTGTGGTTGAATCGACTGTGTTTAGACGTTGGTTCGTATCCCAGCACATACCCACGCAGACACAAACGGCCGTACCCGGAACTCATCGCTACGAACTATACAAGCAATGTTTTCATTCGCCAAACTTTACTTTTGTATCCACTACTCGATGCAGGAAAAACGATGTCGTCAAATCACTCCAGAGCTTAAGTATCTTGGAACAAACCAATAGGTACAATGAAACATGTACTCGTAGAAAAGAAAAACGAATAGTAAAAAAAAAACACCTTTTTCTAAGCTACTACTTTTCACCGAAACTTACTCGTCGTCAACTGTCAACGATCGGTTTATTTCTGCCATTGAAGCCAACTGGCTTTGAAAGCATTGCGATAAAAAAAGCCCAAACACAGCTGGTACAATTTTCAACAGAGCTTTTTTCCTCTTCTTTTTTGCGGCCACACCAGCCGTGCCCAGGAAACCCGATAACGAGTTGGCACGTTGAAGTTGGAGGATAATTTTCAATTATTTACTCTGACGGCGATGAAGTAATTAGGAAGAAATTAGTAGAAAATGACGATAAAACATTGCGGCACTGTGGAATGGAAAACTACACCGAGACAACTCAAGTCGACTCAACCTTCACCATCTCTTGACGAGGCGTTGGAAGGCGACGAAGGAACCGAGAATCATTCCTCGAATACGTCAGCCACCCCGTCGTCGTTCAAGAATGATGCCCGAGTGGTAGAAGGCAGGTGAGAGGGAAAAACACAGCCGCAGAAGCACTGCTTCAATTATTTCGCAACCACAGTCTGTCATCAATTCCAAAACGTAAAGTCAAACCCCGAACGACTGCCGGACTGCTCATGAAAGTGCTTTGAAATGCGATGCATTTTCCGTCAGCGGTCGGAAAAGCGCTCAAAAAATTGTTTGCCGGTCCACCGTCGAAGCTGTTTGTGGAGTTTTGAGCTTGCCTCGGCAAAATCGAGTCGTACTTTTGTTGATTTAATGCTATGGCATTGCCGCGGAATGGGCCGGGCCGAAGAAAACCCCATCATCAAGGGCCTGTTCCTAATGAGAGGGGAATTTTCTGCGCCAGCAGTTTCCATTTCTTAGCGCGGCAAAATTTTCATCATGATGAATCGTTTCACCACTCTCGTTCCGACAGCTCAACAAAAAAAAAAGAGAAACAACGGAGCGTATTCCTTTTGCCCAATCTATTCTCTATTATTTCTTACATCCATGCCGCATCGAAGGAATGGAACGGGCCGGCAGCGAACGCTGGTAGAGTGTCTTTGTGTGCTTTCTGCGCTTTGCTTCACTGTAACGTTTCGTTCGCTAATTCGTTGACTTTGTAGCGTTTGTGCTCTGGTTGAGTCCTTCATTCCGACCCATCGGCCGGCTATCGGCACCATCGGACGCCAATCAATCTCTCGATTGTATTGGGTAACAAAAATTCATTTAATTGGAGATGGAGCTCAAACGAGCCAGTGGAAAGTTACGAGCGTTGCTGAGGGAATAAGTTTTTGCACGAGCAAAGTCGAGACAATAGAACTGTAGGTGCCCGTGCAGCCCGTGGGGCAGGAAATAAATTTCATCTTAATTAACGATACAACAAATAGCGCAAACAAAATCGAAAACAAAAGAAGTCGTCGACATATTGATTCTTTTCTGTGAAAAGAATTGCGATGTGACATAGTTGAAGCCAATTGTCGACAACTCAAGCCACGAAGAAGTGCTAATTCAATCGCAGGTTTTCAATTAAAACCGACAACTAAACTAGCAGTAGAAAATGGCCGAAAGCTCAACTTCCCAGCAAAGCCGTGTGTTAATTTGCGATTTTCGACATCCTACTGCAAGGGGATTGTGCACAACGAACCGGCGTAATTTACGCTATTCGATCCATTCTCACTGCTTGCCCGAAGACGTGTTAAATCAGGCAAACAGCACAAACCTGGTCAATCAAGGATGCGGGTATCGCAGCTAGTGTCCCGAGCTAAGAAGTGATTTCCTTTTCACTCCTTTCTACGGTGTCGAAGTCCAAACAGATGCTACCGATACATCATAGCGCACTGGCGCTTCATGAAGTACCGTACATTCACCATTTTGTTTTGTTTCATTTCACTCATTCGCCACGGTGAACGGAACAGAACACTGCCGGCGCAGGTAGAATGCCAGAGATTCCACCCGATAGCACAAAATGACACCCGCATCGAGAGAGAAAACCAGAAAAGAAGAAGAAAAACTCCCTGCACCAGTAGACCGATTGTTGCCGCTTTTCCTGCACCGTCGTTCGGTAGACGGAAATTGATTTCGATATTATAGATAGACTAGACAATTCAATTTCATCGAAACACCCACAGGACGCACACACGGATGCGAGCGTGCTGGGAGGATGCGAGCGTGTACTAAGCCGCCCCCCCCCCGGAACCCGAATGGGGAGTTTCATGAGGCTTGAAGATGAAACCGGCCTAGGTAAGACTGCCCAACCACGCAAGGATCGCTGCACTTTACCTACGGAACCGATCCGGCCACGTCGTCTGGGGGGACGACAAAATACCGTTTAATGGTATCATTCCTACAACACGGTTGATATACCACCTGGCCAAAGCACCGGTCTGGTGGTGAGGGTTCGGATCGCCTGGTTCGGGACGGAGGTCTTCCTTTTTGCGCCGTATCCAATGCAGGTATCGCCGGATGCTCCGGATTGGATGCTTGCCACAGGCCTGAGGCCACCCGGGCAGATGCCACCGCTCGTTGAACGCCATGTTCGACGCTCTAACGAACGGAATCCGGCTCATCCGGTCCCAGCACAACCGAGGGACTTGTGGGACCAAGCATACACGCTTTGCACCTTGGTCATTACTCGAACCCGCTGTGCTTGGAATGGCTGCGACAAGAAACCTAAGCTCCCCAGCCTCTCGAGGGAAACGGGACACTCCTGTCGGTCCCACGAGAGGACATCAGTCGTCCCAGCTCCGTCTAGTGCACGTTCCGAACGACACTATTTGCTGAGACACTCCCTCGAGGGACGATGGTCCAAATTCATGATCGATTTCGTTCGAGCATTTGCCACCGTTCCGAGGACTGAATAGAGGGCATTCCGAGCACAACGGCACAGGTTACCTAAGAACGTTGCGTTCGGTCGGTGAGACAAAGCGAAACCGATGCCCTGCTTTGATGGGCTACGGTTCGAGTGAGGTGATCCGAGATGCTTGAAGTAAAGAACGTCGTACCTCAGCAAATTTTGGAGCTAAAGCACTTTTTGTGTTGCTTCCCAACAGCGTGAACCTGCGTTCGGTAAATAGATCTACCAGAGCATTACCGAAGAAAGACACAGCACCCTACGCCCTTCGGCACGATGCAGCGATGAGGCAATTGCGCTGTGCAATCGAGCTTATCTCATTTGTGCATGAACGCAACACCTTCAACGCTCTTGATGGGGAACATAATTTGCTAGCAACGATTTTTCCTAACGAATCCAACATCAGTCATTTGGAAACGGAAAAAAAAACACCCCTCTCAAATCACATCGAATCTTCCAAATCCAATTACCGATGCTGCATTGCACACACCCGAAGAAGAAAAAAAAAACCGGCACTTTAACATATCCATTACCGATCGATTCCACCAATGGACTTATGTGTTCGGTACCTTTTTTTTTTTTGTTTGTTTGACCACTTGCTCTTCCCCAGCTCCATGCGATAATAATGCCCCATTGACATGTAAATCGAACGCATTAGTAATTCAAATGAGCTTTAATGAGTACATTTATGTGCGATCAATCTTGTCCGCATATGCAAATGATTTTTTGCTCTCCTCGTCGGACCGTGATTTCTCCCGGTGGACACTCGGGCCACGCTTCGGAGAATTTACCGCAAATCATAATGAGCCCAGATGCGCCCCAGATTCACTCGTAACACACCGGTAACACAACGGGAATGTGTGTCGGTGGAATCGATCGAGAACGAAAAAAAAAAAAGGACACCGTTTACGAAATGTTTCAATCAAACGGTCAACTTCTTGACAGCGGGCAAACGGCATTAAGGGCGCTGCAGGACTATGCCGTCTTTTTCTTCAACCATTGGAAGCATTTGAAGCAAATCAGCATGAATGGATGAAGATTTCTTTTTTTTTTTTGGTTTGGGGTGTGTGTTCGACCCAGCTCACCCTCACCATCGGTAGGAAATGTATAACCTTTCTCTTCGCACTTGACTTATGCCTTCCGGTCGGTTGTATTGTGTGCGATTTTTCTCTTACCCATCGAACCGAAAGCCGCTCGTTTCGACACGACCGTGCGGAAAAGTTCGTTCGCATGCGGGTGAATGGCGGGAAGCGTCACTTTTTAGGATCGGTACGTGTCACGATGATTTGCAAAGTTAATGAACCCATTTCAACACCAATAATCTCACCCTCAGGCCGGGTTCCAACACTCCGGCCACCCCCCAGGAGATGGAAACTTTTCCCGAGCCTTAACCGAATCGATAAATTTCAACGCCAACTTTTGCATTTTGCAAACTCACACCAAACGCACACCGGATCGGATCGGTCACAGCCGGTAGTAGGGAAAACCGGGCGCCAAATCGCACCCACAAACCCTGAGTCGTGAGTGTGTGTATGTGTGTCTGTGTGTGTGTAAGGCGCTCAACCGAAGACATCGGTTAAAAGTGGCCGCGTGTTAAGTTCGAGCAGCTGGGTGCGATGATGAAACCGACAAAACGCGCAACCGGAAACGGATTGAAAAGCGCTCTGCCGGTGCGTGATCAAACACACACACACACGCATACGCGTTCATTTACGCGCTCCCTCGAGTTTGCCAATTTGGGCGGTTGAAAGCCAGCTGATATCCCCGAAATCGCACATTTTCACGGTTGTACACATTTTTTTTTGTACCGGCAGCATCATTTTACCTCGAGGAGCGAAAAGGCGCGCTTCACACTTCACGAGTAAGAAGGATAAAAATGCCTTCCTTCTGGAGAGGCTTCCCGTGGCGTTTGCCGGGAAGGCCCGCAGGTCGCTACATCCTTCGCCATTTGCGGCACAAATAAGGACTTTAAGGGTGCTGTCTCATTTCGATCCGCGTTCCGTAGGCGGCTGCCGGCTTCCCGTGGGCGTGGGCCGGAACGTAAAACAAACAAACCAAGGTAAATTGAGAATTTTTCAGTCCTCGTTCGGCTCTGCTTGCTTTCGGGTGGCAAAAAATTCCACCCACTGGAAAAGCAGGGGGTGGAGAGAAAAAACACAGCACGCCACTAGCACGAATGAGCCGGAAAGGATGGGCTTTTCGGGAGTCCTGGGTTATAGGCACGATATTGAACGCCACCCACGACACGAAGCCCGACAAGGTGCCGCAACTCAAACTTCAACCCCGGGGCTGTAGCTGTGGCCTGCCAGGACACCCTCACCTGGGTGCGGGAAAATGCAATAAGCCGTGGGGACATTTCTGCAACACGTGAGGCGGCACCGAGCGGATAGAAAGTTACCGAACGGTGCTCGTAAAACTTTTGATTTTATTTACGTAGAAGCTCCTCGAGAAGCCGTAAAATATGGGCGCCGCTCTTGAACGAAACAGGCTCGCCGAAGGACATACTCACACACCCACACGTACCGTCTCAGTCTCAGCCGTTGCGAAAGGGATCCGCTAAAGCCGATAATCATGCAAGCCCGGGAACGACGCGCCATATTGCCGTTACCGGAAGGTATGGAAGAATTTTCCACCCACCCAGCGCAGGTGTAAATTGCAACGGGATGTTTACTGCCCAGCGATCGGAATCGATCGGCCACTGGGACGGGACGTTCGCAATAAAGCGTCTTCCGCTATCGCGTCGTCAAATAAGATGGCGAAACTTTATTGTACTGGTGGTTTTGAATCATGTTTATGTCCTTTGCCAAAAACCCTCGAAGGAAGGCAGATTGTAGAACCGTTTGAGGGGGGTGTTCAATATTGCAACCACCGCTTGGAGCAAGCATAAATTTCTCACATCCTTTAATCCTTCCGACTCATCGTGAGCCTCATCGACAAGGACGAGTGTGTCACAATTTGCGACGAACGCGTAGACGCCCGTAAGCGATCTGAAGCAAATGCAATCGCTTTGTGCTCATTACTGAGAACTGGAGTTGAAACGGGCTTAACAAAGAACACAAAGAAAATGAATCAATTGTATTTTATTGTTTTGTCGTTGAATTACTATCGCACATGCTCATACATTCCCACTAGTTCAGTCGAATCCAGAACATCAGTGAGCTCGTGCTGGCTTAAATTCCCCGGAAAGCCTTATCAATCACAAACCTGTGCACACACTGCGCTGATCAAAGAGCATACGGGGCGCAATTTCCACGAACCGGTATCGAACAATGTGTAAAACATGAAGGCTACATTGTTGGCTTCGATACTCGGCTATAATTCGCAATTAAATGACATGATTTGAAGGCTCTATTTTATTTCCGGAAATTGGTGAACTACAATCAAACGCACTAACCATTGACTGGCGTTCGACAGGACACACACCACATCAAAAGTATTCCCTCCCGATAGAGGTTTCGTGAGAACGTTTCTGGCATGGTTTGAGCTAAAAAAAGAGACTCACAAACGCACAATGTTCCGGTCTACAACCATCGCAAATGGGCAATCTCGATCGAACCGGAATCCTTGCGTCAAATCGAGTCAAATAATAGTTTCCACGATCGGCTGCCAGTGGAAGCCAATTTCGTGCGATCTCGCCAGGCCCGCAAGGTAGAGGCAATGATTCGCAAAATCAGACAGGATGTGTGTATCGTTTTCTATTTTATTTTTTTTTCTTTTTTTGGCTTTCATTTTTCGACCCACCTTCCGCCGGAATGATATCGAATGCAAACGAAGCACTTTATGGAATTTGATGGAATGTTTGCATTTTTTTTTCTCCGCCGCTGCTTCTTTCGCAAACTGAAATTGCCTCAAAGGTACACCGGAGCTCGGGTTTCCAATCATATCCCAACCATATGCGCAGGTTCTTCCGGCTGTACCGGTTATTGGATTGGGTACATATTTTTATAGTACCCTTGCCCTCGTGACGTGCCGCCATGAGTAAGTGAGTCGGGGCGTGCACGAGCTGAGGATATGTTTAGATTTGCTGTAAGCGATTCGTACGACGAACGGTACGCTTACGATCAGTTTACAATAGCGAACCACCCCTTTCGATTGTAATGAAGAGAAGAAAAAAAATATGAAGATTATTTAAGGCAGCATGATAAATGCTCTCAAGGGACAGCTTAAAGCTTTGTCCAACAAGCACCCAAATGCGAACAACTCTCGAATGCTAAATCCGTATTATCGGATTTACAAAATACAACACCCCTCAGGCTAATGCTTATACGCGCTCCAGACGAGCCACTGGGGGTGCAGGAAAAATATCAGCTGCAACAACCACGTGGGACGAGGGAAAATCAAATAAAAAAGCGCCAGCAAAATACGCAAGACGAGGCGAGAGAGTTCGCTATAAAATATCCGCAAGGATAGCCTGTACGATGCTCGACAGGACACCAACACATGCACTAAGCCGGTACGTGCAAAGAAAACATCCCCTTTCCGACCAGCTGCCATTCGAAAGGACCTTTGCATTTGCATAACTGGATACAATCAATTGCATTTTTCATACATGCAAATAAATACACGACTTAGCGGGAGAGTATTTGTGATCGAAAAGAAACATGGTAAAATACTATGTGAAATATTTTTAAAACGTTATGCCATTAAGTGTGATTTTCAATACGTCTATCTACGATATGCTCTTGGACCATGGAGTTTATTGGGGATTTTTATAAGAAAAATTACTCTTTAAATCGATTCCATAACACTTCACATTCTTTGCTCATACACGTAAAAATAGAGACGCTCTAGTTCTTCACATTTTTGTCTATTGCTCGGTTTCATCATTCCATCACACATTTTATGTGTTTATTTCTTTGTTGTTTTATATTTGCTTTCGTTTTTCTTCTTTCTTCCGTTGTTTTTTTCTTTCTTTCATGTTTTCTGTATGTTCTGTTCTGGTGAAACGAATTCCGTGCAAAATACGTGCAGTCGACAAACCTTGCGGACGCGCCACAAAACACCCAGCTGGGCCAAATCGACCCACAGGATGCTGACCTGGTGTTAAGCACGTTACGCCACCAGCGGGACCTTTTCAGCGGTCCACTCGGCATACCGGACGTAACAACCCGGGTCGGTAGCGTGATACACGCGTTCGAAACCATGGCACGCCAGCGTCAATCGCTCGCTGGCCGCGAATCACATCGAGCGGAAAAACCCTACGATACGATGGCCAGCACAATTGGACCAGCGGCCAAATATCGTAGCCACCGTTCGAACGTTAAGCGTGTCGGTGATGCGAACCGGCACAAGATCATTCTACCATCTCCTAAAGTTTCCCCGTCATCCTCGACGGAGATGGGGCAGTTTTACCACACGCAGCATTTTCCGCACCATTTTCCGGACGGTGCGAATCCTTCCCACAGCCTTCCAGTGCGACCGCAGCACCATTTTCATCTTCCACCGGCTTCCTTTTCCTATACTGATCCCCACGGTGTGGCCGCAGCTCGCAGACACACGCACGGCGCTGCCGTTCTTGGTGGTAGTGGTGGTACTGGTGTCCTTGCTGAGGGAAATATTCACATTAATAGCAGTAACTTTGAGTCTCACGTTCCGGGCGATGAATGTGGCCATCACAACCAAACCTTACCGAGGGCAACGTTTCCGGTGTCGTTGACCATACCCGCCACCAATACCATTGCGGCTGAATCGGCCACTTCCGGCGACACCACCGGTGGGCCGACACCACAATACCCGCAAAATAACGAGCATGAATCGAGCAATTTCGATTCACTCAACCTAGACGATGATTACCGTAAAAGCTCTTTTGGCAAACAGTCAAAATTACTCCAACAGCAGCAGCAACAGCAGCAGCAACATCAGCAACATCTTATCCACCGACGAAGTGCGCCATCAAACATCAATACGCTGCTGTTGGCTCGTACTCAACAATCCGCCAGCACGCCAGCCAACCGCGGATTGTGGAGTTTATTCGCCAGCACCAACCATCCGGTGGATTCACCGAACCAACAACATCCCAACTACAGCCGGAACAATCCGAACGTGTTTTTTAACGCCTCAACAACGCCACCATCAACGGGCACCACAGTTGCACCGGTGCAAATGTCAACAACGACAGCGACGATGCGCTATTACAACCCCGATAGCAACACTAACAACGCCAATCGGCCACACGACGGACAAGCATCCTTGGGCAAGGATACCAACCCACCAGTAACCGGTAACGAGCCCGCTGATGCCGGTATCGCAAACGAAGGCGATAACGAACCGACCGATAATCACGTTAGTGGTGATAAATTCCTACGCGGCAGCACCGTCAGCCAGTCCTTCATCAAGAACGTGCGGATTATTGGGAAGAAATCGTCCTCGTACGATGTGAGCAGTGCCGCCGGTAGTGGTGCCCTTCGAAAGGACACCAATCGTGGCCGGATCACTGTTGATGGTGGTACGTCGAGTTCTTCCAACGGTTTCCGGCAGCGTGGTTCGCTAATGGTTGCTGCCGCAGCTAAACACTTCACTAAACGCAACCGAGCACCCCAACCGATGGACAGAGCTGCCAGGGATGCTGACGAATTGACGCAACCTAAGCAAACGTCATCTGAAGCCGGCTTGAAGCAGGATCCTGCCGAAGGTGCATCACCACCAACAGGACCACCGGTGAAAACTCGCACTTCCGGTGGCGCCAGTGGACGGTTATTATTTCAACCGCGCACAATTGATCGGGCTGAAATCTGATGTCACCGTTTAAGGACGACTAGATCGACGAGAGAGAGAGAGAGATTTCGGCTCGCCAATTGTGCCAGCTCAGTGTCATACAGGTGCGCGCGCCTACTGCGTTGATGCGAACCTAGAGTATTCAATATTTAAATCTTAACGGTTTTTTGTTTTGGGTTTGCGATGCGGCGCGTCGATAGAGGAATAATTTTGTAACATAAGACAAATCGTTCGCTCAAAACCGATCCCGTTTTGGGCGGGCGGGACAGAGCATCTAGTATAGACTAATGAAAACTTATTGAAGCATATACATCACTTGATAGTTTATAGTCACGATCGTTTAGGATAGCTTGGCAGGGTTTTGGTCGATCGTTCGCGCGAGCCCGCTATAATCAAAAGCGTTTGTTGCGGGTGAGATTGATTCTAGTACATGGTAGAGCGTAAGGGTGCAAGCAAAGAACTGACAAGAAGAGAGGTTCAAAGGATTGTTTCACATTAGTTAAGTCGAAATTGAAATGAAAAAAAAAACCGGAACGTTGCATTGTAATCCGAGGGAGCGATCGCGGCTGTTGTAGAATACCTATATTTATATTGCAGATCGAATCCGATTAAGCTCGATCGAGAAAGGATCCATGCGCGGTTGGAGGAGTTGTAGAAAAAAAAACGAAGAGAGGAACCATTTTACATGAATCGTTGAAACATGTGCTATATATCTTAGTATAGAAGCGGTCAGCTTCTCACACTCTGAGCTCCACATCTGAAGAGAAGTCGGACTAACAAAACTAATTATAAAGCGTACATTAATCATTAATAAACCATGCATGCTGAATACATTGTACACATACACCGCGTATCAATCGTCTAAATGGTACATAAAGTAATAGAAAATCAAAAACATACACACACACACCGACACAAAAAGATATTAAACAAATCATGCTACGCGATACTGAGAACGTGTAATCAATTCGTTTACGAATATTGCGATTTTTACTAACAAATCCCTAATAAATGTGAAGCCGAAAATCAAAACGAACGCCTTCATTGTGTTCAGTACAGTTTGCTGTATGGTACAGCAAATCTATTGCGTTATATTTAAATTGCGTGCATGATTGTTATAATTGATTGTTGGTGCATGATTGTTACCGAATCAAAAATTCCATTATTTGACTTAAATCTATTTGGATAAACCTTAGCTGAACTTTATCTACAACCCGTACTTTTCTTAACTGAGCTTCGGCTACATTTCAGTACGCGTCCAAATAATAAGCGAATGAACAAGCCGTTTGAGTCAAAAAGTTATCATCAAACTGACAGAATTAATGCAAATTATTCAAACAATTGATGTACAAATGAATTTTCAAACATACGCGAAGAGCATGCTCATTACGAGCCAGTACTTGTAATAATATCGCGCTAAGCGAAAAAGAAAATATAATGAGGAACGGGAACTTTGCTCCAAATCGGGTTTCAAAACGGTGAAAATTTTGTGCAAAAGTAACAGGAGCGCATACCAGCTAGGAGGTATCAGGTTTTTAAAAAATAAATTTTATTTTTCAATTTTTTTAAAAATTCAAAATTTAAATTTAAAAACATTTGAGTTCAAAAACTGACTAACAAATGGTGCTAATTACGCTATGAAGAAAATTTGGTTTATCTATTCGCTCATAGATGGCGCTGTTATAAACATGCTTGAAATTTTTCAGCACTAAATTTCGCCAGTTGAAACATTTCAGACATTTGAACAGCGCCATTTATAAGTCAGTTTTGAAAACTTTTTTAAATTTTATTTTATACTAATTTTATTTTTGTAGCACAGTTTGCGTCCGACGTCCTGTTACTTTTGTGGAAATTTACTCGATCTTCCCCGTGATCATGGCAATTGTTTTTTTCGTTGCACCTTTTTCGCCCACTTTTAATTAACGTGTTCTTTACGAACATACTTGTTTCGGTATTAAAGGAAGGGTATGTTTTCTTGCAACGATTTTCTTTCTGAATGTTTTGTTTCGGATCGGGGTTTTAAGAAACACATGTGATGTATTTTTAAATTCTCATTTTATTCAATGTAAAATTATATCAACATTTTTCCTGTATCATTTGCTGGTCATTAATAATAATATCTTAGACTCAGTTGCACTGGGATTAGTTTTACACTGAAAGCTGCGCGTTAATTTGTGCTTTATAAGCAAAAATATGTCAAAAATTCCAATGTTACTGAATAAATAATATTGAACGGAAAGTATCGTTTTGTAAACTCAATATCGAATTGCGAATGTTTCTATACTTTAGCAACAATGTTTGTCGCGTTATTGTAAGCGCGTAAGCGGACCTATTACAGTTTACTTTCCGTAACTTCGGGAGCGGGTTCAGGTGAAGGCACACTTTTGGGAGTATCGATGCCCATTGCATAACGGAATTTGCGCCGTCCATCCAAATAATACATTGCTTCGTGGTACGTCTTGGGCATTATCTTCGGCAGCCGTTCGGCGACTGAGTACGTGTAATAGAAGCTGTTTGTCGTAGTTTGCTGCCCGGTCACGGCGTCATACACGTCCGCAAGAACCACGATCTCCATGTAGTGCAGATCGGTAAAGATCACATGCGCCTGCATGTTCAACATCGACGAAACGTCCACGGGATGATGAAAGCTAATGTCCGAAATACGCTCCAGCTTGGGACGACGTTTGGCAAAATTGTACGCCAAAGCCCAGCTCAACTCCAGCGCGTTTCGCATCAGAAACCCTCCGAACACCTTGTTATGCGCGTTGCGATCCTCCGGATGGGAAAACACTATGTTCGCCATTGTTGCATCCTCCATCCACACGTATCCCGGTGGAAGGATGCGTTTGTTGAACGCTTTACTCTTCGTGTCGATCGATTTCACGAACAACTCGTGCACCATTCGCTGTTCGAAGTCGTTGGGTTCGGTTTTCAACAGATCTTCTTTCTGCAGCTGGATGCGCCGCTTCTTTCGTGCTGAAAAATAGAAACCCAGCGAAAGGGTGAAATAATTGGCATACGTTCAATACGAAAATATTTCTCGCTCGCTTACATTCTCCTCCGTCGAAAATAGCTTTCTCTTCTTCGTTCGCCGGCACTAAGGGATTAATAAAGGCTGCCTTCGTGTTTGTGGCGTCCCTAGCTGCCATCAGGAACAGGGCGCGGGTTAATTTACGCCATTTGCCGTGAAGCCTTTGCTCCATCCAGACAACCACCTCCACGGAAGTACGTCCAACCCAACTCACGTGACCGGACAGACGAATGTCGGCATCATGCGTTGGCATCAGATCGGTAAAGTCAATTTTGTCCACCAGAACCGTTACGAACGTGTATGGTAGCGAAACGCCTTCGGGAAGATCCGGCAGCAGCACGTGTTTATGTACTACCCAGACTACGGAGAGGAGATAAACCAACATACCATCCATTAAATTCAAAACCAACCCGCACAATAGATAGTCTACATACCAGCAAACATGTCCATATCTTCCATCAACCGACCAACGCGCACGTTTCCCATGAACCCGACATACTTGTCCTTGAGAATCTTATCCGTCGTGAGCGGAATTATCGCCGACGTAAAGGAATCTTGCATGCTTCGAGGCGGAAGGGCGCTCACAGATTGGGGAACATACTTCACCAGGTGCTCTCGCGTGCTCACGAACGGTGTGTAACCGACTTCTATTCCAAGCTTTTGGATTATCGTCTGTTTCACTGCAAAGAAAAACAAAGCATAGAGTTGGATGTTTTACAGCACTCACTCGTTTGGATATGCTCTCCAAGGTATGAACAGTAAACAGCCTAAACGGTCAAGTCATGCACGATCTGGATCACAGGGTCAAAGTTCCAAAGTTCGAAGTCAGCTTCAATAATAGCTCTGCGGTATCGTTCGTCGTTTCGAAGGTAACTTTCGTAAGCGTACGTAAACAAATCCCATGACATCACCCCCACTGTGCGAAACATACCATCGTTCATCGTCCCAGCTGTACATTCCAGATCTCCTCGCAGGTAATTAATGCTGGAAAACATTCTGTACGCAGAGAAAATACAAGCTTAATGCACCAGCCGGGACACGCACTTTTACACAGGAGCACGCTTCGATTACCTTTGACCGTGTGACAGTGCTGGGAGGGTTGCTTTGATTTCACTTATCAGTGGGCTAGCCGAGGCGACATTTCTGATACGTCCCGCGTGTTCCGGCTCATATCGTTTCGCGTATGAGACGCTGGAAAATTGTCGTTGGACCATGTTTTGCAAACCACACAGACGTAATCGTGTTGTGATCATTATGTCAAGCTGGAGCTTTCTTAACAGATTCACGAGGCGCACTAGTTCAAGCTTCAAGGTGTAGATGAGTAAGCAGCTAGAGATTTTCTTTAAGACTGGCGTTTTCTTCCACTATTCCGATTTGTTTACAGCGTTCTTCTTGCACATCTTCTTCGTTGACTTCGTGACGCTGTCAGGTGTATCCTCCTAGCTCCGACAACAGGTTTGTGTTTGAAATATTCACATAATATTTACAATTCATTACATCTAAAATAAGACATTTTTTTTTGAAGGAATTGAACGATTGAAACATTCAATATTTGTCACTATTTTGCAAGTTCTCTCTTCAGATTGAATCTTTGGCTTGATGCGGTCATTATAGAAACCGAAGGGTTTTGTGTGTAATGTGCCAATAAGAGCGGTAGCTCACTGTCAAACAAACAAATGTCATAACTCCTTGAAATCATGAAACATTTTTTCGTGGGAATACACACGAAAGTACGAGAAGTTAGATTATTGAGCTTATATTTATGTGTGTTGTTCGGCTTATTTATCAACAGATTTTTTTTAATTTAATGTGTTATATCGTTGTTTTGACGTGCCCGTTGTGGTTGCATTTCCCAACGAGCTAAATCTCGCAAGAAAAGCAACAGGAGGATGCTACCAGCCACGGGTCTATTCCGAACCACTGTTTGTCCTTTTTATGAGAAAGATCTCTGTGTCAGGCCTTACTGCCACTTCAAACATGTAAAGACAGGTGAGAGTTATAACCGGCGCGCGGACCTACATGATGTTTACTAAAAGCCGAATGATATTGTAAAGTTCCACCAGCTCCCGTGAAGTACAGTGCTACACCGAAAAGTCTCTTAAATCAGACGGGAACTACAGATCAATCAGATGGCGGTGAGGAAGTTTTGCGAAAAAAGCCTAAACTCGAGTACATACCCGTATCCACGGTGGCGCCTAAGTATGTACCTTCTAGCTCGACAAAACTACAAGCTTCAAGAAGCAATGGCGAGAAAACTTCAGAAAAAGATGATTCCACCAAAACCAACCATCAATCATCCACTAGCAAGCCACCTGCCAAAGACTCATTACGGGAAAATAATGCTACTATCAAGACATCAGCTCAGAACGAAACGCATCAGTCGATCAAAACTTCGTCACCCAAAGAATGTACGCTTGATGCCAAAAATGAGAAAGAATCTAATTTATCAATCATCGATAAAAAATCTGCCCAGGAAACGAAGCATCGTAGCTCGGAAAAATCCGACAAGTCTACGACCGAATCGGAACGAAAGAAAGACTCCAGCCACCATCATAGCTCTAGATCGCGAAAATCATCATCCACATCTTCGTCACACGATAAGAAACATTCTTCGTCTGAGTCATCCAGCAGAGACAAGTCTTCTAAATCCAGTAGTAGTAGTAGAAGTTCCAGCAAAAGCAGCAGCAGCAAAAGTAAGCACAGAGAAAAGGAAAAGGAGACCTCCGGAAGTAAGTCTTCTAAGCACTCGTTGGATCGACCCCATCACCACAGCTCTTCGGATAAAACTCGGTCTAGTAGTAAAAGTACTTCATCTAAGAGCAATAGTGACAGCAGCAAAAGCAAGAATAAAAGTTCTTCGAATAGTAGCACCAGTAACGGAAGCAGAGAAAAAGAACATAGATCGTCCTCTTCATCAACCAAGAAGTCGTCGAAATCCTCAAGCGTTGCAGAAATGTCTGAAAAAGTAGAACCACCGGAAACGAAACCACTAGCGGAGGAAATCTACCAAGAACTGATCAATAATCCTCCAAGTGATATCGATATAGATAGCGACGAGGACGATGTTATGCAGCAGTGTAAAATGATCTTCGAAGAATATGAACCAACTGTAACGAAGACGGAAGATAACGAGGATAAATCAAACGTACATGTTGAGCTGATCGATATGTTCGCCGACAAGTACTACGACGATAATCGAAGAAAACGTGTTGCATATGAAAATGCTTGTACCACCTCAAAGCTAACACCGACGGTAGAGAAGAAAACAAATTACATTCAGAACGCGATCAAAGTAGGTATTCAGAAAACACATATCTAGAGTGTTAATCCCAGATTTTACCTTATGTTTTGTAGTCGGTGTACCTAAGGCAAGAGATTGTTCGAAAACAACAGGCAGAACTGGAGGCACGTAAACGAGCTGAAGAAGAAGCAAAGCGTGACATTGAGAATGAAACACGTAAAATAATGAACAAACCAGTTACACCTTCTGCTCCTGTGAACGGTTCAACAGCCACTCCAATTACTTCAATTAATTTTAGCAACAAATCACCTGAACCAAGTTTTAGTACCCCTAGAGGTATGTCCTCCTTTGAAAGAGGTAATGATTGCTCACTAAACTGGATTGCATTTTCTGTAGCTATTGCAGGCCGCTTTACCCCCGCTGTGAACGTGCTAGCTTTCCAGAAAGCAAAGGAGAAGATCGATCAATTGAAAAGGAATCAGGTCGCATTCACACCAGCTCAGACGGCTTCAAAAACGGGATCCCGTGTGGCCCATACCGTGTCAGCGCTTACAACAAAAGCAGCCTCTACTCCTGCAGCCCAGGCTCCACCGATTCTGGAACCATCATCGAGCAAAATATCGTACAATATTCGCATGCAGTATTACGGGATGATGGTGAAGAATTGTTTAAGTATTTATCCCACCTGTGAAGACGCCTGGGAGCGGGCACAAACTGAGGAATTGGCAGTGATGAAGAAGTGCAGCACAGCCAATATCTACAAGAGCAGCGCGCTGTTGACAATCAACAAGCTTCGGAAGGAAGCGTTGGAAACGGGAAACCAAGCTGTTGAAAAGTGTGTATCCGTTGATTGCGTTTTCAATTTAAAGATTGAGTGGATGCTATGTACCTCTTCTATTTTTCTTCTTTTTGTAGAAACAAAACCATATCGCATGATGTAATTCTGGCCGGAAAAATGGTCCACAACATATCGTGGAGTGTTAATAAAAAAATGTACCGTCGATATTTCGCGATAGAAAAAACATTCCTCATTAAACAAACTGTACGATTTTTGTTCTTTTTTTTTCAGAAAAACGGAAGTGAAAACATCTGCCTACACGATAGACAATGCTGCTGGAACGGTGGCCTACAAAATGATACACGAATGCGTGTTAACCGAGGAGCAACTCCGTTCTAATGGCTTTCCTCGTGCGACTGACGTTCCTGGGAAGGCCAAAATTCACACCACGAAACAGCCTCGGCCTCCAAATGAAAACGAGCGGTACTGCTCGCGCTGTTCGAAGGTGTATAACTTGGCACTTTACGATGAGCCCCAGGTGGACACGTGTAATTACCACCCGAAGAGTACCTGTTATAGGCGCGGTTTTACGGACAATGTACACAACTGCTGCCAACAACCATCCGGCTCTCTCGGTTGCATGTATGCCAACTACCATGTATCCAGCTATCTGGATTACAATGATCTTACGGGATTTGTGAAAACTATCGCTCCTTCCGAAGATTATCAACCTTCGAAAAAGGACGTGTTTGCGCTCGATTGCGAAATGTGTTACACAACAGGTGGGCTGGAGTTAACTCGGATTACTGTAGTCGATATTAACGAGAAGACTGTTTACGATACGCTCGTTAAGCCGCTGAACAAAGTCGTTGACTATAATACAAGGTATGGCGAGGGCACGCACGAAGGCGTTGTGCTCCATTGCACATCCTCGTTGGTCCTGTGTTCATATTTGATAAAATTGTCTTACGCTGTACATTTTAGGTTTTCGGGTATAACGGAAGAAATGCTTGAAAAAACTAACACAACGCTGCACAACGTTCAAGCCGTGCTGTTGTCAATGTTCAACTCGGAAACCATCCTCATTGGTCATAGCCTGGAAAGCGATTTCAAAGCGCTTAAACTGATCCACGACGTCGTAGTCGACACATCCGTGCTATACCCGCACAAGATGGGACCACCGAAAAAGCGAGCCCTCAAAACGCTGTGTATAGAGAATTTAAAGAAAATTATTCAAGAAAATGGTATGTTAATGTGAAGACGTACGCTGGTTAGTCATATCTCTAAATACTGACGGATCGCTCATTTCTCTTACAACCAGATGCCGGTCATGACAGTGCTGAGGACTCAGTTGTGTGTATTCAATTGATCAAACACTACCTACGGAATCGTATACTGTGAAGTATGCGAACCAAATCTCAGTCGCCTTCATCACAAAAACAGCCAATTGCATGCACTTTTCTTCATCGAATTTCACCATCATTTCCTGTTGTCTCGCTGGGAAGTTACTCGCCTGTGTCCACAGGTATTTATTTATGAGTTCGTTGTCACTGATAACGTGTAATTTTTGGTTCATGAATGCAATTGAACCGTCAATAAATTATTGTTATTTGTACTGCCTTATTCAAGTATATTTAATAAATAAAAAGCATCGCTTGCGACTTTACGCTCGAGACGCGCAACACTTGAGACCGACCAAATGACCCGAATATAGAGCAATGATCTGTTGAGCACAGTGTTTGAAAAGTAATCTATTGCAATAAAGTTTACGCATTGTTCAACTGTAATCATCGGCTTGTACATATCCGATAGGCGTATTTTGGCAGTTTTATTTTATCTACAATGCTTTCAAGCTATGTCTACCTTGCTGCTACCTAGTCTTATTTGTACTTTGGAAATGCTAGCACTCATACTGAAAACGGACTTATAAGAAATCGCTCTGCACGTAAAAAAGGCGCGGAATGCAAGACATAATCTCTAGAATACCATCACAAGGTTCTGCAGCAGTCGCAACGGAGAGCTAGTGCATACGTTTCGCTTTCTGGGACAATAGTACCTCCGAAGACATTTCGACAACGATAGATCGCAATGGCACAGGCGGGAAGCACATGAACCAGGACCACCCCACTCACCGTGATCAATTGCTAAAAGAATGATATTATACACATATGAGAAATGGTTGATTCGTAAATGTGTTGCTGCCAACGACACAAGTCTTACCGCACAACGGACGTCCACGGTAGCACTTCCAGAGATAAGGCACAAAGTATTCCAAAAACATCGGACAGTTAGCTGTACTGTAGCAGTAATCGTGCATCTTGCAACATCGATCAATACCGTCCAGTGCTTGACCGGATCCTAAAAATCCACAGTAACATCCGTAGCCTTTGTAAATGATGGGATCACAACCGGTGGCACACTTGATCATGGAGTAGAGATTGTACACGCCTCGTTTCGTACGTCCATCTCGTGATGATTGCATCTCCACTCGCAAGGGATCCTCTTGTTCTGTTTCGTTACTGGAATAAAACGTAGAAAGATGTGAAGAATCTATTATATGCACGTCTTAAGTAGTTCAAAGCATCTTATTCGCTCCCAAAACCTTTGGCCTTCGGTTGAAGAAAAATAAATAATCGGCAGTGGTGTGCTAACTATCTAAAATTCGATTTTATATAGGCTGCCAAGCGTAACAAATCTAACCACCTTGAATTCAACGGCAAATGGACGACATTTGGCTATATCAAGGTTACCGTGGTTCGTTACGGATGAGTTCGCTGGTAGCTGCAACAGCCTGATGTCTCTTATTAATTAATGACATACGTGATGCTATCGAGTAATCTATCTACTATAATGCAACCTTCCACCTTTATTTTTTTTTCGGGGACCCATTTATATCCATAATCAACGCTGTTTAAATTAGAGAGGTATTGCACGAAGCCGCGAAACTGTGCCAGGTGTGTAAAGAACTAACAATTGACCAATACTGTTAGATAAAACAACGTAAGAAAAATAGTCCTTCCGTTGTGCCAACTCCAATCGAGCCTGTACACATTCCTTGCCCAAAACTACATTGGCGGATATCCGAGCGACCGGTCCGGCATTTTCGCGCGGGTCACTATTATGTTACCTTCCTTCCAGCCTGCCGTATTGCGTAAGGAGCATGATGATGATGATGCCATATAGAATGCGTATGGCGCTACAAAACGGCTACAAACTTCGAGTGGGTACTCTCCACTATCGTTACGCATCTGTGGCAACATCACACACAATGCTCCAAGTACCAAGCTGAGAAGTAATGGTAATGCGTGAAAACAAAATGCGAGGAAGGAAGAAGCAAACATTCCAACAGTACGCGCGCGCGCACACATGTGCCCGAACATGCGTGAAGCAAAAGAGTTGGATGAAAAGCGCGGCAGGAAAATCGCGACCAGCCGTAGCCAGCCGTACGCGTAAATGAAAGTGAAAGAAACAGTGAGAACTGAACCCGGCCGAAACCCACCGGTGCGATTAAATCATAAAAACAAGTACAAAACGCACAAGTGAACCATCGGCGGTATGTCCATGTGGCTCTCTATCTTTGGGGCTTGTTTCTCGCACCAGGCACCGACACATCTCAATCGTCGCCGGCTACACGACAAGCCCTTTCGTTCACGGCTTTACACCTGCTTCCTCGTACGCTAGTCCGAGCGCCGGGAAAAACAAGTTCGCGACGAGGAAATGGTCTCACGATGCGCACGGCGCGTATTCCGCCTGAGACACGCGATGGCACACGCGGCTGGCCGGACTTACCTTCTGCCCTACATTAGCTGCAGATAACTATCAGACCGCACCGACTGACCGACCAACCAACTGGCCGAACCGAGTTACTGCATCTGCAACCGTCCATCCTCGCACCCGTGACTCACTTATGACGCGCCTTATCTGCAGGCCCAGTTTTTCACTCTTTTCCACGTGTTTGCTTGCGCAGCGAAGCGCACCTTACGCAACGCAACACTCCACGCCAGACCCATCGCATCTCCGCAATGGAGAGGTTAATTGTCCGACAAAGAGCCCTGGTAGCTGGCGGTACCAAACAATGACCGTAAGCCATGTCGGAACTTCCCCACTCACCTCCAGCGCCACTTGGTCGAATGGCCGAAAGGATTGTTAGCCCGTGCGATAAACACATCCTCGTCCCGATGCGCATCGCGGCTGTTGGTGATGGGCCACTTGACTCGTGCGTTACTACCGTTGGTGCGTTTGTAGATCTCCTGCAGCTTAACGCCGACATCCTCGCTCAGCAGGACACCGGTCTGTTTGTAGCGAGCTGCCGCACTCGCTATGGAATGGTTGGTCATCGTCTGTCCGGGTGTTCCGAGTGTGGAGGTTGGTCGAATCGGTGCCTGCGGAACTGCGTTGAAGCTCGCCTGCAGCATGGTTGGAGCTTGCGTGGTCGTTTTCGGTCTGAAAGGAACAATTTTGGAGTTAAGCATCTTATACGCCCGCAAACATCGCGATGGAGGTTTACTTCTCGAGCACCGGATGATCGAACCTGTGGCCGTGGATCTCGCGCAATCCACCGGCCCATCCCGCAAGCCCGAGATCATCCCAACCGACGGTTTGCGTGTTCCGGTACGTGTACGGCGTGAACAGCGTGGTGGTCGTTCTCGTTGCGGATTTACGCATGCTTTCCTTCAACATCCGGCGGTTTTGTTCCTCCTCCAGATCACGGTTCAGTTCGTCCATAAACTTGATAAAGTTCCGCTCAGTCCGCACGTTTTCCTCGATCACCTTTCGCGTGCCATCGTCCATGGTGTCCTTTTCGATGTGCTCGAATATCTTCTTCTCCAGCAGCATGTCAACGCCCGGTTTGCTCACGGCGGTGGTCCTATTTGACTTGCCCGTGAACTTATTCACGGTGGTGATGTTCGGGAACTCGGCCTCCTCAAAGTCGCTGCGCTGGTAGATCAGCTTGCGCACGTGGTTCTTTCCTTCCATCGGCAGCAGAAAGACGTACGTTGGGTTGAGGTTTTCCGTGTTGAACAGCGACAACAGGTAGCTGTCCAGTGTGCTGTTTTCGTCGTTGATGTTCAGGATGCGCTTGATGTGGTTTTTCATCGTCGCTGCTCCCAACGACCCCTGGAGGTACTGATGGCGCGCTATCAGCGACTCCGTCGAGGGTGGCAGAGGGAATATGTCTGCAGAAGGGAAAATGGTGTTCAAAAGACACTCCAAATAACTTGGAAATCGTTTCGGCGGGAAGGATTCTGAACCACACACCGCCATAAAACGGTTCGCCTTATTCGCTTGGAGTTTGTTGGCTTACTTTAAGATGGATAGGATACGAAAATTTCATACTTTTGCCAAGTGGAACTAATCCACCTTTCACCAGCGATGGCGGAAGGGCCAAGCTACTTCCCCCTTTAATTCCGTCCACACACTTACCCACGGTAACGGCGCAGACGGTGTAATGGCCACCGGCAAGCAAACATCCCAGCACCAGATTCACGATCCACGCCCGTAATGAGCCGTGGCGCGTTATTAAATTCACACAATTCGTCATAATGTTGCCGCTCGACAATTACCGCACGAATTACCGGCACCGGATCGGGCGTGTTGCATAAAGATCGTGGTGAGCACTATGCTGCGCACTATCGAGCACCCACAGTAACGCACTGGTTATCACTCTCGTAAACGATTCTGCCCTCTACACGGTTACGATCATCTTCTCGATGGTCTCGGTACCTGTACGCGATCCGATCAGTTCGATCAGTTTGAAGTAGCGAACCGTTGCCGCTAAGCGACCAGACGTAACTGCCAGGGCGTTGGTAACGCCACCGCAGACCAAGACCCCAGACGCGTGTGTGCTCTTGAACATGGGCACATGGGTGATTCCCACTACTCGTAAACCACAATTCCACCGGCACGAAAGCACACTCCCCACCCAAACGCTCAAACTCCCCACATAAACGAGCCCAATCCGTGGCCTACCGCGAAGGCAACCGACCACGTGCGTTCCACCACTATGCGCGCCAAACAGTGGTCAATTTTCCGGCTCTCCTGCGAAGGCTCCACCGTGAATACTGATGCTCATGGTTGGACCTTGCGATCGTATTCTTGCCGTACTTCCGGAACCCATCGTCACGGATCTGGGGACAGTTTAATTGTGATTGACCTTCGCTAACGGAGACGCGCTGGTAGTGACAAATTTAATCCCAATCGAGGAAACGCCGATTTCGTCGCTTACTTAGATCAACCGAGAGTGCAAGTGTTGGATCTGGTTTCCTGCTTTCCGATTCTAATGCGACACAGGCTTGCGGGCTTCATAAACTGGCCGTCCTAAGACAAAGCTACACAAGCTGCCGGGAAGTTCCGGAGCACGTACAGCGGTAGTAGAGGTGCTCTCGTTACAAAATAATAATCATCGCCGGTCGCCGGTCGCTGGGAGGAAACTCGACAACAAAACATTGAAATCGTAAGTTATCCAATTACGTGTCGACTTCGTCTCCAAATCAAACATTGCCTGAATGCTCATAATGGCGCGGTTCCAAGCGCTAGTTCCGCTTCGACTGGGACGCGACACGAGCGTGCAGGTTCGTGGCCAATTTCGCTACCCCGAAGGTACCCAACCCAGCGCACCGGCTGCGATGCGGAAAAACTAGCTGTACCAGCTGTGCCACCGACCCTGTTCCCCCGTTCGGCATTTTCTCGGTTCACAAGTGCCCCAACCCAACGTTAGCTGGAAAACTCGTTCATCTTCGGTGTACGCGCGACACCCCGCGTACCGGACCGTTTGGCGCTCTCCATCATTCCGTTGTGGCGGTCTCCTCTGCGTAGAGGAGGCGAGCCCTAGAGCTCCTCCCCCCAGTGTTTCCTCGCCACCTGCACACCGGGTGGTTCCGGCAGCATCTCTCCCGCGATCACATCGGCTTTGTTTGTCTTGATTTGGCCCACTCCTGGGCGCACCGGTTGCGTAATCGTCTTAATTCGTATTAACCGGCGGTCGCGCGCGCACGCGGCGTTGTTCCTTTTGCACTCACGTGCGCGTGCACCGTTTGCTGCGTTTGGCTTTTGCATTCGCGGTCTATCGCGGTAAGTGCGCCGTTGGTTTGGGAGAAGGAAAGTTGCCCCACTGAATGTTGCCGGCAAGCGTGAGCCAAACGAGTGTCGTGGGTAGGCCAACATACGGATGCTGCCCGCTCGCGAACAGGTTTCTTTTCGCTTCGGCTAAGATATGTGTGCCTATAAACGTAGATTGGTAGCATTTAGGCGCGTTGGTTGAATGTCTTTTTTTTTGCAGTTACCTGATGACCTAAAAGGTGTTTGAATCGGACAGATTACTTCATTTCACTGCTTCATTAAATTAAGCCACCAAATAATCGGCGCTAGGAAGTAGTTATTACTGGTATAAACAATCGATTCACTCACTTAGCTAGCTATTCGCTACTATCACTTAGTGGTATTGACTCCAGGAAAAACTCATTTGGGATCGAATCGCTCGCGATCGAATGTGCGTGGGAGAAAACTTTGGTGTAGAAAGTATTATTTCATCGTGAGTGCTGCATTAACCAAAGATATGGGGCATTTTTAGTTATCTTAGGTACGGTCACCTATCAAAACCTCTTTGCTCCTATATATTTAAGCAATAGGCAATCCATACAAATTCCATTTGGAATCATGAAAATGACATAGTCACAATCATTCTGTGAATATAATACAATAGCTTTTTTCGGAACACAAGGCAAAATGCAAACTGCATAGATGTGATAGATTTCGCACGCTTTATTGATAAGAATATGAAAATACATGTGATCTTCGATTAGCTTCTTCCAGCAGAAGAATTTCTCGTCGTGCTTTTCCTCGAGCTTCGCTTGTGGGTGTTACGTTCGTTATCCCGCTCCTTCGCCGCCTTTGGATCCATGCCCGTTTCGATAATGGACATACTTTCTCGCATCAACAGGGAAGCCGCGTGAGGCGGACAAAGGTCACTTCGATTCAGCATAACCGCGTTGGTGCACATGAGCATAATGTCGCGCTGAAATTCAGCGGTCGTTCTTATGTTTCCATTTTCGATGTTACGTTTGATCTGCGCCAAATCCATCGGTCGGTAGATAAACTCTGACGTTTGTTCTTCGGACAATGGTTTCTGGAACGCCGCTGCATTTTTCAAACCCGAAATTTTTGAGTAGACTGCCATAATTGATTTCTTCCAAGCGCGATGATCGCGATCTTCGCTCGAGGCTGGCGAACCCGGTATGGAATCCATCACCGGTGTCGACGAGTAGCTTCGTTTCATTTTCTCGTTTGGTTCCTCATCCTGCATAACAAACGGGCTCTCGGAGCGATCCCGATCGCGAAGTTTTCTAAGCGATCGTCCCTCGGTTTCATCGCTACGCGAGTGTCCCGCCATATCGTCTCTGAGCTTTTGCGCTTCGTCTGCCAAACGACGACGCGAATAATCGCGCTTCGCTTTTCCGATTTTCATCTCGATCAGCGAATCGTCGTCGGTGTCTGTCACCGTGAGTATCGCATCATCTACGAGTGGTTTTTTCACTGGCGGTTCCACCTCTTTCACTTCCTCCGGCTCATCGACCGTATCCTGGGTGTCTTCAACCACCTCGTCTTCGGAAACGTGCTTCTCTTCTTTCACCTTTTTAATCGATAACTGCACTATTGGCTCCTCGTCATCCTTAAAATCGTACTCCGAGGCAAGCTTTTCCATCGCTTCCTTCTTCGCTTTTGCCTCATCCGCGGGTAAGGAAGCGATATCCTCTTTATTCATTTCCAATGTCACATCTGCAGGCGACATGATCGATTCAGAGGGACGTTTCTCTTGTTCCTCCACTGAAGCTTCCTGTTTGGTGGTCATCTTATCGTCCTCTACCTTTTGAACTGTTTTATCGGTTCCCCCCGCAACAACCTCAGGAACAACGTCCAGTGAAGCAAGCGGTTTATCGTCGGAATCTTCGTCGTCCATCGCAGCCGGTGCATCGTTAGAACTAGCCTCCGCTTCTTGATCTTCATCCTCTTCATCTTCTTTAGCGGAATCCGACACAACTATCACGCTTTCTGGCTGATCCTGTCCACTGGAGTCTTCCGCAGCATCTTTGTTATCATCGCTTGATTGATTCGTAACCGGAGAATTACTGGTGCTATCTTCAATCGGGATAATCTCCATTTTGGAATCTTCCGTTTCCTGGGTCTTGTCTTCCTTCAGCGTTTCCACATTAGAATTGGTCTGTTTTTGAAAATCATTCTGTTTTTCTTCAGCTGACGGCTCATTTTGCTTCTTAGCCGAGGCATCTTCGACGTTAGTTTTAGCTACCAATGGGACTGCTGCCGTTTCAGCTGGAGTAACTACTGTTGTTGGCGTTGCGGCTACTACTGCAGCTGACGATGAAGACGACGGAGCGTTTAGTGGTGGAGATTTAATGCGTTCCACCGAGGTTTCCTCGTTTTTTGAAGCCGTTTCACTACTAATGTTTCCTGCAATTTCGGTCATCTGTACATCTTCGACACCCTCGGGCATTTCTATATGGTCCTTCTCCTTCAAGGTGCTTTCTTCCTCCTCCATGATCGAGTCCACAACGTTTTTGAGATCAACATCTTCCAGGAGCATGCCGCTGTTTTCCTTCAGTATCTCATCGAAATCATCCGGTATTAGGTCTTCCAATGCTTCCATTAGGTCTTTCGCAGGATCTGCATTATCTTCACTGTCCATTTCAGAGAATAATGTCTCAGATTTGATTGGATTCGAGGCAGTAGCTTTCTGGGAACCAGAACTGACAGCATCATCCGTTTTGCTGACATTTGTGGATGCGCCTTCCAAGTTTGCTTGATTATGTTCTTTTTCCTCAGTCATTCTTGCAGTAGCAGTAAGTGCCTCTTGTTTAATTTCTACACCAAACTGGGCTTGATGCTCCGTATCTCCCATGCCGGTGGCCGACGTAGTCGATGACAGAGATTTTGCAACGTTTCCAGCGGTTCCAATCAAAAGATTCGTAATTGTTGGCGATGATGTCGACCGTGCGATTGTCGCGGGTGTTGTTGAAGCACCAGGTGCTCGCACATCTCCTGGATTTTTCAGCAGTGATGTTAGCAATGGAGACGTTCCAGATTTACAGGATCCCTGGCTGTCTTCATCGGTTTCCTCTTTAAATTTTATCGGAGGCGTCGAAGCTTTGTTGGCGTTTGGTGAGTTCGGATACAAGGGGCGCCACTGACGCTCGAGCTCAAGTTTCTTTTCTTCGCGCTCCTTAAGCCACTCTTCGTGCTGTATTTGTTCCTTCTCCTTCTGGGCTTTTTCCTGTTCGATCTGCTTCCACATCTCACGTAATTTCTTTTCGTCCGTTACTCCACTTTGAATCAGTATGATATCTTCCTTCACCTTGATATACTGTTGTGTTTCCTCTTGAATGATTTTTTTCAGTTCAATGATACGCTCCTGCGTCAATTTCCGAAGAATGGATTCTCCGGGTGTTTCTACAGCCGCTATCCCGTCCCGTTCAGACGCGGTACGCTTCTTTCGTTTCGGTGTTTCTACATTCTCCAAAAGCTTGCCATACTGGGCAGCACAGGACTTTTGCGCAAACCAGTCATTTGGTCGGTTTGAACTACAAAGCATCTTTAGCGATCGGCTCACGGACATCCAATTTTGGTCACCGCTACATGCCACGGACGAAGCCAGGCAGAGTTTCTCTTTCGTCGACCACTTATCCAACGGGACACGCTTCATCTGAAGCCGTTCTTGTATCGAACTCATGACTGCAAGAAGAGTAAAAGTTGGTGTGAATAACAAACGCTAAAACCACAAGCAAGAACGCCGCACTCACTAGGCTCTGATACTCAGTCGAAACAGCGGAAGAAACACTTCTAATTTTATTAAAAGATTTTTAAATTTCCATTGCCCGGATGCTTTTGTAACCCTTTAACGTTTTTCGATCACAAATTGTGCTGCTAAACACAAATTATTGCTGATAAAAAGAATATTTTAAAGAACGAACGTAAACACGCCACTTTGTTGCTTTTTATTCAATGCTGTTTGCAATTGGGAGTTAACCGAAATATTTCTTTCTCTTTTGCACTCCCGTAGCAAGCCCTATGTTTATTATACTCTCTCACTCTCTCACAACAAGCTCAACGCTACTGTCAAAAGCTACGTTTATATCTCGTTCCGGACTTCTGTAGCATTACGTGCATCGAACAGCAAAACTTAATGCAGCTATTTGATTTTTATTCGATATTTGTTATAGCAACATTTTTCACTACCTTGCCATAATTGATACAACACGTGGTCGTTGAACACGTGTGAATTGCAAAAATGAAAATATTTTTAAAAATATTAAAACGTATTAAATTGCTTCAGTTTTTCTTTCGGACCATTTCACTTCACCGAAAACGTAAGATTCGAATCAATAGATATGATGAATAGTTGTTAGGACCGCTTGAAAAATTTGCAATACGACCTTCGGAAAATTGTACTGTTGCTTCTTCCACGCATAAAAATAAAAAAAAACATCAATTTTAGTTTTAAGGGTTTATATTTCTCGCACCATTGCGCGAATGTATATGGATATATGGTTTAACTCCGCTTTTGAAGCGAAATTGTCTCAGCTAGCCCATATGCAACATTATTCCAGTTTTTCCTTTGCATCCAGGTTTGTTGATTTCTCAGATACTTGTGTGGTTCAGTATAATGTATAAAAAAGGCTAAAAAGTAAAAAAGTCACCTCAGGGCTAACTGTAAGCGATTTTTACAAAAACACTTGTTTCCTCTCATTTATATTACGCACGCATCCCATACCGTGTTGCGAAATTCGCAAAAGGTACTAATCGGTTCCCAGCTATGGCAGAATCGGGCCGGGAGAGAGTACCCAAATGCTGCTACTCTTTTGGACCTTTGAAGACCGTCCGGGCCATCTTCACCTATTTCGACAATATTCACAACAAATTACCCTGTTTTCTTGTGGTCTGTCATCTCATTCAATTTTCTATCACTTGTTTTACAAATGGTCTTTTCATTAAGGTCTTCACACAAATGCGTCGCATTAGCGAGTTTTCGTTCATTTCATTCATAGTTTGTGGTTGTTATTGTTCCTATTTACAGTCCGCTACCGAATGTTATATCGGCACATTTTTTTTATCATTTCCTTGCTTTTCGTCAGCTTACATTCTCATCCTGGAGTTTTCCATCTCGAATTCCTACTATTTTTCCACAGTATCACAGATCATTTGTCCTTGATTTTGAAAGATTATGGAGAGTTAACGGAAATGGCAGAAACTAATAGAGTGTGCTTTAGACGACCAAACTCATGCTGCTGTTCTACAAAAGCGTGCTACAAGAAGGTAAAAGGACTAGGTGGTGTTTTGTTGGGAGTGATTGTGTGGTGGCGGCTAATGTGTAGAGGCGCAGGGAAATTATACTTCCTGCTTTGATACGCAAAAAGTTCTATTTATTTTATTTAGGCGTACGCAGACAATTCCTGCTAGCACAGTAATGAACGAACCCGGAGTAGCCGCAGCAGTTGGGAACGTCCAGAACATGTTGCCAGTTCTTTGATTTTAATCTCGCATGTCACATTGAAGGATATGAGGGGTACACTATTTAGTTTTAAATTTACCGATAATACAGTGTTCCAGTTTGCAGTGAATGTTATCTCCCTATCGATCTGCAAATCCCCTTTCTCTCAATCAACGTTCTACTAGACACTTAAACGACACGTGCAATGGACATTGTTACATATTCATCTACTAGCGTTCGAATTCCGGTTCCGGTACGTCGAATGGAAGAGAGTGAAAGAGAGAGGGAAGGAAGGGTGTATACCTGAGTTTAAATATGCGTGAGCTACACCGAACTGGATTCCCATGTTGATGGTTTTGATACTACTTTTTATCATTTCCGACCGAATCGACTTGATACTACATGATGCCATTTGAGTGGGTGATGTTTCACGTAGAAAACATCCTTTCGGGGTGCTGCTTGGCTCCGCTCTACTACACCGCTTTCAGCGTACACAAGACGTTCTTCCTATCTAGGCTATGTTAGGCTTTAAGTTTACTGTTCTCTGCCAACCGTTTGGTTATGGTTTGGTCTGCTACAATGCGTACGATCATTCCATTCGCGCTAGGTCCCTGAAAGCTTGTCGTGTACATTCAAAAATCATTATCCTAGTACAGCTAGACGACACACTTTACGACTCGACACCGACACATGGAAAACGAACATCGACAAAGAAGAAAATGCACTGAATTAGGGGTTGAATATGTCTGTGGTTGTGTGTTGGTTTTATGGTTCTACGGAAAATTCCGAGCCTAGCATCCGTTGATGATGCCCTCGACCAGCTTCGCCTTCGTTTGCGAATGGAGCCCGTTGACGGAGGCCGCTTTTATCAGCAAGCTGCTTCCACCACCGCCAGTCAGACTGGCCGGGCTATAGTTGACGCTAATGCTGATCGGATGCAGCGGTGGCATCTGAAGGAAGCTCTTGCTCACTAGATCGATCCCGTTCAGGTATGGCAGCAGTGACTCGTAGTCCACGTTCAGCGGAATATAGAAACCCTGCGTATGGCAGGCGAAAATCGGCACGGGATGGTAGGAACTGTGGTGATGGTGCTGCTGCTGTGACTGATGATGATGATGGTGGGCAAATCCGGGCGTTGATGTTGGACCTCCGAGGGCCAATGCGGCTCCATTGCCACCACCGCCGATTGATGTCAGCATTTCGTGCTTTATCTCAGCCGTTGCAAGTGCCGCCACTGATGAGGATGCTGCCATTGCGTGGCCATTCTTGGAAAGCGCCAGCTTCTTCTCCATCGGTGGACATTCACCACCATTCTGTTGCAGATGGTGGGTTCCATTCTCCATCGGACTTCCAACTGTCGAGGGTGATTCTGAACCTCCGGGCTGCTTTCGCTTCAGTGACAACGGCTCATCGGACGAAGACGCCACGGTGGATGACTTCCCAGTCAGTGTGCTAGTGCTGGAGGACTTCGAGTCCGCCCCAGATACACTGCCAGTACTACCATTCGTAAGCGGCGAGGCTCGCAACGAGTGAGAATGCTGATGCAGGTGTTGCTCGTCGTGCAACGACACCGGACTATGGCCAAAGACACCCGCGTGGTCATTCTCATGCGTATCCTGGGAAAACCGCTGCTGGATGTAGTTCTTGAACTTGTAGCTATTGTGGCTGTGCTCATGTTCGGGTGACGCGTGTTCCGAGAACTTGCGCATGCGAATCGTGCGCAGAACGCTTTCGTGCTGGTTGATGTTGTTGTTCGTGTCCTGCTGCATGCCGACACCTCCGGAACCGTTGCACATACGTGCTGGCGGTGACGGTGCATCGTAGTCCTGCGTCGAATGGTTGCTCGACGTGTCCAAATGCTGCACAATGCTCGGTGCCGTCGAAGTGATGACGGCGGCCTGGGGCGGATTGCTACTGCTGCTTGTACTCGTCGCACTGCGTAAGCTGAGGTCCTTCACATCGTGATGATCATTGCTGCTGTGCTCGAGATCCGATGGGCATGTTAGCATCTCACGCAAATGCCCCAACTGACCGCCTGCCAGATAGATCGGACTACCACCGTTCGCGAGATCCGCTCCGCAACGAGACTTTGTCAGTTCACCTGCAGGAGGAACACCAAGCCATTAGCCAGTTGGCACGCATGCAAATTCTCACAACTTACCCTTCATAAGCTCGTTGCAGTGCTCCTTCAGATGGGCCACCATACGGAAGCACATCTCCTCGCCACGTTCGCGCATCATGAACTTGGCCGCCTCCGTCAGACACTCGTTGTAGCCGATGCGATACTGCTCGGCACAGGACGCGTCCCGGCCGCACTCTTGGTTCTGCAGGTTCTTAAGGTGGCGTATTGCCATCTCGATGATTTCCGTCTTCTCCACGCGACCACGGCCCTTGCGCATGTACTGCTGGGGAATGAGCCGGGAAAGATCCGCGAGGCAGGAATTCATCCGATCCCGACGTCGCTTTTCAATGATCCTGTGCGACAACGGATCTTGCTGTGGGACGAGATGGAATGAAAACAACAAAAAGCGTAACAAATTAGATCAAGATGCACAAGCAAGCGTACAGTAGGTTTCCTGTAGTGCAATTCATTTCAATTTCACAACGGATGTGACTCGGACATTTGCGTGATTCAAGCATCGTGTCAACGACAGCTCCTTGCTATCCTCAGATCCAAAGCCCCATTATACGAGAAAACCTACGGTGAGCAAACATCCCCATCGACAGATCGATTGAACGATCGATCGGCATCTATTCATGGGCCGCGCAGTTCGTATTCATTTATTCAATTGATTTCTCGTGTCATGTCACGTGAAATGGACTCCCGGTAGCGCTATGAAACGCACCCCTTTTTTTTGTTTTCAACAGCTTACCCCAACCACTGTCCGGCAATCGCACGGATTGAGCGGCCCTAACAACGGCCGCCGAGCAAAACGAGGTGCGACCTGGACATCGATTGCAGTTTGACGTGCTTTCGGTTCGATAAGATAGAGCCTGGCAGTCACGCCTGCAGACGGCGTTGATTTCCCGCCACCGATAATGGCTGGCGAAACGCGGCGCGTCGATTGGAACCGATGTCGATAACGACTCGAGCTGTCCGCGACGGGATAGGAAGGTGCGTTTTGACGGGCAGAACCGGCAGAGTAGTATGCCGCAGGTGTTCCGCAACGTGGGAGCTATTGTTGCTACACCAAGAGGGAGTAAGAAAAAAAAAAGGGCAGCAGAAAATACGCGTTCACGTGTCGTTAACATCACGATATGGCGGCTTTGGTCACGTTCCCAAGTCGAGGCTAACAACCACGTCTGCTCCCAAGATATTGTGGATTGAGAAGTAGGTTAAGGATGCGTGCTCGAATGGTGATTATATGCCGTTCCCGGAGCGAGGTTGGTGCTTTGTCCAAATGAGTGTGTATGGGATGGGGGTTTTTTTCTACTTTAATCGAAACGCGGGTACTTTGCACAGAAAGTTATCAGCAGATATGGCGTTTAGATTCTCGCTCCAACACAATCATGGAAAATGAGTTTGATTCCACCCTACTTACTCGAGATGTTTTGCCCCGGCGTCCTGGTGGAAAATCGGCATCATCCTCGCTGTAAGTGGTATTGTTGGCAGAAAAGTTCAACCCCGGCTCTCCGCAGTACGTATAACCAGGCACACTAGCCTCACTGGAAGTAGACGAGACAGGAAACAAAAACAAATATTAATTACTACTGCTGTGGTTGTAAAGGTTGAAATTAAGCAAGCACAAATAAATGCTTCATTATTGTTTAAATTTTACCATCCATATGATGGTTTTCTGAAGTATGTAAGTCAAATTTGAAAACAATTAACAGACATTTTAAAATGCTTCGGTTGTGTTGCCATTGGCCTCGCATGATGCTAGTAGCGATCAGCACGTATGCTGACGTTCAACAATCGATGAAAAGATGAGATCACACGCAGATGACCGGATGATTGGGCATGGAGGCGGTGTTTCCAAAGAACCGAGTTATGGATGACTAATGCCACGATGGCAACAACCCGTACGAGTAGCCCAACGTCATCATGAGCTATGTTAGAGGAAGCAGAAAACCTTTATCTTCCAACTCCAGCGGCTGATGACCCGCCAACGCCAACGGTGATAAAAAGAAGGGTGATGTTAGCGTAACATTGTATCAACGCACCGATTGGGGATATTGTTCAGCCCCTTCTAGCACACACTAATTAGCTCACGTTTCCTCGACAAGCATGCCAAGCATCGTGATAATCGTCAAAGCCGTGCCCAGTCGACGACGAAGCGTGTCAAGTGGACACCATGTACTTGTACAAACTGCGCACCAAACGTGCAAATTCCGAGTGACGTTACTTACTCCCTCTGCCTGGTCGGTATCGATCACTCGTCTGTTTTGCACTCCGATCGGAAAGTCGTCCTCGTCTAGGACCACTTCAGGGTGCAACAGTTGCGATGCAAGCTTCCCAACATGGCGCACTCTTGGTCCACTCTTGTTACCGGCCAAGTAACGGCAGCTTCCGGCAGGCTTCATCCATCCACCGCGAGCAACGTGCCCTCGAAGGACTTTCCCGGGCATTGGCTCGCAACGCAAAGCACATCAAAGCACACCACGCGATGCTGCCTCGTGAGTACGGCGAGCGTGAGAATTCGAAAACAGCAGACGTGCCATTAGCCACAACAATCCCATCGGGGAGGAACCCACCGGTTTCGCCATGCATCATGCATCAATGACTCACGCGTAAAGTCACACTTTCCGCAACATGAGCCGGCTTGGGCGGTTGCCGGCCACCACACGTTGATCAGGCCCTCGGTCTCGGTCGCGGTGTTGTGCAAATGTACTCCTTTTTCGCGTCTCCACCATCGCACCGAGTGCTCACAAGGACAACTGGGCCGGTTGACACGTGAACACGCGCGTGCATCGTCGGCACGACACCGAAGAGAAGACAAGGGCTCTGCTTCTCGTCCTGTCGCTTTTGCGTCGACCCGACCCCGACGGAAGTTGGTTGGTGGTCCTGTTTTTTGCTACCCGTTGTGAACGTGAACCATTTCCAATTGTAATCAGTGGGTAGGAAATAAATTATACTAATTCCCTAGACGGACCGGGGACCACGTGCTCGAGGCAAACAGTCTGGGCGATTTAAAAGTACGCCATCCGTTAGACGGAAGACTGCTAAAAACTCTGCGCATAATAATGCGTGCGGTGTTCCGCGTGCTGGTGGGCTGGGATGCTGGGCGCGAATTTAGCCGCATGGAAAACAGGGTTACATCTACAACACAAATAGTCACATGTTGTAGCGCACTCTGCGCAGGATAACGCATTCCACACGCCATCCCAGGTGAGAGCCGGCTCGAGTGTGGCGCCCTTTTTTTACGTCCACGAACCAACCGAAGTTGCGCGCAACGTGACGGGCTTGGCTCGACGGACACGCGGTTAGAATGTGGTCAACATAAAACATTTTCCGACGTCGATCTCTTGGCACCTCTTGCGCCCACATTAGCATACACATGGCGCGTTTGAATTCATGCAGGACGATTGAGTATGTAAACATTTCTCACGTTTTTCGTTTATTCGCTCGGCCGGAAAAGTCGGTCCCACGGGGTGGTAGAATAAATTTCGCTTCTGCATCTTCATCGGCCCCAAAAGGTGCGCCCTTGTTCGGGGATCGGCCAGCGAGTGAAACAATATGGCGTGAAAAAAAGACCTACGGCGTTTGTTATCGCTAAGTTTGGGTGCGCTGCCCATTGGGAAAATACCGATTCGTCGTTTGCCACATCCTCGAAAGAGAGGCATCGACCTAATGACGCCGACCAGAATCAAATCGTAATGCACCACTCCGAAGGTCCAGATTTGTGCTCAAACATACGCTTTTTGCCCCCTTTTTTTTTTAGTTTCGTGTGCAAGAATCTCACCGTCACGATACAGGTGACGCCGTGCCGCGGAAATGGTGCCACATTCTAGCTTGATACTCTATCCGGCAAGCGGACGTGGATCGTTTACGTTTATCCTGCACTCGGCACGCCCTGGCCCACGGCTCACGGGTCAGTCCTGCCATCTTGTGTTCGCTATTTTTAACCATTCAAACAGCCAACGGATTAGGGGTGATGCTGCCTCGATCGTGGCCGAAACACGCGACACGGGGAGTAGAGCACGGTCAGGAAGCGAAAGGAACTATTTGAGCAAATGCCAACAAACGTGACCAACGAACAGCGCCGCCAAACAAGCCCCAACCGGGCACGAGCGACATTAAAACGGACACGATTTGCTGACCTGAAACCTGCTTCCTTCCTCTGGTTCGTTCGTTTGTCTGGTATTTTCCTCGATGGCGAATGCGGGCGTTGGCATTCACTAAAACTGGCGCTTCGTCAGATGGTTTTGCGAGGAGATACGCTGTCGCCATTACGAATGCTGACCATCGAACGGTTTCATTCAGATCCGCGGTGCTGTTCTACCAGGCAGGCTTTAAAACCCGACGGATTAATTATTCAGAGCGAGCAGCCCGATTTGCTGGCTCATATTTAAATGCTTTTATTTATACAACTAATACTTCGCAAGATGAACAAGGTTAGTCAAACCAAAGCGCATGAAATTGGTTTGTTATTAAGGACCACCCAAACGGATGTATCGATATACCGGAGTATCCTTCCGTTGGTTCGAGAAAAAACCCATCGATGGTTCTGAGTTTCAGCACATTCTTTCGCTCATTATACGTCGCTCTCAGGAGCCGATTTTATTGGGACGAACTGCAATAATGATGCTGATGAGGCGACCGCGATCTAAAAATGGATTGGCACACCCGAGGTGGCCCCCGTGGCGGTTTGGGAGAGGTTTATTTTTCACCACATCACAGCCCACCCCAACCGTTAATAAAGCTTCGTTTTTCTTTTTTTCTTCTTCCAATCCGCTATGCTGTCCGTGAGCCTGATTGGATCATTTCAAATATGCTATGCAGCAAAAACAATTCACTACAGCAGAAAACCGATAAACAGGGAAACCCTGTTCTAAATTTATCAATCGGTTGCAGCAAAAAAGCATAAATGGTGTGGACTAAAAATAGTTGCATTACGGAATGTCCTAGAAGCAGCTGTTTCGTCGGACAGTAAACAAGCGTGTTATAATGAACCTATCGCTGGTGGTGAATAGAATGCTGAATCGTTCGGTCGCAAAACTTCTGGGGAAAATATCATTCCAATTGAGCGTTTCCTCCTGCGAGAGAGAGAGAGAGAGAGAGCAACAGAGGCTAACAAGCACGTGATATTCGAGCAGCATACCGAGAGACCATCCTTGCAATGGAGCACAACGCATCAAACATGGCGCCATCGTAGCTCCAACTCATCTGCCTATTTTTGGACGCTCTTCGTGCCGTACGGCCGTGTGTCAAACGGTGGCATGGTCTCGGAGAACATTCGCCGCGTGTCAGTTTCATCATAAAACAACCTGTTGCGTGTTCGAAGCACTGGGCGACGGGAAAAAATGCAAACCACCCATTCGTTGGCTCGCGAGCGTTTGCTAAAAACAAAAACGCACAGACAACCACTTCCGCCCCTGGCCGGACGCTTCTTTGAACACGTCACTCACAAACACAGTCAGCCCCTGACGAACATCCGGAAGTCGGCAAGAGGATCGTATGGCACGAGTGAACGATTGAACAATCACTTGCTGCAAACTGCATTCTCGGCATCTTTCACTTGCCTAGCAAAAAAAAACAGCCATGCCGGAGCATTCTTTACAGCGCGATGTCCTCGGATGTGTTTCCACCGTTCCCAACGTGGCACGCGAGTTGTTGCGCCCACATGCTGATCGTGTGAATTTCTCGAGATTTGCGCATCGCTCTTCTGTACCGGGGCTACCCTGTTCTCAACGTGGTGCCAAGGAAGCCGACACACGTAACGTCAATAAACTCGTCGAAGGTTACCCCTCGCGTACATCGCAGCAAGTGTCGACGACAAAACGCCCGTTGGCGCATACAACCGTGCACTCACATACACACACACACACACACACACACAGAACCATCGTGCGGTGCAGTGACGATGCATCTCACGGTGCATCGGCAGCCATTTGTTCCTTTCCGCTTGCCGGTACGACTGCATTAATACGCTGTACGTACGATATGAAATAGAAAAACTGCATTAATGCATTAACGGCAAGGATCGAGATTTCGAGCTGATCAAAACCAGTTCCAGAACACAACGACGATCGGAACACGGAACACGTCAATTCGACATGCGAGCAAAAAAAAAAGGCGTTAGCTGAGCTGGTAAATTCGCAAGCAAGAAACGTTCTTGGCAACACGAGAAAAAAAAATATACCCCGTGTCGTATGGTGGGCAAAGTACAACCCCCGATTTCCCACCCAACCACATTGGTGTGGCCCGTAATCAAACGGTGCGTTTGGGCGCGTGAATTAAAGAAAGACCGTCCCGTGTAGGGCAAGTACATTGCCGACGCGATTGAAACGTGGAAACGGCCGTGGAATCCGGTAGGCGCGCTCACGTGTCCCCGCCATCGGTTGCAATGTGCAGCGAACCGGGAACGACTAAAACAAGACGAAAAGGAAAACCCCTCCCAACACAACACAAGACAAACAAAAGCTACACCCAAACATCGCGTCGGCCATGGTAGCGGCACACCTCGCAAGTCGCCGTTCGTTTCTTTTTCCGCATTTACGACTACCAGCTTCGTGGCCCGGCTTCGTGTGCGTTGTTGGCGCAAATTTTCAGCGGTCGGGCGGTCGGGCGGTCTTTCGGGCGAACACCACCCACTGGCGTCTTCGAGTGGTGGCCCTCCCACCGTGGTCCTGACCAAATGCGCGATCAGCCCGGCAACAAGTGTTCGGAAAGGCAACGTGGAAAGGTGGCGTGTCTACGCGCATCGTTCGTGGGGGTGGGGGGTTGCAAACATACCCAGCCAGCGTGGGGAGGCAATAACGGAGAGCAGGAGAGAAGGCGGGGAACAAAAAACGCACCAGAAAATAAATATCCGACAGGCGTAAAGGCTGCTGGCACGCCAACCCATGCCCGCACGTGATAGCGGCGTGGTAAGTCGTGGTGAGTGAGTGCCTTCTTCATCCCTCTCCATTGCTGCCTCTTTAGCCCCTTTTATGGGTGCGTTTTTTTTTTTTTTGAGTTGTTTCTCACCCTATCCATATATCATCCTCGGGCTCTCGCTCTAGCTTGCGGATTGCATGCTGTTTTGTTTTAGTTTTTGCGCGCGATATGTGCCATGCGTGCCGCCGCGCACAACCGACGTCATGCGCCGTTAAATTATACACCACCAGCCAATGAGCCGTCGAGTGGCTTAAACCCGCGCCCCTAGACGACTGATGATGGAGGGCGATTAACGCAAACGCTGCCAACCACTTGGCACCAGTGGGCTACTGCTTTGTGCGCCCAGGCCCGTTGGCAATTAGCCTGGCAATGTCTGATTTTCGATCGACTATCTGTAGGCCATTCTTGTGGCAGGCCATTCTAGTGGCTGGCCGTTCTTTGCGTAGTCAAGCGAAGATCTTAGCCACTTCCGGTTTGTTGCTCGAACTTACTAAAACGTGTTTGTTTAGTTAAGATTATGTCTCGAGCGATTTTTGTTAGGATCTTGCTTAACGAATCGACTGCGAATGGATGAGAAAAGTCCACACACTTTGTCGGAAGCGACGCCAGTCAGTCGCTAGAACTTTCGAACCATTCGCTGACGCAGCGGCACATCACGTTAATTTATTTATTTATTTATATTTCATCATGTGGAAGGCTCTCGACCGATCGATTTCCTGTTGCAGCCTCAGTCACGAGGGTGACAATGTTTGCTCCCCACAAGCCGTTAATCCCTATCGTTTTACTCTCTAAAGCGACATAAATTAATCTCCCACTCGCTTGGTGCAAAATTCGAAAAAAAAACTAACAACAACTACATGCACATGGCAAATAAAGCCAGCAACCGCCAACGGTCGTGCACGGTTGCATTCCGTCACGAGCGCATTTCCGTGTGAGCAGAATGAATCGCCGGTTTCGTGCGATCAGATGCGAGCAGGAATACTAACGATCAACAAGATCCTCATACGACATGTGTGTGTGTGTGTGTGTTTCGCTGCCTTCAACAAGCACGATCAGTGCGCGAACCGGTTTGCGCCCCTAGATCCATTCGAGCTCGAAGAATGCAGCGAAACCTGGCTCCGGTGCAAGCAAATCATTTCTCGAACGCGTCCCGTTGCTCTGAACCGTTGGATTGCACCTAGCTACACCCCTGAGGGCGCTACAACTCTTCGCAGGGCTAGTACATACCCCGCGAATGATCGCCATTATGTTCTGCAATTTACGAACAACGAAATTAACTAGCAACAGAGCGCGTAACGTTGAATATCTACTATCTACCGGGCCAGGTTGTACGTTTGTATGTGCCTATTCCGCTCACAAAGTAGCCACGCTTTAACACCGGTTTGCCACTGCAGCTGTCCTCTGCTGAGGACATTCAAGGAAACGTTGCACCTTACTCCTGATGCGGGCTTACGAACAAAGTGGTCTCTCCAAGGGTGCCTCTCCCTACGCGTTCCATTCTCGCCGGGGCGTATTCGCTATTCGACACCAAAGACTTGCACTATTTATAGCACCGTGTGCTAATGGAAACGTGTCAGGCGGGCGTGTGTGTGTGTGTGTGCGTTGGAGTTTGATGATCGTATCAATAATGCTAGAAACATCGATCACCCAACGGTGCCTGCAACGGCGCCAAACGTGCAGCAGGGAAGTAGTTAACCTTCGCTACCACCCTGCACTTGAGTAGGGTGTGCTAACACTGTGGAGCTTTTACATCAGTAGAGGCGCTATTTCTTTAGCCCCAGATTGAGGAGATGCATCCGAAGCAAGGGCCCTGCTATCCTCACATTAAGTGTGGCTTATTTATTTACGAATCACCTGACGCAAAGCGGGGCCTTTCGAATGATCACACCAAATTGCATCCCATACCAGGAGGACGCACGTGCCCTTGTGATCGTGACGAGCTTATGTGGAGCAGCGCTGTAGACTCAACCAATTAGTACGGGCGTCTCCATTTCCAAACATTCGTCAATCAACCTTGCATGGCGTTCCTTGCTTTGCCGTTCCAATCGTGCCACGACTCGGTAGGTGAGAAGGAAATGCTCGATCGAGATGGTTAGTCTCGGACAAAAAAAAATGGCACGGCCGTCTGGAAAATAAAAACCACCCAGAAGCGAACCAAACTGGTTGCCCGTAAGGTTAGCCGACGAAATCCAAATGCCCAACGCTACCGGTACGCTACGTCACGCGTAGCACTTGTGGAAAATACGGTCTTGTTGGACCAGATCCAGCCCGGCATCACGTGAATCGGCATGAATTCACGTCCTCGCTCGTTGGCATTGGCCACCGGGAAGGAGGGATACAGAAGAGAGAGAAAAAAAACAACACCACGGCAAGCATCTGCAACATGCGGCAGAAATGTTTGACCTTTTTCACCCGAGCTGGTCTGTAAACATTTTAGCACACGGCCCAGTTTGAAGATACCACTTGCACATTCTGGCACGGGCTTGTGGAGGACGGCTGGCAGTTTTTCTTTTGGATGGGCCTGGGGACAGATAGGTTGGGGTGTGTTTACTCAACCCCACATGGACGGCGCCGTGTGAATGTGCGGTGAAGGTTTCCGTAGCAAAAATGCACCGCCTTTTTCCAGCTAGCGTTGAAGGTTTCACGCAAGGGTTCGGGAAAACCGTTCCCAGACAACGCAAGAAGTGACACTACTCGAGAAAGAAAACATGCTGCATGATGCACTTACAAAAAGAGAGAAAGATATCTCCGAAACAAGGTGATGTGTATGTTGCTTTACATCGCACAGATATGTTTTTTTTTTCTATTTTATTATTGTATTTGTATTTGAAACTGTGCGCAATCATTGCCAGTAAACTAGCGCTTGAATTGCCATCAACTAAAAACGTCACACATCACTAACGCTGGCGCTTTGGTTTGAGTGTCGAGATACGCCCAAGTGAATTCTATTCTCGCACTTAACTCAACAGCAACCCCCGTTTTGCTGGTGTTCGAACCCACCATCGTATACTGTGGAACGAAAATAATCCACCGTGTCGTGGGTCGGCCGCTGGCAACTCACACCCGATCGTTGATCACGTTTCGAAACGATGGCGAACCATCTGAATGACATCCGTTCACGCTTTTCCCACGGGGCGGAAGTAAACCACCGCCAACACTGAATGAAAGGCACACATGCCGCTTTCCGTGACAGCGCACTTGGTGGAGTAAGAAAATGAAGGGGAAAATATAACACTTTTGCAGGATACGTTTGTGCGGACTATTTGTAAGCGAACCTTGACACGCGAGCACGTGGGAGTCCTTTTTTAATAGCACGATGCTAGCACGAAAACGAGGCTACTTTTGGAGCTATTTTTTTCCCTATCACCGTAATTAATCTTTTACAGTGAAAGTACATTTTTCAGCTTCTATTTTCGTCCCGATAAGGTTTGACATAACGAGTTGACTATTAAAATAAAAAATTCTCGCTAATTACTTTCCTATTTATTCAATCACTTCCATAATCAACTACGCTGCGATAAAATGTTCCTCGTAGTTACAGCTATTCTGAGTCATCGTCATCACTTAAACGTTCGTAGACGTTTCGTCACAATCTATTTCCGCATGACGCGTACCGTTTCCACACAACAGCAACAAAAACCCACACGTTTTAATTACCCCTTGGAGTAGTGATAAAGATCTCTCTCTGACTCTCTTTGTTCCGACCGTGCGAGAGACATGTCTCAATCTTCTGACCATCAACCCCTAACTCGCTTTCCACCCCCATCGTGAACGGTTTCCGTTCCAAAATGAAGTTCAAGTTCCATCACCGACGTACACCCAACCCGGAGGAAGTCAGCAGAGCGCAAAATCAAATCGAGAAACACGCCAGTCACCGATCGCGACCGACCCCAAGCCGTGGAGCATGATCGCGCGATGACGCCGTTGGATCGATTTTAAATGGCAAAAACGTGCGCCCGTTTGCGGACGCGAGTTGCCGTGCGCGCGTTGGTTACGTCTCGATTTTGGTGCTCCCACCACCCGAGTTCCTTAGCAGGAAGGCTTCGCTCAAGTTCCCTTCACTCTAACGATCAGTCTTACGGAGCAGTTGGCCGAAAAGTGTTATCGCGACGAAAGAAACGTTGAACGGAATTTTCCGCTTCATGAACTTAGAGCGAGTATGCTTCACATACGTTCTCGAAAGAACTTCCCCAGAACGCCATATGCGAAGGCGTTGGCATGTAAAAATCAGCATTCACCATTCGGGACCACTCTGGCGGAACTCTAGACACTTTTCAATCCACAACTCAACTCGATCCTCTGTTCACGCAATTCTTTCACGAGCAACCGACTGGGCGATCGCGAACGCGGAAATCGATCACCGATCGGTCGCACCGTAAGCGTTGTGCTATGTGTAAGTGAGAGACACAGACAAAAAAGAATCGTAAAACCCGTCTTTTGACCACCTCCGTCAATCCCAGCGATCGCGAAGTGGCCTCCTGAAGGTATTCGTGGTATGAAATCGAGGCATTTGTCGCACCATCGATCGACGCCTGCCACGACCTCCTTGTTCTGGCACGTGAAGCGCCTACGAGATGCGAGAGGAAAAGCAAAAAAAAAAACGCCACATTCTCTTGCTACTGCTAATTTATGGACACTCATAGCGCATACCGTAGGGGTGGCATGGTTTGCTTTTTCTTTTACTTTGTGTGTTTTCCACCGAAAAGCGAGGGGGGTGGTGCCAAATAACTGGACCGAAATTCACTCATTTCCATATGGGTGGCATGACAAAATGGCATTCCCGCGAGTCCGCGTGATGACGAAAAAATCGACCATCACACGCACACGCACACGCACACTGAAACCAAAACAAATAGCGGGAAAAGAAAAACAGACAGAAAAACCGCGACCAAGCGAGCGAGAATGGTATCATCAGCCCAAACGGGCCAGTCGAGAGACACTTGTGGCTTGAAACAACGGGGCGAACTGTTGGCAGCAACAGTGTTGCCGGTTCATGATCATGTGGTATTTCGGGGTTTTGCTTGTTGTTTTTCTTTTTCTTATCCGTCACTGCCCTTCTCTTGGGTTGTTCGTCTGCGCCTTCCATAGGTTGCCGTCGGGGCGAGAAGAAGACTTGCTAAAAATAGCTCCGGCACGCATGATCGGCAGTATCGGCGTGGCGGACAGCGGACTTTGCGAATGCTGCGGTTTCTAGGCAAACATATATTTACAGGCCTGTGTGGGTGCGAGCAATGGGCGCCCCGGGCTGTAACTGAGAACGAGTTTCGTTTTTCTTATTCTACGTGCATTTGAATTCCAGAAACCACCCTCCAGCTTTCGAGACAGCCACGTACTGAGCCACGTACATTTGCGCCTTAGCTCTTTCCTCTGAGAGAACCATACGTCTGAGGTCATTACACGCATATTACAGTGCTTTAAAGCGCATTAAAGTGATCAATCTCGAGATCGATATTCACTGCAGGTTTCGGTAGTTGTCTAACTAATGATTGCATTTACTTTTTGCACGTGGAGTACATACATTGAGTTTAGTATTATTGCAGCATCGGGTTTCATTCAACAAATACACCGCATCAACCCACACGAATTGGCAGTGAATTTCCACCGATTGAACCCACGCTATGCGTGCACGACAAACAGCACTTCGATGACACGCCTCGTGAAAGCACCAAGCTGTTTTTGCTACGCGAGATTGAAACGAATGCTGATAGTCAAGCAAGCGAGCATGGTGGCTGGGAAATCGCATGACCTAGACTGTAATTTATAGTGGATAAAAAAAAATAGCATACCATCCAGCCTGCCATCACCGCACACATGTCGGTACACGTGATGAAAAGTGTTGCTACCCCTGCTGCCAACTACATCGAGCAGCACTCGGTTAGGCACCCTGGCCCAGTGCAGCTTAGCAACAAGAAGCCGATCTCAGGGTGGTAATAGTACCTCTCACGCTAAGTATCCATTGCCCCTGACAGGCGGCAGTTTCGATGGCACAGTAAAGCCACTAGATTGATAAGTCTTTTTCGATGTCCTCTCCAGCGATTGGTGTTTTCAAACCATAATTTGGGTATGCGAAACATTCACGCATACCGGAGTACACATTGAGTTGTGCACATTGTATAAAACAATTTTTAAAACAGTTATGTTTTGCATAATAGCTCCAACCAATATCGCTGACACAGCCTTGGAGCTTGTTATGTGCTCCGTACCGATGGTTTGGTCTGACATATAACTTTACCTTTTCTTGAACTGCTTTTCAAAACGTTGTCCGGAATGTAGCACACCGTATCGCACCTCGGCAAAGGATAAACACGCTACGTTCGTTCTCAAGGACTCCACATGATGGCCCTCTGGTTGTTTCGCTCATTTCCCGCACCACATTTTCCAGTGCCCTGAACGTGGGCTGGTATATTTTTGAAGCTGAAGAAAACAAACACACCCAACCACACTAGCACATCGCGTGACGGAAACGTGACGCAAATCATGCGCACGCGTGTGGTGCACATTCCACCGCTAGCAAACTCACGGTGCTGCATTATTTGCTGCCCTGACCATAGTCGGGTGTTTACGAAGAGCTACGGTGGGCTTTATATAGCATCGATTAAAAATAGGAAATGATGAATTCACCGATCCCGATGTCTCTGCGTTCACTCGGTAAGCATGTACAGAGTTTCCACGAATTAAAAAATTATGTACTTATGAAAAGCGTGTTTTTATCAGCTTCTAATGAGTCAAAAATATGCAACCGAACATAACCACATCTCCAACCATGCTTACTAATCAACATGGAACGATGACCTTGGAGCATATAATTGGTCGGTTGTGATGGTGAAAAGTCCTAAGCAAAAATGATATTTCCTGCATTTCCTGGAATCATTCTGCTCAGCTTTTCCCCGAAGAAAAAAAAAGGAAAATAAAAATAAAATCATAATGGGAGCAAACAAAATAAAGACATACCGACGTCCGAGCATCAGCATCAAAACGCTATCAGCATTGACCTTTTGTAGCAAAACTGAACTCGTGCGCACTCAATAGGTTTGGTAGCAGCTGCGATCAGTCTGGTGCCTCCCAAGTGATCACTCCGTTTATGCCTTCAAGTCAGCCCCCAGGGATCATGCGCCCATCGGCTGCCGAGCCGGTTCGTCCGAAAGTGTGCTCTGGAGTACAGAAGAAGAAAATCCTAAACCAAATCCAAACATCGGGATCGCAAGCATGATAGCGAGGTGCTTGATAGGCTCAGAACAATGCTTCGACCTCGCTCTCCTGACGACGTTCGTGACGCGATCGAGACGCGTGTCCGTAAATTTGCGTCGGATTTTGAACACATTGTTTAATTATGAGTGTGGGGTTTTTTTTTCTTGCTATAATTTCCACAGGCAACGTGATAACTGTCTCGTCTTTGTTGAGGGCTGTTGCTAAGCAGTGACGACTGAAGGTGATTTAACGTTCGCGTTTCAGTTTAACTGCTACATTTTGGACCCTACATCTTTTTTTCTCACACTTCTTGTTTGCAGCTCTACATTTCGTCACTGAACGCAAAAAATCACAACTATGCAGTGTTGATTTCGCAAAACAAAGCGCCAGAGTTGTCAAACAAACGATGAACGGAAACATTGAAAAAATCGCAAAGGTTTGTCATAAACGACAGATTAATAGAGTCAGGAAACGGAACCGGAACGAACTCAACCTAAGTGTATTTCGCAAAGCCCATCATCAACCATCAGACAGTGGCCATCACACTCAAGTGGAAACAAGTGGTTTTTCGTTGAGTATGCTTTTCATAGTAGGACTTTATTTTGCTTTTTTTTTCCCGCTGCTACACCGATCTACTCGCATTCGCGAGCCGGGAGCAAACCGTCGAGAGCATTCTACGAAAACAAATGAATAAATCTCATCCTCGTCGAGTTGCTGTCTGCGTGCGGGCGTCTTGGGTGTTGCTTTTTTCTCCCGGCCGAAGCGTTTTTTTTTGACGACGGTTTGAATTTGGCAAATGAGGATCCTCACACACAAGACCACCCCACGCGTGTTCATCCTTCGCCGATCGGTATATGCGTGCAAAAATAGTACAGTCTGTTAAAAATAAAACCTCTCCCCATCATTCCCACGACGTGGCACCGTTCAAAACCGACGAATCGCAAATCGTTTAGTCAGCTGTAATCACCGATTGGGGGGGGGGGGAGGTTGCGGTTTTTTTTTCTTCGCTAAATTTAAACACACCCCACAGGCAGCTTACAGAAACCCGATGCCAGTGGGGTGAGGAAAACACACACACACCCACACAAAGACACGCACGATCACGATTCGGTTGCTTTTTGTTTGGTGCGCAACATGCAAAGGACATTCGCTTGCGATTAAAATTGGCGCTTCTTCTGATAGAGGATTTTGTTTGGATCCTCTACTGCGTTGTTGTGTGAGGTTTAACGCCACCCAAAAATGGATGCAACAATTGTGAGATAAAAATGTTAGGCACGAAAATTAAAACACATTCATCTGAATGACTAGCAAATGGCTGCGTCGTGCTAACCCCTGTTTGGTTTTCCCCACGGGGCCGTTACACAACGGCTATGCCCTTCTCCATCTAGCGCAGAATTTACAGCCCAACCGAGCAAGTGTCTGCGGGATCGAACACATTTCCGGCCACCCTTATCGGCGTATCGGCGCAAGTGTTGTGTGCGTGCGAAAAGACCACCCCATGATGGGGTGGCTTTAAAAAGTCACAAGTTTTCGCTAACAGCTTATCTAAAGATTGCCCCGCGGAATCGAGTGCCATCGAACTGGGGCACGTGAAGAGTTTCCATATATTTCAACATCGAGCATCGGGGGCTACCATTCACCAGATAACCAGGATAACCAGTGAATCCCCCGTCTCAGACGAGCGATAACGTCCCTCGGGAGTCGTCTCACGGCGCCATTTGGCCAACTCTTGGTTTGGTCTCACGGTTTGATCCCTGGCGAAAGGGTCTCAACTGCCACAATCCCATCTGGGGGTGCTTTTGCGCCGCAAGTCTGGGTCTTGTTTACGCCGACCAGGCTCCCGGTTGCCACTCCGTCTCTATCGGCTGACTCACGCCGGATCACGTGATCAGCGGGATGCAAACCGACCACGGCGACAGCAACAGCAACCACGAGCTGGGGTTCCACGGCTGATTACGGGGCGCGTTTGGTGCCCCTAACCTCATTGTGACCGGTGGTGGTGTGGTGCCGTAATCAACCCCACGGCCGATGCGTCTCACACGCACACCGATGAAGGCAACCACAACCCACCGCCCGTTTGCATCCCACCAAGCGGGGGGGTGGAATCGTTTCTGGAATATAAGTTGATTTCATTTAATTCCATCCCTTCGCGCCGTGTCGTGTGCACGCTCTTTGTTCGGTAGACGCTAGAACAGAACTTGGTGGTTGTTGGTGACGTGCGATCGGTCCTGCAACTCGGGGGAATTTGTCCCAAACCGGTTGGAGAGAGTACGTGACCTTTACGCAGACCATTTCCCTATTAAAATGATACCCACATGCGTCTACTAGCCATTCGTTTAAATGTTTACGGGCAGCCGATGCATTCGATCGATGCACACGAAACGCATCCCTTGGAGGTGGAGAAAACTCCACAGATGAGACGCGACTCATCAACCACCTGACAAGAGACACACTCACACACGATGCCCACAGTGACAGTCCCAGCGCACCCTCGGACGTACCACACGTGATAACAGTCGTCTAGTCGGTCGTCGATGTTCGTGTGCATTTACCATTATTGCTGTTTGCCGCTGGAAAAGGCGAGCGACGTTTGTTGCTTCCCAAACCGGTCGTTTCCCAGCCGCCCTTTGGCTGGGAGATGAACTCTTATCAGGGACAGAAATAGCATCGTCAACAAACAGTAGCGCCCGACGTGGTGACGGCTTTTTCTTTTATTTTATTTCTTTTTTCAACGTAACCATCCCCCGGAGAAGACGTATCGAACCGGCTCACGCGCCTGGTAGGCTAATTCGATTAAGAGCTCCATTAATAATCATTCGACGTGCTGCAGCAGCCGATGGAACGAAAAAGAGGACGAAAGTTGTTTTCCTCGAGAACAAAGTAAATTGCTCGCAAGTCAATAGCCAGTGCAAACTAGCTCACGCACATGGGAGATGTTGATTGTTATTAGAATTCCACGTCGTTCTGAATTTCTGAAGCCAATTGGTAAGGGGGTTTTGACAAATAATCCCAATATCATTCCGTCTCCTATCAAAACGAGTGGTTTGCGTACTATTTTTCAAATGAATCTTTGCAAAACGCAAATAATCTCTAAAGGTGGTTAAAACCACCCTTAAATCACACCCCCTGTCGATCGCGGATTCCGGACTCGTGCGAGTCATTCATCGAGTCACAAGAACGGACCCTACATTCGGAAGCCTACGTGACCGAACGATCGTTTCCGCCGCCATCGCAAGCACACAACCCGGGAAATCGGGTCCGGAAGGGCACCTGTCAGAGGTCAGCGGATCGTGTGCTGTGCGCTGCAGGGGATGCGCCTTCTAGAGCCGTGCCACCGTGCCAGGCAGTACCACTTGGCCACGTTTCGATGGTCGTTGCCTGCCTGCAGCACGGTTATCTGCCTCGACACACACACTCTCGGTGTCCGCTCGTCCGCTGATAAGCAACACCCCAGCAGGAGTGGTCTTAGGGAACGAAACAGGGGTGTGTGAGTGCGTCCAGATTGGGGTAACTCTAGCCGCCATTGTGGTGGAGGCTCAGCGCACTATCAGACACTGGGTTGCTCCGTGCAATCGACGCGCCTCTGTTTGCGTCCATGCCACTCGCCCCCGAGGGTGTGGAAAGCCCTCGTGGTGTTTTGGGGTGGAATATTCTCCCTTCCATCACCGCTATCGGACACACTGACGTCACACGCGGTGAAGCATTTACACAGACTGATTAGCGCCTGAACCTGCGGCCCCCTGGTTTTGGGGTGGATTTTGCAACCGGTGAGGGGGCCACCCTGCACGGTGACGGTGAGAATGGCGATGTTTAATCCCTTCCCAGTCAACACGTGACACCACTTGGCAGAGGGCTTGCTCAGGGCATTAGAGCCCGGGCGTTAATACACCCTCGGTTTGTGTGTGCGGTACTTTAGCGTCATCGATCAAGTTGACGTTTGACGTCCGCTAGGCTTCAGGTGTTTCGCTTCCCTTTGCCTTTGCGACCGAAAGCGATATCGATTTTCGCACCGTATCGGTAGAGGGGTTAACTTCGCTTTCCGTTGCTGTAACTGCGTTGTAATGGTCAAGAATCGTTTACAACCGATCTCTTTAAATGACGTTTAACAGCAAGAGGAAGCGAAACCTGATTCAAGTGGAAGCCAATTTTACACTAAGCTTAGTGACACCAAAACGCAGATATCTGAATCACCAGACAATGGAATTGTGTAGGCACAAGCCTGTGGCAAAATGGCCAATCGCTCATCGCTGGCGACCGCTTCGCTATCGTCGTACAATCGTAGCTGATTCTACCAACCCAACGACGACCGGGAACTCGAAAAACGCGTATACCGCACTTGCTGGCTGGCTGGCTGGTTTGATCCGCAGAGCAAACCGGTCCAACCACAACATCCCGCCGGCGGGCAGCAACCTTGACAGAGGTCAAGAATTTATCATGCAGCAACCAGACGGAGGCGCACGGCGGCGGCGATATGCTTCGTGCTATTTATTTAGTACACATGCTTTTCATCACCTCTCTCTCTCTCGCTTTCTCGCTCTCTTCCCTTCGATAGTTCACTCTCTCTCTCTCTCCCTCACACACAGACTCGGTGTTGCTGTGGAAGCGCACAGAAAATATGGCTGCCGAAGCGAAGCAGACGATCGACGCGGATCGCGCAACTTCCTAGCTCCCATGCGTGCCTCGAAACGTGCTAGAGTGAAGCATTTACCTTTCATATTTTAAAGAATGCGATGGATGCCCGTTCGATGATTCCCAGTACGCCTCCATGCTGTGGTCGGTTCCCACACGGAATTTTCCTCCTTGCAGCAACGGTGCGGGTTGATTCTGGGGTTCGTTCGGTTGCGGTTGATGCACCTCACACACTCGCTCGCCTGCTGCTGCTGGAATGGTGGAATTTCCACCCGATGCACAGAGAGCTTTGTTCTTCACGCTTAAATCTACCGGCTCGGAAAAACCCCCGCACAACGCCCGCACAATGGTGGGCAAATTAACACAACGCCCCTTCCCACACTGCACCAAGTGCACTTACGTACACCCACACACACACACACGCACGTACGCACACACTGCAGGCGAGATCACCGTTTCAGGTTGGATCAACAACCGGCTGCAAGTGCTTCCGGCAGAACCACCAGCTTCTTTTCCACCGAAACGTGGACCACGTGGACACTCACACGCTCACACGTGTGTGTGTGTACCAAATTCGCACTGGCCAAATACACCCAATTTTCACACCCAGCGTAGACAAACGCTGGCTAGATGTCCGGGAGGGTTGTACGTTTCTACGGAACCTGGGAGCGTCTGATGACCGGTGTGGAGTTCCCCGCTTTTTCTGCTACGTTTGCGTATGCGCTTCTCTACGCTTTTCCGCTGCTGATGGGTGCCGGTTGGTGTTGCTGAATCCTGGATGTCCTCGTGGCTCCGACGATGCGGCCTGACGAATCGTGCGGTGTTTTTCGCGTACCGGAACGACCCTCTATGATGTACCAGACGGAGCAGAAGTGCGTGTAGCGCGGTTTGCGGAAAAACGAACGGACACGTTTGTTGTTATCGAGCAGGAGCGTATTCTTCCCGGTCGCTGCCACTTTACACATGAAATCCGTTGTTGGAGGGACCGTCGGAATGAAAATGGGAAAACCGTAACGCGGGGTGGCGGCCTCCGCTCAAGTGTCAAAAGCTCGGGATTGAGAGAAAAACAAGCGGACGTCACACAACGCACTCGGTCAAACGGAAACGCGTGAGGCGTTTCACGGGCTACTGTGATGGGTTTTGGTAGTATTTTTCTCTTTTCCGTTAAACTAGCCTGCTTCTGCTTCTATCACCGCATGCAACAGGGCCCACCCGGAAGCTGGGTGAACCAAACGCACCACCGACACTACTTGATTATATACTTCACACTGGAATTCACGAAGAACTTATACATCAAGGCGGTTTCTAGGAGACGACGCAGCGATCGATAAACGCACGGGACTTGACGCCGAACTGTGGCACCGAGACACTGGGTACTGGCTTGGCACACTTTGCCGGTCGATCAGCTGCTGCTAGGATGGATGTCACTGGTTCTCGTAGTAGTAGGCTTCTACGTTCTACGCGGCACTTTGTCACTCAAGTCTCTGAGCGATGCTGGCCGGCTAGCAACACACTGAACGGCTTCGGATTTTAATAGACGTTGGCTTGGTTCGGAGTTCGCTCCTGCACACGATGGTTTGCCCGTTTGCCCGTTGGGATAAAAATAGATTCACTTCGCGCGACGACACGTGTCAATTTTTTAATCAATAATCATATCCACTTGGAATGTTTTCGTTTGCTCTAGTTTGTATGGTTTGTTGCGCCTTGGCTGCAGAACTTCCGTAGCCGCGATTCGGTCACTTTTCTAGCTCAATTGTTAACGCATCTATTTACTGACGAGCCGCTTATATCGCACCGAGGCTAGTTCTTCGCATTATCTCGCTCTAAACTCTCTCCAACGAAACGCACGGTTTCCTATTGCCAATAGATCGATAGGCAGTGGCCGGACACGACCATTCGCACAGCTGACGCACCGCAAAACAGGGGAAAACACACGGACCCGGCGGGTTGGCGAGTTTGCTGCTGATTAAACTCAATTCACTTCGCAGTGCCGGGGACACGGCATTTCTCGGCAAAGGCACACAAGCAGGGATAGCGGCCAAAACACGAACAAAATCGACGAAAACGCCAGCGGTCTCGTTGGTCGTCAGTGGAATTTTCCTCGCACACCACGTGCACTCCGGCGGAAGAGCTTCAAACGAATGTCGGAAAGAGGCTGGTGCTCGCGGCTGTTACTAAAATACTCGACGTTCGACATACACACGCGGTGTTCGACTGACACGCCGCGAGTCGCTCTCGCGGTAAACTCGCGGTAGAGAGCGCGAGTCGAGCTTCTGAAGAGCAGTGCTTTTCAGAGGGCACAAACAAGAGAGTAGCTTGGCGCTTTCAACCCCTGAAACCGAAATGATTTTGTACAGAAAAATAGTCCCGCAAAAATTAAGTGGATGTTCAATGATCAAAATATTTACACACTTGTCTATGAGGTGCGTAAATAAAATAAAATAATTACTGCTTTTGTGCAGAAACCACACAGCATTTCCGTGTCGGGCTGCTCAGGCCATACATCAGCTGGTGCTGGACTTTGCTGTCACGCAGCACTACAAATGGCTTTATTGAAGTTTTTACTAATCTGCTACCCTTTAGCTACCAAGTTATGCATACTATTAACACACTTTACATAAAATTTAAATGACAAAGAAGGAGATCCGCTAAAAAGCCGGTTCTTGCTCTCGGTGGAACCGGGGTTGCCTTTTTTTTATCTCTTTTATGCTCTGCTGCTTCTAACGCTGATAAGGGGTTGAAAATACGACGTCCGCAAACAACGTGCACCTCAGACTCAGTTCACGACCTACGAAGTGTTTTCTCTCTAGAGAGAGCCCTTTTAAACGCGCTCTCGCGTTACAGGGTTGCAGCGTGTTGATTTATTGTTGTTGAATTTGAAAAAGACGTTTGAAAAGGACTTCCCTTTTTGAATTAACAGACCGTTTCGTTGTTTTGCGCCCACAGTCACTCACAAAATTGATCGGCAAAATTTGTCCCACCCTGTTTGTTATGTTTAATGATCTGCTAAACAGAAGCCCTAAGACACTGTGAAACATTGGCATGGCAGACCACAAAATCAACCCCTGTAGCAATTTTCCGAACGCTCTCTTTCTCTCACTTTCCGCGATGGCGGTGTGGGAGAGCAGCCCTGATAATGATCGCCGGAGAATGTGGTGGTGTATTCGCAAAGTGGAAACATGAGCATGGCAAATGAGCAGGGCTTGATGAAGGCAGCCGAAGTGTGGACAGAGAGGTCTATTTGGCTTGGCACCGTGTGGAAAATAACGTGACTTTGCACCCCAGCCAACCACCCAACCACCCCATTGCAACCCTCCGCACACGTTTCCGGTGCACGTTTCGAGCGCACCAGCGTTGGCTCGTACGCATACCAACCAATGCGAAATCATTCATTCCTCGCGTGTGACCGCGTGTCACGCCATTGTGCCCCGAGCAGAGCGCGCGGTCGGAAAAAAGAAGAGAAGAGGTTGGCGCGAAAAGTGCTAAACCATACCATACACCACCATGCTTCGCACCCACCTGTAGGGGGGAAAAAGGTTTCATCCTGCTCTGTCGAAGCAAAAGAAAAAAAAACAATTCAAATCAATTCTTTTATTGCGCCAGTTTCGCTCCCCTTTCTTTCCATTTCACTCGGATCACGTGGATACGCCACCGTTGCCACCTGGGAAAAGAGCCCGCGTTTTTTCAGTGGGGAAAGGTCAATGATATGCCATGGATGTTCTGTGTTCTTCCCCTTCCTGTCTCATTTTCTAAATTAACACGCTCGGTGCTACACCGTGTTGATGTTCTATTTAGCACACATCCGTAGCCAATTAAGTATATCTATAAGCGTCTAGCATTTTTGACGGACTTTATATTTAATTTCTCCAACATTATTTATTTTTTCTTCATGTAATAGAAAACCATTTTCACGTAGAAAGTGTGGAAAATCCATTTTTTCTCTATCACATGTCGCGGAATGAGCTGCAACCATGTGCGGAAAAAATACCCAAGCAACGCGTCTGCTGCATGGTGAGTCAGCGGATTAATTACGTGGCCATTAGAATTGTTGCATTCCTACGCCAGTGATGACCAGGCCTGGCTCCAACCACCATATGGAGGCCCCCCCCCTCGAGAGTTCCATGATTGATGGGGCTTTGTTTTTATTCACCGCATATGTAAATTGAGAAGCATGCGGTAGAAAGGCGATAAATAGACGATAAATAGATAGGCAAAGGAAAAAGCGACTCGACTGAGCAAAATGGGATTCATATATTGTAATTAAAGGTTTCCAGAACATTCTCAGCATAGTTTAGTTCATTCACACTGAGCTGCTCTAACAAATATGGCACTATTGCGTGTCAAAATGGGACAGAAATGCTTGCAAATCATCGCTTATCGGTATTGCGCCTTTGGTTTAATCCCACATCAAAAAAAAATAATAATAATATCACCCTTCAACGTTCGTGGCTATCATGTGCTATCGCCTCGTGACGTTTTCCTCGTGGTCAATGTCCCCAGCACGGTCCCCGCTCTGGCGTGTTTCGTGCTCATTATTTGATGTTCTTGGAATGCAATCATTTCGCTTTCACACCGTCACAGGATTGTGTGCACAAATGTTCAATAAATTAGCAACAAATGATCCGTCCAACGATAGCGCATTCAAACCAGCCATCCAAGTGCAGGCCGGTTGACATCAAGCGCGGTAGGCAGAACAACCTTACTCAACCGATCGAATATCACGTTCGAGCTCCGGTGGAGGGTAAAGTTTGCCAACCTCCGGGCCCTATCACGTGCCCGCGTGATTGGTGCAGCCGGCTCGGCTTGTGTTGGATTACGCGGCCAATGATAAGAGCTGGCGAGAGAGGTTCGAACTTGCAAAACCGTGAAATCTCCACACCAATCGCACCCGGTCTCGTCGGATGGCCTGTGCACGCTTGACATTTGAAACTGCGCACCAGCAGCGTGACCGGAAAACGTGCCCACTATCGTGCGTGGTCAAGTGGTCGACAGGTGATGTGATGGGATTTCGTCGTCCAACTGCACGTAGAAGACGGTTCTAGGGAATTTGCATCCTGGCGTAGCACGTTGAAAGTCGGCTGAAACACGATGAAACACTATTGAACTTCTGCCGAGAAGAACATCCCCTTTATGTAACGCAAATCGCAACCCAAACGCAGGGCTTAAATGCTAATTCACCAACTGCTTCAGAAGCCTTTCCGTAACCATATAAGGTCGTAAGGCTGTGATGAGAATGAGGTATCAATTAGGTGCTCTTCTCAGGCAGTTCTGCGCTTTGCTCGCTCACCACTAAGCTGTCAAAACAGGGGAGTTTACGATGTAGACCCAGGACCGGCTCTGTGAGGGTAGTTTTTATCTCATTATCTACATCTGACGGCTTCAGCGATTGAAACAATGTCGTCCGTATGCATCAGCGAGACCACCGCTGAACTCGTTGGGGCCGCTTCTTGTGCGAATGGTCGCTTTGGAACGTGATGGACCCGAACAAGGAAATGGGCTCCCCAGCTAAACAAAGTGGGAACAGCCAAAGAAGGGGTGGAAGACAACACACACACACACACGCATACACCAAAACAAAATGAACCCAGACATCGGCGGCCCACCAGCGCACGTGTTCACAGCGCGATCATCGTGCGTTCGCTTCATTGTTCAGGCGATCAACGGTGAGTGGAGAACCGGGCAGGTTGCGAATCAAAAAAAAAAAAAAAGAAAAGACGAAACAATATACAGAAACAAAAACTGCACGCTCGCCAAACACGTTCTTTCAATGTCACGGAATGTCATTTACCTCCGCGCGGTCTGGCAGCAGCGGGTTTTCTACCGTTTTCGATCGAAAGGAACCGCAACGGGGCTCGGTCGCGATGGTCGCGATGGCCGCGGGGGTTAACTATAAAAAAGCCACCCCTCTTGGATGGCGAAATCAATCGTCATAGTGCCCGAGGAGTCGCATTCCGCTGCGTATAACAGGAACTTATTAGCGTCGGCTGTCAGATGGCGAGATTGGATGAACGTTTAATCATCGCGCCGGCAGGACGAACGATCGTTGGGCGGAAGTCACGGCTGTGCTGTACGCAATAACGACATGCTTTTATCAGTCCCGTGACTGGAGCTGCTTGATGTGGACTTGATTCTCTCGTGCCATGATCGACAGACATTTAGAACGCTAAAGTAAAGACCCACGACACGACACGTTCACAATTGGTACGATCGTTTGGGATCGCAAAAAATGGCTCCAACAGCACTCCTAAAAATAGCGTCCAGTTCTCACGGATTCCGATTGTTGCTGGCTGTAGGGGCACATACAACAACAAGAAGAAAAAAAAACCCAACCACCCAACTGACCACTCGAGCTGTTCCCGCACACACGCGTATGAATGTGCGCGCAATCGACGCAAATATGCGAACAAGCGATTCCGATTCCCGTCGCGTGTACTCGACGCAAGATAATCTTTTGGCTCGTATCTTTTTTTTTCTCTGTTTTATTTGTACACACTCCAAAACCGCGATAACCCCCTGTTCGCGTTAGCGATCCTGGCACACCCGGTCCACCCGAAAAGGCTATCAATGTCGAACTCTAACCAATGGGGAAAGGAATAACCAGATTGAGTTTGTCCAGAGCAACCGGCAGTGCGATGCGATTCTTGGTGTTTAGATTGGACGCACTATCTCAAGGCGGCTATCAGACCACCAGGGGGTTTGCAAAGAATTAAATGTGCCATCTCGTGGCGTTTCCCGCAATGGCGTGATGATTTTTTTGTGTTGTCCGTTGGGGCGGTTGTGCAAAATATGCACGCTACAAAAAGCTCACCGAGCAAGGTGTCGAATAGGGAGCGGGATTAGATGGACTATCAATGGCACACAATGTGTTCTCCAAGTGTGCTCCAGTCAATTATTAACCGCTCTCTCACGTAACGGCAAAAACGAAACCATATGCATTAAACCGAGATCGATTTTTCACGCGTGTTCAGACGCGAGCTTCAACCAGCGAGGTGTAGGTGAACAAAAATAATAAATCGATTCCCTCTGGCTGGGTCCCATTCGATAGCGATCGAATGTGTGCTTTTACGTAATGCATTCGACGCTAGAACGCGCGGGTCCCATAGCATTAGCACCCCTGCTCAGGGTAGGGAGATTATAGGCAAATAAAATAAGGTTCTAGCTGTGCGAGAAGCAGAGTACGACGATCCGGCCAGCTTACGTAGAGGCGTTACGAGTGAGTCTCGTGTCGCTCCACGATGGAACTATCGGACGCATGATTCAACAGCGCCCTGGCGTTGGATTCGAACGCTCCGTCCGGTACTGCGAGACAGACACGTTCCGTGCAGTTCGTACTGTCCCAAAACCAACCAGCAAGACTCAACCACCGTTACTCAACCTCTGGACCGGCGGGTCACGGTGCAGGAAATGTGTTACGCTCAACGAGCGGCCCACAAAATGTCAAACGGCCACAAGAACGCGTTCTACTGCAGGCTTTTCTTGCGGCCCTGTGCGTTGCCACGTGCACGTGACGTCAAGCTGTCCTCCTGGGTTAAGGCACGGATCCGAGCCCGACTAGAGACCGTGCCACCTTTCTGTTCTCTTCCCACCCATCGAAGGGCTGGGACTTGGGTCACGCGGACGACGGCGAGCTTGGCGAATTTGAAAACGTGGAACGCCATGCGGTTGGCACTTGTTGCGACCGTTGCGTTGGTGGGTCGGCTTCTCATCTGGCTACACATCCGTGCACGTAAGGGAAGCCGTGTTGGGTGACCGACCGATCCGGCGGGAGTATGCCCGTTATCGATTGCATTTTTACGTAAGGCGCGTTCGCCTTACTTAGGGTTTCGTAGTTGGAAGAGTTTTCTACAAGAGTTTTATCATCCATCCAAGTGGTTTACGTTAGCTGTTGGTCACTTCACAATCGTGAACACTTAAGCCGGTGACGCATTTTTTCGATCTAACTTCTAACTACCCACGTATCAGCGATCCTTTACCTTCTTCCGTTGGAAATGCTTTTTTATGGTCGTTTTCAACCCATCCTTAAAGACGATGACATTCCATCAGGCACGTATCGGTCGCTTCGGTATCAGTAATCACGCGAATTCCCAGCCCCACCCAGGACGCGTCCTTCATGAAGGTCTCTCGGGCTGAACGGATGCGAACCTGACGGGTGTAAACTGCTGTGTGCGGCTACCGTTGTTATCATCGAATCACGCCCACGAGCCGACGAGCTGGGCTAGGTGTAAAAGTCTGGTCACGAGATACGACACGTATCTACGAATGGAGCCCTAAGGTTTTTGACTCCACGCATCGCAAGGCACTGATAGCGTGTACCTCTGCTTATCGGCTGAGTTCGGCATATGTAGTCGTTGCTTGTCAGCACTTGCGTAGTAAGTACCATGCGCCTCCATCGGCAAACAGAGCGAGCAAAAACTTATACGTATAATAATTTCAGTTTTGCCTGACGATTTTAAGCATGACCATTTAGTATTGTTTACATTTAACGCTAAGTTTCTAAAACATATGTTAAACCTTATGACTGGGCAAATAATAATGAATAAATTAAATAAATCACAAACCTTAAGAGAATCTATATGTTCGTCATAAAAATAGCAATTAAAGCAAGACTCTCTATCGCACGAGTGACTCGTTAACCCCGGCCATTGAGCAGGGTTAAACAGCACGCAAAGCATTCCGGATTCATATCAGTAGCCTGTGTGCACACGTTACCATTTCTTATCAGCCACGTACCCCACGGCAAGATGGAATGGAATCTCGACTTTATGATTGGAAACCGTGACGGTGCCTAGACTGGTTACGCAACCTTTTTTCGATCCCACGCACTAACCACTCCATCGACTAACATATCATAATTTTGCAAAGGACCATGCGATTTTTCAGGCTCGAAGTAATTACGATTAGCATTACTGCTTCGCAAATGTAATAAACACGATGTGCATGTGGACTGCATCCAAACTGCAGGCATTGAGGGTCAATATTTGATGTTGCATTCGACATTGTTCAACACGATTGTCACGTTTCTAATAGTGCTGTTTTTAGTTTGCCTATTCCAATCATAAACATCGCCCACCAGGTCCATTCCAATTTCCCCCCTTCATATGTCGCTCGTTCGTTGTGTAAAATTTGAAATGCGTTGGAAACAAAAGCTCACCCGGGCGTGTTTTGTATACATCGCGGGTCACGTGTACACCCGCGCTAGAATGTGCATAACGGCTCGAAGAAGCGCTGTCGCGCCGGTTCAATTTCGCCCGCCCTTCGTACTGTTCCGTTCGCAGAGACAGCATTAGGCGCATCGTAACCACAAGCCATGGTCTAGTATCCGAAAACGGGTCCGTTTCCATGTGTCGATAAACGTGATGTTACGGAAATTGTCATCGAATCGTGTCGTATGGCGTGCGTGTTGCCACATGCCGTTTTTTTTTTGCTGTTTTTCCCCGAGTGTGCTGATTTTTTGCAACTTTGCACGTGGGCCACTTGCAGAAGCCATCTTTCCATTTCTGAGTGTGCCACTCTAGCCAAACACTGGAAGCGAATATGCCTACAGGATGTGCTTGGCTTGCTTGGCGACATTTTGAAATCAAAGCATCGACCTTTCATTATCGCTTTTAGCCGGATACTCATACCAGTCCCTATCGATTATTTAGGAAAGCGGATTTATGACGATTTTTTTTCTTCGAAATTTTAATTTGCGCAGAGAGTTCGATTTTTCATCGATACGCTATCAACACCGTGCATTGGTGACCTGTCGTGCAACGGAATAACCAGTGCCGCTAACAATGACCATCGATTGATTGCCAGGTCTTATCAGCGGATCTGGGAAGCACTGGGTTTGGTTGTTATCGACAGCCGGTGAACGAAGTGGTTGTTCTGGTTCCAAAAATAGTTGCACGATCATAAGGACTTGCTCGGTCCCACCGAGAAGGAAAGATTACAGAGAAATCGTTGTGTTAGACGCACCGACGAGTTATTGCAACCAACGCGTGGTTTGCTGCGAAGATAACTCTTATCAGTGCTTCATTCCTTACGCGTTCACCAGTCGGCCAAGTGTCCGATAAGGGTTGACAAGGGACTACTCTGAAATGGTTGTGGTTCATGTTTTGGGGATTATGGTGGTACTAACAATACTGTAATGGTTTAGTAGACTGGCTACTACTACCTACCTGTTCGATATCTATGACAAGATTCAACCGAGTTAAAGAGTCTATTGGATTGAATGTAGAAATAGTTTTTATATTTTATTTTATATTGTTACAAGTTATAAGTTTGTATTAAAATCAAACCCTTGGTTGCTGCAATTCCGAGGAATTATCGTTACACTCTTAAATTATAATACGGCACTGTAGTGTCATAGAGCTGCACCAGTAACGCATGTAACGACATCATTTATCAGTACGAGCACGTGTACATGCGTACTAATAGAATGTTGATAAATAAATAAAAATTCATAAAAAAATATAGTTTTTAAATAAGTGTATAATTTGTGAGTTATCTAATGCTGTCTTTATACCTGATTTTAAAAATTAAGGTAAATTATTCCAACCGGTTTGAAATTTAACGGCATTCAAACGCATATTTTGATAGATTTCAACTAGGTGCTTTAAACAAAACACTTTCTTTTGCTTTTCTGTCATAACATCACTGGAACAGAAGTTACGAAAACTTGGGAAATTTTGCTGTTTCGTGCTAAAACTAAGTGAAATTTGATAGATTTTCAATAATAACTAGGCAGACTTTTAGGTAATTAAACCATGTTCAATCAAGTTCATCGTTTTGTTTGAGGTTTGCTTATTATGTAATCCACCGGGTTTAAAACACATTCAGCAAAAGTATTTTTTTTTTTAAACGTAAAACATAGTGTGCTTTTTCTATTTCGGTTCAGGAATGGGGAACACGGTCTCTGCAGCCGAAAAGGTTGCTTCAAATATTGTGCCTAGCACAATAATGGCACAAGAAGCAACACTACCAAAAGGACACCCACCAGTTGGAGACAAAACAAATATGATTGGTAATCCGCCTCCTGAATGTCCCATGCATCAGAAACAGCCACCTAAAGAGCAGCCAGTGCTGGTATCAGAGTGCCCGGTAAAGCATGATGGTGCTGAAGTGAATCCGCTTAACATGATGCCACCAGCGAATCAAAATCCATCGCCAGGACAACCTTTTCCACTTCCCACCGATCGACAGATTTCCTCAATTCCGAAAGCAACCACTGATGGAAAGCAGGAGTTCTGGCTCTATCCCAGTCAACAGATGTTCTGGAATGCTATGCTGCGTAAAGGCTGGCGCTGGGAAAAAGATGACATTGCACCGAAAGACATGGATGATATCATAAAGATTCACAATGCTAATAACGAGCAAGCATGGCAAGAAGTACTTAAATGGGAAGCTCTGCATGCACGTGAATGTGGAAATCCGCGATTGAAGAGTTTCGGTGGAAAAGCTACTGATTTTAGCCCACGAGCGAAGATTCGCAACATGATGGGGTACGAGTTGCCTTTCGATCGACACGATTGGATCATTGATCGGTGCGGAAAGGACGTGCGCTATATTATCGACTATTACGACGGTGGAATGGTGGACGAAAAATACAAATTTGCCCTGCTGGATGTTAGACCTGCTATGGATTCGTTTGAAAACGTTTGGGATCGTATGACGGTGGCCTACATGCGATGGAAGTATGAACTGGAAGACAAATTTAAGGAGTTGACAAATTAGATTGCTTTGCAAACAACCTAGCCATGTAGCAGTAGAGTTTACAGATTGTTCAACTACGAATTACGCTTATTCAAATCAGAAAGTAACAAGCGGTTTATAAAAGAGCACGTACGATTCGAATACATACACTGTTCTCACTAAACTTGATACAGCGGATCACATGTACAACTTAAAGCTTAATCCATTTAACAATGAATATAGTCAACTCGTCGAAATTATGTGAGTGCTTCGTTTATGTGTTACTTAACTATTTATCATATCCAATGATCAAAATTGTTCACTTCTGGCATGTTAAGTTCAAGCAAAACATAAAATTTAAATAAATGTAATATCGATACTGTAATAGATGGAGCATACAGTTCTAAATGATTTCAAAGAAAGAGCATTATTTATATTTACTTATAACATTGGCTTAAAGTGCATGTTGAAAAGCAATATTGTTCAGAAAAAACTTAAGTATCCTAGAATTCAAAAATGTTGATTTATTATATCGAAAATTTGAAAAATCCATGCTTTTTTCAGCTGCGTAGCAGTATCGAAGCACGACTTTTTTCGTACTGAAATGTCAAATGATCCTGCAGACTGTCACTCATCTGTTTCTTTTTTTGTTTACTACTTTACCGGTGCACGTGTAGCTTAAAGGCAAAACAAAACCTCTATGCCAATTTAGGATTTTTTGAGTGTTTTATGTGAAGTTTCGTGCAATATCTAAGTCAAATTACGATGGAAGGTATAGGCCAAATATTTGGTTCTGTTGTAAGCAACGATGATAGTCTATTGACTGTATTTCTCGAAAGTATCGATGAGCATCAAACATTCTGGACAGATGTAAGGCACATTTTCATTGCTCTCTATAAGCTGAACAATTTTGAATGTTTTTACCTGTTTTTTTTTGTAGTCACGTAATGATTTGGGGCTAATTTTCAATAAAATTGGAGCGCTGATGGATGTATCGAAAACACGGGACCGTGGCTTGCGAATTTTCATCCACCTCCTTACCAGCTGTCCGCTGGAGCAAGTTGAGGATAAGGCTTTGCATATTGTCAGAATTTGTGTGAAGCTACTTAATCAGCGAGGTCCAGTAGAAAGTATTCCATTGGTATACAAGGTTCTACAGCAGCTGATTAAACGATCGCTGAGCTCGAACGATCTGCATAAGTTATTCGTCAGCTATTTACCTAAAATCCTAGAATCAGTAGAACCTGCGCTAACACCACCCGCCATTCCAGCGGCTTTGAGTTTCCTCGAACTTGCCATGCTACATTATGCAAGTACATGCGGCCTGCACAAAAATCGTATCGAAACGTTTCTTTTCTCGCTGGTAGATGATACTAACCGGAGCGTTGTGTCTGGTACGGCCAAGTGTCTATTGCTGTTACAACAGATACGCGGTGGTGGACAACATGGAACTTTACACAAGAAAACATGGGAGGAATATTATTTGAAACTGGTAGATACAATTCACGATTTGTTGAATAAAATATTTGCGCATACGCCAGAATCTTTCGACGAAGAAGAAAATTTGGAATGCCTAAAGCTGCCGCCGGTCGAATTGACGAAAAACGCTATACGAAACGCTCAAATGCTAGCAGTACGCGCCAGTAATTTGATTGCATTTCTTCAACAGGCAATTGTTGGAGCATACCCCGTTCCAAAACCGATTATACCCTTCAAGGCTATAAACCTTGTACTTCGTGGGCTCTCCGTATCGTGCGAGGCTATGGGAACAAATCCAATCGCCGAAAACATAACTTTCGGTACGTCTTTGCCATTGATACACTATGAATTGCTGGAAGTATTGGACGCCCTAGTGTTAGTTCTGGGTTCCAACTTGTTTATATTTGGGGATTCTATTTGTGAAATGTTCCCAAAGTGTCTTAAAGCAACATACAGAGCTAGCCACGGATCCGATGGCAATAAGAAATCATTTACTCGATTAAGAACAAAAATTTACGGTAGTATTCAACTGTGGTGTGAAAAGACGCGCTACGGTAGTAACATCGAAACAGTTAATGAACCAATCTTTGAGCATATTGTGCGTGATATCACGCCGTTTGAGAGCGAGATTACCCTAAAGATGGGAACAACCACCCAAAAGCGCTTGTCCTCGAAAGCAAAGAGAAAGTTACAAAAAGAACAAAACAGTGCCACGGCGTTGAATCAAACCCATTCAAATGGAAATGGTATAGCAGAAAACAAGGAACAGTTAATTGACCGCGGGAACGAGTCTCTATGCCGCGCCGCTCTTGAGTGTCTAGCTACCATTTTACAATCTGCTGGTTGTTTTATTAAGCCCGTCACTCACAAACTTTTGCAAGAACATATTGTTCCATTGAGTTTTGCTTTGTTGGCGAACCATCAACAGACAACTGGTCTGTATAGTGACAATAATGCTCGGGCTGCATTACTGCGCGCCCTAGCATCGCTTATCGTCAATCCGCATCATCATTGTCCTCCACCACTACAATATGCGGGATACATTTTCAACACACTACAAACAACCGATTCCAGCCTGACCGTGCGAGCCACAGCAGCTGAGCTGGCGCGCACGATGGAACTTGTGCTGCATCCTTGGAAGGAAACTTTATACTTTGCTATGGACCAAGCTGCTGTGAAGGATGCTCTTGCAAACAAAAAGAAACATAATCTTTCGACGTTCCTCAAAAAACAACCATGTCAGCCAAACAGCCATGACCATGTGATTGCAAATGGAACATCTACCGAAAACAAGACAAATGAAGTTGTTCAAACGGAACAGAACGTCTTAGAAGAGAAGTCGCCGCCTTCACCTATGGCAATCGATGCAGAAACATATGAAAGCGAAGGAGAAATTAACGAATCACTAGCAGTAACGGAAGCTAGCGATGAATCAAATCATGTTACAGAATTTGTGTTTGAAGATGAACCAGTCGGCTGGGTGGAGTTTGAAAGCTGTTCGACGCAAGACAAGTCAACTAACAATTTTGAAAATCATCAACAAAAGCTTCCTTCTGATAACGATACTACGGCACATTATAATGACGGAGTTATTCTAAAAACTAACGGAAGCGCTACACAAATCGATGAAGCTAATGTTGTGTCGATTCTGGATAGTGATGAGGAGCTAGACAAAATAACTAGCAATGTAGATGATGATGTAGTGGAAATTCCGACAGAAATTAAAAATTCTCTAAATGATTCAAAAAATACGAAAGGGTATCCAAAACATTCTAGCCCAATACGAGAGGACGAAGATGTTCAAATCGTTTCATCAAAGAAAATGAAACTATCAAATGGTGATGGTACTGATACGGTAAAGAATATTGACGACATAGTAGAAGAAATGGTCGCGGAGTTCGTTGACGAACCGTAATATAACCTTTATTCATCGTACAATGAACGTATGCATTCTATTAATAATCGGAAAATATATAATTATGAAAAACAATCTCGTTGATTGTGGTAATATAGTTAATGAAAAATAGTTGAGAAAAAGTGGCTAACTCAAATCATTTAATAATAAATAGCATAAAATCGTTAGTAACTAATTTTTACAGGGTGTTTCCTTTACATTATGGATTATTTATTATTGGTACAATAGCACTATTTTTGTCATTAATTTTTTAAATTGTCCAACATATAATATATCAAAAAAACTATACTACTTACTGTTAATTGAAATAATTTGAAATAATGTAATATTTCCTGTGAAATACTTATTATTGTGAAGTCCAAGGAAGCAAACGTCAAACACGTGCGCTCTTCTTCCCGTTCTTGCTTCTTGTTTTTAAAAGATTCAGCTTGACAAGTGCTCTTTTTATCTTGCAAGATTTGCAGCTTGGAAATTTCATATCAAACGCATTTAATGGTACTAGCTTAGACTAAATATTTTTCAATGTTCCAAATTAGATATTTGCTCCGGAAACATTGGTTATTGCCCAGTGGTTCTGAGCCTCGGCAGTGAAGTGTTTTGCAGTGTTTTGTGTGACCGAGCTGGCGGGCCTCCTAAACGATAAACATTAGAATATTTGTTTCTGAATTGCTTCCTCAATGGACGGTCATATCAACATTGATCATCATCATCAACCGACAACAACGGCACACGATACAGCCGATGGGCGCGGGGCTCGGAAACGCTGGCAAAAGATGCCAACAGACACCAGCAGCTCCCCACATCCGTCCTATGGGGTAAGAAGCTTTGCTTGTTGTTTACAAAGAGCTTTCTCCGCTCTTCATTGGCTCATGAGTCATATTGGAGAGTGTTTTCGGATCTGGCGTCTGCTGTAACATATGTATAATACTATTTCTTTGCTTTTCCTAGACTACTGATTCCATCCCACAAGTGACAATACGCGATACCAGCAGCCGTGGGAGGTCCGGACCATCCAGAGGATCGGCGAACAATTCCTCGAGACCACGACAACCACAACAGGAGCAAGAGCAGGCGTTAAACGACGAAGAAGGACTGAAATATGGTGCGCAACATGTGATAAAACTGTTCGTTCCAGTTACCCTATGCATGATGGTGGTTGTAGCTACGATTAATTCGATAAACTTTTATACCATCAAGGACGTTTATCTGTAAGTAAAACCAGTAAACCGACAATTCCCAAAGGCACTCAGTTATGCTTACTCTGTGTAATCATTCTTTTCTCTAAAGCGTCTACACACCGTTCCACGAACTGACGGACGACACGGGCACTAAAATATGGAACGCGTTAGCGAACTCGCTCATCCTGATGACGGTGATTGTAATTATGACAATACTGCTCATCGTCCTTTACAAGCACCGTTGCTATAAGGTTATCCACGGTTGGCTGATTCTGTCGTCGCTGCTGCTGCTGTTTCTGTTCAGCGGCTTGTACCTCTTTGAAATTTTGCGCGCGTACAACATTCCCATGGACTGGTTCACGGCTGGGCTGCTCGTTTGGAATTTTGGAGTAGTCGGCATGATCTCAATCCACTGGCAAGGTCCGCTGCGGCTACAGCAGGGCTACCTGATTTTTGTGGCGGCCCTGATGGCACTGGTGTTTATCAAGTATCTTCCAGAATGGACTACGTGGGCTGTTCTAGCTGTGATATCAATTTGGGGTGAGTGTTGAAGTACTGGATGCTGGATATCGGTCTGTTATATATTTAACACCGTTCCTTCTTCCACAGATCTTATTGCAGTTCTCACCCCGAAAGGGCCGTTGCGAATTTTGGTAGAAACGGCTCAGGAGCGCAATGAGCAAATTTTTCCTGCTTTGATCTACTCATGTAATATTGCATCTCTTCATTGCATGATGGAAATAGTGTTGTTCATATGTCTGTCACGTTATCTTTTACAGCGACGATAATGTACTCCTATCTAGGAACGCATACGGATTCCGATCGCCCTGCTCCATTGTCGGGTGAACGGGCGATAGGAACGGGTGGTGGCTCCGGAAGCCGAACAGCCAGCGGGTACGGAGCGGTCAACAGCCACGGACCCACGCAAACCGGTGCGACCGTAGAAGGTATGCCACTGGTTGCCTTTCGCAATGATAGATCGCATGAGTTACCAATGGGTATATGTTTTGATAATTTTTGTTTTCTGCCATTAGTCACAAACTTTTTCTATAATCGGTTACTTGGGTTTCTTTTCGCTTTCTGATCAAGCTAATCATGGTATAATATTTCGTTTTAATCTAATCTATTATATGCATCTATTACATTTCAACGTTTTGCTAAACCATCAATTCGTCAACCTTTTTTACAGAACAATCAGCAGGCTTCACGCAGGATTGGGCTGCAACGTCGAACCATAGAGTGACTCGACGACAAATCGAGGTTCAAGCAAATATTGCGAACAATCCGTCCAGACCGGAATACCGAACGGTCACTGCCGAAACCAGTCGCTCCGGTGTAGAGCAATCGCAGCAACAATTTGATCAAGCGGAAGAAAGTGAGTAAAATTTATCGTGTTAAATTACGTATAAATTTACGCTAAAACGGTATGCATTTCAAATTATACCCACAGGAGGCATAAAACTTGGGTTAGGTGATTTTATCTTTTACTCTGTATTGGTGGGAAAGGCATCGAGCTATGGTGATTGGAACACGACCATAGCGTGTTTTGTGGCAATTTTGGTGGTACGTATAGTCGAGTAAATTCACTAAAAAAATGGAGAATTGATTCCGTAATTTTCTTTACTTTTAAACCCACAATATATAGGGACTCTGTCTCACGTTGCTGCTGTTGGCCATTTTCCGCAAGGCACTCCCGGCCCTACCGATCTCCATATTCTTTGGACTCATTTTCTGCTTCGTCACAAGCGTAATCGTAAAACCGTTTACGGAAGCGCTGGCACTAGAGCAGGTGTTTATTTAGTTAATCCGGAGCGGACAGTTTGAGCGGGTGGGATAGGTCAATCAATTGCTTACGCCGATGTCACATGTTGTGTCGTATCGGGAGCTGTTTTCTAGCATATCTAGGCTCGTTTATTTATATCATCATATTTTAATGTGTACTAATTGGAGAAGCTGTTGCATCTAATCAAGCTTTCCGGTGTATTAAAAGCAGAGTGGGAAACAGTTCACAATAAGGCTTGATTGGAGGAGCTTAAAATGAGACTAGTGCGTGGCTTCAAATTTTATCATCGTGCAACGTAATTTATGCATCTCATACATAAGTGTTTGATTGATAGATAAATGTATGCTACCTGAATATGTGGACAAATTTTGTTCTATTTCTGCACGCATTATTCTTCGAACGCTTTGGCACTCCTTAAACGGCTCGGTATATGTACTAACGCTGTCGTGCAAATAACCAGGAAAATGCTTATAAAAGAGCGAAAGATATTTCTTTTGAAGGGCGCTTTAAATGACATGACTGCGTTAAAAAATGTATGATTGTAACGGGATGTAACCTTTTCTTTTTTCCTTTACGTAATTTACAACTGTAATCCGGACGAATAGGCTGGGTAATAAAAAGACGTATAAGCGATTCATTTTGTCGCAAGTATATGTATCTCAGTGTTTTATTTTACATTAAATTGTAGTTGAACATATTCCGTAATTATTACTCAGCGTTGTTATCTCTCATAGTCAGTAAAATATAAGGGTGGAAAAAAATTCAAGAGGCTTGCAGTTGTTCCCTGCTAGCCGGTCTGGTTTCAGTATCGTCCCTTGCGACCATTATCGTTACGATCGTTTTTCCTATCTCGACTGCGAGAACGGCGACGATCACGGGATCGATCACGACCTCCGCCACCACCACCACCACCTCCTCCACCACCACCACCGCCTCCGCCTCCTCCTCCGCCACGACGGGGTGATCTGGAACGGGAACGAGAGCGCCCGCGACGTCGCGAGTACAAGTAGCGGCGAAGTTCGCGCGAAATGGGCTTAAGGTGCATGAAGTTGCAGAAACCCGAGCGCGTGCATTCGCCCATCTCATACTGCCGGCAGCACGCCTCGCGGAAGTCCGTAACGGGCGACAGCTCTGAGTACACCGGTCTTCCACCGAACCAACGATTGTTCAGGTCCTTGGCAGCACGTTCGGCGTCTTCCTCCCGGCGAAATTTGATGTAGACATTGCCTACCAGGTGGTCGCCAAGGTTGTCACATACGTTCATCTCTTCAATTTCACCGTATTTGTCCTCACACTCGACAAACACATCCTCGAAAAAATTGTCGTAGTGCTCCTGCATCTCCTCATCCGATACATTCGCTACCAGGTGGCTGCCGTCCGCAGATTTGGCAGAATTTTGAGGATTCACGTACAGGTTCTGCAACAGGCAGGTCTGCGAGAACGTCGGCTTGTTGTGGATTCGAGAGCAACGGTCCCCATGGCGGCAGGCACCGATTTTGAAGTAAAATGAGCAGTTAACCCTGTGGAGAAAACATTACATGAGCCAGGATAGAACGCGAACCCCAGGCAAACACCGACAAGCCAGTGCGCTTGCTACTCAATAACTGCAAACTAGCATACTTACTTATCTTTTTCGGTACCGAAAATCGAGGCTAAGTATTCTGCCATCGTTTTTCGTTACCTTTGGGTACTATAAAACCGTAAATACTCTAAAATATCGTTTAAAGCGCCTCAAACAAACCAACGCGAAGATGCTGTTTTTTTATATAAAAAATTGGAAACATGGCGATGACAGCCGAAGCAACATCTTTGGTGTTATTTGACGTTCCACGTGGTCCCAAACTGACGTCCATTAGACATCGTAATACCAATTTAAATGCAACTCGGCATAGCTGATGTTTAACAGTTTAAAAAACCTTTCTGTTGATATCATAAATACGAGTAAAATGAAAATACTAGCTGCAAGACTAAACACCAGCAACAAAAACTATTCTGTGTCCAACTAGGTAAAATAAAATTAGTTAAACAAATCAAAACTTTTCATACTAAACGACGGCTGTTCGAGGTCAAATTGCATCTTAGCTCGGGCCCAGAAGCGTCAAATTAATATGTTTTTCTTCATGTCGGACATTACCTATGCTTCGCAACATAGAAAGAGAGAAACAGAGAGAAAATCAACAACAATATTGAGCACGGGGTGTTTCGGGGGCGGTGGTGTGCGTGCACGTTTGTGTGTTTTGGTTCGCCAATTCGCGTATCGATCTTGCGCGATCGATCGTCCGGGTCCATCATCGGCCCCGTATGCCGGCATCTCGATCGGCATGAATTTCGCGAAGGCAGAGAGGGCATCGCCAAAGCACCCCTAAGCAGCAGCATCCATGGCGCCTCTCACACCTTGATACGACCGCTGCACCAATGCAGCTCGTGCACATAGCCCCGTAAACAACAGCAACACCACGAAGTAACAACGTTCGCGCGGTCCGCCTGGTGGTGGCACCTTCGGGCACCAGGTGGAATAAAAGTTGCCCATTCGCTGGGAACCACTTTCAGTCCGTTTTATGCAATCGAGTCGATCGGCGGCAGCGGCCAATGTTGGAGTCGCTACCGCGCGCGTACCACGACGAGCTTAGCTCCCCATTTTTCTGTTCGCTTCATCGATCCGGTTCGAGTTTTCTTCGGTATGTTTCCTGCTCCCTAGCGCGACCCCGAGTGTCCTGGAGCCTGGCTGATTCCGGTGGGGTTTGGTGAACTGTGTGTCTCGTGTTTGCGTGTGTGCGTCCGAAAGTGAGAGTTTCGCTGAAATTGGGTCGAACGGAATAAAGCGAAGGCGGTACGGGGGTCGTGAATTTCCCTTTCATTATGTTCTATGTTGAAACATAACCGGATGAAGTAAAGGCCTCGAAAAAGGAGGAAGAGCAATCGCGAGTGCGCCCGTGGACGTGGACGAGTGTAACGAAGTGGTGTCCTCGATTTTAGTTTTTTTCTTCTCCTCCTTGTGTGTGCCGCGCATCCTTCGTGCTGCTGCCACTAATCGCTCGCCTGGCAGCCAAATCCGGATGACTAGATGATATTTGTGGTTCGGTAAAATTATTCACAACGTCAAATGTCACCCGTGGCGCCGGCACACCCGAGAAACGAGGATATGGAAATGTGGCCATGTAGCAAAATCAATAAGCGCGAGCATTGGCGGCGGAAAAGTGGCAGTTACTGGCTGCGGAGTCCTGATTTTTCGAGGCTCGAATGCTGGATTTCACCGGTGGCAGCGGTGGCTCTTGTGTGGATGATTATTTGCGGCTCGCTGGTTGTGGCCAACTCCGTGCATGCTGATGGTCATTGCAATCATCAGCATCCGAAAGCGCATGAGGTAAGTGTGGTTTCAATTGAATCGCCATCCATCCTAAATCTACTGTACGATGTTGCAATAATTTCCTTCGTGCAGTGCTGGATATCACGCGTTGGGTACGGATGCGAAATGAGAGTCAGTAAAGTACCGGAAGCTACTAATCATCGTTGCTGTTAATCTTAATGTTGATCGCAATTGTCAGAAATTGTTGGGAAAATGGGGAACCTAGCTCGTGAACGTGAACGTTGAATATCGTGCTTAACAACACTTAAGCTGATTGTCGTAACTTAGAAGTTATTTCTTCCAAATCAGTCTGAATTAATAGAAAAAGGATATTTTTATAGGATACATTTCTACAAAGGATTTGTTTGATAGTTATTCAAAGCATGAATAATCCTTTCTTCTCATACAGTGCTCTTTAGTACTTTTAGCTTTTAGTGCTTTTAGCTCTTTTAGTTTAGCTTTCAGTGAAGTTAATTGTATTATTTTAAGCTTCTTACAATTGTAAGTATTCATTCACACTGTAAGGATACGTAGAACACGAAACATTGATTTATCAAAGAGCCACTTTCCTCAGAGCTATTTGTTGTTACAACATAAAGCAATAACACAGTACGATATTTTACACGTCTCACGAAAAAGCACGTGCAGCACGTTAAGTGCTTCGGAAATCACCATCATCATCATTATGCAGCCGGTGGTCGTGGCCTTCCACCTGCTGGGCTCCCAAAGAGTGGGTGGTTAGTGACGTTGATTCGAGGATGCATGGAAAAACTTCCAAAAATCATTATAAAAAATCAATTCCGGAGGTCGTCTCGATTGTCGAAATGCGCACTGAATATGCTGATCAAAAATGCGCTTTACACGCCCGTTATTTTTTGTGCGGTATTTTCAACACCCAATGCAACAATGCACATGCTCCTCAGTCAAACTCGCGACTGGGCTCCCGCATAAAAGCCACCCTAGCTGCCCTTAGCCACCCCAACATGTTTGTTAGGCGCTGGCATTTGATAGCGAAGCTTTGCGTGCTTCGACTAGGCAAATGCAGGCAACTCCTTTCGGCTGATTTACGTTATCCACCTCAGGTTCGTTGAGCTGTGCTTACAACACGCTTAAATGTCGCATCGAAATTCATGCTGCCTGGTCGGCCGGCTCTGGTCAGTGGGCAAAGGGGTTTGGGTGTTCGAACGACTGCCGGGGCAGGTTTCTCACCTCATTCGTTCGGTCGATCATCATCATCATCATCATCATCATCGGTGAATTTGTGGTTGGTAGTTTTCACGATCATCACCACCACTGGCAATCGATCGTGGATTGATTTTGTTAGCAACACTAGCACGCGGCTGCATGCTTTGAATGCGCCATTACTAAGTAAACGCCGTTGTAAGGGGTGTGGAAATTGCTCCATGTTGCAGTAACGTTCCGCGTTTGGCTACCGGCACGAATTGTGCGGCGTGAGGAAAACGCATAGACGAAGCAAGCGCTGGAAAGGATATTTTACAATATGCTGCGCAAGTCTAATTCAATTTTATGGCTCATCAATGCTTGTCAAGTATGAGTACAACGCATTTATGGTGAATGATGTATTTATTATTTACTTCTAGTCTACTTAAGGACTATAAATTTTGGAACAAGACAAAATATTGAGGCCTTTGAGTTTATGAGAACTTTTATCTTTATTCTGTCTCTTAACCATACCACTACTATACCAAACTGAGCGCATTATCGTTATAGTTTATCATGTTTGATTGTCGATTCTTTTTCCGTTCATTACTATGTGAAAGATACTTATTACTTGTAAGTGAACACCTATTTCCTCCTGGATCTTGAAACAGAAAACAGTTTTGCACATTTATCCCCCATTCGCATGATTTTTGGATTTCTTTATCGTTTTCACCTGGCTTTTGTTTCCGCCAGCTACGATCGCGTACGATGATTGATTGTCCCTGGTCGATGTAAAGGGTAATCCGATCGTTGAACTTCTCGCGAGCCTTCTCACTCGATCACTTGCGATTGCAAATGATCTTTCACTGCGTCCGGAGGACTTGCGAGAAGCGGCGAACCCACAAACGCCCACCCGCGGGCAAGAATAAATTGTTGCTAATTTTCACGTCCAACCTGACGACAACCCGCGGGCGGCATCATGGTAAATGATGAATGAATGGCCATCTCTTCGAACCCTTCCCATCCCACAACTAATTCCACCTTAGGGTGTGGAGTGCGAGACTCAGAACAAAGTACGCTAACGCAAGTGCGTAGGAACACCCTTTTTTTCTTACGTGAACGTGCTTTTTGAAGGATTACTCAATATCGCCGGACGCGGTCGATATCTTGTCGAAACAGCTCACAATCGCATTCGAGTTTCGCCATCGGTCGGTGGAATTGTAAATAAATATTTACCACATCAAATGCGCACCGTACTACACGAAAGTTCCATTTGTTCCCCAGAACTCGTTCGCAAGGGGTGCGAAGGTTTTGTTCCCTCAAAAAAAAAGAACCCCCACAATCCCTGCAGGGCGGTCCATGGGCGACTTCTTCGCTTCAGGTCACCCACACACGACCCGTTAATCGTGAAAGATTCTCACGCTCACGAGCAGAGAACCTTTATGTTTGCCTTCACAAAGTCTTGTGAAAATGGGCCTGAGAAGGTGGTTCGTTCGCTGGCTCCAGCGTGGGACACGGAAATGCGACAAATGCGGTGTCGCTTTAATGCTCACGGTCACGTTTTCCGGCGCTTACGGTTCCCTTCGAGGGCAGGTTCTTTTCTCCTCGAAGTGGCCCGTTTTATGAAACGAACATTATGAAGAGGGTGCGTACGCTGGTGGAACAAACGGTAATTATTCTACACGATGCAGGAGCACAACGAGCCCCTTAAACTTGAAACAATTCGCTTCAAACCAATCGAATCGAACGCGTGTTCGATGGTGCGTTCTCGATGCGATTCCCTTCGTATAAGATCTTCTCTTTTTCGTCCCCGTTTTACTCTCTGTACTGACATTTCGGTGCAAATGACGGGAAAACGATGGTGCATTGTTTGAAAATCATCACCTCACCGTACTTCCTTTCGATTCTCGTGACCCGGGAGGAAAAATACATTCTCTTCGCGACAAACAATCGCACGGCCGTTGGAAGGCTTGATGGCAATAATTCCCGTCACTCGGCACGTGTTCTCGATGGGGTTGAGAGACCGAGTCGGACCTTTTGCTGGGATTCGCATTGAACCTTCCGCCCTGCCGTTGTGATGATCGTTCCACATTGCCCTCTCGCTGGAACCATGTGCCAAAGGTCGTGGGGTTTTGGGGCACGCTCTGACGATTGTTTGTTGAGTCGTCGTCGTCGTCGAGATTTTGGCGTCCCAGTGCGACAAGAACCGATCCCTTTCAGCGCGTAGTGATGACGGTGGTAGCATAATTCTAGCCGGGGCGTGACTTACGATCACGATCGAGTGCCAGCAGCTCGAAATGGCAGAGCAGTTGCGGTCGAGGCCGAAGGGCTGAATCATCGAGCGCGGGATCGTGGTGTTGGGATTTGAATTTTCGTTTCCAACACCAGCGTACTGGACGATTTTGCGATTGTCCAAAGCTGATTGCTGATTTCGGTGCCAATTCTCGATCTAGGGCGGTCTTTGCAGCTGGTAAAAGCTCCTGCAGCTGAGCTGATTTGGGATCGTGACGTGCCACCGAATGGAGGCTTTCGCAATTTCGTGTTACCGAAAATGAAGCCTAAAGGATTTTTGTTGTTGTCCCTAGCGATGTGATTGTGTTGTGAAGTGGCACAATAATTCACTCTTTTCACACAGGGGCTATAATTTCTACCTCACCAGAGGTGTTTTTGGTTAAACCATTAAACGAAACAGTGCAGCGTGTGAAGCGGTTATCAAAAGCTTGTTAGCGTTGCGTTTTTTCAGCGTGCCCGTTGAATTGAGAGCCACACCCAGCGACAAGAACGCTCCCGTGTTCTTCCACCCTAGCAAATACGCGATTCCATGGAATTTGGAAGCACTAGAAACACCTCCAACTGCGATCGATGCCAAACCACACCGAGTACACGCCCAAAACCCACCAGCGACAGCTGAGCGCGATCCAAAAAATCCGCACAAAACGAAAGAAAAACCGCGGGCTCCATTGCGACCGCATTGTGCAAGCCTTGGGTGCCCGCGGGAGTTACTTCGACAAAAGGTTAACGAACGCGGCATGCCACCGAACAAGGGTGTGCCACCATCGAACATCAACCGACCGTGGCCGTTTGTAGCTGAACCTGAGCAATAACCGGCCCAAGCCGTTTGGGTTGCAAACTGCATCTGCCAGGGTGGCAGGGAAGCGAAACTAAAAATTCATAACCCACCGCTTTTGATCAACCGACCGAAAGGGTGCGGTTTTGTCACTGACCTGCACCACCACTGGCACCCCAACGCACGATTGTCAAGGTTCAATCCCGCATCGCATTCGCGAGAATGAACGCCCAGCTAAGATGGAGAAATTTTTCCACGTTTCGCCAAGTAACCGCACACAAGCACCACGATGTTGCTGTGGCTAACCGGTTACGATCGTGGGCTAGCTGCAGTTTTGTCTTCTGCCTTTCTCAGTTGCAGTGGTTGCAGATCATACCTTGGCTCATAAATCGCCCACAAACACCGCCACAAGGCGAGGATCAGACCGTGGTTTTGGTGTGTGGGGAAAAAAGTGAAAGACCTTCTTCTTCAATGCGCCCCGTTTGCTTTAACAGATCGTTTGGCGGATCGGTGCGAGATCGGTTAGACGCGTTAGGTGGCTGCACTCGGGGTAGGAAAAAGTAGGCAATTCCATCTATCGGTGGCTGGCCGCGATCTTGAGCGCTTTCTCGCTCTCGTGGGTGACTGCACCCGGTGGTAAGCCGTTCCGGACGTTCGCGTTGTGCCAGGCTGAAGGAGAAACCGCGTGCGCCCTTCCGTGTGCGTGTGCTGGAATGATCCGTTACGGTCCTGTGACGCTGTGACGCATGAACCGAACCGATGGAAGGCCTTTCAGGGAACGTACGTCTGTGAAAAACCTTCGCAAAACACGAGGAACCTTCAACAGCGAAAGGTTGCGCCACAAATCATTGCTATCGGAATCGGGAATTAATTTTCGTTTCGGAGTTGTTTCGGAAGCTGTTAGCAATTTTGCCTCTTCCTTGTGAGAGGATCATCAGCGATGGACTTCTTGACGATGATCATGCACCGAATGTACGATAAATGGAGATGATGTTCCGGTTTGATGGTCATCCACATCTTTTCTGTTCTTTTTTGGTGATTATCATGCAATGCCGTTGTCATGGAGATATCGGGTCATCCTTGATCGTTTCGTTCCGGGTCACTATACTTTGTTGTTGATTGGACGTTCTGATCGATGGCGATCGATTCGAAGCACTGGAGGCGTTATAGTTTACGGTAAGATTTGCGTATGCAAACTCACACTAATTGACACAGAAAACCTGCTCTCATTCCAAACCAGTCCTTGTTGTTTCGATTCACCGCATAAACAGCCCCATCGTCGCGATCCTTTCGAGCGACCTGCAAACGCAACTCCTTCGCGAAAGCTCTTTTCAAATGTGCTGGAGCTTTTTTCAATTAATAATTTGCATACCGAACCCCGCGGGCCGTTGAGTGAGGTTCGATTCACCCGAGCATGGCATGTAGAACCCAATCGAAGGTACTAGCGGTGTGAACGTTGTGCTGAAACCCGTTAAATACATACCCTCCATCGTTCGCGGACGAAGCTTGTCCTTGAAGGCAAGAGGGGTTGCACTTGACATTAGCAAATCGTAGGTTTGAGCAGCCCCTTTTTCCCATTCCCCAACCAGCCAGCCGTGTCCGAAGCATATCTAAAGGTGCGAACCGGAGCAACCAGCGGTAGCAGAGCAAAAAGGAACAAAAACCCCAAAGGCTCGTCCAATTGGCTTAAAAATAGCACTAATTTGATCTCCTCGCAAGCCGGAAAACTCGCGTGCACGTTGAAGCGGCGAAGCAATGGCTCCAAAGACGGCCAAAAATCGGAAGCACAAATTGTAGCTCAAAGCAAGACCCTACGTTCGAACATCGGTTTGGGCCAATATTGGTTTGGGCCACGCTTCACAGCAACACAGGCTTGTAGTGCCCATTCAGGCAGCTAACCGGCTCAGAACCGGTGGAGAATGGATTGTAACGGCCAACGAAGGTCACCGTCTGGTCTCGATGGGTTAGAATCAGATCACAGATCACGTCGACAAGGAACTTCACCGGTGTTCGAACCTCTCCACGGTGCTCCATTCGACACGTTCCGTTTGGATGGAAGTTGCTCGGTACGCTGACGACTATAGCCCGACGAGGACAGGTGTGGCCGATGGTGGAGCAAATAATTTAACACCGACACCGTGCACAAGTGCTGCGGAATAGAACCGCTATTAATTGATGCTAATCAAGTCCCACGAAGGGTTCGGCTGAAGGATTGCGTTTGATACGCACGTTCGAGGGTTTCCTGTTTTTTTGATGCCCCGTTCGTCATTCAACTGCGCGTTGGCGAGTATTGATGATCCTGTGAGATTTACTTGTAGGTAAAGCATGCTTCAGCCTCACTTAAGGAAGACTTTGCCTGGCATTGTATGAACATCGTGACCGAAGAATTCGCGCGAGGGAGTGCCAGCCCTACAGGTTGAGCGCAGGTATTGGTGGCTTCACTGGCTTTGCATTAGCTTTGGAGGTGCTCAAGGAAGTGGTTTGTTTGACGTATTAGAACTCGAATCGTCGCCGTGTGAAACGGTGAGAACGTTTCCATGATATTCCTTCCGTTCCTTCCGCCATAATCGCTAGCACAATAATGACAGTAATGCTTCAATCGGTCTCGTGCATCACAAGATGGCGTGCGGTTTCCACTGGCAGAAAGCAAAAAGGACCGTTTGTGTATGTGTGCCTGGACACGTACTGCTGCATGCTGCTCCAATCGACCGGTTTTAGCGCAAAAATCCGTGTCGTGACGTGGCTTCTCGTCTCACGACACACGCCTGCGTCATCGTGCATGAGCATAATCAATCCTTTATGCCGTGCCAGCTCACCTGACCGAGAGTATGATTAATTATATCATTTATCTTGCACGCCTGATTGGGTTGGATGGCGTCCCACCGGGGGCTAATCGTCAGTTCTGTTCTAAAATGGATGTTAGTTTTAAGGCGACGCGAAGCGATCGAAAGTGACGGCATGCATAATGTGTGTTATGTATGCGCGTTGTAGATTCAGGTTAGCGATTCGAAATGACTCATTGTCGTAATTCACATGCTGGGTGGTTTCGCTTTCAATCGTGACAGCTTTCTGGAACATCCCGTACAGTGACCGTTGAAAGAGTGAAAGCTGTAAGAGGCTTTGTAGGGATTTTCTTAGTCAGCCCTATTTTTCGCAAATTAGTTCGAAGGTCATTTGTGATTCACACAGTATCGCCTTTACATTGTGTACCCCCGTAACGTTGGCGCGTCCTTTCTCGCGATCGATCGACTAATTTCGCAGTGCATTCACTTAACCCAAATCCCTTTTTGCCACTCGGTAGCGCGTTCGATGGGTAGCTGTCGATCGGCCAACTAGAGGACACCGTCCACTGCCCAACTAACGATCCATGCAGGCACGTGATTTCAAAAGGCCTCCTCGTTCGGCTCGTTTAAATGCATTTTTTCTTCTCTGGCGCGTGCTCGGACTCGAACGCGCTGTCGGTTTTTTTAACGCGCCGACAATTTCATCGTCCACGTGTTTCCCATCTGCAAGCCACTCCACCCTGCAAAAAAGGTTGGGTAAAAGAGGACGAAAAACACAATAAGGCGGTACAATGTCCACTAGCGAGACGGAAAAGTTTACTTTTGCGAACGGAGGAATCACCGAAAATAATTGTAAACGCGTACGTCTGGTGCGCGCAATGGCGTGGTTGCGTTTTGATTTTTCGATTCATTACGCAAACCAATCGGGCAACGACGCCTGCAGGGAACATTTCGTCACGTGTTTCGCACGTGGGGGAGCTATTGGTTCGTAAACAAATGCGTTCGATTGCATGGTGGTCAAATTTGCACGACAAAAGAGTCGTGCGTTGGTCGTTGGGTTTGAAAATGTATGTTTCGAGATGAGTATTCTCGCGAAAAAAGGGATTTGTGATAAATAATAGGAACTACTGATGATGACAGCCATTTGTAGCCGTCTGGCCTTAAAAGGGTTAGCTTAAAAGGGCAGTGATTTGAATTTTAAATACCAGCCTAGTTTTACAGTGTTTGACAAATATTTCGCAACCCAGTACCAACACCCTACATGGGGTTTGTGCGTGTTCTATATTTTATCTGCGGACGTGTTGCAACATATGAATGCTAATGCCCAGGGTGACGATGGCCCCACTCGCAGATGAATGCTAATTGCTTCTGGTAACGCTCGCGCCACCCATATGTTTCATTCAACCCTCTCTCATCAGCTCCACCCGGGTGGCCCTGGAGCTCGCAGCAGCAACATTAGCAGCATTAGGCGCGTATTACGCCGGCGAAATGTGTTTCAATGTCAAATGGACAATAGGAGCAAAAACAGAAGACACAAAACGCTTTCGATTTCGTTCACTTTTCGATGACGAACTAACAGACATTCGTGAAACAACAACAGGCAACAACAATAACAACAAAAAAGAACACCAAACCCTCCTGCCCCCGTGGACGGAATAGAAGGGTTGTAAATGGTTGTTGATAGTTATTTCACCTCTCTTTTCGAGCCGCGCTCCATTTGACGCAGCGGAACGGAAGGTTAATTATGCGCCTGGCCACTTTAGCGCGTTCCGTCAGAGAAAAGACTTAACGAGACCCTCCCAAAGCGTTGTTGAAACCCCCCAATTTTGAGAGGGTTTTTTGTTTTCGAAAAGAAATTTCAGGGTTATTTTCTGGCCGTTCTCGATTTGTTTGGCCTTTTTTTAGACAGCATCATCTACGCCGCTGCAGCATTATCGGTTTCGAACAAAACTTGTTAAAAGCTTATTTGTCATCTTTGTCACTTTTCAATTTTCTTTTGGGCCTGTTGAGTAACATTAACCGTTATCCCTGGTCATTAGGGTCTAAAATGCCCAGTAAATAATTGCGATTATCTAACATAGTACATCAATAGCTGATAGAAAATCACACTGCCGCCCAAGCAGCCCAATTAGTAAACCACAACTTCATCAGAAATATGGGCACGTCTCGTAGTTGTTTCCCCTACATCACAGCCAGAACGGCCTACTATGGCCTCCTGCAGAGGCAAACTACTCCATTCCAGGCACACGTCAGGTCATCGGTTGCTTTGTTTTTATATTTCCATGCATTCTTCCAACCCACGTCATGTACCACAGATGGATTGCTCAAGTGAGCATATAAATTTTTGTCTAATTCCTCCGGCCGTTCCATCATGCTGCTTAAATTATCGTGCCTCCTAGGTGCTCTCGTCCGGTTGCACCACCATGCCGAATCCATTCTTTCCAGAGTCCCCAACGAGTCTCCATCGAGGCATCATATCATCATCCAGTGGACTCGGTTGGTTCTCAACCTCCGCTACGGTTGTTGGTCGAAATTCGGTTTCGCAAAGGCTGACAATGTTGTGTGTTTTTCGCTCGTACTAGAAAGGCACTGGTATACGGCCGTTTCAAAGAAGCGTTTAATGTGTGCTGATGCAGGCGTGAGAAGCCCACTGGAGGCTGAGAAACGATCGCTTCTTCACATGTGAGTCTTGCGTTCACATGGATGCAGCATGCGTTCGCCTTTCTCGATTGGCAATCGGTGTTACGCAAAGATAAACTTGTACGTCGAACGATTAGCAACATTTCGTGCTAGGCTTGGCATCGTTCTCGCTTCTGGTGCGTCCCATTTCAATGTGGAAACTATTTATTTATGGGCTTCCCTCCGCTTTTAATAAACCCCCACTTGAGGTAGCTTGCAGGTGGGTTAGCTTCTCCTCGACTCAACTGCAGATGCCGATTGCGATCGTTGCAAGTTCGAACACAGTTCGAGGCGTCTGCTGCACCTCGAGTAAGAGCTGCAATTATCTTAACTACCCCATTTCATTATTAAACAAACAGACGACCCGTTTAAGCCGTAGCAGAACGCCTTCAAACAGCTCCTTCGATGATACAATCGCCAACATGCCCTCGTAGTCCGCCCATGATGAAGGTCTGTGAACGAGACCTTCCGAGTGCCCATCCGGGTGCGTCCGGTGAAAGTAAAAACCCGTACGCGTTCGAGCCACCACGAACCAATTACCCTCCAGGTGCAAGGTCAAATAAGAAAGCACCCTTCCGGCGTCATCAGCGTGTGTTCTTCTCAGGTGTGCCATGAGTAAACGTCAACCAGCGTGCAGTAACTCGCGCCTGATCTCGCGTATTCCGGGTGACATTTCGGAGGACATTTCGCTCGGATCCTCCGCATCCCGCAAGGAAAGAAACCCGGTAAACTTTAGCCGGCAACAGGTTGCATCGATTATTATAATTCACGAACCACGAGCCACTCGGAGGGAGAGACGTTCAGGTGCACTTTTCGAGAGTGAGGCCATTCGGGAAGGCAAACAAATGTCACGCGTACGCTTTGGAACCGGATCAAATGTCACCCAGTGTGAGACACAAACCAACGGTCGTAGTTTGCTGTAGTACATGTAGCGCTGTGCCGGGCTGGAAATTGTGTAATTGAAATGCATCATTCGACGACATAGTAAGAAAGATAGCTACCTTCCCGACCGATGGATTGATTTAGACGTTACGATGCCCGGGTGCACGCGAGAAAGCCCAAGGTCCGGCACATAATACGAGCTCCTTCGCAATGCATTGGCATTCCTGTTGGGTGTGGCTTTGATCGTCTCGATCGTCTCGATCGTCTCGATCGATCGATCGATCGGGTTGATTAGCATACTAGCCGGACAGCTAGGGTGTCGATGTCAGCACGAGGCCATCCTCGACGGCATGCAGGTCTCGTAACTCGTAACGTGCCGTCTGCATGCCGACTAGACGAAATGTTCCCGTTCCCGTGGTGTCATCAGGATCCAGCAAGCTCCGCCAGGTTGTTGCCATCCCGGGTCAATCCGTGACACGCAACCGGCGGTGTGTACGAATTGTACGCCGATGGCGGTGGTTTTGTGCATCATCTTCGACTGAAAGTGAAATGAAGCGGTTATTTAATCGTTTCTCACCTTTTGGTCCGTTTTGGGGGGCGGTTTTTTATTTCGGGGACACATCACGAGCCCGGGGAAAGGCGCCTAACCTTGATGTAATATCGATTTGTCGGGAACGACCTCCCTGGTTGGGCTTTACGGCGTGTCTTATCCCATGCTCGGTTCGGGCCGTTTCAGGGGGGCCACTGGGTAAGGGTCGATTCGGCGCTAAAAGCGTGATGAAAATTACCACCCAACGACGAGGAATTCAGTTGACCGAATCCATCGAAGAAATCCGGTTTTTTCGGTGTTGTTGATAGCGGTGATTTTTGTTTGCTCCACCCCTAGGAAGGTCTCGATTATGCAACACCAACCAATTGACACCGCATTCGAGGAGGGGATGCGTGTTTTCCTTGTGGGATCGTGTCGCGATTTCGGGACATTATGTGAGCAATACCGTTGAGCGATGATAGATAGGTAATGCGTTGGGAATGTATTATCGCGGTCAGAGCAAACATTGGGGTTTGGAGTAGATTCCAGTAGGATTATCCTCCACAATGTCTCGTGTTTGTAGAACATCTTGTTTGAAACTGAGGCGTGAAGAAGTAGCGAAGGAATAGATTTATTCATGGAGGTGTATTTTTCGCGATTTTTCACTCATCAATGCATAAATTAGCGATCTCTCCGTTCGCACTATCCCGAGGTGGATGCTTTCACCGAAGCTACACCGCTCGTATAAAATTTCGCTAATGTGTATGCATAGCTTATCTGTTAAATAGGGTGAAAAAAATTCTTCTGAACACGTTCGAAGATGCTTTCACATTAACCTTTTTTATGCAACTCGATTCTTTTAGCGTTAAAACCATAAAGTCTGATAGACCGCGAGCCATATCCGAACGAGCCTTCCGCGTTGGCGCTGGAAATGAAGAAAAACTTTACATGGGGTTTGTTTTTTCGTCTTTCGCCCGTTTCGCTTAATGGCAGCTGATAAAAGTCTTATAAACGTTTAATCTTTGACCAAACCCCGTTTGTATGCATTGGTGATGCATTAGCTGGAAATGGGAAATTTGCATCGGACTCGTAATAGGAAACTTTCTCCGTTACCGTTACCAAAATATCGTTTAATTGTTTTTCTAACGTTTGAAACGAATGTGAAACACACACTCGTCTTTATCGCGAGTTGATAAAGCCGACTCACTTTAACGATCTTTTCGATCAAAGGAACAACAACGCCTCTGCGTGACGAAGCTTTTGCTCCAAAGCGTCAACAAAACGCCCGTATGCAAAATCGTGCAAAAAAGGTACCATAACGGCACCCCGTGGACGTGAGCCAACGTCTTCATTAGCCTTCGCGCCATTGCCCTGTTCATTACGTACACGGCCACGTGGGATAGAAAGGCGGCCAGAGTGACGATCGCACGATTGTTGCATTCAAGATCCACGTGCGGTTCGCCAAACTCGCCTGATGCAAAGCGGCACACAAATGGGTCGCGGTTTTTTTTTTATTATTGCTCCTCTCCACTTATTATTTCGCCGCCCTGTGGAAATTGTGAGTGCGTTTTCTCCTGATGGATGATGCGCCCAATCGGATCGGACACCTTTCACTCTTTGCCCGCCGATGTATGCAGATTGGCGATGCATGGAGTCCATTACCGCAGCAGAGCTCGTTGGGATGGTTGATGGACCGATGCATGATTAGCTAGCTTGGTTTGGCTAGCCATGAGCGGGATGAGCACGCATTCATAGCCCTCGTCATTCGTGAAGGGTTCGAGAATCGATCGACAGCTAGCGTAAGTTTCAAAACGCCTGGTGCATGTGATTATCATAAAGCCCCAGGTCTCTTGCGTTGCGAGACTCGTATGTGCCGTAAGTATAGGGTTTGGGCGAAGGCAAGTGACTATCTGGAAAAGATGATGCATTCACGCGAACTGGGAGAAGTTATCGGCACGACCCTAGAGCCGACCTCACGGGATTGCTCACATCGAAGTGTGTCAAGCGTGAGCATGACTGGGTGAAAACATTCGTCAAAGTACGTCCGCTAAAGTTGTCTGCCAATGTCACGATCTTCGTTTGTCCGCAGCTCAAACGGAGGTGCAAAAACTGACAAGCCGTACGCGTTAGTTGACTTCGAATGTGACGAAATATCTGCAGTTTGATGGCGGATAATTCACGTCGTTAGGATGGCCCATTAGCTGTCCAATTGCCGGGGGATGCAGCTAGAAGCTGAAAGTTGATTATCCATCCGTTTTCTATTCTATTGATATTTGTACGCTACTCTGCTAGCAATACCTGAAATAAATTAGATCTTATAACGACCTTTTTAGGCTCTATTTGACCGACATTACCATCATTAAAAGGCGCAATCTTCTGCATATTGAAATCCTATAATTTCTTGGCAATTACCTAACGCTACATGGGCTCGAAACGAATTCAGCAAATACTTTGCCAGCAAGAAGCGGTTAATAAAATAATAACCAATCCAACAGCTGAGCAGCAGCCTCCGATGGTGCACCTTTGCATATGGAAGAACTTCTGACCGGATGCTCGTCAGCATGGCGCCTTTTCCCCACTCAAACGTTGCCTCATTTCCTCCTCGCCTGCAATGATGCGACCATCGTGAGGATGGCTTACCAAATTTGATTGTTTGATTCGTGCCGAGCAATGGAACGTTTTTCCATCCATTCCGTACGCGCCCGCAAATTGCGTAACCTTCCGAAACGCGTGCCCAAGCCCCTAAACCTAGCTGGTGTCGGCTCGTGAATGGAACCTTTCCATGACCGGCATCCGGATGATGGACGCCGTCCATCATCGATGGTCGCTTTGCCCGATGACGAGTGGACTATCGAAATTTAGAATCAAACATTATCCCATCTTCGAGGGTCTTACGAGCAATTGTGACTCCAAAACGGTCGGTGGATCTCGATGCACGTTGTGAGCTTGGGACCCGCATTTTGTCTGCCTTGATTGAACCGAGGTGCAACGTGTGTGTGTGTGTGCACGTTTGAGGGAGGTCGTTTGGAATCAATTTCGGTGCAAAATTGCAGCACATCGTTTCAGCCTCGGCTCGCGTGACGGCGTGACTGTGGGAATGGGCTTTGAATGGTGCTACCTTTCCCGGCGGGCTTGGGCGATGGTGATACTTGCCGAAAAAGTTACGCAACGATCGAACACAGGTAGCTCAGGTACCGATCATAATTGTATAACACTAGATCAAGAAATTTTGATCGCCTCCGAATGCAAGCGTTTTGCCCAACCAAATGTGTTCATAATTGTCCTGATCGACCCGGTTGTGTATCCGGCATTAGAATGATCGTGTGTTTGTTGCTCCCGGACGATCATGCTTTTTGTGCCATTTCACCAACAGGGGGAACGAAAACAAACACCCTGGTTGGATATTATTCAAACAAGCTCTAATTTTGAGTGGGATCCGTCAACGGCTTCCGTCCCTGCGATCATCGTCGTCATTTGCCATCATCATCATGATCGTCGTCTGGCTGTGCGCGCGTACGTTGAAGAAATGATGTGAGAAATTAGCATCAGGCGTAGTAACAATGGAACGCACGCAACAAAATCCTCTCTCAAGCGAGCCCAGCATGGTTGGAGGAGTTGGGTTATTTAAAGTGATGTCGTGAAACTGTCAAAAAAAAAGCTCCGTTCTCCGTCTGTTGTTTGAAGTGATCGTCGTGACTTTGTTTGCACGGTGGAGGTGAAACTGCGTTGAGTCGTTTCCGCGAGAGCAGTGAATAGTTAATATTGTTTATGGATAAACAGAGGCTCACGACGAATGAGAAGCCACGCCGCTTTTGTAGTGGCAGCTTTCGTTTTGCTTTGCTTTTCTGAGCAGGACTGGGCTGGAAATGTGTCACGTCATGTCGCACATTAATTTGATAGTTTTTCTTTAGAAAGATACACTTAAAGCGTTTCCTAATAAAGTAATCTAGTAAACCCAATGGCCGGTAGCGCACACTCAAGGTGGATATATTTATAGCTCACAACTACATCGTGTGCCTTTCCTGTTACGTGAGCCCCCAGTGGGGTGGTTTCAGTTTTCTTCGTCATCTGGCACGAGGGCGAAACTTTACCGGAGCATGTTCCATGCACCACATGTGCTGGACATGATTGTAGAGTCTAGATTTATCGTGCAACACTGGCGCAGTTTTGCCGGTACCTCAGATAGCAAGAGACCCGACCGTCCACTCGAACGTCCGGTACCTGTGAAACCCAAGAAATGCAGTCGGATGTTGGATGAATAAAAAAAAACCAAGCCGCACGAAACCGGAAGCGCTGGTACCATCCAACAAACTTGATAAAGATGCAATTACGCCGAGGTACACATGGAAGATGTAAATCACCACGAGAAGTGGCTCGAGAGGTGAGATACGGGTGTGAATACACATTCGTTAGGCAGCTATTCGTTGTTTAGCTAACAATGCAAAGGGGGTGATGATGAACGCGTCTAGACGTCAATAAAGTTTGTGGCGATTGATGCGTCGGTACCTTGCGCAATGTTCAGCCGCGTGTCGTAGGCATCGGCGCTTTAATAAGTACTGAACGGTTGCCTAGTCAAAGAAAATCCGCCGAACTTTATGGGGGCTTTCTCTTCAGAAAGCGGAAAACTCTCCAAACTGCTGCCTGCAATGGTAGGCTTTCATGAGCACATCGGAAAACACATGACGTTTTTCTAGGCATTTCCTGCGTGCTACCGTCCTCTAAGCAGAGCGTAGTTGAGTTGTATTTGCTTTTCTAATGACTGACATTCATCGCTTTGCCAATGACCCTTGAAACATGACTTTTCAACCGGGGCTAAGTGAGTTGTTAAATGTTTAATTGATACTGAAAGTAATTCAAGGTAAAAGTGAAACCGATGGATGGATGCAGCACGTAGTTTACAACAATATGAACTGGATGGGTTTTTGATTGAGAACCACAAAAGGTAGCGCCAAAGTTGAATTTAATATTGAAACAGTAATAGGACAAAACTAGCTTAAGATATTTGGATGCTAGAGAATAATTATTTCAGAATCTTGACAACTCGACCAACACAACTTTTCGCACGTTAGTTCACAGAGTTGCCGAGTCACTATCGGCTTTATGATAATGATGGCATTGGTCACGCTTGATGCCTCTGAAAAAGCACAACTCACGTGCACCACTGTCCGTTCGAAAAAGTGCATTTAACTTGCATCGTAATTGTTTACTCCCGCTGCATATTAATCCCTCTCCGAACACTTTAAAAATACGTATTTTACAGGTCTATTTGTTTCCACAACATTTGCGCCAAGGTGCCGTCCGAACTGTGTTCCGTGTAGCCTCGGTGGCGCGCGTTATGAACGGCAAACGAAAACTATTTTCTTGCATACATTAATAAGAACCGACCGTTTTGCAATCCTCCCTCGATCCGTGGCGCTGCAGAAGGAAGCTGCAACTTTTCTCCCACCTAGAGCAGCGTGCGAATATTCGGCACCATTCCAACCGCCCCTGGCCACTCTGGTGTGCGCGAAAAACTAAGCAAGGAAAGAGGCAAACCGCGAGCCCACCCAAAACCCCAACGCCACCCAAAAGCCCACCCAACCGGAGAGCAACTTTCCTGCCAGCTTCCACCCACCACGGGAAGGCTCGCGCGAAGCGAACACCGAACCAAGCGCTAATCTCATTCCGGTTGAATTAATAATTCCTAAATTAAGACCAAAAACCAACAGAGAAACGATTTCAACTTTCCATCCTATTGCTGCGGGCTTCCTGGGTTGGGACGGGGGAGTGGGAGGCTATTTTTTACGTCGCGAGAGAGAGAGGTGGGGAGGGGGGAAGGGGCAGGTGTCCATTGGCATGGCGATTCCATTGCAAGAGCGTGTGTGTGTGTGCGGGGTTTTTATTTCTTTTCGCTTGATTGCGATATCGTTTCCTCGTCCCAAAAAGTGCGACAGAGACCGAAAGATCCTTGCTTGGGAAAGTGCAGTAAGCTCGAGTAGAGGGCTCGCCAGAGTCGCCTTAATGGTCAGCCCTTTGTCGCGTTGCACTCGATAAATCAACCACCGCGCGGTTCCCTCCGTTGGCCACAGGATTTGTGGCTTTGGTGGAACACGACTATAGACTCAGGGCGAGATCGACCGCACGTGCGCCGGCTCATGTTTCCAGTGGTCAACCCACGTAGAGGCTTCTAACAGCTGCTGGTCGGATAGTTCGATCGAACCAAAACTAGAAAGCGCTCGCCTGCACGTCCTTATATCATCAATCTCTCGACCAAGCTGTCTTAGCTGCACGGAAAAGCCATCCTGTCGCGGAAAAACCAGTTTCGTCAAAAGGGTACACCTCCAGAACTGGTTCACGGGCAACTTTGGGTGTTAAGATTTGAAGCCGCAAAAAAATTGGTCCAATCCCTGTCCTTCTTAATTCGCGGTCTCGGTGAGTGGGATTGTTTGGAACCTAAGACGGAAAGGTGGGCCAAAGCTTCTCGCAAGTGTGCATATCATTCGATGGCCAATGTCAAATACATGCGAGCGCGAAAAGTGCCGCTGGGAAGATAGATGGTTTTTTTTGGTCGTTTCGAAATCATGGTCATCATGGATTAGGTGTCCTGTTTGAAGTAAATCCACAGTCACTGACGAACATCATCAATGTGCACAAAAAAAAACAGAAATAATATTGTGTAGCAAAATTGTGTTGCTTTTCCTAAGCCGGAAAAATTGCGTCGACGTCGCACGGTTGAACAATGATTAAAATTTGCAAAATTTGTTTGCTCGGCACTGTGTTTCGATGCGGTTTTTGCAAAACCGGGCGCCCGCGACACGCCCATCAACCGCGAAGTTTAGCTGCCCATGCGTTGCAGCATAACGACATGATATTTCACTTTCGCTGATCTGCGGTCAGCCGGCCGTCACCCATATCACCGTGCAGTCATTTTCACTTTTATCAGCTTTCTCGTGCTGGTGTAGCAGCCGCGCGCGATAGCAGATAAGCGCAGTGAAGTACGCGGGTAGTGTCGCACGAAGAAAGTACCGCCCGAGAAGCGCACAAACGGGTTCTATTAGCTTCTGCTGCTTAGGTGAACCGCCATCTTGACACGCGTGGGGCGTGTGCGTGGTTTTCCCAGAGCAGCTGGAGAGAAAATGCCGTTTATGCTTATCGCTTACTGCGTGTGGTTGCGCAAAGTGCAGGCTCGACGCGATCAACGAACGGTCGTAATGGCGTACATTTGCATTGTTTGCTTGAGAGCTATCGCTAGAAATTAATGATCTTGGATAACGGGCTGAGCGTTTCATTGATACGTCATTTATTCATTTATCTCCTAGGCTATTACCATGTGTCAAATATCTTGCATTTTCTCCCGAGTTGGTTGGCATGTGTCATGTTTCTTGGTTTTTCTGCCTAGCCTACTGCCATACGTCAGGTTACTGGCTTTTTCCTTACTTAGCAACTGGTGGTTGGCTTGCATTTCCTAGCTTGCAATGGTTTCCGGATTGTTCTCCCACTGAATCATCTTTGCGTTTAAAACGTTCATTTATTACCACAGATTAATATGCAAGTGAATTGTATGGAATTGATTAGCTACAATTATTATTTTATACTTAAGTACTTTCAATGACCTTCCAAAAGCCAGTATTCACAAGTTCATAGAACGATTTTGCAACAGCAATTGTTTTTCTCGCATTGTTATATGATCGAATTTAATCGATTATGCCTCAGGAAGTTCGAAAGGTAGCAAAGGCCATCGCTAGCCGATAGATTAACGCATTTACAACGAACACTTTCATCCCGATGTTTCCCTAACCAATTTCGGTTGTTGCCAATGAGGCGTTAATTCTGCTGGCACACATCAACCCACTTCAAGTCAATACTCGGTGACTAGGTTTGTTGGGTTGTTTTGTCTATTTTATCATCAAAACTCACCCCGGCCCAAACTGTCGGTGGTTTGGTTGTGTGTTTCACTTTCACGCGAGCTAAAATATTTACTTATCTCTGTCCATCCATCACGTCACGATCTGTACTCCCTCGAGCCCGGGAAACCCTCGTTTGGATGGAAACTGTGCAAACAACGGCCGTCGGCTAATTTCCAGCCGAAAATAAAAACGAAACACCATGCCACGCTCATTGCAGCCGGTTCCGCGACCGTTGTAATCTCGGTTGATGCCTGTGAACAGCGGCAACGGTGGCTCTACCGTGACATAATCGAATGTCGGTCACAATGGTGCCCTCGAGGGCCGTCTCCCTCACTCTAGAGGGCTCATGAAGGTGTGTCTGCGAAGTGCAGCGGAACCCGAGGGCTAACAATGACAACCGTGACAGTTTACAAGCCGCTGTTAGTGTTTCTCGCCTCACTCGCCACGCGTCTGAATGTCCTGGTTGGAGGAAGCTTTTCGCTGTGCTTTTGGACGAAGGCCTACCGTCAGCAACATTGGCCGACTCTCTCGGCAGTGGCATAATGTTAGCATTACTCCATACTTCCATGTCGTCCCCCTCGAGGGATCGTTTGGGCGAATGGCACGGTTTCATCGCCACCATTTGCATTGCCGTTTCTCATCCACGTTCCCATGCCGAAGTCACCTGCAGTCTGCAGCACCTGCCTTGTTGGAAGCTTCCCGCGGAACCACGAGTGGCCCAATCCGTCCCGGTTGAGGCTAATAAAACGAACCAAACTAACGGGGGCTCGTTTGCTTACATCATTAAGCATCATCATGTTGTCACAGGATCGTCGGAAGCGATGGAACGTTAGTTCGACCATTGCAAATTCACTCTTGATCGAGTGCTTACTTCCTCATATCGTTCTAATTCCAACGATGCATTCCATCCCTTACTGGTTGGTGATGCACTTTCAAACCTGCACTCTTCGAAAGTCGCCTCAGTTGCTTTTCCCTAAGACGGACGAGATGCTGTGGTGAATTTCACACTCGTCTCTGGTCCCCGTAGAGCTGCTGATAGTCGAGCCTTCGTCTCAGATCAAGTCCAACGACGCCACCTTGGTTGGTGTTCGATCGAGCGCAATTGAATCAGCGAGGCTTTCAGGAAGTGATGAAAGATGTTCAGTCACGGTACCGACCACTCGGGCTCGCAATGTACCTTTTTTGCGCCCGTTATTCCAAGTGATCATGAGCCCGATCGTGGGTTTTATTTCCGCGGTTTTTTTTTTTGTTTTTATCTTGTAAAAGTCACTCCAACAAACTACCAGCAGAGGAGAAGAGTCTGGGCCACAAAACAAGCGCTCCTTGTGTGCGCCAAGCAAACCGTACAAGATTTATGGTTTAATTAATCGCACCCTGTCGTCAGTAGGCCCGGTATCGATCTTGTACAACCGATCCGTTCAATATGTCTGCTAATAATGTGTGGCGTTGCTTCGAGTTGGCATCTGCCGCAGACGCCGGTGGCATTGGAAATGGAGTGAAACCCTTCCGTAGACGCGATTGAAGCCTGAGATCGATGGTTGAGACAAAACTGGCACCGTGTATAAAAGGGCGCGTTTGTTTCTGTTGACTTTATCGAGCTGAGAGTTGCGTTATGCATTCGCTTCCGTCAGTTTGCGGTGCTGGAAGCGTCTCAGATGGAAAACGTGCACCAGACGGTTTGCATGCGATCGGTTCATCATACAATGGGAAAGAAAAACCCGCCATTCAAATCGAACCTAATGCTCAATGCTTCATTAGACTGCGTACAGATCCACATCGTCGATGTGACGATCGTTGGACGGTGGAATCTGTCACGTTTGATACAGACAGGAAAATACTGAAGCGACCGTGGTTTTATGCCGTTTCATATGCAAAACGCGTGTGCCATGTATTTAAAAAAGCACACTCGCATCCATTGTGCGCCGGCGTTTGTGGTTTTGTGAAAATTCCGTTTCACTTCGCTTCGGTTTCGAATAAATGAAATCGTTGTTTGGACGATTTGTTTTTTTGCTTTTTCGTCATGAACGCTGATGTGAACCGGTTCGGGCGGTGGTACGATCGACAACCACTCCACTCTGTGGCCCTGACCAGGCCGGCGAATCGCGATTCGACTGGGATTGCGATCACATGCCTACGGCGACAGAATCGCAAACCGTCGCAGGATGCAAACGAATCCGGCCACGCAACACCGCATCGGAGTGGCCAAATTAAGACCACCACCTTTTGCTGTCGCCCTGCAGGCTGTGGGTCGATTGCGCACGCTAGAATCCCCACCCGGTTTGCAGACGGGAAATGCCACTAAACGGTACCGTCACGGAACAGACCCGGGGTGGATAATTTGGCGAAAATGGTACCGGTTTGCGATACCAACCCGTCAGCTGGTGGGTTCTTTTTTTGCATGCGAACGAACTCGTGGTGCTTGAGAACCGAAGGGAGGCTTAACGTAACGGGCTTGTTGTCGATGCTCCAGATTTTTGGTAGCCCTTCTCCAAGTGCTCCGGAAAATGAGCGGAAAAGTCTGTATTACCTTAGCGTTTTGTCAAAATAATTTACCCAAAAGCATGTAGTGTGTGGCATACAATTACGTGCAATGCATTTAACGTTAAATAATGTGCATTTTTGTTAGCTATAGTAAATTACCGTTTCGCTTTATTAACGTAGCGATTCGATCGCGACTGCAAAATCACCAAAACGCCCTTCGAAGGCAAGGGCCGACAAAAATCGGACCTTGCGCTAGTAAGTTCGGGGTTTTTGTTTGAGTTCCTCTCATCACAACCCCATCGCTATAACGCTGCGATCATGGCCATGAAAATGGCCAGGTCAGCTTACGCTTCGCTAACCGTAACGAACGTTTTGCTCGGAAACGGATGTCACCGGTGGACGGTCAAGTTCGAGAGACCGATGCGAGTGTGAAGATGTGATTTTATTAAAATGTTCGTTCAAACCAGGTGGTATTGTAATAATTATGGGTCTTCGAAATGACTTCCTGTTTTGCTGTTTGATAGCATTAGCAACCGCATAAAACCAGAAATGGATTGTTGGGAGTTTATGTAAGCATATTGGGTGCATTTTCACGTGCACAACTCCAGGCAAGGCAGTTTCTTATCACATCCTCCTCATCTTCTGCCGGAATTCGATAACGCTTCCTCTCGTTTGTTCGATTCCGAGACCCGGCCAGGGCGAACAGTGAACGATCTATCGCAATTTTCGTATGAAGTGTAATAGCCTCTTTTCCTCACGGGCTTTCCGAAAAAAAAAGCTTCCGATCGCCTCGTAACCGCCAATGGGCAGCCGTCATCGCGAACCACCGTCATCGAAAACACCATCTCAACCATCGGCAACGTTACACTTTCGCTATCAGTCGTTTCGTAACCTGAGGGAATTGTTTCGGCTTTTTGTTTTTCCCTCCCTGCCGGTGGAATTATTTACCTCAAGAGCAAGAGCAGTTTTTTTTTAATCTTCCATTACTGCGGTCGGAAATTTCGCGTCGGAGATGTTTAGGAGGCGTCAATTGCGAGAGAAATTGTATAAATGATTACATCGTTCGTTGCCGGTGATGGACGATGATCATCACTTCCCTGTCTGGCGGACGACTTTGAAGGAAACAGCGAACACCATTGTGCTCATATCCTTTGAGGTCTCTTTTTGAATCGTTTATCATACTGAAAGACTTCCAAAAGGCATCAATCAATCGAAACGTCATCACCAAAAATGCAACTGATGCACCTCGATGTTATGTTTGCGTACAGATACATCCGTAGAGACGCAAAACGATTTACGAAACGTGTAACCAACGTGCTACCTATTCTATATAACCCGTAGCAAACCGGTATAGCCATGTTGGATTGTCCTTCGACATTAAATGACGTAACCCACCCTACCGGGTGCGATGTAGGAATCGAAGGGAGTGGTTTCGCTAACACTCTGTCAATCCTTTCGCTTTTGGGAAAGTATAGAGAATTGGCAGAGCGTGAACGGAAGAATAGCGTGTCTGGCAATTTAATCGCGGCTTCTGAATGGCTCGCAGTCCCATTGCTGAATGATTCATCTATGACGTCCCTTTGGTGGCAGGTAACCTCTAATTCCTGCGTTTAATTTCGTGTTTTTGTATCCGTTTAATACAGTCTCTCAGCATGCATCATTTACGACGGTCAGCGTTGGTTTTTCTCTCACAGTGAGTTGACGAAAATTAAAACTTGTTCGAGCCAAATGGGTCACTTCGTGAGATCTCGCTTTGAACAGGGCAGTTTCCGCTGATCGCCTTCTTGCATGCAAGTAATTGGTTTGGTAATGACTCTGCCAGCTGATTGCATCGATCTGCGATCGTGCAGGGAGAGAAATCGCGATCTACAGAATGATTGTCCCGTTGGATCGGTAGTCATCTGGTGCAAATAGCAAGACAGAACATGATCTCAAGCTGCAGGGTCTCCAAGATTTGTACATTGGTTAAATCAGGGCATTAGAGTAAATCGATTATGTTGAGTGCAAGAAACTCTTTTTGTCTTCCTTAAAATATACACAATAGCTTTTAACATCGATACTATCTGAATAACTTTAATATTTATATTTAATTGAATCCCAATTAGAGTAAAAGAAATTAACGTATAACATGTTTGTATTTTACACAATTTGCGTACAAATTATGAACTATTTCAGAAATTGGAGCAAATTTTCATCAAGGGTTCACATACAAATTATTTACGGTACTATGCTTACGTACGAACGTTGAAGCTGTACGATTGATTGCTGAGAAACGAGATTAAAACTGTTGCCTTACAATTTGTTTCTATATCACGCCAACACTAGCAACTTTCGAAATGGAACAGTTTTTATGTCCTAGTCATTTGTCACACGGTGGGTCGTAGATTTGATACTTTCAGCAGAAAGCTCCTTTTTTGTGTCCGTATCGATTTTAATTTTAGATTAACGCCAAACCGGTCTAGCATATTTTTTCCATCACGTTAGATAGTTTCAAATAGATCCTATCCATGAATGATTTATGTTCAATCCCTTTGATGGAGTTAGAACTTAGTTGCTTAGCAAAAAAAAAGGAATCCGCTATCTCGTGTAAATTAAAGCTTCGAAATCATGTTTTGTATGTTATGAGATGATCACATTATTTTATAAGATTATACCTTTCTAATACATGCTACGTACACAGAGATGCTTTATTTTCTTTATTTATTTTCCCTTTTAAGGTTATCCACGGAGTACAGCTGGAACCTTTGCATGTGATTCGGAAACGTAGTATCGATCAACCACTTCGCATACTGATCGTGTACGATGAGTCCGTTTACCGGCTGGATACGGATAAATTTTCTCTTATAAATGTAGGTGAAGCAGAATACATTACTTCGAACGAGATTTTTGACATGAAATAATATCTCCACAGAACACCATTCTACCAGAGGCGGTACGGTTTTGGGAGCAGGCCCTCATGGTACGCCAGACGAAGGAGATCATAAGACTGAACCGAAAGTGTGAAAGCAGCCAAGTGTTTGTGAAAAATTCAATGACCTATTGCATCGATTCCTGCAAGCAAGCAACCCTGTGCGGTGAGGTGCAAGTCCCACCAGATCATCTTGATGTGAGTAACGGAAGTTAAGGCGAGGTTTTCTGCCAACTTATTTACTCTATTCTCAATCTTTCTTCGATCCACTGCAGGTCTGTCGGGTTTGCAATTCTACCGGACAGGACTGTCACGAGGACGCAAGCACGGTGGCTGGTCCGGGTATTTCGAATGCGGATTTTGTGTTTTACGTGTCGGCGTTACAATCGGAACGGTGCCATAAAGGGCTGACTGTGGCATACGCCGCACACTGTCAGCAGGAAGCTGCTCTCGATCGCCCGATCGCCGGCCATGCCAATCTATGCCCGGACAGCATCAGCACAAAACCACAGGAACTGCAGACGTTACTCTCGACGGTAAAGCACGAGATCCTGCACGCGCTTGGGTTTTCCGTTAGCCTGTACGCGTTCTTTCGGAATGACGATGGCACTCCACGGACACCCCGGAAGCCTGACACCGGGAAACCATATTTGAACGAAAAGTATGATGAGCTGTTTACTGTGTTCTGTACATTTTCTTAGGCTTTCATTAACTCTTTTCTTGCTGCTGTCCAAATGCACAGGTTCCAGATACACCAGTGGAGCAATGAAACCATTCGCAAGGTCGTTCGCACCGACTGGGCCGTGCGGGATGGCACAATAATTCGTACGATCGACATGTTTGTGACACCGCGAGTTGTACGAGAAGTTCGCGATCATTTCAGCTGCCAGAAGCTGGAAGGTGCCGAACTGGAGGACCAAGGAGGCGAAGGAACGGCCCTAACCCACTGGGAAAAGCGAGTGCTGGAAAACGAAGCCATGACGGGCACACACACGCAAAGTTCGGCCTTTTCGCGCATAACCCTCGCACTGATGGAGGACTCGGGATGGTACAAGGCCAACTACAGCATGGCATCACCGTTGACATGGGGTCGTGGACTTGGTTGTAATTTTGCCATGCGGAGTTGTAAGGACTGGATCACTGCCAACACGTTAAGGTAGATCTTTCGTGAAACCTAAATTAGCCACCTTTTATACACCTTGTTATACTAATTAATGTGTTTACAGGGGTCGCTCGATACATCCGTTTTGTGCAAAGGTAAAACGCGATCCACTGCAAACGGAATGCACCGATGATCGAAGCTCGGTGGCGTTGTGCAACTTGGTACGCCACACTGCACCATTATCCCCGCAGTATCAAAATTTCGACTCCCTAGCACATGTACCTGTAGGGGAGGAAGGCTACTATGGAGGCTCTGTTTCGCTGGCCGATCACTGCCCGTATATCCAGGAGTTTACTTGGCGAAGCAAAAATGTGGTCGTACGAGGATCACAGTGCCAGTTCGAAGATAACAACCCAAGTGAGTAATTGTGCGACGAATCGGAGAGGAACGCGATTTGTGACTTAACTATTCGTTTGGTTTTCCAGAACCCGAGAAAAACTTTGCCCTTGAATCCTATGGGCCCACCTCCAAATGCTTCGATCACAGTGAGAACATGTGGGAGGAGCGTTCTTGCCGACAAACGCGCGAATGGCAGCACTGGGGTTCCGGCTGCTATCAGTATCGCTGCCAACAGGGCCGGTTGCATATTGTGATCGCGAATAAATCGTACGAGTGCTACTTTGCCGGCCAAAAGCTTAAGGTACAGCTGATGGCAGAGGGTTGGCTGCACCGTGGGGCCGTCGTATGTCCTTCGTGCAAGGAGGTGTGCAACAGCGAATTCGAACGGCGTGGTGAAAGGTGCAAGGTTAGCGAGGATGCACCGCCTGACAGTTTCTATCCTAGAGACGATTTGAAATGTAGTCGTGCTGCAACGCCACACACGAAAGTGTTGCTTTCTAGCTTAATACTTTTATCGTTAGCTGTGGCGACCAGCACGAGTGTGCCACGGATATACAGCTAATCGATGCCTTCGTCCTAGAAATGCTTCAGTGCCGTGCATTGTGAGGGAGAGATTTTTCGTAGCACCATTTCAACCACCATTTCATGTATGTGATAATATCAGCCGGGCGTCGGTTTCACTGGGACGCCCACGTGCCGGAGACAATGAATGCTTGTCTACCTAGTGCATAAAATAAGTCATAACAACAAAGTTAACCTAGGTTAGTGTACCGTGGAGGTATTTGAATTGAACCACTTTTACCACCACATAAACCGACGATATATCAATCGCGTTTAGAAATCGAGAGCTGGCTCATGCATCACATCGTCCGATGAGTCACTGCTAGCTGTTAAGGGAAGTTGAATTATTATGTGTAAATAACCGTTTGGCATCTAGGCACGAGCGTGTGATAGGATGTTCCACTGCTTTCAAAACAGAATCCTTTCGTTTCCAAGACGCATGGCTGCAACATTCCATCGTATGGTGTGATATTTCTTATTTAGTATGATTTTATCATCCCAATTTTATTGTTGTTGCGTCGCTTATACGGGCAGTATTCACCTGTATCTTGTTTTTTCCGAACGATATAATATAACTAGAATACTAGTGCACACAAGTCTCTTAAGCCACACAGTAAGACATCGATAATTTTCTATTATGTGTGTCTAGTGCGCCAGTTTGTGCGTTAAATACGCTCTTTGAAAGCATACACTAAGCAAAAAGACAAAAAATTACATTCACAAAACTGCCAAAGCCATTTGTTGACGTATTTGAATTAAATTCTGTTTTAATTATGGTAATGCCTGTCTTTGTTATAAGTTACGTTCGGCTTACGTGCAACACGTTCCACACCCAAGATTGTTCAGGAATGAACATCTTTGCGAGATTTCCTAGTATGTTTTTTCTATTATTTGTTGATAGCTTACATTACGATGTTGCTTTACGAATCTGCTGAAAAGCAGTTTTTATGTAAGTTTGTAGCTAAATAGCCTTTAAAAAGTATTAATTATAAATATGTCATTTTTACCTTACACTAAGAATGTAGTTTTTGTAACTTGGATGACTAGGAAATAATTAATACATTCAACTCAATAGTTGATTGGTCACGAACATGAAACGTCTCACGAAAGCAACAGCTCATGCATCTAGTTTTAAATATTATTCGACCATATTTTATTATTATTTACTTCTTATGAAAGAATTTAATAAACTATCATATGAAACTACATAAGAGTACGAGTTTAATGTCCTTTCGTGAATTTAATTTTGGTGGTAGAATATCTGTTCGAATAGATTATCTGTGTTGTACAATAGAAAAGAATTATATCTTCCTTAAAAGCATACTCTGCTATGGCTAAATTTACGCGAATAACGAGAGTCTTAAGTTAGCATAGATCAATTGCATAAACTGCATTTTAAACGTATGTTTGGTGCATTTTATGGTTCAAAAGCATTCCAAGTAAGCCTGCTGGCTAGAAGCTCGGTAGGGATAAAACATCACACAATTGGTAGCTTGTTTCATCAGTTAAAATGGTTTATAATTAACAAGCAAAATTTCTGAAACAATAATTTCTTCTGTGCCTGAGAGCATTTCTAATTAATTTCAAATGAAAAACCATCCTCATCTATTGTCAAGGTTTATCTTGAAAAATTTCAAATACCAAGATGAATACAATGATTTAATTTGGTGCTGTAATAACATTCAATAAGAAAATCGTTTGTGCAATAAAACTAGTATTATTCAAAGTTGTTTTATTTTACCATATAACACTGTATCGTATGGTGTTATATTATTTCTACATATTGTAAGCACTTAACTGAATAGCACGATGTTTAATGTTTGAATCATCAGCTCTAAACAGTCCTGTGTTTTAATGAGTATTGACGGTGTTTTGACGTTTTCGATGCTGTTTCGATCGAAGTGTATAAGAACAGCATATAGCAAATTTTCATTAAATTTGCTCGTTTCGGTACTCAATAGCATTGTTGTATGAATAACTGTGCAACATCTTAGCTCATCTCGTGGAAGAAAAATTCGGCTTAAATCAAAATGCCGCGAATTATGATAAAAGGAGGTGTTTGGCGGAACACCGAGGTATGTTGTTTGAACCAATTGTGCTTGCATATTAGCGGCAGAAACCGGCTTGTAGCGTTATTGATGTTTTACGGATTAAAATTAATATTCCCATTTACAGGATGAAATCCTCAAAGCCGCCGTCATGAAATATGGCAAAAACCAATGGTCACGTATTGCGTCGCTGCTGCATCGCAAATCAGCGAAGCAGTGTAAAGCAAGATGGTACGAGTGGCTGGATCCGAGCATTAAAAAGACCGAATGGTCTCGCGAGGAAGATGAAAAGCTACTTCATCTGGCTAAGCTCATGCCTACCCAATGGCGCACAATCGCGCCCATTATCGGTCGGACGGCTGCGCAGTGTTTGGAACGGTACGAATTCCTGCTTGACCAAGCTCAGCGGAAAGAGGAAGGCGAAGATGGAATGGATGATCCACGTAAACTTAAACCAGGCGAGATTGATCCCAATCCCGAGACGAAACCCGCTCGTCCCGATCCCAAAGATATGGATGAGGATGAATTGGAGATGCTCTCAGAGGCCCGAGCTCGACTGGCCAACACGCAGGGTAAAAAAGCGAAACGTAAAGCGCGTGAAAAGCAACTGGAGGAAGCTCGTCGGCTTGCTGCTTTGCAGAAGCGACGTGAGCTTCGCGCGGCCGGTATTGGAGTAGGCAATAGAAAGCGCAAACTAAAGGGCATCGATTACAACTCCGAAGTACCCTTCGAGAAGACCCCAGCACCTGGATTTTACGATACGACCGATGAATTCGTAGTGCCAATTGCTGCAGATTTTTCCAGTCTTCGCCAACAGACCCTAGACGGAGAGCTACGTGTGGAAAAAGAAGCCCGTGAACGGAAAAAGGATAAAGAAAAATTGAAACAAAGAAAGGAAAATGATATCCCGACGGCACTGCTGAAAAATCAGGAACCAGCCAAGAAACGTTCCAAACTAGTACTGCCGGAACCTCAAATCACTGATCAAGAATTGCAGCAAGTCGTGAAGCTGGGTCGCGCCAGTGAGATAGCCAAGGAGGTAGCTTCAGAAAGCGGTGTTGAAACGACGGATGCGCTACTGGCAGACTACAGCATCACGCCTCAAGTGGCTGCAACACCGCGCACGCCCGCACCAGTTACAGATCGAATTTTGCAGGAAGCCCAAAACATGATGGCGTTAACGCATGTAGACACCCCATTGAAAGGTGGTGTCAACACACCTCTCCATCAATCTGATTTTTCGGGTGTGTTGCCCCAAAGCCAAGCGGTCGCCACTCCAAACACAGTGCTTGCGACACCGTTTCGTTCAGTCCGAGGCTCCGATGGAAGTGCGACTCCTGGAGGCTTCCTTACTCCGGCCTCGGGAGCGATGGTTCCCGTTGGTTCGACTACTCAACCACACATTCCAGGGGCTACACCGACTTTTCTGCGCGATAAACTAAACATCAATACAGAAGACGGAATGAGCGTGGCTGAAACACCGGCCGCATACAAGTCCTACCAGAAGCAGCTAAAATCATCACTCAAGGAAGGACTCGCATCGCTTCCGACTCCGAGAAACGATTACGAGATTGTTGTACCCGACAACGAAACCGACGAGGCAGGCGAAGATGGATCGATGGACACCGAGCAGATGATACCGGATCAGGCGGATGTAGATGAGAAACGGAAGCGCAACAAACTTGCTCAGGAAGCGAAGGAGCTTTCACTGCGCTCACAGGTGATCCAGCGAGAATTGCCGCGTCCGCTGGAAATCAACACAACTGTACTTCGTCCATCAAATGAAATGCACGGCTTAACTGATTTGCAAAAGGCAGAGGAGCTGGTCAAACAGGAGATGGTTAAAATGCTCAATTATGATGCCCTACGGAATCCAATACAGCAAACACAGGCACCTTCATTGAAACGTCCTGCTCTTGCCCAATACCAGGCGTATTTAGAGCAGCATCCGTACGAAAATATTGATGAATCTGATCTGGCCGAGGCGCGCAAGATGTTGGCGGCTGAAATGGGGGTTGTCAAGCAAGGAATGGCCCACGGGGACTTGTCGCTGGAAAGTTACACTCAGGTATGGCAGGAATGCTTATCGCAGGTGCTGTATTTGCCGAGCCAGAACCGATACACGCGTGCCAATCTAGCTAGTAAGAAAGATCGCATAGAATCGGCAGAAAAACGATTGGAAATCAATCGAAGACACATGGCGAAAGAGGCAAAACGATGTGGAAAGATTGAAAAAAAATTGAAAATTCTCACGGCCGGTTATCAAGCACGTGCGCAGGCACTGATAAAGCAATTCCAGGATACTAACGAACAGATCGAGCAAAACTCTTTGGCGTTGTCGACATTTATGTTTCTTGCCGCTCAGGAGGATTTAGCTATTCCCAAGCGGTTGGAATCTTTAACGGAGGATGTAATGCGGCAAACGGAGCGGGAGAAAACCCTGCAAGCTCGATACGCTCAGCTGACTGATGAGTTGGAGGAATTGAATCGTCTTTTGGAGGATGCCCGAGTCAATGGAGTGGAAGATAGCGAGGACATGGAAGTACCACGTGTGAATGGCACGTGTGATCATAACGAAGAGGAAGCGAAAGATGACGAAGAAGCTGAACCAGACGAGCGTCATAGTAATAATATCCAAAACTCAGACCAAACAGAAGAGCCAGACATGCATCCTTTGGGAGATCGGGCAGAAGAATCTGAAGAGGAAGAATCAGATGAAAATCATGATCAGCGGGAAAGCGAAGATGAAAACAAACAGCATAGTTCTGAAGATAATGAAAGCAATGAAAATTCTACCGATTATCCTGAGAATCAGCAGAAAGATGAACAAATGGAACAAGACGAACAACAAAGTGATGTCGAGGAAACTAGTGACGATTAAGATGCTAACTCAAGTGTAAGCGGTTTGTCGACAAAATAAAGATAATCATTTCATGTATCATTACCAAATCTGTATGGATTCTATAATGCCTTTTTATTGGTCTTTTGATGTACATAGTCGTTCGGCTCGAAGCAAAAGGATATTAAGAATTTGCAAGGATGCTTTGTTTATAAAATGCAAGGTGCGTAAGCGAGATAGAACTAACCCTGTTTATAAAGGTTAGAAGGGGATCAAAAAATGTTCGTTATTGATTCTTTTTCGAGCAGATATAGATCACTTTTTTTGCAAAGTATTTGCATGAGTTATTTATGTTTTACCAATTCCTATATCTACTTTAGTTTTATCTTTTGATTTTACTATGAATTATGCTACACATTTGATTGAGCCACCTATCATCAGAAGTGGCTAAGTTAATTTGAAAATTGGACTATGGGCTTTTGACAGTTGTACACATCGTATTCGAAAATGTGCTGAAGAACTACTCGACTAGTATATCATCATACCAAAACAGTAAACAAACCCGGTTGATTGTTCTTGCTTTTGGCCAGTCGTAGTTAAATTTTTTTATTTAGTTCCAAGTTGTTCACATATTGTTTATAATAAATCATATAGTCATGGAGTCGATGCGAAACAATAATAGCATCAAATCCTGGACCGACGATCTGAAGGTCTGCAACCAAACTGGAGTTGGAGAAGCCATAAACCAGATTTACAAGTAAGGATTGTTGGGAAAAGTTCGAATAGCATCAATGACCAGTTTGTTTACTTTCGTAATAGGGACGATGGTCGTCGATGTGAGGGCTATGATTCGCGTGATGAAAAGTGCCGTTGTATATCAGATAATACGTATGTTTCGATTTAGTAGTAATTTTGTAGCTGAATGATATTTTGAGTGATATTTTTTAGCTTCATGTACGCCATACTCTCGGGTCACAACGGAGTAACAGTAGCCGAAAATGCGCTGCAGGAAATTTCAGCTGATCTACTGTTAGGCCAGCTTGACTCGTGCAATACGGATGAAGCAGTAAAAGAACTGATCCGCCAGTCGTTTATGTCGGTAGAAAAGAGTTACTTTGAATCGATAAACCCTCACGTCGCCACGAAAACAGCTATACAACTTCACCTGGCTGCGGATGGAATGAATCAGTATGAAATTTCACAGCAGTTTGAAAATGTTCTACAGCGGCTCGATTCCCTCAACAATGCCTTATCAGTCGGCAGTAGCGCGGTGTTGGGATTGGTGCATCGATCGCATCTGTATCTCGGCAACATAGGCAACTGTCGAGCGTTACTGTGCAAAACAGACGAGCACGACACGCTAACGGTGACCCAATTAAGTGTTGACCATAATTTATTAAATGCCGAAGAAGCTGCTCGCTTATTCCGACTAGGTCTCATGGCGCAGAACTTCGAAGGCGTGCCCCTGTACGCAACGCGATGCATTGGCAATTACCTTGGAAAAGCTGGGTACAAAGATTGCAATTTTCTGTCAAGTGCTACCGCAGAGCCGGTAATCTTCGAACCGGAGATTGTTGGGGGTATACAAATTTCACCGGCCTGTCGGTTTCTTGTATTGATGTCGAGTGGTCTCTGCAGAGCACTGCACGATATCTTCCCCGGTGATACATCGACTGGCAACCGGGAACTGGTGAGGATGATTTCGGAGGAATTTCAAAACCAATCGACTCTCGCCGGAGTAGCGCAGTCGGTGGTTCATCGCATCGTGCAGGCGCATCACGATACGTACATGCAACTAGTCGAAGAGCGCAAACCCCTAACATTTAACAGCCGTGATGATGTGACGTTGTTGATACGTAACTTTAACTATTCGCTTCCGAAGGCGTTTGGGAACCGCAAGAACGGTCAACGCAGCCTTAATTCTACGACTTCTTTTAGTTCAACCAGTTCGGATGCGACTCCAACCGATGGAAACTATTCGACGATCCATACCAATATTTCAGTAACTAGTTCAAATATGTAAGTTCGGTTAACCGCAAGTCTGTGATGATAAAGGAAGCGAATAACATTTTTTATTTTTCAACTCTTTCCAGCACCCAACCGGGAAATCCGTACGATTCTAATAGAAGAATTCGGTCGCATGTAGATTTTAGCGATTTTTACAAGCGCGTCGAAGAAGCTCGACAGAGCGGCACACTGCCTAGAAATATTGAATTTGATTAACTAATTTGTTATGTTATATTATTTGGCCTCAGCTTTGAGATAAGATGTTATACATTGGACTTGTACATTATTTTAATTGGTTGAATAAATGGTCAACTGTGCCAAATGCAAAACAATTCATGTGTAGAAGGTATTGTTCCGCTAAATATGCGTAGTTTTTGAGCAGTTTTTCACCATAAACTGGATAAAATTCAAATTAGTCCTATTTAAAACACGTCTGTCAAAGAGGGTGTATGTACATAAAAAACGTACACCACGATTGCTCTGACGAACTGCTCGAAAATTATCAAAACTGCTAGAATTGCACCAACCGAGCTCATTTGTGGTATGCGTGTATTTATCCGTACTCTATGTTGCGTGAACGGCGCGTTTCCATTTCTTTGCATAGGCGAATCCATATGACAAAGTGAGAGAAAACATAGGTTATGCGAAGGAGTGTTCGTGGTTTGGAAATAGCATGCGCACATCTGTAGTTGTGTGTCGTGTCAAAAAACCTGAAAATTACAGAACGTCGTCGTCGACTGGAGTTTTTCTCGTTTTCCAACGGAGTTCAACAAATAGCTAGCAAGGTGCAAAGTGTGGAAAAATCCTGGCGATTATTACGTGAACCTGTGCACGTTGTAGTTATCCCGTCGTAGTGGGGCGTTTAGCTATAAGGGTGGATATTACAACTCGCGTCGAGCGACGACAAGCAAAAGAGAGATTCGCCATCCCCAAAAGCAACCCATCCGTGTTTTTGGGGAAGGGGCGCCCAAGACGCGGACGAGTGTGGTGAAAAGTGTTTTTCCGTTGCTGCCCGAAAAGGATAGCAAAGGGGCGTTGGCGCGGGCGATGGGCGAAAGAGCCCCGAGCGACACACGAAACCTGTCCAACTCCTTGGCCGTGCCTGGGTGCCAGGAGTGAGACTCCGTGGACCGTTTGGCTGGGGGTTTTGGGGCACAAGTGGGTCCGACTGCACGGTTCAATACATCCAGCGGTGGCAGAGCGCACTGCGTGCGTAGGTGCTAAAATAAGGAGCCCTGTGGTGCGTGTGTAGGTGCGTGCGTGCTTGTGTTTTGAAGGGAAAAGGATGAACCACCCAAATATGCCTTGGCTGCATCAGCAGCAGTAGGAGGTGGGCAGGCCGAAGGAGTTTGGGCGACGCCAAGAAGGAGTGAAGGTGTGAAAGTGACAGAAAACAGAAACTTTCCCTAAGAAAGCGGCCCACTCGAGCGAGAGTAGTGGCCCTGGGGAAGGATCGAAAATCATCAATCGTCACGACACAAATGGTTGCTAGTCAAACAGTGCATATGTAAACATGGCCTTTTGATACTGAACACAAATCGTCGTTTAAGGCAGCCAGCCTGAATGTGAAGTAGCTCCAGCAACATCGGACGGAAACAACTCCTTCCTTTCGGCTGCTACCCACTGCTCCCTTTTCTGGTGTGCAAGTGCGACCAAGCCGCAGTTTGGGTATATCGTCCGTAACAAATAATAAATAACGATGGTCATAAAAGAAACAAGGGCGATAAACCCTTCAGCCAGCATCCGCTGCTTAGCCACCCTCGCAAATCTCTAGGTCACCTATCGTGGTTCTGTGACATCGCCATCCGCCACTATTAAGAAGATTGTGAAAGAGGTTAAAATTGGCGAACATCGTAGCAAAAGTGTGTGTCTGTGCCCGCGCGAATGTGTCTCCTAATGCAAATAGAAGGACAGTGACCGAAATTCGCATCTTCCTGATAGCAAAGCATCAGGAGGTAGTCGAGAAGGATGAAAAGTAGCTTCGATTTAAAACCCGTGGTTCCATCGAGCGTCTGTCCCTAGAGACGGTACTCCCGTTGGACGCAGGATATGTTACGTTTACGTTGAGTAACCAGATTTGGCACCGATCGGGGAAATTCCTTCCGACAGTACTAAATCACAATCTGCCGCAGTTTTCCGCCCTCACATGGCTGGCTCAGCAAAAAGCGACGAAAGCTCCGCATGGGGTTTACATTGAGTCAACGCGAGTAAATAAAAGCACAAGGCGGACAAAAGCATTGCTGAACAAACAAACGTGCTATCATTAGCATCGTGTGCGGATAGCGAGAGAAAGAGCGAACATATTGCCTCCAAATAAAAATGTCCGCACAATTGTATTCAGGTGAGTTGTTGTCTTTTTTTTTTGTATTACAGTCTGGCGCCTGGAGTTTATAAAACATCATATATATTGACAAACCTTATATGAGCATCCACCTTCGATTAAATAAAGAAGATGTACGATGAGATAAAAGACCTCATAAAGCTATCCTATCTGTGAAAAAAACATCTCGTAAGGCATGATTCAGGCCTGTTACATTCCTTTGCTCATTAAAGGATACGGGCAGGATGAATTATTAAAAGCGAGGCATTAAACGCCGAAACGCCGCGCACGAATTGCTCGAAAATATCGAAACGAAGCAACCTGCACCAGCCGCAGCTTGTATTTTTTGTTGTTGTTTGCAATGATTTTCGCTTTGATCGATCAAATGGACGCGCGTGTGTAGATTGGATGATATGTTGTTGTTGATGAATATCGATTGTTCGCGCTTTTACTGCGTTGGGAAGTTTCTCCTTTGGTATATGCGTGCGTGCTTTGTGTGCAACGGCTGCAAAGGATCGCCTGTCAAAGCCAACTCTGTTGTTTTGTGTGGTGTGACATAATATGCACACTCCTAATTAGATTAGACGCACAAAGAAGAGGGCACAAAAACAAAATAATCATGAAGAGGAAGGTGCACCGTGCATGCGTTAGATCGGCTGCCGAGTCACGAGAAGCATTTATGGATCCCATTAATGATTGTTCTTCCTTGTTTTTGTTGTGTTGCAGAACTGCCACCTTGCGCCGACCACGTCGTTGCTGGACAATGAATCCTGGTCTATGGGGATGCCTGATACCCTGTGGACTGTCATACTGGTGCGAGAGTAAGAGTGGCAGTGACCCATGCATTACGACGGAGATGGGAGCAACAGCGTCAACAGACTGTCCCGGCTCTAGTGGAGGAGCAGGGAGTGGCGTCGGTTCAGGGGGAGCGGTCGGTGGCGGTGTTGGCGCTAGCGGAATGCTCGGACTTTCGGGGATCACCTCGACGGCGGGAATCACGACGACCCCGCTAACGTCGGCCGGTGGTGGAGCGGGCTACGGGCCCTTGTGCGGTGTAGCCGGAAGTGGTGCTGGTGGCAGCGGATCGGGGGGTGGCCCGGGAGCTGTTGTTCGTGAGCGGCGCAAAAAGGTGACCGGATTTGCGACGCTAAAGAAAAAATTAATCCGACGACGTCGTTCGTCGAAAGCCTGTGATCATGGGCGCGTCCTGCGGGAGTTCGTGTCCAGCTGGAGCCCCATGGAGCTGTCGGCCCTGCTGGAGGAGTACGAGTCGCTCGCGGCACTGAAGGATCTCTCGGTGCAAGCGGAACTGGCCCGGCCACCGGCGACCACCTTCAAGCAGGATCTCGCCAGCCTGTACGATTTCAAGCACTGCACCGACTGCGATCTGGTCTTCCGTGGGACCGTCTTTCCGGTGCACCGGGCGATCTTATCGGCGCGCTGCTCGTATTTCAGAGACCTGTTGGCAGGATGTCCCGGGTACGGAGCGCGCATTTGTCTCGAGTTGCGGTCGTCGCCGGTGGATGTGGCCATGTTTTCATCGTTGCTGCGTTACCTCTACACTGGGGATCTCTGCACGCACGATCCGACCATAGACGTTAGCTTGCTGCGTCGGTTAGGGGAAGATTTCGGTACACCCAACCCGCTCGAGAATGATCTCCGGTATCTGCTGGAGACGGGCGACTACGCGGACGCTGCCATTGTGTTCACGTCCGAGGGGGGCGACTATCATCGGCCCGACTCGGGCAGCTCGGAGTACGGTTTCCGGCCCAAGCTGGAGCTGCCCTGCCACAAGGCCATCTTGAGCGCACGATCTCCGTTCTTTAAGAACATGATCCAACGGCGAACGCGGAATATCTCGGAGGAGCACCAGCTGCATGGGACGGATCGGTCATTGCACGCGACAACACGCATTGTCCTGGACGAGGGCGTCATCCCGAAGCGATACGCTCGTGTGCTGCTGCATGCGATCTACCTGGATACGGTCGATTTGTCGTTAATCCTGCGCGGCAACGGGTGTGGTAGCGGCGCGGGAAGCCTTGGCGAAGTTCAAGCGCTTACACACACTGGACGGGCCAGGCCGTCTCATCTCGAGGAGGCGATGGAGCTGTACCAGATTGGGCGGTTCCTCGAGCTGGACATACTGGCGCAGGGCTGTGAGGATCTGATTCTGGAGTGGCTGTCACTCGACACGCTGGCGACGGTGCTACGTTGGGGCAGTCAACCCCACGGGTCGGCCTGGGTGTATCGGCAGGCGTGTCACTACCTGCGAGAGGAGTTTTCGGCCATTGTCGGCTCCCCGGTGCTATTCCAGCTCGATAAATCTCAGCTCATCGAGGCACTGCAAAACAATTTCCTGCAGGCGTCCGAACTGGAGGTGCTTCAGGCGGTGCTGAAGTGGGGCGAACAGGAGCTGATCCGCCGGATGGAAGACCGCGAGCCGAATTTGCTCAGCCACACTGCGCACTCCGTCACGCGGAAGGGCATAAAAAAGCGTGACCTCAGCGACGTGGAACTACGCGAGATTCTATCGGAGCTGTTGCCACATGTGCGCATGGACCACGTGCTTCCGCCGAACAACGAAATTCTCAACCAAGCTATTCGACGCGGACTCGTTAGCACGCCGCCGTCCCACATGATTGGGGACGAACGAGAGAGCCTCCGAATCAACGCTTGGATCCGCGGTGGAAAGAATCATGGATTGTTCGTGCGGCCGCGGCTTTTCATGCCGTACTACGAGGAGGTGAAGGTGCTGCTAGAAGATCACATCGCGTCACAACAGATCGAGCTTCTCCGGATGAGACGTTCCCGCCACCACATGCCTGATATTCCGGACACCCTGTACATGGTTTCGCGACTTAATAGTAACGCCGGTACGACGCTCGGTGGTGGGTCGGCGGCCGGAGTAGACGTGGTAGCGGCCACGACCGCTCCTATTCCAGCGCCGGATGCACAAACCATGGAATCGATGCAGAAACGAGATCAAAAGCTTCGCCAGTCACCCGGCTGCCAGCGGGCACTCGGTTTGCCGCTTTCGAGCCGAGGCGAGATCAATCGACAGATCCGGCTGAGGGTGGTGCGAGAGTTCAACTTCCCGGACGAGGTCGCCGAGTTGCTGGAAAGCGCAAACTGTTACTGCCACGACGGAGATCCGACCGGTGTTAGCAAGGGTCAGCCAGATTACGACCATGACAGTCATCTTCATCATCATTCGCATCATCACGCACATCATCGGCACGATTTGCACGCCAGTCAGCAGTCGTTGGACGATGAATCGACACCACCTCCTTCGCCGGCCATGCCTAGTGCGGAGCTGGGGGCGCAGGCATCTGTGCACTGTTTCGGTCGCAACATGACATTCCCTAGGCAGCAGGCACAACAGCAGCAACAGTATCCTTCCCCGCAGCAACCGCCGTCGCACCATCCGTCGCAACGTCCATCGATGGCACCACACTCTCTCCTGTCGCACGGTGGCCATGGATCGGTCGGAGGTGCCAGTGGTAGCAGCGGCACAGGAGGGATCCATTCATCGCTCAACAACCCGCTGGCTTTGATCGGTGGCTCCCACAGGCGACAGGAACTCCCGTCGGTCATTCCGGGCGGGGATATCGTGGCATATCGCCTATCGGCTCCGGCCGGAGGCGGAGTAGTGGGGCCACCAGGTGGAATAGGTGGTGGAGGGCTCGATTTGAGTGAAATGGGCGCTTGTTCCGATGGACATCTGTCGGATGTCATGCCCGATGTGGCCATGGCAACGGCATCGCTCGGTCAGCTCCATCTAGGTGGCGGAAACGGGGCAGCAACTGGTGGTGGTGTTGGTAACGGATCGGATGTTCCGGAAAGCCTGCATCTGGATCTGGGTGATGGACCGAGTCACATGATTGGAGCTGCCGCTATTGGTGGACTGCACCATAATATCCCGGTACGTTTGGTCCTGGCATAATAATAATCGTATTTTTCCAGCATATTTTGTGCGTTTTTGTTTTTAACATTTACTATCCTTTTAACAGCACCACCGCTTGACTCCAGCCACAACAACTTTCCATCACTACATGACGCGGAATCTTCTAAATCCAATACACGCCTCAACTTCGCAACAATCTACGTCCCAATCGCAGCAACAGGGACACCATTCTTCTCTGCAACCTTCGGCTTCGTCTTCATCCTCATCGTCCTCGATGTTGCTGGGTGGCCATTCGGCTTCCTCTCAGCTGCACGGATCGCAAGCATCCCTTTCGCACGGTGGCCAGCAGTCCCAGCAACAACAGCAGCATCACGGATCGCAACAACTGTTGAACGTCGTGGCGCCTTCTTCGTCCCAACAGCAACAGCAGCAGCAACAGCAATCATCACAGCAACAATCGCTGGCACAACGATCGTCCTCGCCGTATACGCTGCATCGTGCTAGCCCAAGTCTGCCGCATAGTTCATATCACTCTGGACCACCGCGATTCTTATAGAAAAGGCTTCAAGTATTTCCCGATCGGAGTCGCCTCTTCGTAATGCCTTTCTAAAACAAATACACATAAAACTTAAATGAAGAAAAAAAACACTGAAAAAAAAAACATAAACCATCATAAGATGCGTAGTGCGAGATCAGTTATGCTGCAAACAATAGCAGTGTAATTCTAGAAAGGTTGTTGAAGATTGTGCTCGTTAGGCGCGGTTGCATAAATGTCATACTTTCAGGAATGTTGTTCATCAAAGAATTCCTCCGAAGATAGAGAGTACGGCAGGTGGAACGAATATTACTAATCATAGATTGCGGCACAGTACGATATTATTGGAACAAACTGCATTAGTTAAAGCGAATAATACTATGAATAATGTCTTTGAAATTACTCCCTTGCAAAAGATCTCCCATTAACGAAGGGCAAACGTGAAATTTGGGAGATGACACCGCGGCGCATTGAAAACAATTCGTGTAAGGGTCAGATCGGAAGCAGCTGAACGAAAATACGACTTTATAATAATGATACAATTGATAACATTACAGGCATAATTAATATTACATGCATTTCTAATGGTAGCAAAGCCATTATTAATGTATATGTATCTTCCATTCCCCCGGAAGATAACTTAATAGCGCCGTATCAAGCGTCATAAACTTATTGATTATGTAGAGCTTCGGAGGTTATTGTTCTTACAGCTGAACAAAATACTCTCTTTTCATAACAAAGGACACGTGAAGGGACGATGTGAATGTGTTTGTACAGCGTGGTTGTTGGAAGAGAAATACAACCTCGAATGATCAAAGTTGATAAACCAGCGTTACCGGCGCGTTGAATCTTAAGATATTTTTTGTTAATGTAGATCAGCCAAACTACGTTAGGATAGCAATTTGAAGAGCTCGATTGGTTTGTAACTGTCATTTAGGGTATTATCAACTGGTGCTTTTGAGCAATGCAAATCAATATCCCCATAATTGGTCCAATGCTTCGTATAAAAAAAGAATTCGTACGGAAAATGTGAAAACAGTTCTTTTCTAATAAAGCTAATGCGTCCGTATGTGGAAGGCCATTGAGGCTGAAAAATATGACAACCACGTTGCGAACGATGTGATCGACGTAGTTAAGTTGTAGGTTATTAAAATTTCTATTTTGATAGTTAATCAAGCTTATATTTTATTTCCTTCGTAACGTTGAAGAAGGCAGTGCCTCTTTTTTATCTTTTACAAATCATATTTTTTGAATTTTATTATTGCTTATTTACTGATTGATATAAGGCATAGAAATTAAAAAATTATTTATTTATCTAATATTATTGGAATTAAGTGTTTATGTCCTAAGGTTTCTCTTTGCTTACATATTCTATAACTGAGGAAATTTGAATCGATCATAATTTTCATCAGGATGATGATATGAGATAAAGCTATTGTTTGAATGAATATTCCGTTTAAAGTTTACGTCTTAACGGATTTCCTCTGATTGGCTTTATAATAATAGCGTTCTAGATTAGTTTTATTGGAAATGATTTGATGTTTGCATCCGCGTTTCAACGCATCGTGAGCAAAGTATAATTTTCGGAAGCAATTTTTTATGTTCCTTACGAAAGCGATGAAAAAATGTAAAAATATGAAATGATTGAACGTCTAAACCGCGAGAAAAACAAACATAAGTTTAATATATTTTAGAACGAGAGAGATGGAACGAGAGAAGAAATGGAATGTTTCGGTTTCCATTTTCCTTCATCCGAGGAAAATGAATTTGTACAATGCAGCGGGAACGTATTTGATGTCAAGAGTAATTCGAGTTTATATTGTAAATATAAAACTACACATTCAGCTTTTGACTATGGATCGAAGTGAAAATAGTTTCCAATTAATATCTCCCGTTCAACAATAAATACTTTGAGGGTCGAGATAGGAATATCATCGGTTAATGGTCATTAGACACGTATGTATGCAAATTACATAATATAACATAAAAGAGAATCACAGAAATACAACGTTCAATGAATGCTGCCAATTCACTTGACACCTTATTTAGGTTGAAAAAAAATAATGAAAGTCGATCGAGAATACAATACAAAAAAGGACGAAGATGGTAGAAGAGTTGGTAAGGACATAAATAGTATTGTGGTGGAAATGAGAATAGTGTACATTACTCCTATTGCAAGGAAAGGTGAATAGGTCACATTTCATCGTTTTTCGAATATCATCAAATAGCCGCCGAGTGCTGCATAATCGTTTGCGTTTTGCGCCACTCAATTATGATTTCCTACCACTGATTGCTTACTGGAGGAGTATGGGATGATAAGCTAAACAGATAGAAAGCGATCAGGGAAAGCATTGGTACAAAATTATGCAAAAAAATCAGCACACTTGGTGGACAATGGTAGGGATTGAAAGGACCAATTGTAAATTCGTACAAATGGTCAGTCTGGTGCAGATAACTGTGAAGGACAAGTACACAATTTAGATAAATCCAATCAAGAAGATGCTCGACATTATATCCGCTCTCCTTCCCATTCTCAACCCTCCAATACTCTCTCGTACGTATCTGAAATATGCGCAGCCAGTCGAAAGTGCATCGGTAATCCTTTGAAGTGAGTCGGACAGTATGTAGCTTATATAAACAATATTTATAACTATTCAAATGAATTATGAAGCGAAAGTGTATGTGAATGATACAGAGATGGAACGGAACAAATGATTCAAGCGGTATGCGAGTGCTGCTGCTCTCATGAGATGATGCATAATTACCGGGTAGGAATGAAGTAACATTACGCATAAGCGAATCGTGGAAAGCACGACTACAAAACACAAAAAGTAAGAGTAACGATGAAACGTAAAAAATAAAATACTATTTTAAAAATTACTCACAGTTGTTAGCTGCATTGAACTTTACGTTACTTTATTTCAAGTTTTTAGCTTTACCTATAGTAAGTCCCTATTGAACTGAATACAAGTATTAATTACGCTTGACGATCTCAAATGAAACTCACTGCTAAACTGCAAGATCATGGAAAATTTCCAGGAGTGATAGTTGACTGTGAGCTGATCAATTATTTGAAAAAAAGAACCTTTTTCGTACTGCACTGTAAAAATGGATGTTCAAAAGGAAGGTCAAAAAGAAGGCAAAGCTAGAAGAAAACTTTTGACGTTTCTAGCATTGTTTTGGTTTGACAAATGACGTTTAGAGCGAGAAAAAGAAACCCCATACTTTCTTCTCGCTCTCGCTCAAAGGCTAAGCGGGGGTTTCATTCGTTCCTTCCGCAGCAGCCTACATATCATAAAGCGTGGTCGCGTGGCAGCACAGTTGGCGTGTGCCAAATTTCTCTTATTTCGGTGTAAAACAACCTCTGCAGGTCAGCGGCTCGCAGGTGTTCAGAAAATTGCGTACAAAGTGATGTACATATCGGTACAATCGGTTGGTAAAAGCAAGTGAAACCGGGTGAATTTTCTTCTCAAAAAAAAAAAAAACAACGTTGCAACAAATACGGCCTACTCTGTGGAACATACGTATAAACTTCCTTCGGAAAACATTACAGGTAGGTTCGTGCAATATATCTTATGTATGATATAATCTTGATGGATCTAAAAGGCAATATTTAGCTTCAGTAGAGTACTAGACATAACATTTTGGGTGAAGTGTACACATCTTAATTGTAATTAGGTGTCATTGATTCCCGTTGTGCCGGTACTATCATGCCTTCTCTTTCTTTATGCAAACGAAAAAAGCAAGCGACAGATGTAAACAAGCTCCAACGATTTCCACAAAATTGACATCAATTTCCACTTTGGCTGATGCAACAGCTTTTCTAATGGCTTAAAGACGCGATAAATGTGCGACACCAAGATCATGACCATTAGAAATTGTTTTACTTAAAGGATTTTCAACAATTATACCGTATCAAAACGTTATAATTATAACGTATCCGATGTTGTTACAAATTTAGCAGATTGCAACGATTTGAATAAGTTTATGCTTAGAGCCTTGAAGGATACTTTTTCAGTATTTACAACAGAAAACACGGGAAAACGAACGAATGAAAACATGAATGAATCAGCTTGTTCCGTCTGGTAGTTCTCCCTACGCCATACAGATCTCTACCGACGATCGCTACGAAAGAGCACGATTGTGGTGGCAGTACGAAACAATCCCTTCTTGCGATCCCGACTCCACCCTGCCACCGTCATCAGCCAGTCAGCATGAAGGCGAAATTGTTTATTTACATAGCAATCGCCGAAAGCTGCGCATTCCCAATACATACGATCAGGCTGCCAGAGAAGCAGACCAAGCAGGGACCAGGGTTGGCAGGCAAACAGGCGATGTGGCATGTGCGCTAGCATCACGCCACCGCGAAAGTCGTTGCGATGGCGCATCAGTGAACACGCACGCGTCCTTTTGCTTGCCGGTCATTTGCGACGGACCGACGGCCTGCTCAATTGACCGCGTTCGAGTGATCGAGCCTTCGCTCCACTCGGGGTTCGCGAGGAAAAGTGAGAAAGACAGTAGCCCTCATCCATTTACGTCACGAATCGGTCCGTCGGACGCGGCAACCTTATCTGTCCACACCGGAGGTCAATCTGTGGAGTGCGATGTAGCGACGGAGAGCGCTTTGCTTACATGTGGAATCTCCTTAGCCTTCTTGGTCGGTCGGAACTGTGGAATTGGTTTTCGGTGCTCTCAGTCGGGCCCTTGACGCCTACGTGCCGCGAGATAAGCGTGATCCTCATTATTCCCCATAGTTATCTAATCACTGCAATTATTAAATCGCACTGGTACGGGCTTTGCGTCGTGGGGTCGTGGGTCGCAGGGGTGATGGCAGTTTGCAGAAATCCATCATTCCCACCCGCCCTGACATATTGAACTCTACCTCCATGGTGAAAAAAAGGGCAAAATAAACGCGGGGCTGAACTTTGATCATTCATCGGAAGCGCGCCGCTTGGTTGGGTTGATAAGACGAACCCTATTTCGTGTCGTTTTGCGTGAGCGTCTAGGATTTGAGGATTTGGTGTGCATTAATGGATCGTTTGTTCCTCGGGGAAAGGTTTTGTTGCTTGGGGCTCTTGTTTCGTTGCTGATAATTAATTTTTGTTGATTACCAGAAAGTCTAATTTTGGTCACAATCCCCTCAATGGCCCCGCAATCATATGGGCAAGGTTTGTTCACATTTGGGACACAGTATCAATTTTTTCTCTAAAATACATAAATTTCTCCACAAAAGAAAGTATAAATTTCTTTTCATCTCAAAATGTACATTTAAGAATCAAAAGTGATGAAACCACGTTCCAAAATGAATATTCCATTCTTACTTTACAGCATCATAAGAAGCTCCACAATAAGCATTTTACGAGCTTTGGAACGTGTATGTTTGTATAGTTTTTCTGAAAAGAATTGTTTATTGTTCGCTTGGTGCTGGGACACGATCAAATCGGTTGGGGTTGGTCAGCGTTACTTCCGTGGTGCAGGAAAATATTCTTACTGGTCGTTGCAATCAAGGCAAGGATGCTGTAATACCGAGAAAATGTTTTTCCCCCTGAATCAACCCCGTTGTCTTTGGCTCCATCGGATTATAGAGCAATGAGCTGTCTCTATACTCTTATCCACGAGATCTCGAGTTGATACACAAACGGAGCAATGTAACACCTGCGACTCATGTCTATGAGCCGATATCCACTTTCTTCGCGCCATTGTTCCGTATTTCAATCCGCCAACTACTAGGCGGTGGAGACGCAGCGATCGCTCTTTTCCCATTTCACCCTCCGTGAGGGTATTCCGCTCACTTCTTATCGCAACAAAGGCTTGACAAAACCCGATGAAGACGATCGCGATGCTGTTCCACCAGCCCTTCACGCATTACCCCAAGGGCCACCCTCTGTTGGGTTCTAAATCCGACCGCCGGAAGATCCACACGTATACGCACGACGGGGTTATCAGCCAGCCTGCTGCGACAGCGCGTCACAGGTCCCATCCGCCACGACAGGGAACTGCGCGGATCGCGAAAACTTCGCCCTTGCCACCCACCACCCATCACCCAACCGGGGGGTTCCGGGGGTTGTGCGCGCCCTTCGCGAGTGTGCGTGCCGTGGCATGTAATCTGCCACCACAAAGCCCCGAGCGAGAGCGCGCGATTGTGGACGAACAAAATCATCGCGAACTGAGCTCAAACCCGGCAGTCACTCGATAGCTGCTTGCTTCCCATCGTCGTCATCGTCGTCGTCGCGGATATGGTCAAACGGGTGGCGTGCAGGGTTCGGGAGCGTTAGTGTGTGTGTCCCTTGATTAGCGATCGACCGAGTGCGCGAGTGCGTGCCATTCATTGGCCGTGTTCTTTCCCACACGTCGTGTGATCGTGCTGGATCGTGTAAAGTCTGCTGGAGGAGTTGGCGTGATCCGGCATCGGGGCATCGTTTAGCTGGCTTGTGGCCCGTTTGGGGTCACTCCCGGCATTCCCGGTTGTGGGGGTTTTGACGGTGCATCGAAAGTGCATCGGCAACCGATGAGTTGGTGTTGATCACGCGGTGATCGTCGGCTGCCAAGGGCGAAGACGTTCGGTGGGAAAGCGAGCCCTACGGTATTTCTGTATTGTGGTTGCACTTTCATTCACCGTTTGAACCGGTGCCAAACCGTTTGATACGATCGTGTCGTGGTTGATGTGCATTGGGATTGTCGTGGGTGTCGTTGGTGGGTGTAGTGAGAAAGCGAAAGGGAGAAGATCCTCGCGATCCTTGCTGAAAGTTGCGAGTTTGAATGTGCCAGCATCGTGGTGTGCTGGTGTGGAACAACTTGGCGCCTGTTGCAGCTGGATCCTTCGTGGATGCTCTACGCCTGCATACTGAAAAGCTCCACAGTGAAGAAAAGCTTCGTGACCGGGTGCTAGGATACTAGTCATTGGGGATCCTACATAGTAACGGACGACGCGACGAAACGACAAAAAAGGAATCAAAATGTTGGGAATTTTTGAGGTGCTGGTGTTCCTCTGCATTGTCGGATACTTCTTCAATAAACAACGGTAAGGATCAACGGAATCTCCTTGAGCACATCCTTGAAGCATGCAGTGGAATGAAGTGTGATGGCGTGGTTGTGATGATGATCCTGTGACGGAATGGCACGTTGCTTCAAGGTGCACTACTGATCACGTCCCAGATCGGGCTAGGGACGATCCACGACGGTCTGTCGTTATCATCAGCCAGTCTGACTGTGAGATTTGACCTTTTGGTGGACCTCTTCCATCTGCCCATGTCCGATCATGTTACAGCATGTGTATGTGTAGACTTTGTTGCTTCTCTGGTGCTTCTACAGTTGGTTTTGGCGGGCCAGATTCGCCGACAGACGATCGTCAGGTCGATTGAATAAAGGCACTCTCGACAGATCAATTGATCGATAGCGCGAACCTTGCAGATTCTTCCTCTGATTGGCAATGGACGGTGTCCGATGTACAATGGTTGGTCACAGAGCAACCCTTTCGGTCACCGTGGATGGTTATTGTAGGCGTTGGAATTGCGGAAGTACCAGCGGTTCCGATCGTGCCAAGTTCCCTTCAAGCACCCGTACGTGCGGCCATATCAATTCAGAGAAACCGCCTGACGATGCACGCAATACTCCGGTCCCGAAGGTGAACCAATAGGACCGCACATTCTAAAGCCAAAACAGGGGGTTTTGTCGCGGCATTGATTTCGGCCAAGTGACCAGTACGTGCCTGTGATGTGCCGGACTTGCCGCAGCGTCGATTAATCAAAGTTCATCTGGTAGAGGAGTGCATGGAAACGAGGAGAGGAGGAGCTCCTGTGAAGCCTCAGTACTGTCTTAAGTGAATTTGAATAACTCACTTAAGCGTAGCACGAAACGGGTGTCAATTTGAATACGCGTTGTGTGATACGCATTGCGAAAATTAAACTGTGGATACGGATGACGCTCGCAGCCCCATCGCAGGCTGTTTAATGTTCTAGCAATTTTGGCATTAGCGGAATTTTTAGGTCGTTTGAAAACGTCTTTTGTTAAAACGAATGGTAGTGCTCTTCAAAGTGTCGCGGACTAAAATTGATACTCATGTGATTGTGTAAACGCACAATGAGAGTACAGTGGGATGGACCGTACAACGCATGTTTTGTTAATAATAACACATTGCTCTTGATCGTTTAGGGTAATGGAATTATGTAATTATTTAACACGTATCTCTATTGATAGAGTGAGGAACAAGTTAATTGAATTTCAACGTCAACGGGCGTTGCATGCTTTCCTCTAATAGAGATTGCAAGTGCTTCTCTCTTGACGAACGAATTATTGCTCGGATATTTGTTTTATTGCACTTCCACGCTGGAGTAGCTATTTCTGATTGTGGCGCATGTAAAGATCGCTGCTGAGCTGCGCGTATCGATTGGCTGTAATCCTTTGTTCTACGGACATGTGCGACTCAAGTGCATGGGATTTTCGAGCAACACTTGCGCAAGGCAAAAAGGAAGACATAAATTTAAAATCGTCACCGTCAAAGCAACGGAAACATTTAACGCTTTTGAACAAGGAGGTTCCAAAATTCGTATTTATTTGAACGCAGTGTTTTGCCGGTTCGTGTATGGAAGTCAGCTGTAAATGAGTGCAAAAGAACACCAGCTGTCCAAACAGCGGAAGCACACCATTTTCCACCGTCATCTATACGGTTCCTGCTCAGGTCGTGCACTAGATCTAACTGTACGTGGTTCAGTTTACGCAATAATGAAACCGCTTAGGTGCATTAACATGAACCATATTGCGCAAATGTCCGAGTGATACGTTGACTTCTTGACTTGGTTCTGTTACGGCGTGTCACAGCTGTGGAAACTGGGAAGCAAATGCAATCGTGCCATTCGTTACATTGTTGGTTTTTCTCGGTTTTGGTTCTACGCAATAGCGACACGTGGTCGATGCAAGCGTTGTTTTTTTGCGATGAATAAAAATCTTCGCACACTGGGATGCGTGACGATCACGTGTTTAAAAGCTCATTTTTTGTGCTGGCATGCATTTTTGTACGGCTTAGGTGCATCATTTCGCAGCGGACTTTGCGTATCGAGTATCAATGTCAACGGTGGTGGAAACGAAACACCCAAATGCATATAATAATAGATAGGTATAAGCGGGGAGACTCAAATATTCTCTTTAGCTGTAGTATCTAACCTCCGATAAATTCTAAAAAATAACTCCAATCGTCGTGCTGGGTTTTGGAAAGAGTTTTTCATTTTTTTGCAGCCACACCTAGATAGGATCGATTTTGAGTTTTTTTTTTATTTTTGCAATAAATATGCTTGTTCCCTGATAATTCCCTATTCGACCCTTTAATTGCTACATGTTTCCACAGGATGCGATTATCAGCATTGATAGTCTAATGGTAAATCGATTGATTAGCGTTTGATTACTGCTGTTTGCGTTCGTCAGTCCCTATACAGTACAAAACAATACATCTTTTATGTGTTCGTTCGATCGGGGAGAATTCGATTTGGCCGGATGAAGGTACGATAGGCGATAGAGGCGTGTACCTCGTGATTGCAACGATTCCTACCTGCAGGAATCGATTCTCCACCGTGTGAATTAAAACCATAAACATGACTGTTTGTGCGACTGTTGCTACCATTCGTTCAATAACATTATCGCAAATATTGATCCACCGAACAAGACCGCACCATAGTAGTGGTTTTTCCTTTGTGGACGAAAAATTGGGTCGTTATCTATTATCACAAAATGTCCACTGGGCCTTATGTACCAACGCGCTGGACGCTGATCTTAGCCCTTCGACCTTGCCACTTATGATAGCAATGTCGCAGCTGGGTAATAATCGGTCCTGGTTTGGCAACGGATTTGCAATGGATCAAAAGGACTCGTTTATCTTTGGTGGGTGGGATTGATCGTTAGGTGACGTCGGTCATTAGCCCGTGGTTTATTATCAGATCATTGTTCACGTGCGTTTAACTTTGGACTTTGTTCCGCAAATGGTGACTTATCCTTAGTTAGCTCTCCGAAGCCGAGACATGCGAAAAAGAGAACTAGATAAAGCCCTCAGCTGTAGCGAACCCGGAGGTCTGTTGAAGTGTGCGTTGCTGATCAAAGTTCGACTTGTTTAGATTAGCTAACTTTGTATAAATATATGTATAGAGCGAAAATTGTTGGATATTTGTACGCTATCTGCATGATTGGTTGGCCATATCAGCGATTGTACACTTGAGTATACGAGTGGGTTTTTATCTGCTATTTATTTGCTACTGGGAAAAAGACGTACAGTTAAAGAAGTGTTTGGTTTTTACTCTATCAAGGTATGCCCACAAAATTGGTATTTTTCGAGTGGAAGTAGCCTAGAAGCTATTGTTAATGCTGCTTTAAGGACTTTTACTTTTAGTACACAGTACTAAGGAATACTTAATCTGTTGTTCTTGATCAATTTGTTTTCTTCATGTATCGTTGATGTTAAGCCCTTAAAATTTGTTCAATGATGCATAGCTTAAATTAACAGTGAATGTGAAAAAAATCAGATTACTTTTTAGATGAGTTTTGCTGCCTACACTCTAATGATTATAGATTATTCAACGTTTAATTGTTTTGGGTTAGCAATCTCATGACCTATTGTCATTGCCAGTGATAATGTTGTCCGTTACTGTTTCTTCGCATGGTAGTGTTTAGTTACTTGATCGTCTTTTGCGTTCTAAAAAAACACTCACGCAATGTCCCATTTTTACTGGGATCGGACGATCAAATCAAATCTGTAAATCGCGCACCAAGGCAAACCGATTATTGATGTGTGGTTTTGTTTGATTCGCTTTTTTTTGCAGGACTATCGATATGGTAGACATCATATCGAACCGCGTTCAGGAGGCATATGGATCCTTCCGTTTGCCAAATATGTTCGGACAGGGAACGGGCACCGAACAGAATGGTGGCTTCTCCACTTACTCCATGTTGAAGCGTTTCGGTGAAGCTGGAAGAAGGCAGCGTCAAATCAATGCCGATCATGATCGCCAGGTACGTACGAGTTGTAAAGACTTTCAGACATATATCTTCCATCACTGATACCGTCAGTGTGACTAATTAGCGTAGCTCAACGTTGAGTGTCCCATTTATAATCACGTCGGTTGTGAATTTGTAATTAATATGTACCCTAAAGCTTATTTACTACAAAATCGGTTAGATGGTGAATGGGTCAAATTTATGCTTTTTCTAATCTAATGCTTTATTTTTTTCAATTATTTTTGGACATTTTGATTTCAAAATAAAAAAACGATCGATGCGTATATGTAATTGATGTAAAAACACACCCTTTTTACGCATATGCACTCAAACATACGCACAACATGCATACACGTTACAATTGGACACTTTTCTTCAATCGACGACCGATGACTCGACTCCTGCGCTCACAACGTCTACCGGCCATCCTGTCTGGATCCTGGAATACTACCACACGGGTGGTAATAACATTTAAAATTGGCTGTATATATCGTCGATGTCAATGGTGATATGCCGTAGGTGCGACATGAAAGCCTCTTCCACATAAAAGAAATGCCGACAACACACCTGCAACCGGAATTGAAACCAATTCCTGGCATGGCATGTCCCTTCTGCTCGCCGACAGAAAGCGTAAGTTCGAAAGGAAATCATCAGCTCATCAGCACTCATAATGAATTTGATGGTTACTACATAACTGCACTCGCAAACTCATCCGCATCAGGCACAAGCTTAACACAAATGTGTTTGATTTAGTTATTTTTCCTTTATTGGTTTTTGTTTACCTTTTTCACGGAGAATCGGCCTATCCGTATTTTGCGCTTTTTGTTTACTAACATTGCAAGATTTATTTCTTCCATAGTGTAGTATATTAGTTGACGTGATCTTCTTGGTCATGCCACTATTTCTTTTTCATTTCTTTTGAATAAATTTATGTCTATGTTATGTGTATATTTTAAACGTTATTAACAAAAAACAGTCTACAACTAATGAAAGTTCACAATATGTTGTATATTTTGCAAAGTTCAATACATCTAGCATTACTTATATGAATTCAAAGCAACGTATTGTTTGAAAATGAATGCATTATGCACCGAATGAGAAACCGAGCCACCATTACTACCCTAGAATGTTGTCGTTTTTCGCGTCTCACATTTTCTCTCACTCGAAAAAATTGCACACAACGGTAGAGAGCCGATCGTGGGGATGCTTGTTGCGTGGAATATCGCGCTTATTTGCATGTTTATCATTTTACAAGAGAGCAACCCGCCCAGTTGGATGATGCACGCGCATTTTGTGATATCATTTCGCGTGCGCTCTCTCTCTATTTATTTCTCGTCTGTTTCACGATCCCCATGGTGACGATGATGATGATGATGATGATGATGATGATGATGATGATGTCCAAGGTACCGAGTGTACCTAGCATGTTAAACCCTCGGGAGCGTTCGTGCTGTCAGTCTCCGCGTAGCTCACGATCGTCGCAGGTTAAAGATCTATTTTTACCACCCCAAAACGGAGGAACGTAACCTCTGGTGGACGGTTGATTTGTTCGGCGGTTGTGTGTGTGTGTGTGAATGTGAGCGTAGTAAAAGTGCGCAGTCCAGAGCCGTTGTCATTACATATCCTCCAATTTTACGGATTCTCTCCGGTGTGCAATTGTTCTAAATACAAAGAAACTGTGTGAGAATGCACGATGTGGGGTTCGGGTGGCTGGACTTCAATGTGGTCGTTACCTAACCATACTGGACCCAGTGCAGGTGTTGGCCAACCCCACCGTCAACAGCAACGGATCTATCAGCTCGATCAAGTTTGGGTGCGCAAGGGTGCAATCATCACGTCACCCATCGTTCCTTAGGTGGGATGCGCATCTAACGCAATCTAATCTGTGTATTGCACTTTTTGTTCTGTCGGGCTTCAACAGCGTCCCCAGCTCGGAGCGGATGATCGACGACGCAATGCGATCGATATTCTACGCGTTACAACGCACGCAGGACAGCAGTATGCCCTGGCCAATCATACGGGATCTTTCGACTGGGGTGTCTGGTGTCCTCATCTGGCACAGGCAACACGTGTACGTCGGTTTTCGTATCCTCAGGTAGCAGGCGCCGTGCTGCCTGATGAACGTGTCCAGGAAGCGCTGGATGTGGCCGTCAAGGAGTCGATTAACGACAAACGGGTGGAACTGGGTCTTGCGGAGAACGATGAGAGCTTCGACGAGGACAGCTACTACAGTGAAATGCTCCGAAAACACGACCAGCGAGCTGGAAAGGTAGGTAGTTAAGGGCGCTCGGAGAGGGTTGATTATCTCTTTTTTGGTTGACATTATATTTGCTTGTTATCTATCTATTCTCACTCACACAGATACTGGTCGGTATGCGCTCCAAAATCTCGGACCTCGTGTTACGCATCACCTCGTGGGTGTTGTATAAGTTGCTGCCCTGCTTCATGTCCGGTGTTGCAGCCCACCCGGCGCAAGTGGACATGATAAAGCGCGCTATCGAGAAGCATCCGGACGTGCCACTCATCTTTCTGCCGCTTCACCGGAGTCATCTGGATTACATTATGGTCAGCTTCATTTTGCTGAACAACGACATCAAGTGTCCGTTGGTGGCTGGTGGGGACAACTTGCGCATTCCCGTGTTCGGTAGCATCCTGCGCTACGACGGTGCATTCTTCATTAAGCGCAAGATTGATCCGCTGACGGGTAAGAAGGATCACGTATACCGTGCGATTTTGCACACCTACCTGCAGAAGTGCTTGACGGCCGGTCACAATGTGGAGTTCTTCATCGAGGGTGGTCGCACCCGAACGGGCAAACCATGCATGCCAAAGGTATGTTGAGTGATTGTTTAAAAGAGGCTATTGAACACGGCAATTTATGTTTCTAATTTTCCTACTTCAAACAGAGTGGTATCCTGTCGGTTATCGTTGATGCGTTTAATGATAAAAGTATCTCCGACGCGCTCCTTGTGCCGGTGTCGATCAACTACGAGAAGCTGGTGGATGGTAACTTTGTGCGTGAACAGCTGGGACAGAAGAAAATTCCAGAAAGCTTTGCATCGGCTGCCTCCGCAATCATCAAGGTGCTGAAGGCTCGCTATGGGCTGATGAGAATCGATTTCAACGAACCATTCTCGCTAAGCGAACTTGTTAAATCGCTACGCAAATCCGACACGGCACACAACTACACGCCGGAAATGCGGTAGGAGGATTTACATCGTGTGGCCATTCGCGGGCTTATAGCATAAATTTTCTTTTGCTTACAGGCGACTGCAGCACAAACCTTCGTCGTCCTCTCTATTCGGAACGGATGTGGTGCAAGAGGAACAGGATCAACGGCAATTGATCGATAATATCGCGCGCCATGTAGTGTATGACAGTGCCCGTGCAACGTCCGTCATGACGACAAACGCTTTAGCATTCCTGCTCCTCAATCGCTTCCGTGATGGAGCACCACTTTCGATTCTTACTGAGGCATTGGATGAGCTGCGAGCTGTGCTGAATGGTGTGCGAGATCTTGGCTTCACTGGCTCTTCGGAGGACGTAATACGATATGCCACCGATTTGCTTGGCCCTGGCCTGGTGACAAAAGAACTACGCAATGGGCAAACGTTCATCAAACCGGTAGTTATGATTCCGAACGTGATCGAGCTGTCGTACTACTCGAACTGCCTGCTACCTCACTTTGCCCTCGAATCGATCGTGATTACGTGCGCCGGTCTACTGAAGCGCGAAGCGGAACGTCGAACCAACACGGATCAGCACGATCACGTGGACGAGGTGACGGTTGGGCGGCAAGCGTTGCTGCAAATGTGTATGGAATTTGCTGAGCTGCTGATGTATGAGTTCATATTGTGTAAACCGTGCCAGAAGTTGGATTCCGTCCTTGATAACACGCTGCAAGAGCTTTGCCTCCGGGAGATACTGTCTCAGCCGGAAGCAGAACTCACCGAAGAACAGACGATGGCCCGCAGACTAGCCTACAATTTGGAACGCGATGGGCTGGATGTCGATGACGACGAGATGGACGATTTCTTCGACGATCATCAGAATGGCACGACGGGCAACAGGTACGGTGCGGACGAGGAAGATACCACGCGGATACATTTCCCAGCCGAAAAGCACTGTGACCGACTCGTACTGCAATCGGTGCTGGCTCCGTTCTCCCACACCTACTCGGCCGTTGCGTCATCGCTGCACCAACTGCTCGACGGTAATTCCATAGTGGAGTCTGAGTTCATTCGGCTGTGCATCAAGGAAATTAGTACACGTGTTGATGTTGGAGACTGCAAATATGGTATGCTATGCGCGTCAGATAGCGGCTCAGCGCATATTTAACAGATACCTTTTATTGCTTCCTTTCCAGGTGAAAGTATATCCACCGATACGGTACGAAACTGCCTCAAAGTGTTCCAGAAACGATCGTACATCGAAATCACGAACAATAACGGCGTAAGACTGGTTTCACTGATGCCACCCTTCGACACGCTGACGGAGGTGCAGAACATAGTACAACAGGTGCACATTTTCGTGCCAGTCTAGCAGGGGATGAGTGTGAGCTTTTTCGAAAATATCCCACGAAACACCCCACGAAGCCAAACGTAACAATCGGGGCCAAGTAAAGAAGCCGCGATCAAAACGCGCAAACACTGCATAGACTAAAAAACACGGAGGAGATACGATAAGTAAGGTTTGTGATTTGTTTTTGAAACCACAGAAGACTGTTGGCACTCCTCCAAAATTTATGCTGAAAGCACAACAGAAATTTACAGTCCATTGCGCACCCGAAGTCCATGGCGCTGCGTTAACCGACGATAGTTGTACGTTGTTAGTTCCATTATTTAGCATTGATGTTTTTGTTGTTAGCTTAGAAACCGAGCGCCTAACTGCTCTATCAACTCACGGTCTCGCAGAGCACGGAGTTATGTTTCCCAGTGAGGATTTGTTCATTTGCCCGCAAATCGTATTACCAAATTGGACAGATGAGCGAATACAATCGTATCCGGGTCGGTGTAGTTTGATACTTTGACACAGGCGCAACCAAGAACGGACACGGTAGAATAGACAAAGATGTTTTTTTATGATACGTGATCGAACTTACCATATTCCGAAGCAAGTGTGTGGCAAAACAAAATTGTGTTACATGCTTTTACATGCTGAATCCTCGAGGGTCAGCTCAAATGACTTGAAGTGTTTTGAATAAATTTTGTGAAATAAATAATAACCGATACACGTGTTTGGTGAGCGATGATGCCGAAAATCAAAAACGGTTTCCAAAATGGAACAATTCACAGGACGAACTCAAACGGGACGTATTCATCAACGGTGTCGACCACGTGACGGGTTCTTGTATATTCGATTCGTTTCACCGCGAGCTCGATGAAGAATACTCCACAGGCTAGGGCTAGCATCACGAAGTAAAATATGAACAGTGGCCGCAGGTGCTCCATGTTGAACACGATGTAATCGCGCTCGGATGGATGCTCCTTGGTTCGACGGATTTTCATCAGCTGGACCACCGTTTCAAGTTGATGCATGAAACGATCGTTCATGCCCGCCTCGACACTGCGTCGTATGATCGCATTAAAGGTGTTCACAAACGGAGAGGTCTTCGGCACGGCCATCGATTTGTAGAACTCATAGATCGGTTTCTCGATCGGCCAGATGGCATCCGGTTTGCCCGGGATCCACTTGTAATTGCCAGCCAGGACGAGTGGTACGTAGACGTCCGCGATGAGTAGCGCCGAATCCCGGTGAATGATGATATGCTCGATGGAATCCCGCAACGAGGAGGTGTTCTGAGTGGACATCCGGCTCGCCAAAGCGCGGTAATGCGGATTATTAAAGTGGGGTCCCTCGTGGCTCACGATGTGTTCGTGATAGTTTGACACTTTTAGCGCCAGATTCGTCTCAATGAGCTGCTCCAGGCTGTTGATGTTGTTTACCTGCTGATTGTTCGGTTGTAGATACCGAATGGTGACCGCCTGCCAGATTGGGTACGACACGATGTTGTACACCAGCAACCCGACAAGGATCCAGCGTTTGCGGGCCGCTCGGGGCAGCTTCACCGACACGTTGTAGATAATACCGACGAGATCGAGCACCTTCGCACCGAACGTTTGCTGCTGAGCCTCGCAGGGCACATTGAGCCGATACGCCACGTACTCGAGCAGGAAGATGATCATGGGAACACCGAACGATAGCAGCACATTCGTCAGCATGTACGCCACGCTAAACGGGTTGATGAAGACAAGCGTTATGTCTCGATCCTTGTAATAGTTGCGGGGCGTTATAAACATCAGCTTCTCGGTTGTGATGTAATGCAGGTACAGCAGGTTCTTCGTGTCGTAGTTATGGATGATCCGTGAGTTTGCCGCCAGATCGATAAGATTGTTTTCGATCAACCCAAGCGTCCCGATCGGTGTTCCGTTCTGATGAATGTAACCGATCGATAAGTCGAGATCGTTCTTGTGCAGAATCAAGCTAAAGTTCATCATGCTCTGCATGATGGAGAGGATCTGTTCGTCGATGTCCGTAAAGCTAACCGCTCCGAGGATGCAATCGTAGGCTGACGTTGATCCGTTGCTTACGTGCATCGCAATGTTAAGCGGGTAGCCGTGCAGATTGTAGATGCGATCATCGATGAAATCATTTAGATCCCGGTTGTACGATTCCAGTTCGTCTGGACTGTCTAGCACGTGACAGTGCAGGTCCGTTTTGAGTGTCGGCAAGGCGTTCAGCTTCGGTGACATGTCCTTTCGAAATGGATTGAATACGCAACACTCGATGGAATCGTTGCTGTGTTGGTTCAGCACAACGAGCTGCAGCAAACGGTACCGGTACCAGGAGATATGAAAAAGCTCAGCCAACTCGACGTCCGACATTTCCTGCGTCACGAGCAGCACTCTGGCCCGTGGGTTATACTTCGAGAGGTAAGGAATGAGCTCAGCAGACAGCTCTTCGAAACGTCCTGACGCCACGAAGCATTCGTTCGTACGGTACTCGAACTGCTGTGTGTTCTGCTCGAACGACTGCTCGACGAAACGTTGGAATCTGTTGGTTGAGAAAGAAAACATGCATCCAGGATACGCTGCAGGATCGGAACAGGCAACTCAGTGGCACGATTGATTCTTACCGTTGAAGGGTGAACGCGTTCGTTGGTATCGGACTCTGCAGACAGTACGGTGACATTAGTGGTATTTCCGGGCTGGAATCGATCACGGTCACGGTGTGCTGGTTCACGAGATAGTTCTCGAGTATCTTCGTTTTCATTGATATCGCACTGGAGTGGCAGTCGTTTTGAGGCAACGCATCCAGCAATGCGTTGGCCATACGGCTGAGACCGAGCAGTGTCACTAGCAGAAATAAATGAGTCTTTCGCATCATGGAACGATGGTTATGCGGAGCCATTGGGGGTCTCTGCGCGTTTTATATGACGATAGAAGAGCAAACAAACGAATCCGGAAAAAAGGTAATTAATCACGACATTAGCAAACACGCTTATCTGTTGGATCGTTAGGGATTGGATTTGATCGAAATGGAGTGATATTGGCGTGTACAACATTCATCATTCTCACCTAGAGTCCTTGATGTTGTTCGTCCCTTAGAGCTCCTAGCCTCCAAATATGGCTTTTGAAGAACATTTTAAGGTTTGTTCCAAGAGCAATACTTGATGTTCGTTCGAATGCATGCCCACACTTGATTCGGGAATTCCCCCATTTGTATTCCAGCGGTCGTAAGTGCAGTGTCCCTTCAAGCTCATTTCACACACCACCTTCACGTTGACAACACAAATTAACAACTCTCGCGCCAGTGGAGATGCATTCATTGCTTCGATCCAGCCTCTCCATTAACCGACCGGCTTGTTTTAAAGTCCGTTCTTGGTGAAGGGTTCCGGTTTTGGTCGTGGTCGATCGCACACCTCGCTGCGCTTCAATCCAGTAGAACCCGTTCCAGACAGCGGGAGATCGTCGCGTTGAAGGTGACAGTCGCAAGCGAAGATCAGGAAGAGTCGCATCGGCTCACGCCACTATCAGTCCGGGCAGCTGTTCTCGGGAGGCCGTTTGGAAAAACCATAATCCCAGCTTCACGGGAGAGGCACCGAGGGTGAGGAATGTCGTTCATCTTGAAATTCGATCTTCTTGCTGGCAACAGTTTCGTGACCCTCCCCAGCTGCGTATGAAAGAGACCGGACGAGTGGGAGATTGTGTACGTTGGACTTCTGCGCAATCATCCGGCCTGGGGGTGAGCGATAATCCGTCCGTGTTCTTGAAGGTTACGAGCTTTGCTCGATGTCCTCGGTGTGGCGGCGTCGCTAGTGACCGTTGTTAGTCGTGGCGGTGTTGTCGAACCGCGTGCTTGAGCTTGAAAAACGATGAACGGACATGTTTATACGGTTTGGTTGATGGTGGCGTTGCTGATGTACTGCTGCAGTTGGGGTGTTTTGGCTGGTACCGGAGGTGATCGATCGTGCCAGACGCGTGCGGCAAAACCACAACCGGGAAGCTGTGTTCCGGTGTCCAAGTGTCCGACCATCAAACAACACTTGCTGCGGTTGCAATTCCGCTCAGCAGACCTGTTCGAGGCGTTCCTCCGTGAGCGTGCCTGCAGCTATGGCAAGGATGGTGTAAGTAAGCGTCGATCGATCGTTGATAGTGGCTGGTTTTTTTTTGCTTTAGTAACACACCTACTTTGCTCTTCTGTCAGACGCTTCATGTGTGCTGTACAACGTGCTCAGATCGCCGGAACGCTTTGCCGCCAAACGAAGCCCTCGAATGTCCGGTGGATTGTGTCCCAATCGAGGACTGTCCAGCGGTGTTTGGGCGCAGTATGGTGCTGCAGAAACGATACGATCGTGGCCTTCACAATCTGCTGAGGAACAGCTTCTGCTACGAGCAGTCCGGTCAGTTGTTTGTGTGTTGCGCACCGGAGCGTTTCGTCAACCAGAGCACAACCGGACATCGGCAGTTGGCCAAGCGTGTCAGTTGGCAGTCCTGCGTGACTCCTTTTGGGGATGACGGAAAATGCGTTCCACCGAGCCGCTGCGCCATGGTGGACGATCCGGAAACGATCGCGTCGGAGTTGGAGGCGTTCGCGATCGGGTGTGATCCTGTCGCGAACCAATCGCAGCTTTGTTGCACCGAATCGCTGCTCATCTTTGATCAGGAAGCGGGAAAAGAGTGCGAAACGAGTGCTGGTGTGGAGGGGATGTGTATGGAATCGGAACGCTGTCTGGATTTCATTGAGTCGGATGAAAAGGACGCGTATGTTCGACGAAACTGGTGTTACACGAACCTGCAGCAGGTGGACTATTTGTGCTGTCCTCAGGACCGCATTAAGGAAGGTGAGGCTTTGAAGCTTACGTTCATACGTCGTATATGCAATCATTCATGGTTTTTCTGTAGCCCCTCAGATCGATTTTGGGATCCGCGCTGGGGAAGATCCTCCCGCTTGTTCGACGATCATCAAACGGCCCGGTTTTTGTGTTCCTTTAGCCCAATGTGCTCCAGTGGCTCGACTGCTCAGGCAGATATCCGCACGAGGGACGACGGCAACCCCGGACGAGGCATTGTTTCTTCGAAATTCGATCTGCACCACACCGGAAGGGGTAAGTCATCGGAAGGGCAATAAATCGCAGTGCAAGGAGACATCCGGCAAGTGAGCGAATTCAGGAAGCTATCAATCTGAGACCAAAATTAGTTAAACACTTTCCAACGCAGCAGTACATTCAAATCCTACTGATCACTGCCTATCTTTCAGGGTACCGGTTATCACGTGTGCTGCGATGTAACAGCCGTCCAAACCACGACAACTCCGGCTCCTACAACCTTGCCAGCGACATCCGCTTCACCAACAACTCCAGCCAACAGTGTGGCCAACCACGCCAACATGCGTTTATTCGATCGATCCAACTGCGGCATGCCGGGAACGAACAACAAGATCGCATTCGGTCAACAAGCGCGTCTGTTCCAGTATCCCTGGATGGCAATGATCGTGTACGCATCCAGCACGACCGGTACGGAAAGTTCTGACTGCGCCGGAACCGTCATCAACGTCCGTTATGTCCTCACGGCGGCTCACTGCATCGACGGACAGATGGAACGAATGTGAGTTTTTGGCCGCCATCTTTTGTTGTGACTTCTGAAACAAAGCTTTTGGAATCTTCCCTTTTCAGGCGGTACGTGCGTGTCGGTGAGTATGACACGCGCACGGATCCGGATTGTGAAGAGGACACTTGTGCCGCTCCGATTCAACGATACGGTGTGGAGGACGCCATCTTTCATCCGAACTTTACGCGCATAGTGCGATCGGGACACGACATCGGATTGCTGCGTTTGAACCGTTCGATCGACTTCAGCTCTGGCGATGTGACTCCGGTGTGTCTTCCATTCACCAGCGGATTGATGGGCTTTGATCCGACGTTATACTGGATTACGGGCTGGGGACTGACCGAACGACTGGAAGTTAGTCCGGTGTTGCTGCAAGCACGCATTCCGCCTGTATCATGCAGTCTGAGCAGCTATGCCATTTGTGCCGGGTTTGGAAATGCCACGCTGCATTGTGAGGGTGACTCCGGAGGACCTATGAAGGCGCAGGTTCCGGAGTACAACTTCCGGTTCGTGCAGTACGGTGTTATTTCGGCTGGACCTCGGTGTGGTGCGCAAGGAGTACCTGGCATCAGCTCGCGGGTTTCATTCTTCATGCAGTGGATACTGGACAATATAAAACCATAAAATGAGTGAATTTGGTGTTGCTTTTATTCAACGAGGCGTTAACAGCTGAGAATCGTAGATAAAGATCCTTAACTTATACTTGAGTGGCATTTACATCCAGCAATATTTTTAAGAACTCATATTGATAAATTACGACAATGAGTTGGTTGCTCAGATTATCATCCATAATAAGTTGAAAATATCGACTTGGTCATGAAATACGTCGGAAAACTATGAAATGTAATTTTCCAGTGAAATGTATAGTTTTAGAGTGCATTTAACTTTTAATGTTTTGAAGAACACAAATTTAAAAATAAGAATTTGTGACGTTGAAAATTAAAAACTGGTAAAAACTCGTAGCTTCACTATATTTACTTAATTTGCATTTTGATCGATGCATTCAAAAAAGCTCCAAAAAACAAAAGGAATGAAAAAAAGCTTTCACACCATCAAAAACAGCCACCAACTGCAATCTGCATGACTGAGCTTCCAACGATGCATGGCTGATTCATCACACAAACTTGTCGGGTCAGCTACCGAGCGTGACATAATGCGTGAATCATGCTGGATGGTAAAAGTTGTGCCATAATCCGCTGGTTAATGTGAATTTTGAGCTCAACATCGCGAAGCTATGCTCGAGAAATCTGTTCAGAAGATCCTCGATGACGTGCTTCGATGCCGGCGACGGATTTTCCCAGCGTAGGTTCCAGCCTCTCAGCCACGATCAGCTTCTCGGACGCCGAGCACACTCTACTCTCATTAGTGTTGTGCTCTCGAGGTTTCGTCTAAATTTACCGGTTCTAAAAACCGACATTTTCCCTCCCACATAAACGATCCGCATAGAGAACGCGCCAGACGCATGCGTGCCTGGCGCGAAAAAACAAGGTCACTGCAGATCTATCAGCTGTTTGCGCGTGTGCTTGTGTGCGTGAAGACGGTGGAGCCATGCTTGGGGTTGATCGTGGCGAATGCACTTGCTTCGCATGATCAACGAGTTGATCTCCCACGGTTGCGCTTTGATAATACAGCGCGTGGTATTGGCGTAGATGATAGTGTTTAATGTTTGGTAATGATTAGAGCCCGACAGATTCGCTTCTCGTTAACATTGTACGTGATTGATAACGGTTCAATTGGTGAACTTATTGTATGTCATCGATGCAACGAAGCGTTCCACACATTTTGAATGTTACATAAACCTGCCCGACATAGCTCGATAATTTAGGTTTATTTTTCGGAGAATCTTCTTAGCGTTGGTTGCTGGAAATGAAAGAACAGCACTCTTACGCATATTAAAAATTTATATTGTTTTGAAGTTCTTCAAAATATGTTGAAAAATTGCTTTCGTCACTGAACATGTCATCAATATGATTCTAAAATAATTCTATGCTTTTTATTTGATTGAGTTGGCTATGTAAAATATAAAAAGTACCATAATATTTTTTAACCGTGCTATAATTGCACATTTTGGACGTGTTTGGAATGGCTTTCTGCACCTTTGGCATTCTTGCTTCATCAACAACATGCTATTTTCTGATAGCGTAGCTCTCAATGACACAATCATCGCAAAATCAACCAATCGAACTGCTGCCTCGACGACTAGCGGGTACTTTTTCTGCCAGAATAACCGTACTCTGAAACAGGCCGATGGCTAACCGCTTATCTTCCACCCCATGGTCGGGTTGGTTCGGGATGGAAAAGAGAAGAGCAGAAAAAAAACTAGAAGAAAATAGTCCGACCGGCTACCGGACGACGCCCTTCCCTTCCGCGAAAAAGGCCCTCGATCGGCACTTCCGTTGCACCCTTCGAGGATGCCGTTCCACGTTCGCACGTGCGTGCGTTCTAGACCGCGGCTCATGCGTGCCACAACGACCTACCGTTTTGGCGATCTCCGCTCGATTTAGCCGCCCTGACCACGGTCAGCCAACGAACGGACTGGAACGGAACGGAGCGAATCTGTTAATCCACTAAAATTGATGTGCTCCACATTGCGCGAGCTAACGCATTCCATCCCCATGCTCTAGGGGGTGGTTTGCAGTAACCGTTGGTTCTGTGCGTCTCCTTACGACGCCTGCTTTGATGAGTTTACTCTCTCTCTCTCTCTCTCTCTCTCTCTCTCTCTCTCTCTCTCTCTTTTCCTCTCAGCTCTCCTGTCTTCGCTCCGTCTAGACTGGCCTACTTTGTCCGGCGTGGCTGTGTTGGTCGAGCGTTACGCACCCACTATGCATATATTTTGCCGGACATAATCGGAAAATTCTTCTCCGCGCTCTCGGGAAATTCGTCGATCGCGTTTCGCACTTTGTTTGCCGGGCTTGGTTTGAGATCTGTGAGAGTGGGCTTGCCCAAATTGACAAAACTCGCGCCCGATCTCGAGAACCGAGCACTTTGCGCAGCCTCTGCGGGAAAATGGAAAACCCGCACCCGCACGAACGGTCAAGTGAGTTGCCATTTGAGCGTCCTTACGAGGCGATGAAAGTGCATACGCACTCAACCCGCAACCACCCCCATGCGGTGCACAAACACACGCATGCAATGCCGCGTACGACACCCCACTCGCTTTGGGGGTGGTTCGTTTTTCTATTATTCGTATGCCAGAGACAAAAGCAAAAAAGCGAAAAAGCCGTGTCTCCCTAAGTACGCTTTGGTGAGTCTCGCTTCGATGTCGTTTTTTGGGGGTGTGTGTTGTGGCATGGGACAGCGGGAAAATGCATTCCTTCTCGCGTACGCTCGGATGCAGTGGCACTTGGCCGGTTTGGCATCGCTTCCGGCGTTATCAGTTGGTCCTGTGTGGCGAAACGCACCGCAGTCGTTTGGTACCGTCCCGCGGTTAGAACATCCCATCGTCCTTCCAGGTCCTTGAGGCGTGCACGTGCGTAAGTGTGCGTGGGTGTCGGGAAAATGTTGATTTGTTGCGAGGAAAACCGGCGCGCTCGAAGACGCCTAGCCATTCTGACGTCGCATTCTCTGGTCGAGTTGGTTCTCCATCGTCGTCAGTTGGCAGATATTTAGAGTGATAAACGTGAACCGCTAACGAGGCACTGAGAGCCGCCCAGTAGAACAGGAACGGTTGAAGTTGTGCGTTGTGATGATATAAGAACCGCGCGATCGGAAGAATCACTCAGCATTCGCGGTGCGGTGTCGGTGAATTTTCTCACGCTCGCGGCGCTTTTCCTCGCTAACGTGCGTTCAGTTCGCTCTCCTTGAGGTTCTCTCTCTCTCTCTCTCTCTCTCTCTCGAACCCAGTGCAACACGACTTCGCGATGGATCCTTCTCCATTGCAAAAAGTGTGTGATTAGTGCACCCCGTGAAAGAAAGTGAGTGAACACCTGCGGGTAGTGTTGATTTCGCGCCGTTTCGAACCTTTCTGGCGGGAGTCAAGCATGTCGACTGTTACGTCTGGACGTGTGTGCAAATTGCTGCACGTTGAACGAGAGAAAGAGAGCTTAAACAACGCTACCACCGGCGTTGCAAAGTGTTGCGTACGATGCGTCATCCTAGTGCAGTGTCCTTGTGGGTTTTTCGGGTGCCGTGACCAAACGTCCAAAAGATACCAGGCGCCTCCATATCACTGTTGTTGATTGTTGTCTCCCTAAGTGTCGTGCTCTCCCGCTTTGCTCTATCCTGCTCGCACGCTCTGACGTTTTGCCGGGAAAAGGCACACACCCCCTCCTCCCCTTCCCCCCTCCCCATCGCTGGTATGGGGCTGCCCGTGTGGTGGTGACATTCCGGCTACCATGTGATGATGTTTACATGTGTTTTTATGATGCCGCTCCGAACCCCTGCTAGACCGTACGCTCTGTTATCAGCCCACGAATGCCACTGATATGGCCACTATCGAGCTGCGAACGATACCAGACTTAACAATGCGACACCGATGACGATGATAATGACGATGATGATGATGGCGGCGATGTGAAGCCTTCCCAAGAAGCACTTGTGCTCTGTTCCGTTTCATTCGGTCTAATGCGCGTGGTTGTTTTCTTTTTTCTTTACTTTCCGCAAGGTGAGTGCCATGAGCTGCCCTCAAAAAACACCTGTAGAATGTTCCGGGATGCATGCTTGCGATAGTGCCGATCATGCGGCACCGAAGAAGCTTTTAAGTGGAGTTTTGTGACTGATGTCCATCCCGAACCATGCGTTCCGGTTGGTACATTGCATAACATATGTGTCACGGTTAGGTCATGGTTTGGGCAATGTAATACACCAGCCTACTATGGTCCTGTGTGGAAGCATGTGCTTTTGGATCCTTCCATTCTTCTCTCGATGCTCGTGGTTCGTATGGTAACCAACACAACACCGTTCGAAGCCAGCTTCGATGTTTCTCAACTTACCAATTTACTGCCTTTATAGAACTCGTGAACGTGATATCACGATCCAGTCACCTTCCCTGGAATTAACGGACCATACGCTTATCAACTACAGTCCTCCGACCTGACGTTTTCTGTCTCGAATGTCCAGCTTCGGGCACTTTCCGTAACACGTTCACGAGAACGTTCTTGGGGTTTCGGTGGTTGGTTTACGGAGCAGCAATGTTTCGGAAAATGCTTCTGCCCATGTCGCTTGGGAGGGAAATTCACCTCCCTCACATCCAATCTTTCGCTCTCTTTCGCGCTCTCTCTCTCTCTCGTTCCATCGCCCCGGCACTATCACCTTCACTTGCTCTCGGAGTGTTTTTTTTTCTAAAGCGCGTGCTCTCTCTCTCTCGCACGCCTTAACTCACTCTCTCTCTCGCTCTTGCACCGCTTTTCCCTTCATGCCGTTCCGCGCCACGGCCACGCACGTTTCCCTCGCCCAAAACAACCGCATGCCGCTCGCATTCGCACGTAGTTAGATAACATTCTAAAATCGATTTTGAAACGATTGCCAAAACGCCGAGAATTTCGATAGCCAACGAGAGCCCGAGTTGTGCGAGTCGTCCCAGGACTCATAACCGCTCGTACAACCGCGTGGGGTTCGGTGGCGCTTCTGTTGCCAGCTTTTTCCCTTCCCCGGCTTCCGTTCTGTGGCTTTGAACCGTCGAGCGGGGTTTTGGGGGAAAACTACCCTTTGGCCGCTTGCTTCCCCTTCGGCGTGGACGTGTTTTTCCCTCGTCGGGGTGGCGACTGAGCGAAAAGAAAGCGGACGCGCATTCATCAGCAGCGCTCGGGTGCGTGATAGATTATTTTTGGATCGCGTCAGGTTAGGTTTTGCGTTTCGGTGTTCAACCGACGGAGGGCTCGCCACCGTCATCACCATCTCAGGGGTGGTTTGGTCCATCGGTTGGGTGGCGCATTGGAATTGACCGAAACAGCAGGCCGGACGAATGCGCCGAGAACTAGAACGGTTCGTGTAAACAAAACTGCACGCTGGTTGGCGCGGTTGGTTGTAGCATATGTTTTGTTCGGTTGGAGAAATACTCCAAAACGCTGGCCACTCCGTTGAATGGCACACGATCTGGCCCGCTGCTTTACGTTTGATCGAGGATGGGTGCGAAAAGCTGAATATATTCATATTTTTTTTGCCAACTTCAACAGTGCCAATCGGACGCTAGATGGACGATTACTCAGTAGGCGAATCTATAATTGTATCATAAACAGCTGCTGAAAGTAATGGAAATGTGTAGCTTTTTTGTTGCTGGAAAATCACCGATAAAACTCCACGGTATTAAGTTGCTCGTGTGTGTTGTTTTAACGGATCGCGAATCGATAGAAGAATTAAGTTGTTTTCTAAATATTGTATTTTATAAAACATCAATTCGATTTTTTACTATGAGCTTGTTATTTATATGCAATTGTTTGAATATTGCACACGCTATACAGTATTGATGTTTGCTCTACAAACTTATCCAAAAACACTTCCAAATGAGATGTCATGAGGATGCTATGAAATAAAGTCATTTGCCTGTTTAATTTAGTATTGCAACTGTTTTAATCTAAAGTTCGCGCAACGAAGCCCAACAGATGTTGCTTTACGAGAAAGAGTAGCGTCGGTTTGATGTACCTACGAAAGCAAATACAGGCTGATAATTTTCCAACGACGGTACAAATAGCCAGCCAACTTTCCCGGCCTGCGAAAGGGCCATCAATTCGTTATCACTCTCGTTAATGCTAATGATAAACTTCTTCTGACGCGATTATGCCAACCACCGCACGTAATGCTACCCAGCCATATGGTTCGTGATGGGTTTTTCCTCCGCAGCATATGCTAGCGCTAGCGGTCAAACTCGCGTCAGTTTTCGCGCGAATTTAGAACCAAAAGGCGGTCGATTTCGCGGAGCTTAGGCCCGTTTCTTGGTACGATTACGCACGTCGGGAGCAAAACTGCATCCTCCGCCGGTTTGCTGCACCGCGAACGCACCCTAAACCCGTACCATATTGTTTGTTTGTTCTGGGCAGAACGCGAGGAGCACGAGCGGGTTCAAAATTTTCTCGCTTTTCCACCCGACGGCGAAAAGCAGGCGCGCGCGCGTCCACCGTTCGCGTGGTGTGCCGGCTGCGCAGGAAGGACGAAGGGACGAAACAGAAATGGCAACATTTCCTCGGCTGCTCGGGGAAAAAGGGGGCACGCGTTTGGTGGACGATGAGCGGGAGATGAGTGACCGAATCTGGGTTCGAACGCGACCGTATGGAATGGAAAGTGAAAAGCGTTCCCATCCCCACCCACTGGGCGGCTCCATTCCACCCTTCGGGAAGGGGTGGCAAATGGTCGTGGGTCGTGGAAGGAGGATTTGTTTGGCAAGCAACAAGTTAGTACGCACGTTCTCATCCTCTCTGGCCGTTGCTGGACCGATTTTCTTCTCGTGCGAGAAAAGAGAGCGAGAGACAAAGAGCGAGAGAGCGAGAGACAGAGAGAGAGAGAGAGAGAGAGTGTCAATCGGGTGTCGGGTTGGATCTGTACTCGGGCTCCAATCGCTCGCTGCTTCGCTTCGCATTTGCGTTTTTATCTCGGAATGCCAGGGCTGGCGAAAGAAAAGCGGTACGAGGAAGCGCGTGGAAATTCAAGAAGGAGTGTTTCTTTGGCCTGCCTTTAAAAGGTTCTTCAGAAATACATTAGCGACGCATTGTGTCGATGTATCTTTGGGCTTAAAAACGGTGTAGCGAGCCTGACTAGCATCTATGTTTTGGGTTTATGAGCGATGTTTGCCAGTCTTAAAATTACTTGAGGCAGTTGACTAGTTCATCCGGTGTCACCGGCTAGTGCTGGATGACCCAAGAAGCTGAATTCCAGTATTGTATGGTGAAAAATTTTCATCAAAGAAGATAAATAACGGATTTGACGGTCATATCCCAGCTCTAGCCCTCGTGGTTGGAACACAAAGTGTATAAAAAAAAGAGAGACAGCGGAAAATCGGCAACGCAGTGACTATTTATCTTGCTTAACAGAAGGATACGTGAATGACAAAATGACGTCAAATTGTGAACAAAACTCACACGTATCGAAAAGGCATACTCTTGCAACCTACCAAAGGAGGATTTCGCTGGTCTTTCGTGACACATTCAGCTCATCAACGGCTGCTTCTCGTGGAAATGCAACCATCACCGATTGGACACCCCTGCGACGGTTCCTGCGGAGAGAGCATTCTTTCTCATTCACTCCACCCCGTGAGTTACCGGTCGGTCGGTGTTGTATGAACCTGTCCGTTGAGCCTGCCACCTTGCTCCTTGTGGCCGCTGTTGCGGAGGAGAGCGAACCTGGCGGCAATATTCGGAGAAGTTCAATGTGTCGTTCTAGGTGTTGTGTATGATAAGCGGACCGTCGCTCGTGATAACGATCGTCAGTGGTGCGAACGAGAGCCTACCCGGGCCGATTTGCGGGCAAAGGACGGCAGGATATCGCGATGTCTTCCCAGGAGGGTGTAGCGATGGCGGTTCCACCCCCTGTTTCCTTTTCGGACATTTCCCGGCCACGCGTCTTGCCATCCTTGCCAGCACTGTTCGCTCGGTTCCCTCTCGGGTTCTGGCACTCCTTCCCCGTCACCACCGCCAAAAAGGGCAATCTCGGCCCTGCACCGCTGTGTGTGCGGTGGGTTAGTACGCAGTGTTAGAAGGACAACGTCACGGTGTGGATGTCAGTGCGTTTTGCCCCACCAGTCAGTTGGTTCTAGTGATAGACGTGTTGCCAAAACAAAATACCATTGCGCGGTTGGTTCTGGCGTGGATTCTCCGCTCGCTTGGAACCGTTGGTTGGGAAGTTTCTTCGCACCGAGGGCAGGACGCTAGCCGTAAGAACATTTCATCCCTTGTTGCCTGCGTGTGTGTGTGTGTGTGCGTTTAGAAAGTGAGAACATATTCTAACCGTGCAAAACAGCAGTGACCCTTGAAGCTCTTTGCCTCGACTCGACCACCCCGTGTAGGTTCACCCTAACACAGCATAAGCGTGGCGTTCTATTGCCACCCCCTTATGTTCCGAGACCCACCCCCCTGCTAGGCCCCCAACCACCCAGCCCGGTTCCATATGGTTCGGTAGCGTCGGGTGCCAATCGAGAACATATGGAAGCGGGTGTTTTTTTTTCGGCCTCCCTTCATCAACCTTCTCAGTGCTCGCCGGTCGAGCGAAGAGTGACTCTTATCACGCTGCCCCACCACTCATCCCTCGCCACCCTTCCCTCCCCCCACCCCTCATGATTGACCACGAGTTCCCGCTCTTATCTGCCAATCTCTTCGCCCGATCTGCTTCACCAGTACTGGCTCGGGTGTTTGTCCTAAGTCACGTGTTTTTGCGTCTTTTTCCTTTGCGTTTTATTTTTCCACCCCCCCGGTGGCGAGCGCGGGATGCGGGTGGATTCCAAACCCTTTTCGATTGTCCCAAGAGAGGGCGGTGAGGTAGTTTTCCGCCACGGAGAGAACAAAGCTTCCGGCGTGTCGGTGTGTGCGTTACCGGTGCGCTACAATATGGTAGAATTCGCGGATTCGCGCTTAGCGGGGCGTGTTTCGTGTGGTGCTCGGGACGAAATGTCCTGACGCCGATTCGAACATATGGTCCGGTTGGGAACGGCTGAGTACCTTTTCGCCTCGCGAATGGGGAGGGCTTCTATGCGGGTTGGTTAAACGCAACGATACCGGGAAGGAACGGTGACATATTGTTGCGAAATATTTGCCAAATGTTGACTGATGTTGTCGTAACAAAAAACAAAAACCCCATGCAATAGCGCCTGAGGATGTAACGTTCTGTTTTATTCTGCCAAGGGCAAGTTTTCCCGAGCCATGGTTTGATCTTAGGCGTGAACGATTTCCATAAGCCCGTTCCATATGGTTCAGTTGTAAAGTTTACTTTACTCATTTGTGCGCGGCCAATCACCTCCAGAGCAGTGTTCTGACCTGTCTCGAGTACTTTTCAAACGCAACCGTCCTTTTAGAGCCTACCGCCGTCGTAACAGCTGGACGTAATTGCACCTCGCGTTCTGACACCATACGGACGGAATGACGCTTCGGTGTTGAAAGGGAGTTGCCCATTGTTAACCTGCCATATTGTAGACGAAATTTTAAAACCTTCCTCGACAGGATTGTCCTTATTTGTATCGAATTTGTGCAATGATTGTGCATTTAAAAAAAAATCGATGCTTACATAACAACCCACTGGTTTTTGTTGTACACCTTTTTTCTTTTGATCGATGCGTCGCGTAAAGACGTTTGCTCATTCTAAGTGCTCACCGGGGCGTGGGGAGAGATAATTTTATCTCCGCCTGATAACTCCCATTGCGCGTCTAGCATACTTGCGAAGTCATTCTAAACTTATCTTCTCTAAGCACTGGCAAGAGCCTCTGCTTCCGGTTATTGTTTATTTTTGGGGGGGCCAAAAAGCCGAAGTTCTAGGGTTAGGAATTTCGTGAAATATCTCGTCTATTTCGTCGTGTAACATATGGTCACGAACCAACAACAAGTGTGGTGCAAAAATGGAAAATATTGAAGAAGAAAAAAAAAACAGGTGGATTCCCGATTTGTAATACCATCGGTCAGTAGTCGCTCGCAGACCGATAAGAAATACACAATGAAGAACGCAATGGGGCAGTTTCTTATCGTTCTGAGCAAGTGAGCCCTTCCGAGGTGCTTCAAGGTAAGCCTGCTGAGGTGTGACGTTGGCCGTGGGGCAAGAGATTGAGATACGGAATTCGTGCTACGTGCTAAGGCAAGAAGATAAAGAAACCCCGGGACCCAGTCGCGCACTCGTCCGTTCTAGGTGTGAGTCTATTTTTTTTTTTGATCGACTGCCCTAGAGTGATAGCGGTTCAGTAGTTAGCCCTTTTGGAGTTAGTTCAGGTCTCTCCGTTGACCCGATTCTGTTGGATTCATCTTTGATACAAAAAGCGAGCGAGAGAGAGAGAGAGAGACAGTACCTGACGTAGGCTTGATCTGCATGCCTGGAAGCAGGTCAACCGATGGCAGATGATGGATGGTGGAAGGTGTTCGGAAGTCGTGCGGGAGCTCCCACGTGAACAGGTCCACGTGTGGTTTGAAGTCTACAGGTTGGGTGTGGGTTCTTTTTTTTTATTGTCAGCTTCAGCGCAATGGCGCACGTCATGTCGATGCGTGGGCAAAGCTGGCACGTTGATTCATCTCATCTCAAACTGAAGATCTCCTAGCTGGCGCGCGATGCCAGCTAGGTTTCATCCCTCGAAGACGTCGCGAACGTCGCAACCCTTGGAGAAATTCTTGCATTCTCCTCGTCGACTCGAGGGGCGTTTGCGGAACCGCCGTTTCAGGCCGTTAGCTGGCCGTACGTGTGCGTTTGGGTTCGCTTTAGGGTTCTCCTTTCGTTCGTCGTTGTTGCCGTTCTGGAGCGCAATGAAGATCTGCTCGCTTCGGTGGCTTCGGTGGCCTGGTTTTCCGCATTTCTTACCGTTCGGTTACTGTTTCATCCACCGATTCGCCTGTCGGGCCGCGTACTAACAGTTAGACAAGTTTGGGCCCTCCGGCGTGGCTGGGCAGTGGTGGTTTATGGGTTCGAATCAATTAACGAAATCTTCCATGTTCCATGGTTCCAGGCTCGACTCATTTGCGACCAAACTTGACCATTCAGGCACGACAATGAATAAGACATCACATTGCAGCGATCGATGAGCTAGTTGCTTTTATCGGAAGAAGGTTTTCGAGAGTAATTAACTCGCTTTTTTAAACGCATTTAGCATCGAATCTCGATGTGGGAGAAATTATGAAAAGCTCCCCAAATATTGCAACTCATCCACGAGATACTATCACCTCCGTTCTCTGGTACAGGAAGCTTCCGCTCAAAACAGCCTCCCCAATGGGGGGGGGGGGGGCTAATTATTTACAATCCACAAACGCTGCATATCTAATAATGATTTATGGAACCGAAATTTGGGCTAAATGCTATCGCGCGGCTCGAAGGGGCTGGGCGCGTGGGCTGAACCCGCTACTTGGCCGGCAGAATGGGAAGGAGCAAAAGCTCGAACAACAAATGGAACAAACACTTCGCCTAAAGCTGCTCAAGCGTGTGTTGCGTGAAGACCTACGCAGCAAAAAAAAAAAAAAAGAAAAATAAAGACTCGATCAATAGAAACGCGCGTTAAGGGCATTCCTTCGTTTGTGGCCCTCCGTGGCTTCTCCGCGGTACATCTCGCTTCAATTGGCTCACATTTGTTCTGTTTCCTCTCTTCCCACACATCGCGATCGTTTCTGATTTGTTTGCGCTTTCTTTCCACTTTCCCATCGCTACTTTGTCCGTTCCGAGCGTCGAGTTTGCCGGAGTCTGTGTGTGTATGAATCTCACCCCAAAGACGGTCGCTTCAACCCTCTCTGTTTCGCTCGCGTATCGCGCAATGGCGGCCAGGGCGCAAAGCTCTCGCTGACGAGGCTCCATTTTCTCGCTTCTTTCCATCGCACAAGGTACAGCCTTGTGTCTGAAGCACATGTCGTTACGAGGTTTATATATTCTTCTGCGTTTCTCTTTGAACTTTCTTCTGGGAGACTTGAGCGCACCGTCAGGCGAGGAAACGGTTTTTCCACTGGGATGGGATGGGAATGGTACGGTGGAGCACGCCATTTTAGCCCTCCCGTGTTAGTGTTGGGCCTTTCTCCCTGTACACCTGGTGCCTGCTTCTGCACCTCGAGATTGGGGATGCGCTGTTGCGATGCTGCATGGCCCGTGCCCGTACCGTTCTATGCTGCGATCGTTCGTTCTCGCTTGCACCCATCGTAGGCCGTCTCGTTCGGTCGCTCCCATGGCTTGGTGACCTGATTTCGCGTCTGAACGGAAGAATCTTGCCGGTTTAATGGCTGCTCGTGTAGTCGTCATGGGACCACGCCGATCGTTGTGCCTAGGAGCCGGATGCTACGAGGCTTTTGCGCTAAGGGAACGCATTCTTTAACGCCCCAAAACTGGGTCTGGTTTCCCACCGGTCGGGAGGGTTCGCAAAAAAAAAACATAGAGGTTAGAGGTGGTTCAAACGACGTTTCTCGGTAGTGAACTTTTGGTCGATTTTATGGGCACATTTTTGGTTGGTTTATTTCGTAGATTATTGGATTATTGGAGCGGTGAGTTTGTCGAAATTGAACGCTTGAAAAGTAAACCACTCATCGGTTAAACGATCAAACGAACAGCCCAAAAACCGGAACTAGGGAATGTCGAACAAACGGGCCCCGTCGAAAGGGTCCGAAAAATTGCAGAATATTTATAAGTGCGCCTTCTGCGCCTCAGGTACGTACCGTTTCCCGACCGTCCTTTCCGGACCGTCGTTACCCCTTGGAGGGGCTCGCCTGTCCGAGACCTAGAAAAGAAAGCGTCCCGGATTCACGTTCGTTCTGCTTCGCGGCGATGGCTAGCGGTTGGGTTGGAAATATTTGCGGGCCAGCGTGAACCAGGGCGCCGGAGGGCGAGTGAAAGAGCGAGAGAGAGAGAGAGAGAGAGAGAGAGATCTCAGGGGCCCGTGCGTGAAACCTGGCCCGTGGTCCGGTCTCGGCCTAACGGCTTTGGTTTGCGGATGGCTACGGTTCTTCGGAAGGTGGTGTTTCGGACGAGGTGACGCGGCGATCCGCGACCATGTCCGTGCGGTGAGTTCTTTTTGTCGTCTTTGCTTTGAAACTTTCTTCCACCGGGAGCGAGACGGCACGATGCGAGCTTTTGCAAAGCGTGCGAGAAGGCGAACCTAAATCATGCGAAGATGCGCGTGGTCGAAAAGCGGGTTGCTAGAAGAGCTTTCAGCTATGCTAGCCACCCCGAGAGCGAGAGGCCAATACGTCGAGGCAGGCTCTTCAAGGCAGGCTCTCTCACTCTCGCGTGGTGAGAGTGTGAACGCTCAGCTCACCTATTGCACTTGCGTCAAGTGAGCTGAGCAGACGGACGAAACGGAAGCAGCACGATCTCGCGCCAAAACGAGAGCAGCATAGATGAGCGGGGGTGTGGGGGGGGGGGGGAGAAGAAAGAATTTCCCCAAAGGCAACCTCCCCGTGCGCTCGTGCGGTTCCGAGAAAGGGGTGAAATAGAAAGAGACGAAGCACGCAAGCGCAAACGGGACGGAACAAAACGCCGCGAAAGAAAGCTCTCTTGGGGGTGAAAGAAAGCTCACCGAAGCAGAGCGTGCGCATGGTGTCTGGTGAGCGAGAGTGCGAGCGAGAGAGAGAGAGAGAGAGCTCTCGTGGTTTCGCGAGGTACCCACCCCCGGGCGCCCAGCCGAGAAAGCGTCCACGCATCGGCCAGAAAGAGAGCAGTCTTGCGGAGGTCTTGGGTGAGACAGGCGAGGCGCTATCCGTGCGAGAGGGGGACTACGAGCTTGAGCTGAGTTTTGCTCGGCAGAAGGCTCCGCCAGGCCTGGCCAACAGAATCGCCGATCAGATCAGATCGTACCGGTGGCGCGAGCGATCCAGGGCGAAGAAACCCCTATTCGACAGCAGTCCGCAAAGGCTTGTCCACCTGAAGCTCTGGAAGGAGTGTAGTTTTGAGATTTTGTTGCGTTCTTCTTTTTTTTTTTCTTGCCATCTCCTCTCCTCGAACCAGCCAGAGTGTGAGTGCGTGCGTTGGTGTGCACGTGCGTGTGTCCTTGCCGTTATCCTCGCGTAAGGATACGCGCAAAAATCGCAAAAATTCCTGCATGGTCGCGAGTACCGTGTACGGGTGTTTAAACGGACTCGGACTGGGAAGTGATCCCTGGGTGTGTGTGTGTGTGTGTGTGTGTGTTGGAAAAACTCGGGAAAAAGGCCCCCCCCCGAAACATGTGTCCGCCTGCAAAGGCTGGTGTGCGTGTCCTGGCAGTGACGCGACCGCGCGATCCGCCAACCCCGCGAGGACACTAACGGTCCCGTGTTACAGTGTTGGACGCGAGAATAGTAGATAGCAGATAGCGCTGTGACGAACAAACGGTGCCTGTGTTTGGTGTTGGAAGTTTTTGAAGAAGCTCTATTTTTGATTCCAATCGTTGCAGCGGGTGTGCGGTTTTCGTTGTGTGCGAATGTGTATGTGTGCCAGTGGGCAGTAGTGTGCCGGAAAGTGGGCTTGTGAAGGCAGTAGGCGTCGAAAAAAAAAGAGAGAAAAAAACGACACAAAAACCACCGCATAGACGACCGGACCGCGTGCATATGTGTGTTGGGTGGGCATTCGGAAGATGTCGCAACAGTTGAACGTAGCAAGCCACGCCAATACTATGCTCGGTGGCATTGCGAACAGTATCGGTACGAACAATAGCATCGCCTGCAGCATGGGCAACAACATCCCGAACAATCTGACCACCTGTGCTAGCATCCCGAACAGCATGATCGCGAACATGTCCAGTCCAGCCGGCGGTCCGGCCAGCAACGGTCCGACCAGCAATGGTAGCAGCAATGGTGGAAATGGTGCCAACGGCAGCACTAATGGACCTTCATCAACTCCGGCTACGCCGACCAACAACTGCCAGTCGATCCGATACTGCTGTAAGTAGCACGTCTCTTGGGCAAGTCCTTCCTCCTGGGGAGAACTTTTTCGTCGGGAGGCGATTTCTTTGTTGCACCGCGGTGTGTTGTTTGCACCGTGCGAGTTGTTATTCGCTGAGCAGAGACAACCCTAGCCAACGGATTCACCCCTTTCCGAAGGGTTCTTATCGCTTGGGGGTCGCTATCATCCGGTCGGGTTTCTTTCTTCATTTAGCGACGGCAGCATTTTCGCTCCTCACATCAGTCGGGGCCAGTAGCCTTTCAGGGGTGAGATGTGCAAATTCCTGAGCACGATACTCACCGATACCCCGGTTTTAGGGCCGCTCGATTCGCCCACACACAGAAACGATAGAACGTCGTTCGTAACCATATCGCATTCTTACTTACTCATCAATGGCATATAAAATGGTGAGGAATGCGAACAACTGGCAAGTGAAATTGAACTCATTGGAAGCAAGCTAAGGGCTTCTGATTCTGATAAGTGCTCGAGGCGAGATGGAAAAAGTAGTTGATTGGATTTTCTCCCCCCAGAGCCTGTTCACCTGTAGTAATAGGAATAGGGGCAAAACAAAAAATGCATTCATCCCCTGGTGCACACACACACACACACGCTCGCATACATGCACATGCATAATAAACTTGCTCTCGTTTAGTTGCCCCCCGGTAATCATCTCCGGTCGATCGTTGCCCTGTTGGAACGGAAGCCTATCTGCTCGATCTCGCGGCCTAGGATCCGCTGGTTTGCCCGAGAGATTAGTAATTTCAGCCACAACTGGTGCCACTGGTGGTGGTCGCGCGCCTTAGTAGTGCTAGTGATCGTGCAGGCCACCCCTCCCCCCCCCCCCACCCACCCTCACCAGCCCACCTGGCATGACACGGCCTAGCACAAGGGTTGAAGAGAAATTTTCATTCCGCTTTCTAGCTTTCTTTCCGCGCGCTCGCGCGCGCTCGCGTTCGTTCTCCTTTCTTCCCGTGCACCGCTACTCTGAACTGAGGGGGGTGGCTTTCCTTCTGCTTCTTCTTCTTCTTCTTCGAGTGGGGAGGGAGCTTTTTTTCTTGCTTCTTCTTCTTCTGCCTCCACCCGGGGGTGCTGCATCTCTAGGAGAGTGGTTTTTTTTTTTGGCTCTACTCTCGCCGTGCTGCCTTTTGTCGCGCTTGGTTCCGTGCGTACGGTAGTGACGTGTGACGAAATGTGAGCCATTTTAGATGAAGTCTGCAGGCGCTTCTGCATCATCCCCTTGCACCCCTTTCAGAGCGCCTTGTGCCGTTTGCAACCCCAAACTGTCAACCCCCCCGCCCAGCCAGGGAAAGCGAAATGATCGGCACGTGAAGAAGATCGTCTTTGACTGTGTGTTTATGCCCGATGGGGGGTTTTTTTTTTTACCCTATCACTATCTGCCTCTCTATCGATCGCTGAACATAATGGCGACTATTGTGGGTGGATATGGAACGGTGGTCATTAAAAAAAGTGTCATTTTATTGACACGAAAGGAAAGTTCCTATCACCAAATCCAAGCATCTGGTACCGCATCTGGTGGTAAAAGCAGCGAATCCCAGAAAATCTCTGCTCTTTCGAGACCCTACGGCTTTGTTCGATCGCGTGTAGAGTGCCGTTTGCTTCCCACCACCGAAGGAGCGATTGGTCACGTGATCTCGAGCTGGTGTATGGTCGAAAATTTCTCCAAACCACGGCATCCTCGGCACGGAGAATGGCAGCCCTAGCAAAAAGGGCTTGAAAAGGGTGTCGAAATGCACCCAAACACACGCACACACACACACGTATGACATCAAAGAACCCCCCTTCTGGATGGTGGATCCGGGTCAACCGATCCGGACACTCGTACTCACACATACGGCTAGTCAGTCACACCCTGAGTCGCTTCTTCGGTGGGGCGGCCATCGAACGTGCGATGATATTTACGCGCACCCTCCCCGAAAAAAGTGCGAGAGAAGGGATGCCCATTATTGCGCCGTGGCCTCGCGATCACAATGGACCCGCGACAGGTGCGCCACACGCCCCACGACAGGGTCCTGCACCGAAAAGGGGCATTTTCGTTTCGTTTTCGGGCGATTTATCACGGAAAAGCGAAAGCTTCATTTCTCGCGCGAATGGCACAATGCGCTAGTGTGCGCCGTTGACCATCCCTTTGGGGATGCCGCAAAATCACATGTGCTCGATGGCGGGAGCATCGTTCACACTTTCAAATTATCCGTCCGGGTGAAATGGGCCCCGGAAAAAGGTCCGTCTCGTGTGACAGGGACCAACAAGGCGCTTCACTCTGTCGTCCTGTCCACCCTACATCAATCAGCCATCACACGAGCCGTTCCAGCATGAGCGCATATGCGCGCTAACCGAAGGGGCTTTCAACAAGAATCACCCCTAAGGGCACCTTTTGATATTTATTCCAATTTTGCAATATGGCCGGGCGTGTGCGAACAAAAAGAAAAGTAGGCTGCCACTGGCACAGGAGACGCTACATGCTCGATCGTAAATGCCATCCCATGCCTGCTTCGATTGTGCATGCGAGTGATCTGATGTGTTTATTTTTCGCCCTTCCCAACTACGACGCAAGCGTCCACCCTAGGGTGCGTTTCGTGCGCAGGGTTTCGCCCGAAGAATTCTTTTCGAAAACCGCGCAACGCGAACGCAACAAGAAAATCAGTGAAAGTGAGCTGATCGATGGTTAACAGCAGACATGTGCATCGCGCACGGGAGGGCATTTAATTTGTGCTGTTTTTTTTCTCTTCTTCTTCTTCTGCTTCTCCTCTTTCTTAAACGAACAGCGCATTTACGCACACGCAAATTGGCCCTCTGCCGTGCGTTGCATTCTCATCAAGAAAGCTCGCACCGATCGCCGATCGTGCGTGTGCACCCGTGTGTGTATGTGTGCGAGAGAGTGAGAAAGAGAGAGAGAGCGAACCACCAAGGTCCAGTAGGCTGACGGGAGAATCCTCCTCCTCCAGCGATGGTCACCTTCAAGGGATTCATGTTCAACCTGACCCGGAGCGAGATGAATGAGGACTTTTATTCCATTTTTTTTGCTCAACCCTTGCCTCGGTTCGTTGTCACCACTCTCGCGCTGAAGGGCTGCGTGGTAGGAATTCACGATTCCAAGCCGTCCGGTCCGGTGAAAGTCTTTCACGTCGCTGTTGTAGCACCGACACCAGGGTTGTGGGTTTATGTTGTGCCGCCCTTCCAGGGCCGATGGGTTGATGGTGCCTCCTTGCGAACAGGTACCGGATCCGTACGCACGCAAGGCGATCGACCGTTCTTCGCGGAGTATTCACGCTCTCGCTCACACTCTGTTGGCACAGCACGCAACATCCGCCACGGAGTTGCATGAGCCCTTTTTTTCTGTCAGAGTCCTGTGCTCGATGATGTGTGATGACGAAAACGATGCATTTGGGGTTGAAATTGTGATCTACGAACGGTGGAAAGAATCTAGGTCAATCAGACGCACGTTGGCTCGGGTGAAATGATTCCAAAGATCACTCACACTGGCACTGGCTGACTCATTCCGGTGCTGGTGTTCGGTAGGGTTGGGTTTTTCCCCCAAAAACCCGGACCAAAAGAAAACGTATTCGCCCCTACAACGTGCTTACGTGAGTGTGGCCAGCAACTCGGTGGCACAGATCAATCAGCTCGATGCAGTGAGTTGTCCGGCGAGCCACGTAGAAATGAAGCATAAAAACGAGCTACTACCGCTGGGCCACATAACCGTGACCAAACGACGAAAAATCTCCAAGCACGCACGCACGTACACGCTGCCGTGTGCGGTGAGAAAGCGAAATGGCGCCTCAGAAGCGCGCCATCTTTGAAACAACAACTGGCCGAAGTTTTGGGTGTGGGTTTTTTTTTTGGCTAAAGGAATCGCGCCGTGTGATGCGCTAGGATGTGTGGTACTGGTTTCACCACGGTTTGTTTTTTGTTTTCCGCCACCATTTTGTGCCATGGTTCTTGGCCGGTTGATTGGGAAGCGGAACAAAGGAAAAACAAAAAATCAACCGAAAATAAAATCGCTGCGCCGTGGAAGATTGCAGTTGATGCTGTTGCTGCTGTCGTTTGTTGTTTTGGGTTAAGGCAGGTTTCGTAACTTCCCTTAGACCGCTCGCGATCGCGTTGCCCCACCACACGATCGGCCCGTAGTCGGTTGCTTTCTTCATTTTCTATTTTCTAGCGAAGCGGTTTTGTTATTTTGGAGGTTTTTGGGCGATTTTTTTTTCTCTCGCTTCAAGGGGTTCATTCGTCGTCAACCCCTCCATCTCGCTGGCTGGGTGGATTTTAGGAAGGGGCAACAGAGAGCCCAGCTGTGTGCGTGTGTGTGTGTGTGCTTTGGTGGCTCTTAAATGGCTAACGTATGGTTTGGGTCGCGCGAGAGCTGCTGCTGCGTATCAATAAACTCGAACTCGAATCACCTTGTGCGTTGTTTAGGGATTGCCGAAGCGAGAATACACCGCGTTTTCAGCTGGTGAGTGGCGTATTAGCAACCACAATGATCGCAACACGGTACGCAACGGTGCACCTCTCGGTCCAACTGGCAAGAGGGTCCTATCTTCGATCGCTTCATCTCGGACGATCTCGCGCGTTCCGCAAGTTCTTTGAGCGCGCTTCTCGCTTGCGATCGAGAGGGAAAGCTTTCCCTTGTTTGGGGGGGTTTCTTTTTTTTTTTATATTTTCGGGGGACCCGAATCCGGCACCGCTGCGCTGAAGCTTCGGCGATCCCGTGATCTAGGTCAGCGGTAACGGCACCGCGAAGGGCAATGGAATTTATTTTTATCTCTCCCTCGAGCGCCGAGATGGTGGTGCTTCTTTTCGAGCTGGTTTCGTTGGTTGGAGCGATGAACTGGTTCGGAGACTGCAGGTTTCACATGCTTCCTCGCTGTGGTCGGTTGAAGGTTGGGGAAGCTTTTGGGCAGTGCTTAAATGTGAACTGAATTATCCCCAGACAACGCTACGGCGGGCACGGCATCACGTTCTGTGCCATCGCCACGTGCAACGCAAGGAAAGACAGTAGCTCCCGACAGTAAAGCGACGAACCCTTGGCGACGAAAACGTGGCGGAAACGGTTTTTTAATGCTTACTTTCACTGTCCAAATGGCGGTCCTGGTGGACCTCGTTGGAGCGTGGCACGGTGCTGAGGAATGGTGGCAGAAATATTAACGACGAAACAAAGCGAAACAAAGCACGAAACTCCGGTGGAGAGAAGCAAAAACAAAAACCTGCTCGAAGCAAAAGAAAACGCACAATGCAACGAACGGTTCGAGAGGGAACGAACGGAGCAAAAAAAAAAAAAGGGAAAAGAGAAAAAAAAAGACACTTAACACACAATCCAGCCCGAGAAAGGGCTTTAGAAAAGAAAGCATTCTGTTCGTTTTGGCAGCAGCTTCCCAGCAGCACGGTCGTACCGAAATCTATTCCCGCGTCCCACGGTGACATACTTCCGAGTTCCGAGCCATGCCGGGGTTGGGGTTTGGAAAATGTATTCCCCCACCCCACCGTGCCACCGTGCCACCGTGCTCGTTTTAACGCTCTCTCAGACCAGCATGGTTTCCTTCCGAAATCGAAAACAAAACAGCACGCGGGTCGGGATCGGGTGAGGAAAAACGCTCCGAAACAAGTTTATTCCGCTTTCCTCGGCGGTCCGAAACGGGGCCCCTGCGGTGGCAAGTGGGTGAAGGACGTTAGCAGCCAGTGTTTCGGTGTCTGGGTTTTGCGGAGAGTTTTTCGGTGAAGCCAGAAGTCGTACCGAGACGAGAGTAATCACACGTAAATGAGACATTTGTCGTGTGACCCAGTTAGGGGTGGCGAGAAAATGAAAACCCCCGAGAAACTCCCCTATCACCGGCGACCTCTAGCAAGGGGGTGGTCGGACAGGTTATCGGCGAGGGTTTGCTTCAGCTAAATGGCTTTATTTCAGCTCACTCTATTGAACCGTTCGGTGGGGCTACTTTCTAGCGAGAACTGGCAGTCGTGGTGTGGTGATGGTTTTTTTTTGTCCGAAAAAGTTTGAAATTGGATCTCTTTTTTTGAAAATTCCACCAGGTGGAAGGTTGCGAAAGCAGAATCCAATAAAAGCTGTCGTATGTCTAGTTTGGTGGATTTTTATACAAATTTCAAACAAGCGTATGCCCAATAACATAAGCTTCAGCAGATCAGCTCGTTGTAGGGCTTTAGTTTGAAATGTTAATTTTATGGAGCTAACCACCTAAACGGACTTTGGAATGAAATGGGTTCACTTGGAAAGGGGCACAAAAAAAGCAAGTATTGGAACATAGATCCGGGTTCTCTCGAATGCGGGTTGACAGAACAGACTGGTTGACTTCGAGGGGCCTTATTTTTTGCAGCCACGTCCGGTGTGCAGGCGAAACTCATCCACATGATAATGGTAATGCTGGGTCGCCACAATGATGATGATGATGATGATGATGATGATGGTGATGACGCTCATACCAAACACGAGCGGTGAAAGTCTTCTCGGTTGAAAGAGAAAATTCTTCACCCCATCGTGCCATCATACATCGCGAACGACTCACAAATACGCTCGCGATCCGCGACGATCTTTGCAACGCACACAACCGGTTGAGATTGGGTGCGATGGGCCCCCCCCCCACCCCCGGGCAAAAGGAAGAGAGGAGGCTTGGGCGGTCGGGAAATCCGGGGGGGGGCTTCTTGTGTGATGGAGATGCCAACGACTTGCGATTGCATCCCGCGGGGAGGGACGGGAAAAATTAAGAAACACTTTCTATTTTCTTCATCTTTTGCTTCTGCCTTTTCTGCTTCTTTCTAATCTTCTCTTTGCGTGCCTTTTTATGCCACTATGGCTCGCAACCCGCAACAATCTCTCTCTATCGCTCCTTCTTGCTTTATTGCTCCCTTTTTTTTTAGCGTGTCGCTCTGTTCGTCATATGTTCATCGAGCAGAATGTGTGTGCGTGTGTGCGTGTGTGTCGTTTTGCTCGATTTTCCGCCAGGAGATATTTAGCTTTTCTCCGGACAGATGCTGGATGGATGCTGAAGATGATCGGTAAACCTGACTCGGTTGCAAGCCGGTCTCACACCCATAATGTTGCCAATGTTCTCCCACTGCACCCGTAGTTAAGTGGTCCAGCACGATTGTGGGTTTACGTCGCTCCCTCCCACCCCCCAGGGCTTCTTGTAGACGAAGGAGAAATTATTGTGGCACCACCGAAAAGTGACAGCTCGGGCGAAAGAGAAAGCCGTCTGGGCGTCATCATCGGGTTGGCGCGTATGTGTGCGTCATTATTCATCAATCTACCGCTCCTGGACGGGTGCCATTCCACGGCACCACGATCGCAAAGGTGCTCAACTTCTGCTAATCTTCATCCAGCCTCCCCCATCGGACCCACAACGTCGCCCGAACAGGTGCAGCTCGCGTGAGATACGCGCGTACCGTCATCTTGTGCGATGTGGCAGCGTTAACCTAAATTTTGTCTGCTCTCTCGCTCGTGCAATGGCATGTGGGTTCCGCATCCGCTTTTGTTCTCCGAAACCCCCGTCCTCACGGTTGTCACCAATCCGGTTAACCCGCTTGGTAAGCCAAACCGAAGGGTTCGTCGCTTGCTCCGCTACAAGCGTCGTTGAAGTCTTTCGTCTGTTCTTCACGCGAGTCGCTGCTGCGGGCGTTGGAACGCAACTTTCTCCCTCACGGTGAGGTCCAGGATGTTCTCGTTACGTTTTTACGAGCGTACCCTCGTCTCCCTCGCATTGCCCCTTGTTGCCTTGACGCCATTTTCCGCGATGACAACGACTTCTCGGTGGCGAATGTCGGCAATGTCACACCCAGTCTGCGCTCTGTATGCGATGCGGGTGAAAGTTTTTCCTGTGCCATTCTCCTCGTCTCAACCTGATCGTCGTTCTGCGGCTTTAAAGCTGTTCTACCGGCTGAAGTTGGGAATTTTGCACGTTTTTCTGCTTCCCCCATCCTTCCAACTGGCGGTTTGAATTCCGGAACATGGCCCGACGGCCTTTCGCAAGTGCATCTGCAAGTGCGTACCGAGAAGTGTGTCACGTAATTTGGCGTTAGATAAACGAGTTCGTCTGAACCATTTCACCCGGTTTATAGGCTCCATTTCCATCCCAAACCCATTAAACCATGTCACTCATCTAGATTTTCTGTTCTTCTTCTACTTCCAGGGGAAGCCGATAAGGTTAAGACACTGATCCGCCTGCGTGCCGAGCTGTCGCCACTGTTCACCGGAAAGCGCAACGCTTCGAAATATGCCTGGGCGTAAGTATACGGCGTGAATCGGAAATCCATGCGAGAAGGGCACACCACGGAGGTGCAATAAATGGCGGGTTCGCGTAAAGCATTTGTTTTCGGGGGATGAAACGTTTTTCCATCATTTTCCTAACGGGCAACCGACCGTTAGCTAGCGAAGGCGCACCCAGCACCCGTTAGAAGGGTGTGATCGGTAACGTTTGGCGGTGCGTGCCAGGCCATTAATTATTCTGCTTCCCGCACTCTGGCGCGCGCGCGAGAAGTGGAGCACCGAAAGCGCCACGGAAACGGATCGGAAGTACGGCACCGGGTACGGGAAAATAAATAAAATATGATGAATTCGGTAGCGCCGTTTGAGCTAGAGGGAAAACGCACCCGTGGGTGGGAGATTTATTTTCACCTTTTCGTGCGCTTTTTCTTTGTCTCGCGATGAGGCGCCAGTGCTCGATGTTTGGGGTTCACTTGTTGAACTTGCGTTCTTCGCTGAGGGCTCGATCAATTAGAGTTGAGAAGGCGTTCGTTCGTTTTTCTTTTTTTGTTTTGTTCATTCCCCACCAAAGCCAGCTGGGGCACGCGAGCAAACGGATTTTCTTTTCCGCTTTTGGGAGATTATGCGATGTTTCGATGGAGGGCTTCCCTTCCAAATGCCGCTTTTTAGGTTTCGCTTTTGAGCTGCTTGTGCTTCGGGAGGTTTTTGGGGCAGCTATTTGGGAAACTTAAATTTCCCATTGCACCAGTTGGGAGCAGCTTTATGGGCTTCCGCGCCTCACTTCGACAGAACCCGTCAATTTCGCGTGCATTAGCGATTGTGCGGGACTTTTCGTTGCTTGTTTCGTCCTCACACACACACTGTTTTTCTATCTCGCTCGCGCAAACACTCAGCCCGCTCTTGAATCGACGGGGCCGGCAGATTGCTAGTTGGAAGATCGTATTTTGCAATCGCTAAACCCGCCTTTATTGCCGATGTTTTTGGGGCTATTCGAGCACCCGCCGAAAAGCGGCAAGCGGCTTTGGAAGCAAATGGAACTGGGTTCGAAAACTCGCAATCAAAACACGAGAGGCGAGGTTGATCGTTTATCTAATTATTCCGGCTTCCTGTTAGCCAAAGCAACTACAACGAACCGGCTGCCAGTCAAAGGCACTCGAAGGCGTTTTTGTGTCTACTTTGTTTTGGGAAAGTTTCCACCCAGAAACCGCACCTGAACCTGAACATGAACCTCCCGGTCGGTGCCACCACTACCTGCCCTGTACGTTGATGGTGGCCACAACCCACCGGAGCCCATCAATAAACAAAAGAAGCCACGAAGTAGAAGAATGCAATGGCGAACGCGAACGTACGAGCGCGTCGCTGTCTTCTAATCTCACTTTCCGCCAGTGAGCATTCCAGAAGCCGAGAGAAGTGTGTGTGTGTGTGGAGAAATGAGGAGGAAGAAAAAAATAATAAATAAACGCGCCCCCTCCGGCACAAGGAGAAGAGGAACGGACAAGGAAAACCAATGCAAACCGAGCCGAAAGCGATAAAAGTGAAATTTGCAACAAACATTCGCAGACAAAACAACCGAACGAAGCAGCTTCGAGCTTCGAAGAAGAAGTAAAGCACTCTCGTAAAAGCATATCCACTCACACATGCACACGAGCGCAGCCGGTTGGGCAGGCGATCCGCGAGGCGAGTGTGTGCAGAATTATGTTAACAAAAAGGGGGTGAAATGGAATGTGCAAAGGAGGTGCGATGGAAAAGCGCCAGAAAGGCGATGAAGCACACACGGGGCAACAATGCAATCCATCAGACTACCACCGCCACCACGCGATGGAGGTTGGGAAGAAGGTGAGATACGAGAATATGGCGGCGGTGGCGATAAAGCAAGGGATAGGTTTTTTTTTTTTAAAAAGTGACACGATCGCGAATCGCCATCGCCAGCGTTTGCAAATATTTGCGCTGCAATCACGCTTGCTGGGTGGGGTTCGCTTTTCGCGAACTATGGTTGGCCGTGGGGAAAAGCGAGAATAATTTCCTAAAGCCCACGGCAGGTGTACACCACACGATCGATCATCGAAAGGATGATCGTGGCTAGGGGTTGAAAACGCCCTTAATATTGCATCAAAATTCTACGATAAGCTTAAGGCAGCGGCGTCAATGCGGTCGTGAAATGAGGCCGGAGTTTGCTGGATCGTCACTTCTACCTGGCAGGCGACCGGGTGAAAGTGGCCAGCCCTATTGCGCCTGGGGGCCGGATCTCGTCTCCGAAGCACCGCGTTCGGTCGCACATTCCGACAAGGTCGTGGAGGTTCGATTGGCAGCGGGTCTAGAAATGGAAAACACGCGAAAGAGAACGCAGCACGCCACCGTGGCAGGGAGGAATTGTTAGGATTGGTGTGAGGCGAGAGGGGCGAGAGGGAAATCACCCCCCACCCTTCGAGGGGTGGTGGATGTCAATCCTGTGTGTGAGCATAATCGACATCGAGCGGAGTTATGCTGCCTCGTCGAGGCGCCCCATCGGTCCGGCTGATAATTAGTGATGAAAACATTGGCGTGCCGCTGACCATGTCTAGCATGTAGTGGAGCAGGGTGGGTTGTAGGGACGGTGGGGGGGGGAGGTGGGAACGCGATCGCGAAGAAGATCGCAGGGCAAAGAGTTTCACTTTCTACTTTTTCCACCTGGCACAAACCGCACCTTGCTCGTGATCGTCGTATTTGCAACGGGCAAGTGGCGCTTTTGCAGTATTGAGCTCTTTAGAAGCTTTTGGTTTAAGCTTAAGCCTTTTCCGGAAGGGCGAGTTCTTTCTTCGATCAGAAGGATTGTTGATTGATGTGCATTTCTAATAAATTTCCCTTACTTCCTTTTTGCAGTGTGGTCGAACGAGAACTCAGCGTGCCTTTACCGATTTCGAAAATTATCAAAAAATGGAACAATCTGCTGCAGGAGTACAAGGTAAGTTTCGGTGTGGTAAGGTTGATGACCTAAAATGCAGAAGCGCCCCATTTCTGTGCCCTGATGTCGAGCTGCAGGAAGCTTCTACTCAATTTAAATGTTAAACGACGAAACGACAAGCGTGATGAAAATTCCTACCATTCCATTCCATATTGTGCAGGACGCACAATGAAGCTGGCATGCCGAGGGAAAGTTGATTAACTTTTTCTCTCAACTGCCCATCGGCATTCTTCCGGCGTGGGATTGCGAGATTTGCATTTTCAGCTTCGAAAGGAAACGATTTCAAGCAGATATTGTAATCTTCCCCCAACACCGAATGGGGGGATGCGTGTCGTTAGCTCAACCATCTGAAGGACTAGCCGCCGCCAGCCATCTCCAGTGGCCACATTAGTCAGTCTTTGTTCGTTGGAGCACATCTTTGCATACGCAAGACGCTGCGCAAATAATTGCGCTGAAGAATCGTGTCACCGTTTGGCGTGCTTGAACGGTCCTTATTGTCAGCGTGCGATGGCCAAATCACCGTCAAAAAGCTCCACTCGAGAGCAGCGAGCTACTGCTACACCGTCGTCCCGTGAGCCGTAGTTTCCTTTCTCGGTGTGTGACTCGCGTGAAGGCTGGCCAGGGCTCCGGACCGTCCGGACAGTCCGGTTTTTGGGTTCCATCGTGACATTCTCGCGCTTTGGAACCGCACACTCGAACCGGCCTCCATCGGGTGTGATCGTGACCGTGGGCCTGGCAGCAAACTGGAGGACGATCGCGTGCAAGGGTGGAGAAATTGTCGGGTACTTTCGTGCCGTGTCCTACTTTTGGCCCTACTCGAGACACACACACGCGCGCGCGAGCGTACGATCTCGCCCACTGACCACATGCAGCGACACGCGCCCCAGCAGCATTCTTTCGATCGCTTATTATTCATCCCGCGTGGAGCGAAAGATCGGGAGACACGGAGTGAGACGGCACTAGATACCGATCTCGCATCCTCCACCGACCACAAAGCAACTCCGTGGAGCGAAGAGAACGAACGGTACAGCGGCCTTTCCACCCCATTTACTCATCTCACGAAAGGGGATGCTGACCGCATCCCGACTCACTTGCCCGAGGTTTGCTGGGGAGATCCGGGACGGGAGATTCTCGAAGATTTGCTGGATCACTGGACAGCGCTGGGGTGAGTTTCCGTTCTGCTTTGCATCCCCAGCATCCAGAGCCCGTGCCCGGGAAGTTGAGCACCTAGTGGAGTTGAGTTCTGCCTTCATCGAGCTCGCAAATGTAGGTTACCAGGAAACGGCTCGACTCGTGTGCTCGTTTGTGTGTCTCGAGCTTCGTTTCGAGCTTTGTTTTTTTGCGCGCGACATCATCTTTACGTCGGAATGTCAGCGAACAAGGGCTTGGCAATTCTGTCTCGCTGCTTAGGGCGTACGATCGGCACAAACCCTTTTCGGATCGCTAAAAACGGTACATTTTAGGCGTTCGCCGGATCGGAAGCAATGTGGCAATATAAAACTGTTGCCCAACACCAGGCAGAAATAAAGCAAATTTTAATAATGATATAAAACTGGGCCCCGCTTCTCGGCAGGAACTGAAAAACAGTTACCCGACCGGCTGCGGGTTCTAATCCCAATGGCCACGGCAGCTGAGCTTGAAAATTGGACTCATTAATCTCTCCACACCGGCCACTCGAAACCACACCGTCTAATGCGTGCTAAATGCTCGCCCTGGCGTGCGTACACGCAGCATGGAAGCAATCGAAAGCGCCGATAAGCGCCTGGTCAAGAAGGGGGAGAATTTAAAATTCCGGAAGCTTTTATCGCGTTTTGTTCACGCAGCCTAACGGACTAGCCTGTGGGCCGAAGACCCGAAGAAAAGCAGGCCACCGAAAGGGTCGTCTGGGTTGGCGCAAGAACTCGAAACCACGCGAATGCAATTAATTAGAAATGAACTTGCTCGAGACGCCTGGCATCAGATAAACGCGCGGTGGCTCTGGGAGGTGAGTAATGGGCTCCAGAAGCCGCAACGATCGCCGCATCTGCCTGCCTGGTGGTGGGAGAATATAAAGCCGAAGCAAAAAGAAAGAAGAAAAAAAAAGCAGAAGAAGAAAGCCAGCGCGAAGGAGGATAAGTACAAAATTAACGAAAAACGCCAATAGTAATGTGGTGGGTGAGGGCATAGAAAATGTGCTGCCCAACGAAAGCCCGGGCGCGAAGAAAGAACCCAAGTGGAAATAGAAAGCCACGGAAGAAAGCTTGGCAGTGAAAGAAAGGCAAAGGTTTTGTTGCTGTTGTTCCTTCATCTGTGGGCTTATTGCGCTCGAACAGTGGAGCAACAAAATATAGAGGTTCCGATCTCGTGGTTGCGATGCGAACGTACTCAAGCCCACATACACTCTCGCACACATACACACGTGTAGAGAGGCTTGTGTGATGTGCATGTGTGACACCGAGGTTCGGTTGGAGTCCGTCGGTTGTGGAGGGCGTGTGTGGTGGACCGCTTGAGGGAAACTCAGCCCCAAGAAAGGGCTAACGCGGGTTTGGAGAGGTTGTAGGGCTCGTGCAAAAGGCCCCCTTTTGAATGTGGTAGAGTGGGAGACGCGTGGGGCCAGAGAAAAGATCGTAAAGGTCGATGTTAGGGGAGAGAAAGCGCAGAATTAATCCGTTGCGGATGAAGCGGCGCAGGGTTGCTGGGGTCGTTTTTCCCATCGTTTGGGAGATCTCTTTTTCATCTCTTTTTCTTCTTCTCGTTGTTGTCTTCACCCCACAGGGGGGTTTCATTCCACCCGCCTGATTCTAGGGCATGCTGATGAGTTTTCGCGGTTCACGGTGGATTGGGTGTTCTTTCCGCTCGGAGTCTGGGTCGTGGTTTAAAACTCGCAAATTCAGGCATGACTCATGGCCCTTCAGTTGAAAAGTTTTGCGGCCATGTGGGATGTAGCAGCTGTGGCTTTTCCGCAGACTATATAGCGCGAGAAAAAGATGACGGCTTCCAGCGAGCCCGTGTGTAATTCATCCTCAGCATCGTCGATCCCGTTCTGAACGCGCTTTTCCGCGATCCCGTTCGCGTCACGGTTCGGTGGCACTCGTGCGAAAATCGTACGGTTCTGGACGTGGCTTTCGCTACCACTTTACCGGTTCCCGGAAAGCCGACCAAGCGTGTCATCGAGCGGTGCGTGAAGAACCCGAATGATCGTTCTGATGGCCACCGGCCACCTTAAAAGGAACGCTTCCAACGGCTGGTGTCTAGCGGACTCGGCTGATACCGGTTCCGGTGCGTTGATGCGTCAAAGCACTGGCTAACTGGATCTTAGCCTGGCCCCCACGAGGCACGCGTTCTGAGCACCACATTTGGGAGGATCGAGTTTTGCGCTTAATTTATTGCAATTCTAACGGAGATCTTCATCGGAGAGCGCGATCACGTGCTCCGGTGAACACGTGGCCGTACAGTGAAGTTTGCAACCGAACCGGCAGAACGCATGTGATGAGAAAATGGCCGATGAGAGAGAGAGAGAGAGAGAGCGAGCGATGGCGTGAAGTGTTGCTGGCCCAAATTCTCGTCGTTCTGGCACGTTCTCGTCGCCCAAGCGTTACGAGAGTAGGTCAAACGGGCAGGCCAGTCCCGCGGGAGCCTGTTCTAAAGTAACGGATTCACGTGCTCGATCGCGCGCGCAGTCATCTCACCATCCGCCGGGAGTGTGCGAGCCAAAGAATGCTGTCTCGGCGTGAAAACGAGGACGACCGAGCGCAAGATGGAATAAATAGTCGTGGCGTTGACGCGTGGGCGCGATGCGTATAGATGTAAAATAGTCCACCCAAGCGAAGGGTTAAATCCTCAGAGATCACGAGGCAACTACTGCGGTTTCTCGAGAGGATGATCTAAGCGTTGCTGACGGAACAAGTCGTTGGCCCATGGTTGGCCCGGTTGCTGGAAAGAACAACGCAATGCTGGATGATTTTTCCAGACAACGGCTTCTCAACCTCGTTTTCGGTTCCGTGGGTTCTGTCTTCCCTGCGATCCCTTTCGAATGTAAGTTTGTTCGATTTCGAGATCACAACCACTCGCACTAAAAGCAACCGAACGAGCTGTGTTTATTGCCCGTTTCCTCTCACATTTGCTTGGCCCTCTGCAGTGGTTCTGATGTGTGGCCAAAGTACCAAACCCCGGGCTCGAAGTAGGTTGCTCACGTTGCTGGACCACCCGTCCCCATTGGAAGGGCTGGACAACAGCTGGGTGGAAGCGAACACACAGGAACGCTATCTTCACATGTGTGTGTGGTTCGCTTTTCCACGCCTTTCACGCCTCACGGTCTAACGGCCAAGCGAGCTAGCGAGTACGCTAGCGATTTGATTTTCCGGTGCCGTTTTTACACTCAGATTTGGTGCTTTTTCACCGCGATTTTTTGTTTGTGGAACGGAAATCGTCCAAATACACCCCGTGCGCACGGGAAAGCCAACCCAGATTGCCCAAACACACACCTCTCTCGGTGCGGTTTGTGCTTAGTAAAATTGTTTCCGGTTGTAAAACAATTTCGGTTGTTTTAACACATCTTAAAACGGATAATTTCCAACGCTCGTGGTTCCTCGGGAAACTCTGCACTCTGCAGGTCGCGTTATCGGCTCCCTCGGGGAGGCCATCGATAGTGTGTTCACGCGTTCGGAACAAGAGCCACTCGTTCCCGTTGAAACGCCAGCCAGCGTTCTTGCAGTTAGCGCAGATATAGATCGTACCTGCGTACAAACTGCGAACAAGCGTAGCCCACCCGTTAATGGAGCCAAACGGGAGCCGACCGGGTGGGGATGCACACCTAAGTGGCAATTCGGGTTTGGCTAGCCTTATCACAGCGCTACCATCACGTCCTGGACCTGGGGCGATTGGGCGTTCTTTGTGATGCGTGAGGTTCTATGTTTGCGCCTTCGAACCAACCCCTACTCGATAATAGCGACTCGATAGCGCTCAATTCCGGGACTCGCAGCATCAAAAGTCCATCGTTTTGGGGTGGGTCAGATTCGGACACCCATCTGGGTGGACAATTAGCTCGCCAGTTCCGGCTGCTGATGGAGAGGAGAGTCGTTGGTTTTTTTTTCTTGGCTACCTTTCCGGCAGCGATAGGCACCGGCCTTTCTAATGATATCGTTTATCGTTTCGCCACGCGGCGTCCGTGGAAACTCCTGCGCTACTTTGGCATTAATCGGATCGTGGAGGGCTTTCGATCGAAACCTTTGGACTGGGTATGGCTGTGGATTGGCTTCGGAAAAGTGCACGCTTGGTTTCCTGGTTTTGGAACACACGAGTGTTTGCGTTTATGCAACTGCGAGGGTCGATAATCATCATCATCATCATCATCAGCAGCAGGGGTTGCGAAAGTGGATGAAGATGTGTATTTACCACTCGCCGGGCGTTCGATTCTGCCGAATAAAAGTGTGTTCATTTCTTCGGATCTTACGCGCGATCCTCGATCGATCGACGACGCAACGGAACAGAAAAGCTTCGCGAGGGTTTTTCCATGCAACACCTGCCAAGCGGCGTAGAAAGTGCGGCTAGATCGGAGATGGTGCTTCTGCTTGCCTTTTTTTTTTTTGCTTTCAGCTGGAGGCTTTTCATCGCGATAGCAATCCGTTTTTTTCGAGTGTTGAATAATTTTAATCGAATCGATGCACTAAAGCGATGCCAAATCTGTGGTTTACGTCCACAGAGAAAGCTTGCTTTTTCGCCATTCCCGATTGGGGAATCGAAAATGTCTGTCGTCCACCCCGTTCTAAGGTGCATTTTGAGAATAACGTCCAAAAACCTTCAACAAGAAAATTTGCCACATTGCGGAATTGCAACGAGACCCAAAGCGAGACCTTGAGATGGGAGCCAGCTTTTGTTGGTTAGTTTTCCATCAGCGTTACCATGCTACGTTCTGTTTACTTCAAGGTGCAAAAACACACTCGCTCTTCAAAAACTGCTCGTTTCAAAAAGTTTGCCAAAATTCGTCCCCAAAACTCAAAACGTGCCGCTGGCCTTGGAGTGAATTTCTAGCCAGTTCCCTTGGCTTCTCGTGAGAAAATTGCCAGCACGGTCGGGTTTCGGGAACGGTTGTTTTCCTCCTTTTTTTTTTTTGGGGAGGAAAACACCACCGATTGCTCTATTTTCTCAAAATACACCACCACCATGGGATCGCGCGCGAAAGCACAAAACTACCCGCAAGCACAACGCAAGCACGCACCAGGGCCTCGTGCGATCGCAACACGCCTGACGCGAGCAAATCCGCCGCTAATCGTGCCGCCATGCGTGCGACCCATCCTCCGTTAGGCGCAAAGGGCGGGCGGGTGCGGGCTTTAGAACGAGACAAAAAATAAGCCAATCGGTTTCCGCTTCCAAACTACCCCCGTATCGGTAAGGGGTGGCGAAAGCTCGGGCCCGTTTCGTTCTCCCTCGCGCGTTCTCATTCTCCAGTGAGCGGATGGCGCGATGGTGTGAGAACTCGGCCATCGCCTCTCTCTCTCTCTCTCTCTCTCTCTCTCTCTCGCTCTCGCGCGCGCGACTCACGCTTCTCTCACGCACCCCTACCGGACCGGTTAAGAACCGTTAGCTTTTACGTTTAACCCACTTTCGGGCGTTCTGTTTTGTTCTCTTCGTTCTTCATTCTTGCCGGGCCGGTTTTTCTCGCGTCTTCTTAACGGTCCGCTCTCCACCCACCTACTGGCCACCTTTTAACACCCTCCCGGCATCTCGGACTGGGGTTCATTTGGGTAAACCTTGACTTTGCGCGCCAAGTGCGTCCCCAAGGTGGGCGGCGGCGGCGGCGGCGTTGGCCTTCGCCGCTCGTTAGAAGCTTTCGTGTGGTTAACGGATTAAACCCCTCCTGAAAGCTCGTTTAGAACGCACACTCTCGCACTTTGGAGTTGAGCTTTTTTTTTCATTCCCCCTTTGCGAACGTGCTTCAGCTGATCGATCGATCGATGATCGGTTGAGCCGGTTCATCATCATCATTCCAAAGCGTGATCGCTTCCTTTTCGGTGACCGACATTCAAGCGGGCAGAGCTTTTGGATGCGTTTTGTCCGTTTGTCCGAATGAAAGGCAATCGACGCATCAAACGCAATATTTCATGCCCCGCAAGCGAAGATCAGATGAAAGCTCGATGGCATTCCAGCGAGTGTCGAAAGCCGAAAGTAAAAGAAGTATGTCGAAAAACCCCAACGAGCTTTACAGCTGTGGTTCGTTCTCCCGAAGGACCATCAATCATACCGCGATGCCAATTTGCCATTCCACTGGCTGAACCGATGTGACATTTATGATACGGCCCGGTCGAAAACATCAATCAGCCGGCTAAGCAAATCGAATCGCGGATGAGGCCCCTAACAGCCAGCTGTCGATGGGGCGGGGAGGTTGGTTTTGCTTTGTTCATTGGCACTTTCTCCGGGCGATGAGGCGACCAGGGATCGGGCGGTGGTATCGATTGATTAGAAAGTGTTAAACACGTAGTTTCACTTTCCGCCACAGGTGGCTGGTGGATGCTGGTCGAGCCCTCGAGGCACGATGAGGTGATCGGTTCCGTTTAGGCGGTTCCCAGGCGTCTCCCAGAAGCTGCGGCCAGTTTGTGGCAGCCATTTTTCGTGAAGATGTGTCACTGGCGATGGCGCTGGAAAACTTTCCAATTGTGCTTTATCTCGTGAAACGGTGGGCAGTTTTTCTTTCGTTTCGGGGTTTTTGTTTTCATGGCACTTGGAGCGATATTTTTGAGGTATTCCGTTTCTCGCAACCAACTCGCGCCACCAGTCGACCATCAAGTCAAGCCGTTTACGAGGGAAAAATAAGCCACGAGCCGGTACCCACGGTCAGAATCGTTAATCATGTATTTCGTGCTCTCTCTCTCTCTCTCTCTTTCCATCCATCACTGGTTGGTTTCTTTTTTCCCCCACATTTCCACGCGGCCATTTCCAAAAAAAGAAAAAAAAAACCATCCACCATCTGCTTAACGGTGCGTTCTGATTTCGAAAACCATACCTTCCGTTCGTTACGCCCGAACCAAGGGGGCCATAACGAGAAGTAGCCCAAATGTGGTGGAAAAATGAGGCCCAGCCAGGCGGTGGCAGCACTTTCACTGAGGCCCCGAAAGATGCTGCCGTCGTGTGGTGGTAAGAAAATGGCCAACCACAAGCCACAAAGGAGCGATTAGACACCCGTAGTGGAACCATCTGCTGACCTGAAGCGGTTCTACGATGCGTGTGGCGTGACCAACCGACCGGTGGTTGAAGATTGGAGCTGTTTGCTTTGTTTTCTCTCTCTCTCTCTCTCTCTCTCTCTCTGCATGTTTTCCATTCGTCGAGCATTTGTGTGTTTTAATTCGCGAGGGCAAATCACCGGTGTGAATCATTTTCCTAACCTGCGGCCGGTTGATACATTTTCATGAGGTTTTCCGTTTCGATTGGGGGATTTTTCGGATCCACCCGGTTCGCTGATTACGGTGGCACGTTGATTGCCCTCGTGCTCTCGAGGCGCAGAAGGAATGTACCGCGCATGTGGGTCTAATAACGGGCCAAGATGTGCCAAGAAGCCCATAGTGTACCATAGTGAATTTGGGGGCTACACACGGACACTGCCCATCGGGGGTGATGTTGTTTGGGTGATAAACCCACCCACCGACCGACCGTTGGGCAATCGGTCGTTCACGCTTGTTAACCCTCCGGCGATTGGGGCGCACATTTTCGAGCGTTTCCAAACGCCGGTTCTGGCGGTGGTTTGTTGGGTCGGGGGGGAAGGGGGGGGTTGCAAGGATGCGGCAAGTGATCGACCCAGCTAAAGCGGAGAAAAGCCTAATCACACCGATGCACGGGCTTCGAACACGAAATTGGGTCACGATGAAACATTACGCAAAGCGCGAACCCACGCGGTGGAAATATTGACGGGAAAAACAGCAAAATCCCAGAGAGATCCCCGGGGCAGATCTGTTAGCGAGATCGCGACCTCATCACCGGAAAACCGGCCAATGGGGGGTTTCGCGAGTAAAGGGCGATCCCAAAATTACAACTGGACCCCGTAATCGACCCATTTCTCGATGAGCTCGACCCGGTGGTTCCAATGTCTCACACGATCCCCTTCCGCCGAATGTTCTCGCGCTACGGCTCATTCTTTGGACGTTCGGTGGGATGACCCAATTTCCATCCCCCGTAAGTATCCCGCTTTATCCCATTCACACCGACCGATCGACGGCCGTGGGACGAGATTCAGGCCCGGAATTAGAGGGCTCACCACGGAGCTTTTATCTCGTTTTCGTGTGCTTTTTTCGTTCGGGCTGCCATAGAACGAAGCAAACCCACCGTGGCTCGATCACTCGATCTTGTTTCGGGGTGGGTTTTGTTGTTATTTGCCTCCTTTCATTGTCTCGCTTTCCGTGCCGGTAAGAAAGAGCTGGAAAATGAGAGCAGAAGCCACAGAACGGCCAGTATAACAGCCGCAAGTAGGCCAAACCTGGGCTGGTTCTCTCTCTCTCTCTTCGGACGGCCAACTAGCTGTACTCCCAGCAAGCCACCCAGCCGGCAAGTGGCATCACGCCGTTAGACCTCCTCCTTTCGAAAGGCGATGGTGCCTCAGAATGAGCCACACTAATGGGAGGGAAAAAGGCATCCCTCTTTATTCACCGCATCTTCGGCAGGAGAAGAACCGGGGCTTGGATTCTTGCAGTTGCCCATTCCACTTCGGACGCGCTTCGCTCGGCTCGGTTGCTTGGTCCGTTGCTTTCGCCACGGGGCCGGAACAACTCGGGAACTGGGTCACTGCCGGTGGTAATCTTCTGCCGAGCACCGTTGTACCGTGTGCCGTTGGTTGACCGACTGGCACTGGTGAGCTTTGCGGGCTGGGTTGGGCTAGGGAACTGGAGCCAGCACAAGAATGGGGCCAACCCATCTCCAGGTCATGCATGTGTATGTGTTGGGGGGGGGGGGGGTATGTGAAGAACGGTTGGGCTGGGTTGGCTTTCGGGGAAAGGAAAGAGAAAAAAAAAGGTCATGTCAGACAACACCGTGCTTGAGGTTGCTAAAGTTCGGGAAGCTGCTAATGGTGCGTGTTCGGTTTTTTTTTTCTCTTCATTCCAGGCGATCAAAATGTCGGAGGAACCGAAACGCCGCGAATGGCCCTTCTTCAACCTGATGGACGTGTACTTCAGCGATCAGGTGAACGATCCAACACTGCGCCTGTTCTCGTCCACCAAGCGGTTCGATTCGGACACGCTCGATGACGCTCAGTTCGATGACGAGATCATGAACTCGACGGCTGCGGCCGCCATTGCGGCCGCTGCAGCTGCCTCGGCTGCCGCCGCCAACGCCGCTAGTCAACACAAGATCAAGAACGAGCTGATCGCGAGCCATGGTCACAGCGGTGGCAGCATGCTCGACATATCCGACATCATCGGCGATGAGCATGGGGACTCCAAGTTCGATCAGTTCAAGCGCGAAATCGTGCTCAGCCAGATTCAGGAGATCACGCGCGCTGGCAGTGGTGTGGGTGGGGGTGGAGGAGGCGGCGGTGGTCGTAAGGAGAAGAACAACAACAACAAGGATCACCACAACAACAACAACGCCAACAACGCCAACAACAACGCCAGCAACAATGGTAATGGCAACAACAACAGAGACAGTGCTAGCAGCAACAACGCAAACAACGGCAACAACAGCAACAACGCCACCGGAAGTAATGGGACGGGTCATAATGGGGCCGGTGGTGGTGCCGGAAATGCGTTGATCGAGAGCAAACACCGGTTGATGGAGTCGCTGAACTTGAGTCCAGGTGGAAGTCACCTGACGACGAGCGGCGTTAGCTCGCTGAGTACGACGAGCAGCAGCAGTTCGGCACGGGATGAAGCGAGCAGCCTGAACAGCAGCCCAACAAGCCACATGAGCAGCGGGCCAGCCAATGGACCTTGTGGACAGGAGATGCGCAAGATGTCGAATGGACCGGTGGCCGATTTTAGCGCGCTGTTGGCTGCAGCTAACAGCCACACGAACGGTGGTCTGCACAGCAACAGTAGCGCGTTGAGCAGCACGGATCGTGACACGGACTACGATGACTATGCCGAGAGAAGCAGCCTGTACGATGGAGGCAACAGCCACCTGAAGAGCCTGAACCAGAAGCTGCTGCATCAGATGAACGAGCATCACAACATTGATCAGGTAAGGCGAGGATGTCTTGTAGGTTTTTGGCGGCCTATCGCTTTCATGGTCACTGGGTTGCGTGTTGTATGTCCATAGTCCGCAGATGTTGTCCATAAATTCGGCAACTTCAAGGAGTTCGAGTTCACACTTTGTCTAACGAGTTCTGGAGCTACTGCGAATTAATGCAAGCGCGTGTGGCCTTGTGCCACTCAAACGGCTCTTCTGTTCAAACACAGGTAGAGCGTTTTTGCAAAAGGAATCACTTTAGAAAAGGAACTCAAGAAAGTGTCAGGAATTCCCCAGAATTAGTGATGACATACTGGATCTTCTTGGTTTGGGTTGCGATCATCCACATGCATGTGAAGATCCACTTAATCTATCAATCAATAGATAATTACCCAAACGATGGAGGTCAATTGTGATACTTTTCACCCCAAGACGTGTGGGGATTTGGTCCGTTACACGAACACATCGATCTAATAGGCTCCGCCGAACACGCCGAAACAGGTATTATCGACTCGTCAATTCCAGCGCCTGGTAGCGGAGTTGGAAAGCTCGTCAAAATTGCACGCGGGCATTGGGCGACGTTTGACAAATGACATCGTAAAAGGACGCGGCATGTTCTCTCACCCATGTCCAAACCGGCATACACACATGCACATGGGTCCGTTGATTACGAGTGCCATTGTACACGCTTGCGTAAGCCCAACCAGTCGATGCCATGGCAGGGAGTAGGATTTTTGGCAAACGACTTTCCAAAATCCGTTGCCACAGAACAGCGTAGATTAGCGAGAGAAAGAGACGCCAAGATTGAGCTGGCGATTGAGAGAGAGAGAGAGAGAGAGAGAGAGAGAGAGAGAGAGAGAGAGAGCAAAGGGGTCACAATACAGGGGTCCACAATCAACACCTCTAATGGTTCGATTGTGGCCGAGCCTTCTCGACACCCGATCGTAGAGGGGGATGCACCAGACGGACTGTTATTCTTCGGTCGGGTCGACTACCCTACCACGAGGATCGGCCTCCGGGAGCCTTGAGAATGCCAAAAGCGTGCAGAACAACGCACAGGGAGATCCGGCACAGTGTTAGTTTAGATGGACCCTCTGATTGTGCTTGATATTTTAGCCCACGTTTGGTTGATTTGGGCCAGCTCGTACAGGACCTGCTTTCGGTGGTTCAATCGGCTGCACTTTCGGTTTCGTTGGCCGTTTGGTATTCTTCGCTCACACCTCTTATGTCATGCGGGTTGCACGTACTCGGGAGGTTTGTTATGTGGTCCTCTAATTCGTCACCCACCCTCTTCGAGAAGGGGTTGCTTTTGAGGGAGTTTTTGGGATGTGTGAGAAGAAACTCACCAGCGAGGCGTTTCGGTTTCCTGTTGGTCAAAAAACGGGGTGGTTTGCATTTGGCAAAGCAAACATTTCACAACGATCTGCGAGATGTGCATGGCCAATGGCACAATGGCAGCACCCCGAAAGGAGCAGCTTCTTCATGGACGGCTGCTCGCAAAAGGAACCGCATGATGTAAGCTCGTTTCCTTTGTCGCACGAAAGGTGAACGAACTTTCTACCGACTAACGCATCCATCGCATCCAGCTAGCATAATGGCGGGTGGCGTTCGGGCTTCGAATGGCGATTTATTTATCATCTCCCCACAACAACCTGCCACGGTTGAAAGTGAAACGAACCCATCCATCCCACCGCAACAGCCAACCAACAGTGTGGAGAGCATTTGCATAACACGTGAGGAGAAGCATGTTGATTGGGGTGGCCCTGGCGCTGGAAAGGAAATCGGTTTTAGCGCTTAGGCCTCGCCCAAAGCTCAGAACGGTGGTCTGAGCCGGCATTGTACAGCTTTCGCTTTCACCTGCGGCTCGTACGTGACACACTTCTTAAGTGGTTGTTCAAGCACCGGTGCGTCGTCAAACAACGCATTCAACCCACCCAACACGGGGTGACAAATGCGTGGAATGGCGCTGGAAAAACACCACCGCACACGATTGTTGTTGTTTGAATATTTTCGGCAGCATCTTCAGCCGGTGGGGATTCACTTTCGCTTTCGAAGCTTCCCCAAAAGAATGGTGACGATCGCGACAGGGCGCGGTGCTGAGCTTTCGGGTGAGTTCAAAGTCCACTGCGGCTCAGGTGTGTGTGTGTGTGTGATTGTGTGCGATGATAATACAAGCAGAATGGCAGAAGAGAGCGCTCGTGCATGCGTGGAGCCACTCCGAATCGAAGAGAACGTTACGCAACTGCGAGTAAGCTGCGGACGCGTCCTTCTGAGGCGTAGATTCAAACCTCTAGGCGGCTTTCGAGTAGATCGTGTCGATGCCCCATGCATTTGGTCGAGTGGGCAGCCTCGTTTTTGTGGGTCTAAAGCGCTGTTTGTGGCCAAAAAATCAAACAACCTCCCTTCGAAAGCCAAAACAAAATAAAAGAGAGAAAGAGAAAAAAAAGCACGGCTTAGTCGTAGCAACCCATGCAAGATCGACATCGATCGGTGTTATGGCGGATCCGCGTCTCCATCCTGTTCGTGCACCCTCGTGTGTGTGTGGCAACGAACTTTTATTTTGATCTAACATTCCGAGTTGGGGAGGACTGTGGGGAGGTTTATTTTTCGGCAACTTTCACTTTTTTTTCGCTTTTCTTCCATCCTGCCGCTAATCCACCATGCACTTGGCGCGGTAAAAGGTACCATGAGAGGGTTGGCTTGGCGATGGTGGAGCACATCACCCGAACATCATGGCGAAGATCACTAGCAGGCTATTGTTTATGTAATTAGAAGCGTGTTTAGGGCCTCGAAGGTCTCGAAGGACGTGATGTCCGGGATCCGGATTACATCCGCAAGACAATGCGATCGTTCTGCCCCCCAAAACGTGACCGTCGAGGTTCCGGAAAAGCTCGCGTTGAATGCGATCAACCACGCGAGCTCGAGTAGGGCATTAAGGGCTTCGCATCAAAAGGCCATTGAACTGACGCACGGAAAATACACCGTCTCGGTAGCACAGAGTGCGATCTCGACCCACCCGGGAGGGGTTTCGTAACGACACCTCGACCAGCTCCAAATTCGTGCCTGGGAGAAATGCTTCGTGAAGAAAAAAAAAAGGTGCACAACAAAAAACCACGCACCATCGCGATTGCAGATTCGGGTGTTTTTGTTTTGTTTCTTCGCAGACGCGCGCGGGCTTTCGACTTTGTGCGGTTATGCTTCGCTTTTCCTCCCATGTTTGGTGGCATTTTCTATGCGGGCCGAATTGTTTTTGGGCGAACTGATCCATGAAGCGGATTTGCCGAAGGAGCCCGCCCGAGAGGGTGGTTTTGTTTTTACTTCACGTTGCCGTTTTCATTTTTCTCCGTTTGGTTTGCCTTGGACTAGCGCGGCTGGCTCCATAACGCACCCGGCAAGATGCGAACATCGGAGTCACCTATCCGTCACGGTGTCGACGAACTTTTCTCGACGAACATTCCAACCCCCCCAAAAAAAAAAAAAATGGAAAAAGGAAAAACACCGAAATTCGTACACCTCCCCGGTGCTTCATCACAGCGCCACCATTTTGTCGGTTCGGTCTAAAGACCTTCGGAAGGTAACGATGCCGGATTGCCGCAAGAGGATTGCGAAAACGACCCCACGCGGTTGCTGCGTGTGTGTGTGTGTGTGTGAGTGTTTTCTGTTTTTTTGGGACCATTTTTGGCCACCACACCACACATTCGAGCCTCATCCGCTGATTGTGTTGATATTGCGCAGCACCTTGCAACTAGCGCAAAAGGGGGTTCTCTTCTGCACGCCTCACGTAAGGTCTCACTTTCAGAAGGTGATAGTGAAAATATTCACACCTTTGTCCGTGTGCCGCGCTGCCTGCAACTCAACGGGCGAGCGACGCGTTAGAGAAGTCGGTGCTCAAAAAGACACAATACAACGTCTCGTGGGTCGGCGGGATGGGTTGAAAGAGAAAAAAAAAAGAAAAAACACCGAGGGTGAGCTTAGAGGGAGGAACGGAAATTAGTCAACCCTGTTTGGGAGGGTTGCGATCGTGCGGCGTTTGGTTTCTTTTCCGGTTCTATTTCGCAGCGACGCCACCCGCGAGTTGACAACTTTCACTTTCGACCTGAAAACGCACCTCCGCGATGGGGTTGAAACTAACAAAAGGAGACAAAGCAGCAAGTGAGAGAGAGAGAGAGAGCGAGTGAGAGTGAGAAAACCAAAATCCCGCAAGGGACGAAGCGGATGTTGGATGATCTTTTCGGCAGGTCCATTTGTACTAAACGCACATCCGCGCACGCGTGAATCGAAGGGACTTCCCTTTTGCGATCAATCGATCAATAACCTCGACGCACCTGTCGATCGAGATTGGGTAAGCTACACGCGTCCGTTCGATCGATCGAGCTTTAGAAGCCGCCGTAAACGCTTCAGGGTGTAGCTCATGCATCACGCAACGAGTGCGTTTGGTTTGCGTAAGGATTTTTAGGCGAGACTTCCCCAAAACCGAAGGGCTTAATCGAGCCGCGATGCACTCTCGCAACACGGTGTTCTGGTCCGTGGACCAACAGATCGTATGTTTTTTGTGCATAACGATCGTGTACGATCAGGCATCTACGATCGCGTGCGGCCCAAAACGAGAGAAGCAAACAAAACACGAGGGAAAAAAAGGGCGCTCTTATGTATTGGGCAACTCATAAATAAATTAAGATTTTTCGGACTTTTGCCTTCTTTCGGGAGCCACGTAAGAGTGGGGTGGGGAAAGAGAGAGTGAGCTTTCAGTGGGGAGGGGGAGGGGGGGTTGGTTTTCGTCGCCACCCTTCCCCGGGTGCATGGGTTGGCAGCAGTTCGTCGCGGTAGGGAGGATTTTTGGTTCGGTAACCGGTTGGTACGTTTTTCGGTTTGACTATTGCCATCGCGTCTTTCCCTGTGCCATTTCGGGGATTCGGTTTCATTCAGAAACCATTCGCGGCCCCAGCCATCCCCTCGGTGGTGACTATTTTCGCCTCCATGCCGTACGTGCCCATCCGTGGGGAGTTAATTTTGGAAGAACAAGTTTCGGGTTTTGAGTGCTTTTCTCGTACCGAAGACAAATGCGACTCGGAGGGTTATTTTTGGTCCGCACGTTGCCTTCTTTCGTACGATCGGCCAGGGGGGGGGGGTTCGGTTTTTGGGGTTTTCATTTTAAACGTTGTGGCATACCACGGCGTGGGGAAGCGGATTGAAGTCGGACGAGGATCGAGCGTGTACTACGAAGCTTACGTTCAACACCAACACACACACACAGAGACACACCAACCCCAAAGCCGCAGAACGCATCTGCAACGTAGAAGCTTGACCCAGATGATCGTTACGTTCGCTTCGCCTCGGGCCATTGTGAAACGGCTCGAATATTAATGTTCTTCTGCGCGTTTATCCCGTTTCAGTATCTGCTGTCATGGCGCGGGTTCCATGGTAACATGTGCAAGGGATTCCACAGCCTCCAGCGGGACGGACAGATGGTGGACGTAACGATCGCGGCCGGTGGTAAGATCTTCAAGGCGCACAAGCTCGTCCTGTCCGTGTGCAGCCCGTACTTCCAGAAGATCTTCCTCGAGCACCCATCGCAGCATCCGATACTGTTCATGACCGACGTCAACAGCCATCACATGGCTGGATTGCTCGACTTCATGTACAGCGGTCAGGTAAGGACCTCTGAGAGCTCGCGAGTGAGTGCAGCCTCGAGCCTAACGCGCTGTTTCTTCGCTCCAACAGGTCAACGTGAAGTACGAGGACCTGCCCAACTTCCTGAAGGTGGCCGAAGCACTGCAAGTCAAGGGGCTGCACGGCGAGGTAGGTTCGTTGCCTGCGCGCAAGCGCTGGCGTTGAAGTCGTTTGTTTTAGCTCACTTAGCGGCTGTGGTATTTCGCGTCCGTTTTTGTGCGAGGAGAAAAGGCCACGTTTTTTTTTCCGGGGATGGTGGCAGGAACCGCGACGGCTTAGCTTTCACTCGCTATTTTTGGGGGACGCGTCGAAGCCGTCGAACCGCATGGTGGCGTACGCATTGGGAATGAAAATGAGAGTGATCGTGCGCGATGTGCTGGGCCGCACCAGGTGAAATCAGATTAGAAACCCGATACGCTGCGGCGGCCCACGGCTCTTCTACTCGCGTGGCGCAACAGGGTGTTGGATATGCTAATTTCTGTCCGCAGGCAGTCTGGGTTTCTTAGAGCCGGATATAATTTGTGTACCTTTTCTTGCGACTCTTCCTTCCTGTCGGCCTGCCTGTCCCGGATGCTTGCGTAGAGCACGAACGAATCGGAGGAGCGTGACTACCAGCAGCAGCAGCATCAGCACGCGTTGCGGTTGCAGGAACAGCAGCGGTTGTACCAGCAGCAGCAACAGCAGCATCAGCAGCACCAGCAGCAGCAGCAGCAACAGCTTCACCAGCAGCAGCAACAGCAGCAGCAAAAGCTCGCCCAGCAGCGGCAGCAATTGTTGCAAGTGGCTCAACAACAGGCGCATGCACAAGCTCAACAGCAGCACCAGCAGCAGCAACAGCAGCAGCAGCAGCAACAACAGCAGCAGCAACAGCAGCAGGCTGCTGCGGCAGCCGCAGCTCAGCAACAAGCGGCCGCTGTTGCAGCAGCTGTTGCCCATCAACAGCAGCAGTTCCAGCACCACCGGAACAACTTTAAGGAGCTGATGAAGGCGAAGCACGCCGCGGCCGCCGTCGTGCTGAACGAGGACTATCTGAACAACAACGCCGTCAACGCGAACAACAGCAACAACAACGGCAGCAACAATGGCAGCGGCAACATGACTCCCAACAATGGTAACCTCAACAGCAACGGCAACGCGAACGGAGGCCCACTATCACCGTACGCCAGCAAAAAGATGCTCGACTCGCAGAAGTACCAGAAGTACTACTCGAAGCGCAAGCTCGTGCAGCAGTACGAGCAGGAGATGCGTGCCGAGAAACGCAAACTAGGCATCGAGGATGTGATACAAGCGGCTGCGGCTGCGAACGCGCTTAACCTACGTCTCAATAACGGTGGCAGTCCGATTGGATCACCGACGGCGGTTGCGGCTGCTGCTGCAGCTGCAGCTGCTGCCGCTGCGGCCCTCAACCCACCCGGCACACCCACCAACGGCGGAACGAGCACGGACGATGAGCAGCAGCAGCAACAACAGCAGCAGTCCGTTCTGTTGCAGAACATCAAGTCGGAGCCACAGTTTGACGACGAGGACGAAGGCATGGAGGTGGACCAGGACAACAACAACTCGCTGAACGCCGCCAACGCGAACGCGGCCCACAACAACAATAACAACAACGAGGACGACTACTACGGCCAGCACGATCCGGGCGTGATAACGACGGGCAACGGCAAAACGATCAAACATTCCATTCTCGAGCCAAATATAGTATTAAAGCAGAGCGACGAATGCCTGACGACCAACAACCAAACGGGTAGCCTAAACCTGTGCAAGAACGTCAGCTAAGGGATCCATAGCGGGCCCGGAATCCTTGCCGTGAGGCGGGAGTTGTATTGTTTGTTTGTACCGTTTCGGGAAAGAGCGAGTTTGGTTGATGCTCCATCCATGCTGGATCGGGCATCAAATAGGACCTGCGAGAGTGACTGCGATGATGCTGTAGGCTGTAAATAGACCTAGACGAGACGAGTAGCACGTAAGCTTATTTATTTATTGATGTGTGTGTGTGTGTGTGTGTGTTTGTTTCGTGAGAGTGTGCTGCCGGCTATCCTGCCAGCGATGGGAGATCCAATACGAGTGGCTATGTAGCGTTAGGATAACGGATCAGCGCGCCTGCTAGAAGGAAGGCTGTAGTGATCGACTCGCGGTGGTAAACCCACCCGGAAGGCACGCGGTCGAAGCAGGCGCGATATGTAGCACGTTGTTGATTACATTATTATAAGCACTGTTCGACTCGGTTTCGATTCCGTTCCGCACTGTAGCGAACGACAGGTTGGACTAGTATTTAGCCTAGTATTTCGTATCGTTCTATTAACTTTTTTTGTGTAGTTTTTGTTTTGTTTTGTTGTTACTTAACTTACATCCAACACAGTTCACTAGCAATCCGCGCGCCTATCGGGCGCATCGGAGAGCTAGTGATATTGTTTATTTTCCCTATATAGTTTTGTCTGGTATCATTTAGCGTTACGGGAGTTTGTTGTCTATATTGGTCGTTTGCTAATAATGCATTCTAATTCAGGGGTTTATTTATTATCGAACACGTTATCACGCGTCCACAGTTATTAATCCGCTAGCGCTATCGTTGTTGATTATTTCGTAAAGTAATACAGGCGCCAGTGGGGCCGGCAATGGTGGTGTACACGGGCCACGGTGAAGCCAGAAGTGGCTTAAGCTAAGCGATGATATGCTAAAAAAAAGGGAAAGCGCGAGGAAAGCAAGGAAGAAAACATTACTAGTACCGTAAGCACTCAATGGAAATCGCTGCAAGGCTACTGGAGGTTTGTGTCTAGCTGTAACATCACGTTGTTGGTAGGATTCGATCGGAAGATCGGAATCGATCAGAAAACAGAACTCAAACGACATCGCTTAATCAAAGCGGACACAAAGCGGTGTAGTTTAAAATGAACAAATTATGAGCTCAGGTGTACCCAATCTAGTTGTTTGTTGTTTTTTTTTTTTTTACGAACAAAATATCCTCCACGGAAGCCAGAGAGCCGGATCTTCGGTTCGAGGAGAAAAGAAAAATAGCCAGCTAGACATAAGAGCAATGCGAATGAAACACCTCTCTAATCGCATCCCTTGCGAGCCCTTGTGCAACTGTGCAATCGAGAAAATGTAGTTTAAAGCAAGGCGTAAAGCATCCAGCATCAGATGAAGGATGTAAAGGAAACGTTCAGAAGGTAGATCGAACGAGTGGTGATGCCGATCACGAACTAGATGTAATAACGGAATGTAAAAAAAAACAAGTAATACAATTATCTATATGGCGTAGCCGGTGGCGTCGCGTATACAATCGATGGAGTTTTGTCGATCGCGCCAGTTAGTTTATCGATTAGTTATCATCATCATGCTCATTCTCTAGTATCCGGGTGTTAGTATTTATTTTGTTATTTGCGTTTGTTCACCGTTCACACCGAACCAGAACACATTGTCACTTTCGTTTGCATGTAATGAATTAAAATGTTGCTAGAAAATACACGCTCGCTGTTGTTTGTGGTGTCTTCATTTTGTCTGGGGTGTGGCAACGATGCTTCGATGGCGACGTGTAAACGATTGCTCAATAATTAGTTAAATTACGAAGCAGTTTAGCTCTCAACTGACAGTGGCAAAGCGCTCGGCTAGCGCTCGGTTAGTTGGGCTTATCGATGCTGATGGAGTACGGCAGCGAAGTGGAGTGAACGAAACAATAATCTAACATGCAATGTGCAAAATTTTATAAGTGGCTAAACTCTTATTCGAACTAATTACTACGAAACTCATACTACATTACCTGATTTGTTGTGAAATATTATATTAACTCTAAAAATTACTGTATAAGACACGGGCAGGCAGAGGAGACTTTGAGGATGGGCATCCACAGCAGCAGATCCTACATCCTGCAGAAGCACCGGGAAGAACAGCCACCATCAGGTTCTAGGAACGAACGGCTAAAACCGCGTGACAGTGTGTATGATGTAAAAACGAATTTACCAACCATCCGAGGGTAATCAGAACAAGGAATAAAATGCTAACTCGCTTCAAATCGTGGTCAATGCGCCGGATTGGACTTGGAAACGTTGAAGAACCCAACGTGACCATCATACGAGCTGCAGTTTTATTTGAGGCAAAAATTCCACCCAGCTGCTGTGGCAATGGCCGTGTGCATGATAATACCTAGGCGCTTATCGTAAATGTGTTGATCGTTGTGCGTGTGCCTATGTGATAGGATATGTATGTTTGCATGAATGTACACATTTGACAAACGGCGAAGCATGGCAGCGTAGATTGGGTGGGCTATGGAAACCAAAACTGAGACAGACAGAAAAACCGTATCACAGTGATATTAACGAGTCAGTTTTCACTTCCGAAATGCACCCGGTAATGGGCGTTGGTTTTCGGGACAAAACGAGAAAACTCCAAACCACACACGCAAGCCAACATTGCAACGAACGTTTTCTGCCATGTTTTCTCGCCACAGCTTCATCAAAATACAACTGTTTAAACGAAAAACTGTCTAAAAGCGATCCCCTCTACAACGCAATTGGCTATCGCGAATTATTCTTGTTCTGTTTAAGCAATGGCACGGTAAATAAGCGTACAGTTAAGGTCCCGTTTAGTGAGCTAAAAGAGTGTAATAAACCATTTCAACTATCAGCAGCACACGGGCAAGGGTTTCCGTTCATTCTGCGAAACCATCTTCCGGTTCTCGCTTCAATAGCCAAACGTACGCATGCAAGAAGGAAGAGACAGCAACTAGGGCAAATCAAGTATAAAAGCGCAACGGAACATTGTTTAGAGATTTTTTTCTGTTATATTTTATAGTCGAAGTGAAGATTATTATATAAAAATATATATACATATATTCTATATTACGATTCAATGCTATGGATTCTGTGTTTCATTTTCACGTTATGTTGTATGTGAGAACGGTAAGTGTATTCATGTGAAAGAAAAGTACTTTATGGGGTTTTCCAGGACACTTAAGGCTTCGACAGGACACTTGAAACACTTCCATAAACTCATATCGCAAGCATGTCAGCTCAGAATCTTCACTTTATTTATCACTTCCACTTCGCATTGACTCTTTCACAAACTGAAACTAAGACTGCTTTCTTTTCACGATGCAACCGATAAATTGCATCCTATAAATACGCGTACAACAATTCTAAATAGCTACCGATCGTGATTTATTTGGCTTTCTGACAAAAACGTATCAAACATGTCATTATCACTACGCCAGTAGTTTGACAAAATTGATCACGCAACACGCCAAACACCTGCCGTGGCTATGTTCCGTAACAATGCATGATTTTTCGTTCCGGAACGTACAGTACCTGTTGCTTCAATTGAAAGGGACGAATACAGAATTCATGCCTCTAATTGTGCTCCGACATTTACGGCACTATCAGTGGCAAACATCGGGCTCCTGAATCACGCACGACCTGCAAGATTGAATCCATTTTGTCACCGATAAGCATCGCAATCAATTAGCTGCCAACGCAAAGTCAACACGCTCCCCCAGCACGCTCAGCATGGAGTCTAAAAGGATCAGTATATAAATACGAGCCTCCTGGGGCAGGTGTACTCTGTTTCGCTTGGATTGTACAGTTTTCACGAAATGCGTGTCACCTGGATCATAGCGCTATTGCTGATGTGGAACGCGCGACGTAAGGTCTGCTCAGGCGAGATTACAGTGAAAGCAACAACGACCCATTGCTACTCACCGATTTTTTTGATGTACGAGGAAATGATGAACTCGTACCTTGAAGGCTATCAATCGCTGACGACCATCATCGGGGACGATCTGGTGGACAATGCCATCATCGAGGCGTTCAAATGTCCTCGCGAAACCACATTCCATGCGTCCTACAAACTGTACACGGTGCAGACGTAAGTATGCCAGGGCAAATCTCAAGGACCTTCAGGTTATTCTTTGACTCGTTGCCAGGTACTTTGCGGCTGTCAAGCGCGATCAAGCCATCCCACGATTCGGATACAACTTGAACCCTTACCCACACTGGGAAGCGTTTCACTGCGAGGCCAACGTGTCGATGGTGACAAATCAGATCCTGCCGGCCATCGCGTTTCGGAATCCAATCGCCCGGATCGTGCTTCTCGTGCGTGGCATTCGCCGGGAAGAGATGATGGCGCTTTTCCAGAGCGCGTGGACCGACTTCAAGATGGTGGACCTGTTGATATTGAGCCGCATCGACCACCTAACACTGTTGGTGTGTTTGTTCAACCCGTATCTGACGCGAGCTGGTGAAGCACTGGACGACCGGAATATGCACTGCTATCAACTGCAAACTATGGACGACGTGTGGCTGTTTAGTGTTGACGTGAAGCGGTTCATCCGAGAGCGGTCTACTAACCTACACCTGCACACGCTGAAGGTGGCCATCACCGATGTGGAGTTGATGTCGAAGGCGATGCACTATCCGAATGGAACCATTCGCCGGTGAGTATGATAGTAGGAAGGTGGCCAATGGCATCTCGAGTTAAGACACTCATGTTGTCGTACTTCTGGTCGTAGCTATCAATACCTGGACGGTGAGATGGTGGAGATAATGCGCCGCTGGATGAACTTCACGGTGGAATACATCGAGCTGAACTACCAGGAGTCGGTTGGGTTCACATCCTCGAACGGTAGCTTGGGTGGAACGTTAGACATGCTCGAGCGGAACGCAATCGATCTGGCTGCTAACTCTCGCTCCATAATGCCCCATCCGATGCGCAACCTGCAGTACGTGCATTTCCTGTGCCCGATCCGGTTGATCTTCGTGGTACCCATCAACTACTACAGCGATCGGTACAAGTTCGTCTTCTTCCATCCGTTCTCGATGCAGATGTACTCGGTGAACCTAGCGTTGGCCGTGCTGTTGCCGTTGCTGTTGCTCGCGTTGATGCGCCGTCCATTTTCGATGGCGGCCTACTCGCGGGAAGCCTTCCGAACATTGGCGATCGTCTTCTCATCCAGTATCGCTTTGCCTCAGGCTCATCAGCACCGGCTCGTTCTGATGGGCCTAATGTTTTACAGCATCGTGGCGTACTCGGCCTGGCAGGGTGTCACGATCGTGCAACTCAACCTAGACGACGAGAAGTTGCGTAATATCCTGTCACTTGACGAGCTGCTCGCGTCCAACCTGAAGCTGAAGACGATCCTATCGTTTGGGAATGCGATCCGGGGCGAGATCTGGACGGGAAGTGACGTGAGGGGTAGGATCGCGGCCAGAATTGAGGTACAACAGACTCCGTCGAACGTGAGTCTTATCCCGGAGGTGGCAGACAACCGTACGAGTGCCGTACCGATCATCGAGTACTTCACGGAGGTGGTAAAATCGCGCTATTTCGATCACACCCGCAAACAGAGCAAGCTGTACTTCATCCAACAGCCGCTCGTGGAGTACCTGACAGCGATGGCATTGCCCAAGAACTCGCCCCTTTTCCCCACGGTGCGCTATCTGACGATGGGTTGCCTCGAGAATGGTGTAGTCAACTACCAACTGTCGCTGATCCGCCAGAAGGGTGTACTGCTGCAGATCGCGCAGAATCGCAACAAAACGATGCGAGATGAACCACCGGCACGGCGTGTGAACCTTTTTAACATGCGCATCGTGTTCTACGTGTACATCGGCATGAATGGGACCGCCATTTTGGTGTTTCTGTTGGAGTTGGGTTATCATCGGTATCGACGTAAGCGCGAGATGCAGCAGTTGGTGAGGGAACGCGAGCGACGTGTTCGCGTGCAGTGGTTCTACGTTGAGTGAGGCTTAAGAATGATGGCGATGGTGTAGTCTAGAACAGGTGTCGAGTTGTCAAAAATGAGGAGCTAGCTGGGCCTAAAAATGATAAGAATAAAGTCTGCTGCATTGAATGTTTCGAAGGGTAATGTCATAACTCAGCATCCGAAAGAGGATATGAAAAATGGCTTCAATAATAGCAAATATTGGTTTAGAATAATTTTTCTGTTTTCTTTTCTGACCGCTATGAGAAAGTAACGCCATCATCAATACGTCGTGGATGTGACAATAAACGATTGAATGGAATTGAATTTCAAGAGAGTCAAATAGATTCCAAATAACGCTGGTTTTCATCAGCATGTAAATACGCACTCACTCACCACGAAAAAAAAAAGCACAAACGTCCTTTTCAAACGCCCGTGTGAGTTCCCTCACGTTTTTCCGTTGCCTATGGTTACCAGTGAGTGCTTCGTCTATCTCGCCGGAAAGTGCACTCTCGCTCATTTTCCACGAGCATCCTTTCGACGCGAGAGAGCGGACCACTTTCGTTTATCAGCAACCAGCCACGACGACGCTTGGAGGAACATATAGGTCACGCACTTGTTGATACGGTGGACGAACGAGCTCACGTTGCTCACGGTGTACGCCATCAGGAGTCATACATCGGTCGCTTCACCTGCCGGTAACGTTTGGGTACCGAATAGAGGCTGCGTATCGGCATCATTGCGATATCCGTCCGTTTCGTGAAGCTTTTCCGCTGGTGTGGTGAACGATAGTTTAAAATTCAACCCCTGAAATCGACCATCTGTTACAATATGCTGTCACTAGACTGCTCCAGCAAACGCCATTCCCGAGCAGTTGTGGCTCTGGTCGTGTATATTTCGCTATTCCTCGATAACATGCTGCTAACAGTGATCGGTAAGTTGTGCTACAGCTCGTTTCTTGAGGTTGCACGCCTCAGAACTGCATTTCGAATGACAGGGATGCATTCCATTGAGTAACATTTGGACCTTCACTTATGCTTGTCTTCCCAGTTCCCATCCTGCCGGATTATCTGGTGCAGTTCCACACCACCGTCCCAGCAAGTGTGATCTACAAAAACTTCAGTCTCCACTACGTCCCGAAGCTTATTGGAGCTGCCAGCGATTCCACCGTCGTTGTACAGCCAACAAGTGGCCCACCAACGGGTCCAACGATCGAGGACGAGAACGGTTCCATCGGGTTCCTGCTCGGTGTAAAGGCACTGGTACAGCTGGTGGCGAATCCTCTCGTGGGCAGTGGAACAGCGCGTTTCGGATACTGCCTTCCGATCACGTTCGGCACCGGCTGCCTACTGGTGGCGTCGCTTATCTTTGGCTTTGGAACGTCGTACGGATCGTTGTTTGTGGCTCGAGCCATCCACGGGCTTGGTTCCGCGTGTATTGGCGTGTGTGGCATGAGTCTGGTAGCTCAGCTGTACGTGGAACCGGATCGTCGTTCAAAGGTCATGGGCACGGTGTTGGGTGCCATGGCTGTTGGGGTGCTTGTAGGCTACCCATTTGGTGGTATTGCCTACGAAGTGGCCGGCAAGGCGGCTCCATTCCACGTGTTAGCAGTGCTGTGTGTGGCCACACTGGTGCTGCAGTACTTTCAGTTGGATTGGCGTGGATTTCAATGTGGTGCGTTGCCTCGTGACTCATCCACCACGACGGAAGGACATCGGGCGACTTGGTGGCCGTTGTTAAGTAACCCGCTCGTGCTTGTGGTAGTGGGTGGGATTTGGATTTCGACGTCCGCCATGGCCATTTTGGAGCCGTGCTTGCCGATCTGGATGATAAGCCAACTGCACCCGCAGAAATGGCAACTTGGGACCGTCTTTATACCGGACTCGATTGGGTACTGGCTCGGGACGAACTTCTTTGGAGCTGTGGCGTATCGATTCGGTCAGATCCGGGTCTCCGTTGTGGCTCTTCTACTCGTTGGGGTCTCGTGCATTCTCATTCCTTCGGCCAGTTCCGTTGCAGGCCTGTTGTTACCCCATCTTGGGCTTGGTTTGGGCATTGGCGTTGTGGATGCCGCGTTGGTTCCTTTGCTGGCAAGTCTGGTTGATGCTCAGCTCGGAGAACAGGACCTCGAGCTGGGCCCAGATGAACCAGGTGGAGAACATGGGTATGGGGCGGTGTACGCCATCCAGCAGGTGGCAGTTAGTGTGGCCTACTCGCTTGCACCCATTATCGGTGGAGAATTGGTCCCCGTCATCGGTTTTCCTACGGTGCTACGTGCTCTTGGTGTCCTAAACCTGCTGTACGTCGGATTGTTCGTGTATTGCACCAGCCAGAGAAGCTCCACCGGGGTTGCTTTGGGAGCTCCGATTAAGCAGACTGATCTACCGCTTGCCAGCAGCGAACCTACGGCGTATAGGCGTTTCTATAACACCGTGGAATGAGGCACAGATAAGCGGACTAGCACGACCTCGCGGCGGGATGGGCAATCGTGCGTGAAATGGCATTAGCGCTTATCTCTCGCCACCAGGCGTCACCAACTCGTGACCAATCTTGGGACCATGCAGCAAAGGCACGTTTCTGAAAAATGAAAACGGCATGACCTATGATTTATTTTGCTATTTATTTATTCATGTCTTCGAATGTTGAGTCCTCGGAATATGCTTCTTTAGATTGCATACCAAGTGAGACGAAAGGGACAAATAACGTTTATTTAAATCCTGGAAGATTTCAAGTCATATGTTAGTAGTTAACTGTTCTTTCGAAGAGATAAAAGTATTGACTGTCTGTGGAACGCTATCGCGACTTTGAGCCATTAATCGTAATTATGCTTAAGTGATTCGAATGGTTAGTTAGTATGTTTATTGGAAATGAAACGCGCTACCGTAAACGAATACTTCATGGTAATGGAGACGCCTAATCAATCATGCTTTGTGTTAATGGAGGCGCCTGGTGTTTTACTCGTCCAACGACAAATTTACTCAATACAATACAATAGCGAAAATTTATCGCAATTTTACTGCGGTAAATGACCAGTAGTATTATATTTCTCGATAGCGACCAATAATATCAAAACAAATCGAGTTCGTATACTGTGTTGTGAATAAGAAGCTCATGTTCATTGAGAATAAAATATAATAACACACAATAAAACAATTTCGGTGAAGCGTGAATAGTGGTGGTTTTTATTGAATTGGATTTTTAAACTGTCGAGAAAAGAGTTTTTTTATAATATTTTAACAATTCAACTAGTTTGACTTGCTTACGAAAACAAATAAACATTAAATTCGAAACAAATATCAACTCTTACAACTGTCTACTTGAAGGCGATAATATCGAGTTCATTTGGTAGTGTCACATCTAAGAGCGCGCGATTTCAGATGGAATCTATCTTACAAGCATTGCACAAGGTTTTGAAAAACAAAAGAATCGTGTTGTTGGAATATTTCTTTGAATTTCGCTTTCTGGGTACCGTTGCCGTCAAGGCGAGCATAGAAATCCTTGGCCGAGATGATGAAGTTGTTGATTTCTCTTTCGTTAAGCTGCTGATACGAGGGAAGTGACAGCACTTCAGGCAACAGTTTGATCAGATGGATGTTAAGCGAAGACGAAAGGAAGATAACGGTCAGACACCAGACGGATTTGTTCACCTGAGGAAATGAGAGAAAATTCGGCAACGAACACAGTAACCACTCCTGCAGAAGGCTCAAGTGCGATGCGTCGATCGCGGAGCGGAACAGCTGGAATGTGACGCTTGCGATAATATCCGGGTTGGGTTGATTTAACATCAGCTCCTTGAACACCTTCGTCAGGATCTCGTTGGGTGGTAAAAGATCACGTATGAGCTGGCACAGCACGTCCCCGAACACTTTGGCACCCTGCGGGGTTGTGGTGCGGATTTTGGCAAACAGAATCTCTATCTTATCGATCTGCTGAACGATTATGTCCGGCTCGTCCTGCACGATACCATTGCAGCGTTCCGTACTTTCAAGCTGCTCGTTACAGCTGCGATAGATGCAAGTGACCAGAAGCTTCAGCGCTGACAACGAAAACATCTCGTTATCTATCTTCACGAGATCGATCGCCAGTTTCTCGATCTTTTCATGCAGCGTACGCGAAACCCGACCACTGATGACCAGCCGCTCTAAACCCTACAAACGGAAATCAATCATTGCAATTAACAAATGACAACTAGGGTACTCCCGTCGACCGGTGTCACTCACATTCAAAATACACAGATAGATGTCTAAGTTGGTGGTCCTTTTGAGGATATTATTCGCCGAGATGATGCTGTTCGACAAGAGGTTGCACTCTGGCACGAAACGCGACGTGTGTTCAATCAGATAAAAATTCAACGTCCACACAAGCTTCGTATGCAGATCGCTGAAAGCTCCCGAGCTTTCTTCGATAATACCATGCTTTACAATGTAGTTAACGATCACGTTTCGCACGAGCTGTAGCTCGTCATTTAGCGATCCAATTGATGTGTTGGTTTTCACCAGACACTCTAGCAGACAGATCATTCCTTTTAAGGTCGCGTTACGGATGTACAGCTGAGTGCTCTTCAGATACGTTGGGATGATTGTACAAAGATGCGTCAGCTCGGCCATGCTGGGAGTAAGGAGCGCTGCTAACCGGCACAGCAAGTAGATAATATGCTGAAGAGTGGGGAATAGAACCAATGAATTAAAGATAAAATCAAATCAAATACAGAATAGCTTTGCCCAGTACCTGTTGAGACAATGTATCATCCATCGGAACGCGCTCTTGTAGCTTTAGTAGCAGTTGGTTTAGGCAGGCTATTTGATCCTTATTTTCAATTATTTCGCAGAAACACACCAAATGAGGCAAAACTAATGCTGGATCTTCGTCGAGTAGCTGTTTTAACACGTCATAAATCAACTGCATAGAGCTTGTGGAGTCGATATTGATTTTTTCCACAAAATACCTCCTATTTCGAACGATTAATGTTTCCACCGGAGATGAAATACCTGCACCGCTAGCTTCATTCGTTCGTTCTATGATTTCCCAGAAATAATCCAGCGAAAGCTGATTCGAGCTAAAACATAACGTTCCGACGCTACTGTCGTCGGCCGAATACAAATCATCCTTTACTGCAACTAACAGACGCCGCTCCAGGTTGGGCTGGTAGAACACGTTGCTTAGCGGAATAGAAAGCTGTATGTTGTGTAATTTTTTCAAACTAAAATGAGAAAAAGTAAGCACAACTTTACCTATGAAGTTGATACACGACATCGTTATTACCAACCCGATTGTATCACATTTGATTCTTGAATTTCGCGTTGAATGATGAAATTTGCCCTCGTTGAAGCCAATCCATGGGTAGCGGTAGCAGGATATTAGCAAAGTCGTAACAGCCTTTAGGCACATGTTTTTGATTTCCCGTTGCTCCAGTAGACTCACAAATATTGGATCCTCTATACGGTTAAGCAACACCATCAGCGACATGAAGAGTTCCTCAAATTGTTGTCGCGAGGAGAAGCCAAACACGTTTACTCTAAGGGGAAACAAAGTCAAGAGTTTGAACGAAACACCATAAAGGGCATTGACATGTGTACATTTACCTCATTAAAAACAGCTCTAAAAGTTCAACATCATACAGATGTTCGATCGGTACCGTGGGAACTTTCGGGTGGCCGTTTTCTAGTACATCTAGCGTGGTATAGCAATCGTACAGCTCGAGAGGTGTCAATGCGTACGGATAAAATCTGTCTAGCTTGAGAATAGAAATGGCAATCGATTCAATCAAAGCGATCATGTGATCGCTCATTGATAGATGTTTTGCCATCGATGTGGAATCTGTGACAAGTTCGGCTATGATGATCGTTTTTATATAAATTGCAACTGAACTTGTTTCATCGTTCATAAACGATTGAAACACGACCGGTGTTTGTTTTCTCCCTGATAGCTGATCATTGCGGTGTGAACGTTCGATCAGGCTGTACAGTACCTCAACGTACAGCTCCACATCAGTTTGATATCGATCGTTTTGGTTTAGTTCGTTCCAGAGGTATCGTTGACGAAGTATGGTTTCGATGCATCTCAGATACAGCTCAATGCGAGTCACGTTTACCGATGGTTCCTGTAATGCGGCACGAGCACAGACGCTTCCAAAAGTGAGTAGTGGTTCGAAAAAGTTTGACTTTAGCAGATGCTCCTTCACGAAGCGTTCTATGAACCTGCCTTCGATGTGGAAAAGGCAAAGGTGTTCGAGCCTGTTTAAATATTCTAGAAAACAAACGACACACTCGGCACAATGCAATTTAACGCTAGTATCGTCTGCTTTTGTTTTTGCGTCGCAAATTTCACCCAGTTTGCGCATCAACACGATAAGCGACACCTTCAGCATTGGATGCACCTTCAGATAGTTCAGATGGGGATTAAATTGAACGCAATCGATGCGGAAAGAGTGCATCATATTCTCAAATGCGACTGCAATTATGTCACGCAAAAGTCGCACATTCAGCGAGCCACTGGAGAACAGATTGATAAGCTTGCTTTCCGATTTTATTTCGTGTAACATTTTGGCAATGTTTCGCGGTTTGGTATACGATTGCTCGGTACAGTGGTGTGCGATCTGCTTCAGGAACCATGTTTCATCAATTGTCAGATCTTTTAGTGACACAGTATCAATAGATATACCAATCGAGCATTTTGATTCGTTGTGTGACACGTTCTCGTAATATTGTTTTAGTTGAACGAGCGTTTTGAAGAGTTTGGGGAACTTTCGCTTACGCTCAATGGTAAAGCTAGAGTAAAGGTAACGGAAATCGCTTTCTGGTAGTACGGTAAGGACGGCACTTTCCTTTAGCCCTTGATTTCCCAGCTGCAACAGTGCGTCAAGCTTGTGATTTAGAATCAAGGCGGCATTGCGTGAGGTAACTATATTGATCGTACCTAGCAAGTCCGTCAACCGGTTGCATATGAGCGTTAGCGAAGTTAAAGGTGCTTTTTCCAGTAACGTACAGTGAATGTTGGACAGTTTTCCTTCAACGTTTGTCATGATACTTTTCACAATTTCCTTCGAAAACTCGTCGTCCGTTATGTGGCACAGTAAGAGAGGCTGGAAATGCTGCGACAGTAGAAGCGATTCGCTAGATAGCAATGCTTGCACTTCTTTTTGCGACCACTTGGACTCATTTGGGTTACGTTCCAACAGCACCTCTATCAGCACAGTAACCAATCGATTATTTCGTACACTATACTCACTGTTACGAATCAGTGACAGCATAAGCTCTGTATCATATCCGTGATTAATCATCATCTCACACAAAGATCGCACAACAGAGACGGGCAAACGGTGCCAATGAATCAGTTCCAGTGGAATTTGTTCAGCTAATATTCGGCTAATTTCTTTTAAGCCAGTTGTACTTCCGAGCGTTTCAATGTAACGCGTAACGGCTGTGTTTGAGAACTGAATGGTTTCAAGAGTCGCATTGTAAGTCAGATGTACTTCCTCCAATCTATTCAAGCATTCGCGCAAGTACTGAATCAATATGCGAGCCAAGCTCTGTGATGCTGTTTGTCCAAGATCGTCGCTGTTACGCTTCGTTTGCACATTGAAATCATCTGCACTTTCATCCTCGATATTTTGACAGGCGGTTGCCTTGCGATGGTATAGTGTGACGTGGTTGAGAAGATAGGTTTCCTCCATTTTTTGAAGAACCTGTTTGATGATCAACTCGCCATAAATTACTTTTTGCAGTGTATCACAAGATTCGTTAGAGACAGTGGTGTATAGAATTTCCACGAAACGCAGAACCATTTTACTCTCCAGCAGCATACTTCGTTCGAAACATTCCATTAGTCGCAACACGATGGCGTATTCCCGATCGTTTGTTACCACCAGTTTACCATCTCCAAACACCTGCAACAGGGCGGATAGAACATCCGACTCACAGTTGGTTGCTTGGGTACCGTCGCTGTCGTGCAACCGTTCGCTGTACATTATCATAGGAACGACTCGGTAAACATCCAGCTCGTCTGGGAACTTAATAAGCATGTTGAGCACCACCTCCTTCTGGGTGCTACACTCGGCCGCTTCGAACACCTTCGAGGCAATGCTTTTGCTGCTGAGACGAAGCAGGAATATTTCATGCGAAAGAGCTTGCACCGATGCAATTGCCGTACGACGAATGACATTGTTTGCCAACAGATTGTCGCAGATGTTGATGATCTTAGGGATCGATACCAGCGGTTTCTCGCGCACGAGACCGCTGAGCTGGAACAGAAATCGCACCACCTGCCGCATTAGTGCTTCAGAGTCATCCACAGTGCCTCGTTCGATGCACTCAATGTGTTTGAATATCGATTCCACAAAAACGTTACTACCATCGAGCAGTTGGTAGTTAATGTTGAAATCCAGCAGCTGGCAGAGCAACTGCAAAATATTTGCCTGAACACCGCTGCTCATCTTGGTGAATAGCTTCAGACACGTAATAACCAGCGGTTCAAACAGCTTAACGAAAGCACCGATTTCAGACGAAATCGGTTTCGATTTTGCTTTGCAGAAATCGTAATAGCGAACGAAGAATTCCTCCGACGCTACCTCTATCGGGTCTTCGGAGAGCGATATTTTGCGGAAAAATGATACCTCAGCCGTGCGGTTTATGTAGTTGGCATGGAAGATGAACCTCAGCAGATACCGAGCACATCGAATGCAATGGTCGGGTTCCACCACAAGAAATGTTTGCAGATATCGCAGCACTTCCTCCACAAATTTCAATCCGTTCGTCATGCTAGAGAGCGATTTCATTTCTAAAAGCGTCCACAACGCCTCAATGGATGCCCGGAGACAATCGAACAGCTTTTGGCCCGATTCGGTATTGATCGTTATACGGTAGCTCTCCATCGAGCTTCGAATCTGCTGGTAAAGCTTCATGTACACATGATCGCTACCGAAATATCCGAAACAGTTAATCTGTTGTAATTCCTTGGTGTTCATGAAGATGTCCGTCTTTTGAGCACGATTCATGACCAGTGGAGAGATGTTGCCGTACAAGTGATGATAAATATTGAGCAGTTTCAACAGATGAATGATAAATTTATTCATCAATTCACTGTCCGTAGCATGACTCGTGGAACGGCTCGATATTACCACTAAAAAGACAGTTAAAAAAATACAGTTATGTAACAATCGATAACAGTAGGGTTTTAGAGAAATTCATTGTTAACGGTAGCAAAGGATGAATATTTCGATATTATTGCGATGGATTCCAACATACCAACGATGATTTGAGAGCATATTCGCAATAAATCCGCGTGAACGGTAAGATCCAGGATGGTTCCATTCATTTCCGTCAGCAAGCTCAACAGCACGTTATTTATGTTATATTCGTTCCACAGCTCCACAAAATCAATTGGATCATATTTCGCCAGGAACACGCGTAGAAAATGTATTAATCCAGCCTTTTATAGACAGGGAAATTGATTAAGTTAGTTCTTCACTTCATGTTGAGCACGTGTTTGCCTACCTGTAAATTTTTGTCACCTATTTTAAGCAAAAGATTGCTTATCCTGTACAACACACGGCTCACAGACGAAAATACCGCTTTCGAAGCAGCCGAATAAGTCCTTCTTTGGCAGCTTCGATGATTGAACGGTGACGCGAACGTGCTGAGAACGAATTCGTCTACAAAATCCCCAACGACGGTTTGTGCCGCTATTGGGTGCACCTGTTGATGTTGTACGAGGGTGGCATTGCGAGAATCGCCCTCAAGATACTGCAGCAAACGTTCACTGGCGTGATTTCGCACCCGAATATCGCCATCACCGAGTCCGCTAAGCACCTGGTCAAGTACTTTCTCCCTCATCTGGTCGCCCTGATGACCGTACGCTTTGATGCAATCGAAATCGAGCTGAGTAAGCACGTCCAACAGTTTACACTGCACCAGCCAGTATTTGTTCTCTGACATAAAACACAACCGATTAAGAATCGTTTTCATGTAATGCGACGCATCTTGATGTGCGTGAGATGCAATGTTATCGTTCAAAAACATGTTTCTATTGCACGATTGGAATGGAATGTTTGCAGTATGCTTCGAAATCGGAATGACACGCTCCTGTGCATTAGCAGCAGACTGAAAGTATGCGTTAAAAAAGAGTTCCACAGACGACAGTGTCTGATTGATCACTGTGTGGATGTCATCCGAGAGACCCTAGAATTAAAGGAACAACACGTTACTGCTGCAGACCGGGTAATGGAGATTTCACCACATGCTTACCAGGATAACGACTTGAAGTAATTTGTCCTCGCTCAAGAACGCTTGGTTGGCGACATTTGGGATCTTAGTGCGAAGAAACTCCCGATAAGTCCCACCAGCATCGATAGCAGCACGTAAAAAATTACCAACTATTAACTGCACCGTGCCGCGGAGCGTTGGATCTGCATTATCGTAAAAAAGTAGTACGTCGGCCAACAACTGTTGCTGCTCATCTTCCAGTTCCTTGCGGTCCGACACAGCCATCGCGGTGAGATCGGTATCGCCTGCTGAGTCGACAGCAGACCGGCTAGCACCTGTTTGATGCTCAGATTTAGTCGCGGTTATAACTTTCGGCACTACCAGCAACTCCCGCCTGCGCACACTGGCCGACGGTCCGGTTAGACTTGCCCCGGGTCCTGGTTCGGACTGAGAAAGAATAGCGTCCAGATCGCGACTTAACTTCTCGTTGTTGTCGATTGAAAAGTTTTCCTCGATCGATTTCAGCTTCGATTTTAGCCCTTGGTCGAGACTTAACGACATCGGTGAGAAGTATTCGAAGTACGTCGCACTAGTGCATTCCCCAAAGTGATCTTCCTTCATTTCTAGCAACTTAGCACCCGATTCCTCCTCCTGTATCGGTGTGACACCGTTTGCGTTGTCGGATTCTTCGCCCGTGGCCAAATTGTCGTTTGAAAGCTCATTGATTGCATCCTCCAGGTTTAGGATTTCTACCACAGAATACTCCTCCCGGAAGGAGTCTCGCTCGAGCGGCAGACAAAGTAGTTCCGGTTTTAATCGTACGCACGCAGCTACAACTTGCATCGATAGACTTTTCACAGACACGCGCACGATGGAGTCTGGAATTAGGACGTGTCTGCTGCCACCCAGCAGGAATCGAGAGCACACAAGCCGTGCTGTGAATTCTAACAAATTCTGATCGTGTATGGTTCCAATGTATAACTCTTTTGTGGTTTCTAGCGTGTCGTCCGCGATCGTCGAAGAGCCGAGCGGGACTTCCAGCGTATCCTTAGAAGGCGTGGGAGTGGCAATGGGGACAACAGGCACCACAGTGACAGAGTCGGTGTCTAGATCCCTCTCTAACGTCACATCTAATTCCGCTCGGATCGTTTCCGTGTTTGACGACATGTGACTGCTGGCCATCGAATCCATCGACAGACGATCCTCCTCGCCATCGTCTGGAAGGGGTTTATCGATGGATTTGCGGAAAAACTTTGTTACCGATTCAGCAGCATTCGAGCTCGTCAGCAGCGTATTTAGGAACGATCCGATCGAGTCGGTTGACTTTTGGCTTCTAAGTGAGAGTGTGTCTGGTGCGGGCGCTCCGGAAGAGGTGTTGCTGCCCGTCGCAATATCGGAAACCCCGGAATATTCCAGCTGTAGGGCCGGTGCGGTTCGATTTTCCGTATCGAGGTCCATGCTCTTCAAAGAATCGAGCTCGATGTCGGATGCTGACGCTAGAGATCGATCGTCGACGGGTAATGGAAATTTCGTCGGAGTAGAAGTGACCGGTAACGATCCAGGACGCAGCAAATGGTCCGACCTTGCGTCGGTGCTGGATTTGCGCGAGGACAGCACACTATCGCTGGGATTTATTTTGAAAATGGAATTCTTCAGCGTCTTCCGTTTAAGCAGCATCCTTCTGTGCTCGCATTGATTCGAAAGAAACACTTTCCGTACCGCGGGTTGCACGTTGGCCACGACGATAAGCAACACCTCGAGCGCAGCATTGATGATGGTGTGCGTTCCTTCGCGCAGAAAATGCAAGCAAAGATCAAATATTTCGATCGATTTTTCAACGCTACAATTGCGCAGCACGATGGGTAATATCGCCCGGAAACATCCCATCACACCGAGCACGGTGTTCGGTTGCTGTTGTAGCTGGCCACATTTCAACAGCTGCTCTATGCACCGGTTGAACGCGTTGTTGGCGTAAAAATCGGGATTCCGGGAGCCTAGAATGAATGTAAGCGTGTTTCTCGCAGCGCTACGGCGCTTGGTGGAACAATCGGAGCCTATGTCTTCGAGGAAGAGTTCGGTCATTTTCAGCACCTCGCCATCGGTGAGATATCCTTCCATGTGCTCACAGAACACCTGCGTGAACGCACACAAACTTTCCAACAGAGCTGGTTCACGGCGCTTGGAAATGGAGTAGATGCAAGGCAGCAGATTCTGGGCGTAAGTTCGAGCCTTACGTTGCCTTATGGTGCTGCAGTACTGCGCGAAGATGGACAAAGCGATGCGTAAGGATCTTTCGTTGCCGTTCTTTTTTATCTCATGGTAGAGGTCCCGCTGTACGCGAATGATGTTTCCTGAAGATTCGCAATGCCGAACGATACGCGATAGGTTTTCCTCCGCGGCCATGCGAACGCTAGAATCCATTTCTTCGCAAAACAAGATAAGCACAGCGATAGAGTTGGTGAGGTGCCCATGGTAGCTGGGTGAATTGGACACAGGCGTGCCGGGTTTGACGCTGATGATTGTTTCACTGATTTGCCCGAAGTGGGCGAGCTTCTCCTTTTCATTACATTCTGAAGTTTTCAGTGCCTCGATGGAACGCTGCAGAGGTCCGAATGGATTTAGCTTATCCATTGCCGTTTAAGCGGTTGCACCAAGTTAACCGCAAACCTTTACCACAGATTAGGGGTGCTAAGCGAAAAACATTAACACGGAAATGAAAATTTTCACCCTTTTCACTGTATGAGTCAAGTTATTTCTTATTTATATTTTTTTAAATTCTGGCAGCCGCTCAGCTGTCAACAAAACAAATATTGTTTTTTTTATTCCTATATTTTGACACTTACAGAAGTAAACAAACCACGCGGCCCAGAGCGCATTTCGTTGAAAGTCGCTTAAAAATACAATTTGAAACAAATTGATTGTAAAACGATTTACACGAAAGAAAAGGAAAATCATGATTTGGTTTCTCCGTTTACCTTGAAATAATGCTTTCGTACTTATTCCTGTTCAAGATTTAAAAGAACACTAAAAAAATGTAATAGAAGACTGAGGTCAGAAATTTGAAGACTGAAACAAATCAATAGTAGATAGTTTTCCTCTATTTTTTATGTAGATTGCAACTATCTGATTTGATGATTTGAAGAAATACAAAACATGTTGGTATAACACCTGAAATTAGCTTATTTGTCCTTTTATTCTTAGTTTTTATCCCACTATGTTTAATGTGTTGTGGTGGTTGCATACAAACAGGCGTAACTTAAATTTTCCTCGTTTTTGAATCGTTGCTACCAAACAAAACATCCTCGATGAAATGTGTTAAAAATGGGCGATGAAAAACGCATTTTTTATTGATGTTTTACGAACAAAATGCAAAAGGTATGCTGCAGCTAAAACTAACCCGAATAGGAGTTAACATATGGAGTTTCCAAACGTGGATTGATCAAGTAAGGTTCGTGATGAGCAGAATGCATCACCAACTGCAACATTCATTGGAAACGATATGATTCTAATGTCACCGGTTGGGGATATTTGCAGTGAGTTCGATCCTGTTCTACCCGTGGTTCCGGCCGGAGTGTTCAATGGTTGCTGTAGCTGCCCCGTAATCGGATTGTATGAATCACATCGAGCTCTCGCCAGAATACACGACGTCGCATTGACGTAGAAACCCACTCGCTGTGCCTCAACGTTGAGATCTCGATTGATGAGCGTTTGCAGAAGACACTGGTTGATCAGCATGTTGCCGTTGATCCTTCGAACACACTGCACGAACTCGCAGTGGCCCGTATAACAATCGGTTGTGGATGATCCTGGCGGGAGCACGTTTAAAGGACGAATTCCTGTCACAACGCCCTTTGAAAACGAACAAGTTGTAACGACGTGTATGATGATTGTACTTACTGCAAATGATTGTACTTACTGCAAGATTTGTCGCGCACACGGCATAGCTCGTGTTTATGAGGTACAACGAAGCACACTGACTGATCGCTGCGAGCTGAGTTGGTCCGACGGAAAGTGCTCCAGCCCTAAAGAAACACCCGTAGCAAGCATCCCTAGTAGTGGCCGTCGTTGTTTGGGTAGTATTGCAAAGCAGATTGAACAGTGACAACAGCCGCTTATCATTGGCGGGACAAAGTGGCCACGGGTTTCCAAGTTTGAAACCGAGCAGGTGCACCACAGCGAGAGAATGCACCAAAAGCAGCAGCACCGAAACACGCCAGCACATTTTCGACACCTTTTCTCGTGGAAGTACCCAACAAAACTATTGAACGAACATTTCACGTACGTCCAGCCCGTTGGAGTGATTGTCTCTCGGCAAATCCGGCGAGTCAACCAGGCGTAACTGATGGCAATTTGCACCCGTCCCTCACATGGGCTAGCGCGTCAGTGAATCGTGTTGGTTATGATGAGTTACGAGCTAAAAACTGTTCTGACAGGTACAGGAACAGCCGCATTAGCGATGACTACAATAGAGAAAGTACTGCTTTCACTGATCGGATCAGGAAGTCAATGGTAGATTTAACGCTGGCAGCTTCATTCATGTATCGAGAGAGTGTCTATGCTCACAATTCGTGATCATAACGGAAGGGACACACGACTTGTTTAAGAATGCCATTATTACTTTGTCAAATTTTTCATCATAAAACAAATTGGATATCGCCGCGGTCATCAGAAAATTCAATGCAGGTATGTTTCGGTTTTATGTTTATTATTATTGACATTCTGTTTTTTTTATTATTAATATTATCCTCCACAGATACATCATACACCGCTTATGGGGATTTAACTCTATTGTTCTAGCCGACTGCGATCAAGCCACACAATGATCGCGATCAATAGATGCATGCGCTTGCGTGCCTGATTTGCTGCAGTGTGCGTTCCTTGTTCTAACCCACCCTTGGTAATTTGTGTTTTTTTTCTCACTCGCAAATTAAGTCGCTCCCATTTGCCGAGGCTCAGCGCACAAGCGAGTCAGAAGAATCGTACTATAAAATATAACTAATATTAGTTCGTAGTGTTGTATGCTTTGTTGATTTCCTTCTTCCACGTTTTTTGTTTGTTTGTTTGTTCCCCAAATATTGTATACATAGATGCACCGCCGGTTTCGATGCACATAATGCTGTGGTCGGTGCAAAACTGCTCCCAAACTAGAAAGGGCGCCGCGCACTTAACTGTTATACTCCTAACCTACGGGTCATGTTCCAACCGAACGTCGGTTCGTTCTTGTATGTGCTGCCAGCCGGCGTGTTGGCGTGTTCCCTATGATGACTAAAATTGCAGTACGATGCAACAGAAGTGACGATCTCCTAGTGATGCTCCAAAGCGGCGGATAAGGTAGAAGAACCGAAGACACCACCATCTAGTGAATACGGAAGTCACCCAAGGCTAAGCGGAGTCGATGCCACCAGCAAAGCTAAGCGCATTGATGAATGCAAATACATGTCCGTTGCTCATTTGCCTACCGGTCACACCTTTACACGCTAAGCTTGTTCAACAAGGTAAGGGAAATTGGGACGAAGGAGAATAATTCACGGTACCCGGAAGGATGCTGCGGAGGTTGAACCGGATCATAATCAGATGCATGCAAAGCTTTCCACATTACAACATAATTTGACTAATAATAAACTGAAGAAAAAAAAAACACAAAACCATCAAACTGTACTAGTTATCAGTGTGTTGGGCTAAAACCTTTTGTTTTTAGCAATATACCAAAGGGAGGTCGTACCAGTAATAGCCTTCGGTGTTTCAAAAAAAGGGGTAAATATGATATAAATGTGTATTTCTGCAAGCAACATATGTTCAGATAAGCAATGGAGTGGATGTTTGTGTGTGTGTGTGTGTGTGTATGTGTATATAAAAGAGTAGTTTGGATCGTCCGTATTACACCATAAGATTAATACAAAATACTCTGGTATAATGATACATATTATAATAAAAAAAATTAATGAAATAGCTTTTGCTCATTGCTTTACAATCACAGTTCACATTGACGCATTCGTGTATAAGGTTTGTTTTTTTTTGTGTGTGTCGTTCGTTTGTTTGTTTTTCACTTTTTTCTCCTTTTCTCTTCCAAACTATACCACCCCCACCCGGTTTACGTCTAGAATTTAGCCACACGAACACATTCCAAAATTGCTTCCCCATTCACACTCTAGCTCTACACTCCGGCCAGGTTCAGATGGCCCCACATTCATGCGTCACTCGATCACTCCAAAATCGCATGCATTCCTATACATAGTCCTATCGTCCAGCTATAAACCGTTACATGATCAAGTTATCCCTTAAAGACCTCGCCGACGTGCTCTAACAGACGTGCTCGGTCGGACCAGCTGCAGCCAGGTCCTGTAAGTGTTCTGTTATGGTAACGCTCACACGTGGCTCCAGCTAAGGCACGGGCAAACGGTAGAGAAACGCCGTAGTCCCAAGCGGTGCCACCAGAGGTAGCGGTATTGGAACCCCGGGGGATCTGATGTAGATGAAACTAGTACTGCAACCAGGTGCAGCTGAGTGCAAGACGTGAAGAAAACTGTGGACTGTCGGGTTTTGGAACGGCAAGGCGAATGAAAGCGTTCACATCACCTCTACTCGAAGAAGAAGCTACCAGTCCCAGGGAGGTGATGATCAGCCCCGACTTGGAACTACCGGCTATTGCACTCTACCCAAGGATAGAGCAGACCGGTGACGGTGTTTTCGTGGCAAATGAAAACGAAAGGCAACAGCGAGAAGAAACCCCTCTCATGTGTGTGCCTAGTGCCTGGTGATTTAGCCTCGTTTGAACTTCAGCACCAACATCGTGATGACGAGGAACAGCGCGATCCAGGCGATCGTGGATACGAAGCCCATGTACACGTCTGGTTCCATTATGCTCCAGCCGCGGGCCAATATCGAACGGAGGGATGTCGTGGCCAAGGTCAGCGGTAGGCAGAGTGACACGTACCGCAGTACCAGTGGCATACCCTCGATAGGCCAGATGACTCCAGACAGCAAGAGCGTCGGGTAGAACGACCCAAGCGCCAGCTGGATGGCATTACGTTCGAGCTCGCAAATCGCGGAAATGACAAACCCGAAGCACATGCCACAAAGACCCTGGAGAATCGTCAGCACCACGATCCAGCCAATCTCTCCGTTGTTCGTCACGCCAAACACCACGATCATGAAGATGAGCACCAGCGCGGTTTGGCCGCACATGACCACGAACTGTGTGACGACGTGCGAGAACAGGATCTCGGTCGGTGTCACTCCAGCCACCCAAGATCGATCTAGCAGACCCTCGGTACGTTCGATGATCAGCGCGGAGGATGTCAACGCCACTGCCAGGAAGAACACGATGCTGTTGCGGTGAAAGGTGAACAGAAGAAAGCTTTAGTACAAGGTCTCAATAGGAGATCGTTGTCTTCTGGAGGCGGCGCAGACTTACGTCAAGATGACACCAGGTGCGACAAAGTCCGTGAACGAAGGATCATTTGTGCCGTAGATCGGAGCCTTGAACTGGATCGGGACATCACCTAGCTTAGGGTTGTTGTCACACACCCGAAGCAGCTGTTGGGCGAACTCCCGATAGGCCACCTGTAGATCCCGGTTGAGCATGATACCGATCTGCTGATTGGACATGTCGAGCCACACGCGAATTTCCGACTGGTCAAGCGTTTCGTCATCAGCGTCTCGGCCTAAGTGAGTCGGAAGACAGATTAGCCGAGCACGATCACAAGCACGATCGAGCCACAAGGGATCGAAGAAACCTACCGAGAGCGATTCGCGCCACAAGTGCGTCAGTGAAGTTGTCCGTGAAGTACAGCGCGCCCCAAGCGTTCCCGTTTCGTACAGCATCCAGTGCCGTATCGAGGTCACTATAGTACTCCTTCACTATGGTGGTGTTCAGATGGCTCAGGTAGCGACACGAAAGATTCGTAAAGCTACATCCCGGATCGTACACGCAGTCCTCGCCGATGGTTGAGTTCATCTCTCCGTTTACGATGGCCATTTTCAGGTTGGTGGGATCGCGCCCGATCGCGAGACAGAACAGGATGACCTGCATCACCGGAAGCGCGAAGATGAACAGCATCACGCCAACGTTTCGCCACATACGCAGGAAGTTCTTCACGAGTAGCGCACGGATTTTGCCCTTCGAGGTGAACTTGGTTGTCGGGAGAGAAACGCACGGTAAAGAAACACACGAATTACGAACAGAGTTTTTCTCGTGGATCACCAACCATCAACTTACATTTGAACAACCCGAACACTCGGTGCAGTTGTCGCACTCGACCGCCTGACTGATCGCACCAGGAGCCGACCCGTTAAGTCCGTTAATCTAGAGGAGAAGAGTCGATTGGTTTGGTTAGTGTCTCGCGTTGCTTCTGTCTTAGGATCTCCGTGAAACCGGCTACTTACGGCAATGGTGGATCCATTGCTGTCACTGATGAGCACCTCCTTGCTCTGGTGGAAGTTGAGTCCTACGACACCGCTCTCCTGGCTGACGTAGACTGGGTTGTCCTTCTTGTTACCAAACGCCAGCGCCGACAGGGAGATGTTGTTGCTGCAAAATCGGTGGAAATTGTCACTCTCTCTGGACGCTCGTGAAGCTCGTGGGTTTTTGAAGACTTACCTGATGTTCAGCTCAGCTGGAGCAGCGTTCGTTTGGCCTTGTTTGCGCGATAGCTTCAAGAAGACGTCCTCCAAGCTGCTGCAGCGGTACATCGAAAGCAGACAGCTGGGAGACTCCTCTGCCAGCAGTCGTCCCGATCGCATCAGACCGATCTGTAAATGGTATAAGCAAGATGGTATAGCATTGGTGACAACTCAGATCCTGCGAGAAGCGTAAGCGTACCGTGTGCGCTTGTCGGGCCTCCTCGATGTAGTGCGTCGTGATGATGACCGTCTTCTGGCCGGCCTTGGTGATGTGTACGAGATGATTCCATATACTTTGTCGAAGTAGTGGATCCACACCGACGGTTGGTTCATCGAGAATGAGCAGCTCCGGATCGTGCATCAGGGCAACGGCGAACGAAACTCGACGCTGTTGACCTCCACTGCAAAGCCACAGAGGCGTTAGTACTTCTGGCACCAAAGTTTCTGTGGCTCAAACTTACCTCAGATTCTTCACCAACCGTGACTCCGATGGCAAATCGAGAAAGTTGAGCAAAAACTGTAGCCGCTCCGCGATCTCCGACGTGTGCATGCCAAAGATCCAGCCGAAGTACATCATAGTCTCGCGGATGGAGAACTCGCCGTATAAAGCTATCTCTTGCGGCATGTAGCCCACACGTGCTCCAGGAACACCGGATCCTGAAGGGTGGAAGATATCACGGAATGCTTTAAATGCCAAAGCCAGTAGAGAACCCGGCGGTGCAATCTTCACTTACCCTTGGTGCCCGGTTTTCCACCCAGGACCCATATTTCACCCGAATTTAGTCGCTTCCGTCCGACTATGCACGACAGAAGTGTCGTTTTACCGCATCCAGACGCTCCTAAAAGCCCATAACTGGTTTTCGTGAAGAATTGGGCAAAGTGAACGAGAAGAAGCAGATAAGAATATAAGAATGTAAGCAGGATGCATAAGTTAAAAGCAAATTAATTTGCGATCTGTCAGCGATTCGTTATAGCCAAATCGAGTTTCCCGTCTCGTGGACAATTGGTACGAACCAGTCAAGCAGTCACGCTCAGGTTCGAGCTAATTGCTCGCCAGTGTTTGCTAATGCAACGCAAAGCTACCAATCGTAACATCGACTCTGGCTCTCCGGACGTCGCCAACAACCGTGATTCCATTCCGGTCACGTGCCAAAGATTTATGTGCCCCTTCGGACAAGTGGGAGTTGGGTTGGCCATTTGCGTTAGACGGCCTTTCCCGTTGAGGCGACCGCTAAAGGGCAACGAAATAAATAATCATCACCATCGCTGCTCAACGGCGTCAAATTCCTGTGCATGACGCGTGAATTTTACGCGTACGGATGAGATCAAGCAAAAGGAAGCCTGGCAAATGAAAAGCTGTCAATCAGCCAACGAAGATCGCAGAATTACGGCGTTGGTACGGCGAGGGTACAAAGACCATCCCTTGCTATTGACGATTGGTGTGCTAGGGTTGCTTTTCCCTCACATGAACGCGTGAAATGAAGAAACAAATGCAACTAACCGGAAGCGTCTCTTTCGCTTGAGACAGTGCCTTTTGTTTGCGCGCTGCTAATTAACGCGCCTGTCAATGTCTGCCGTGTCTAAGAAATAGAGATGCGCTTAAATCACACCATCAATTGTCTATCGGTTGAGGCTTGTGGAATGGCACAAGCAATAGCAAAAAAAAAAAAACAACACTGAAACAATTAATCGGAAGGCAAGAACGGCTTTGTTTTGACGAGAGCTGTCATTATGGGGACAGCAAAAAAGGATTATGGCCGTGGCGTACTCATCGTTTAGGATCGCTACGATCGTCGTATGCGTAATGGTCTATTATTCTTTAAAGCCGACAACTACCGTACCCATTTGGGACGGTGGTTCGGCAGGTAATAATATCACGCCAACCCATAAGCGGACGTGATAGTGATCGAACGCGGTCCTTCAGAACAGCGGAATGTGCGTATCGTTTATGGGAACTAAGGCAGAATTGACCTTCCTATCAAGCTCGATTCAATTGGCTCTGTCTGGATGGATGGTTGTGTTGTGTGCCGTCAAATAAACTCCAAAGCTCACCTTGACATTTGAAATTGGGCAGAATTCGTCAACGACGAGTCGCCGCTTTAGGCACAACCCAAGCGTTCGATGGTTCGAGCGTACCATCGAACAATACGCCGGAAGTGACCCACCGAAGGACGGAACGCACGATTGTCCCCAGCCGCAGGTGGTGGTGATCTGCTGCTCCGGTCTGTCAGCGTGAAAAGTGGAAGGAAAACAACGACTCTCGAGACTCCGAGCCCATCTCGAGGGTGTACATTGCGTGTGCCAGACATTGTCACACACGTGCCCCACGCCAACGATGCCAACACCCGTGAAAGGGCACGCACGGCCGCACATTGGAAAGAGTAAGTACCTCGCTTGGGAGTAAATCACGGATAAAAGCGGAAGATGAAATGCCTTCGAAGGCAAGTGCACTTCCTAGCCTAGCCCTTTGGTTCTTTTCCTGCATTCCGTCGCATCAACGGTCACTGCGATTGCGTCCATTTGCGATCGGAAAAATGGCGGCTTTCCGAGCTCGGGTTTGACATGTTTGTGCATTGAGCTTTGTGCACCTCACCAGCCCTAACGCCGCCAGCTGGTAGTTTGTATTTGTGCTTTCGTTTTCGGTGGTAGGTTTTATTTTCTAATTGCAGCAATCACATTTATGGCCACGAACCATGCGATCGTTACGGGTGCGATCGCGTACGTCCGCATTGCCCGCTTGCGTGCTAGCGGTTCGGTTGGAGTATGGCCATCCTCACACGACCATGGAATCGGTCGTAAACTTTCGGCATTTAAAGAAAAGCTCAACGCTCGTTCCTGGACATGGAACTGTTGCTTTTTGTTGTGGTTGCAGCAACTCATTCCGCACGATCAAAGGTCGGGACCTTCCGCGGGAAGAAAAGCGCCCGTGAATTTCCACGGTCCGGTGGTTTAGCTCCGTCACCGGTTCCCAACACAATATACCAACCGATGGTGCGATGGTCACAATAAATTGAGGGTAAAATTGCTCGTTTCCCTGTGGTTGTTGGCCGTGCATAGGTGCATGCATACGAGCTGTAGGGAGGTCTTGCAGAGAAGCCAGCGACCGTACGGTGGTGGTGTTTGGCAGATCCGATGATTAGCGAAGATGAACGCCATCCCGTAATTACTTCCGCGGTTGGGGCGTTCCATCTCTCTAGCGCGGTATGCTGCACGGATATTCGACATGTCAGCATCTCTCGTTTATGATTATGGCGAAACTACGTGTTAGAGAAACGGGGAAACATCACTCTGCTGCACTGAAGCCATCGTCAGGCCGGCAGACGGATGGAAGTGAACCCCACCGATGGGTGGGGGCCGAACACGCAACTCATCATTAGAGGCGATGGAAATGGAGCTGTTTTTTTTTTTGGGGGGGAGGAGGGAAATAATAATTTTCCTTTTTCCCTTTAACACGTCAAAGCCAGCCATCCGCTACAGTTTGTGGGGAGTTTTTAGAGTGTTAAGCTGAAGCAGCATGCTCTAAAAATTCCAATTACTTACGATTCCAAAATCTAATGCTCGATGACTTTAGGCTTTATTTTTGCAAGTTGTGCTTTTAATTTCCTCCCGGCATTCAAGGTTACTCGAAGTGCGATCGGTTAAGAGCAACCGAATTGCGGATCCAAGCCTACCGCAGTTCAGTGGCTCTCCAAACACGCATCGAATCGTGAACCGATGAGGATGGTAAAGTTTGCGCCTGTTTTTGTTTTCATAATCGCGAATTTCCGTAAACGGGCTGCGTGAGGCATGATTTTTTATTGCCGTTCTCATACCACCCGAGAATTAGGGGTAGCTTTTGAACTTTTTCGCAGAAAGAAACAACAGAAGTTAGAGGCGGCTCAAGGTTGTAATTGGTTGAAGCTTTTGATCACCATCAAACCGAACGCATGCGTTTGCTAAATAAAATTTGCTTGCCCGTATTCCGTAAATATGTGCCTTTACCCATCCGCGTAATCAATGATCTGGCTGACGTGTATGCAGCTGAGTGTATGTTTCTCACATAAAGCTACTAAAGAAACGTCCCGCAGGGCTTGTATGCAAAGTAGCAAACGCCCCATGCGGTTCCGGGTGAGTCATAAGTCATCATTCGGATCGGATTAGCTTGACATGACGACCGAAGATGGGGGAAATTTTTCGATAAATCTTAATGCGATAAGAAATGCAACGAATCGCTGAAGGATGCTGATGGTGACGTGGATGTGGACTTACATAGTTCCTTTGGCTACTGTCATGTTAAGATTCGATAGAACTTGATTTGGTTTCTTCTTGGTGCCGTACGTTTTGAACGCATGCCGTACGGAGACGGCATTCTGCTGTCTGCTCCACATCGTCCCTCCATCGTCGATTGTCGCCACGCTCGTCTCGCTGCCGCTGTGGGTAAAAGGAGAGAGAGAGAAAAATGTCTAGTTAATACATCGAATTCCTTTGAATGGCGTTAACTAGTGGCAGGATGAAGCCTTGCATATGATTGAGCTCGTTAAACACGCTAAAGTTGACCGTTATCTAACCCTTCTAGCACTCTGCGATGACAGATGTGTGAACCTCGCCTGCTAGATCCGTTCGCTTCATTAGCCGTCCGTTTGATTGCACGGTTGTTTGTTGCGCCGGTTTACATTCGATGCGCTTTGGTCGACCGATCGCCGCCGGATCTGCAGCAAGCGAAATGGCACCGATTGCTGTCCAGCGTTTTTCCGACTACCCCTCCCTGGGAGGGCAACCCCCTCAGTCTGGTGGTCGATCGCAGAAATCATGGCACTGGTTTAAACGAACCATCGCTGACTAATCGTAATTACTTTGCTAGCCTTGATCTAACTTCGTAAACCAACAACTGGCGTGCGTGAGGGGTGTTGTTTGGTGGGCATGCAGGTGGCACCTCGCTGTTAACCCCTTCCATGCCAACGTGTGACATTGTGGGGGCTGGGATGGTTTTGATACGAGCAGGAATTTTAACGACCCACCGGGCGGTCGAAAGTTCGCGCGGCTCGCGGCTCAACTAGGTCTAGGTTTTCTTTCGCCTTTCCACGCTCGCTCGCGGATCGCGCGGTGAAAGGAAAATTAGCTCCATCATTAAGCCATCATTGGCATTTTGGTCATGGTAAAAGAACCACCGTTCAGGAGGGGGCTCTTTTTAGCATCGAGAGGATCCGTGGGTCCGTGGCAGCATCCCACCGAACCGATTGAGGCTGAGACCCGCAATCGAAAGTCGAACGGTTGGGCGTTACGTAAACGAGGTTCGTCGCTTCGAGTCACCGGCGACCGATAAGGCTTACCATCGGTATGATATTGGCCTCAATAGCTGGCGTCGGTGAGCGATCGTCAGCGATCTCCAAAAACTAAACGCTCCACCCAACGGAGACTTCCTCGTGCGTGGAAGGTCATGTTATGGTAATTCCGTGCGCAAGCTTCACACCTGGAGCTGCATGAACCAAGCACGCTTTGTTCGGTTTCGACACGGCCTCTTCAGCTCGCTATCACGCGATGACCAAACAGGCCAATCCCCTTTTTCCGTGTACGCGTGTGTGTTTCGGGCCGTTCGCCGATCACGGGGCTTTTTGAGCGAAAAACGACATCAAAAACGCTTCCGCCATTCGCCGATCGTCGAACCGGATGAATGGAAAAGCTCAGACGCCGCGTCGAACGATCGATCTGCCGATCCGCGTGCATCGCCTTGAGGCCACTCCGGTGCAGTGGCTTTCGTTTACGGACGCAAGGAATGCTCGCTTTCAGGTCTCTCCTCTAGTGCCGAGGCCAGCGAGGCCAGAAGCTTTCGAAAAATGGTCAGGCTCCTTGCAACGGCATCTGTGGTGCGTTCGTACGGTTTGTGGAGAAAACCCACCGCCGAGGCTGTTGCTGTCGCGGTGAACTTTCAAGGACACCGGAACGTTGGCCGCACCGGTTGAATCATCAGTGGGGAGGAAAAAATAAAACAACAAGGTGGCGAAATCGGCCCGATCGTTTTGCGGGTCAGCAATGTTTAGGCAGCCACTTCGTGGGATTATTCATAAACACTTATGTGTTTAGCAATTGAGTAGAGCGGGAGATATCCGCTTTGGGGTTTCGATTGAACCATTCAAGCATCGTCGGCCTTTCGTGGAGCTTTTCGCATCGTTTGAGAAAGCCGAATTTTCAGTGGCATGCCCTCTGTAGCCTTAGCCGCATTAGCGTTTAAACCATATGTTTTTGTTCTTTTATACACGTAAGTTCAACGTTCAATTTTCAGCTTTTACAGCATTCATTTGTGTTGCAATTATCAATCTAATAAGCATAATGACAGCCATAAAACGTTGCTTTCAGTGCATTGCGTCTTGTAGTTTAGCACCTTCCCAGAATTTGGTTGAATTAAATATTCAAAAGCGCCAGAGCACCAGCTCGTATATTCGCTCCTCAAAATTATGCACCGCAAGATCGAACAAATATGTTCGCTTTCATTTACATAATCAATGGCAAATAGATAAATACATCGTCATCACGCAGCTAACACTGCACGTCTCGCCGCCACGCCGATGGTTGTCTTACGTCAGGTCTCCCGGGCACGAAACAGGTGTCCCAAGAACGAGGAAGTCAATCCATCGAAGAAGATGACCATGAAGCAGGAAGCGAATGGACGGTGTACGGCTTTCGCGATAACCGCCGCCATCTTGTCTGCGCGATTTTTTTGTTCGCACGAGACCAAAGAACATCGTCCTCGCGGCAGCGAAAAAAGAACCGTAAACTTTTACGGACATCGCACCCAAGCGTGTCGGATGTAATGGAGTTTTAACTGCAATCCTTAACGATAGTCGACATCTTGCGCCCGTAGACTAGAACGCGTGTCGGACAGACGGGTCCTAATTGTAGCACAGGCCGTTCATTAGGATGGCACCCACAAATCGGGTATTCCAGTCGGTGTTACATTAGGGCATCAATTACACCGGACGAGGTTGGTCGTTGTTATGCCGCACGCAGCGTCGTTTTGTAGGCAGCCTTTTTTTTTCCATACGGCACGTCGAACGACATGCGGCATCCGTACGAAAAAGCGATCCATCATGGCGCGTTTGCGTTTGCAGAGTACACTTGGGCGCTAACCTTGAAGATGGCCGCGGTACGGAGCGAGAAAATGAAGAGTGTCGTGAAGCGAATAAAGAGAGAGAGAGAGCTATAGGCAAAACCTGGCCCTAAGTACCCACTCTTCAGCTCTGCGGATGAAGCCAATCCTCAATTGGTTTTGCCGGTGTTGCTGGCGGAGTTGGGCGCGTGTGGGGCGATAGAAATCTGAAACATTTATTTACCCTTATTACAGCACCCTCGGACGGTGGTATGTTGGCGACCTTTCTGCTGGCCAAGCGGGCCACCACTAACCGGTTTCTAATCGCACCCGACCTCTGTACGCCATCATTACACGATCGAGGGCTGCCTTGAGGCGGTGTGTTCAACATGGCGAATTTCACTCCAAAAAATACGGCCCCATCGATCGAAACGTACGTGAGGGTACGAATTTTGAATACCGATTCGGTGCGATGTAAAGATGGACTCGCGGGACACACCGATCGTGCACGCACACACACACACACACACCGACGTATGCGATCGCTAAATCCTAACCGCACGGGTGCCTGTGATGATCGCATTGCGTAGTCGCATCGATCGTCCCCTGATGACACGACAGATCATCCGTCGATCGCACGCACACAGCTACCGTAGCGTCGAATCTATCGGTCGCTAATGGGTCGCGGGTGCGCGTGTACGCATCGCACAAGGCTTTCTTTGCGGCACACGGTCCTCCGGTGGGGACAGTCAGTTGTAATGGCCGGCCGAGGGGACAGTGTGCGAGTGAACGATCGTGCGATCGAGCGAGTGACCGAGAGAGAGAGAGAGAGAGAGAGGGTGAGTTTTTACAACGACGAGACAAAAAAAAAGCGGCAACGCAAGAAAAATAATGGACACTCGCACACATTCACCGGTCTGGCGCGTTGGGTGCAACTTGAACGAAACTGAATTGACCTTCGGAAATGTAGGCCGTCTCGTTTGTTGTATAACATGCTCGTGCGATCCGCGGCACTAAGTCGGCCTGGTCCCGGGTCGGGTATCTTGCCTGTGTCGCCGGTTCGTCGTCTCTACGGCCGTTGCAGTCTCTCGTGGTTTTGAAGCGCGCGCACACCTTCGCGATCTTCGAGGATATTTAAATTCGAGAAAAGTCTAATGTTGGGCCGCTTCTCGTTCGGTGAATTTATTCCTTTTGCCAAACAGCTCGCTCATCTTTCCGCGCACAGGTGAATCGGGTCACCCATATAAACAAGTTGGAGCGAACATAAAATGCGATAAAAAAGAAAACCCCAGCGACGGAGCGCACCCAAGGGCTGCTTGGTTTTATGCGATCGTTTTTATTGTTATGACAAGCGATTCACAGTTTCATCTGCCGCCGGGCACATGGCGTAATACGCACGCGAATAACCACCGCCCGGGTGCCCTTTGGCTGCATCTCGCGCTCTTAAGATGGTGCAATTAACGGTGGCACGGGTGTAAGAAAACAGCACAATGCCGGGATGGATGTTGGTGGGGATCGAGCAACAACAACCACAACTAAATAATACGAAACAATTACAAACCATGTCGGTGCGAGACGGTGCTGTAAAATCATTGTTTCGAGCATGCGATCGTATCGTTCGTCTGCAACACGAGAATGGTTGTAAAACATCACCGAACGATCGCATTAGTGATCGTGGAGTGCTTGATGATGGCTCAATTACACAATTGCCCCGGCACCATCCAGCACCGAAACCGGGAATGATAAATGTGGCTAATCATGTTTTCAGCAGCGTTGCCAATGTAACGACGCGCAGATGCGCCGTGGAAAATTATTTAAACCCCGCGGACGGTACGGTACGGCGCGTGCAAAATCGTAAATCGAAAGCATTGCATTGAATTCCGCGTGAAGGTGGACAGAGTTGGGCATATTTCTGCCGTACTTAAATGGGGCTTTAACGTGAAAAGGTACTACAAATCATTGGGGGGTCGTATATTGATGCATGTTTGGCGCTTTTTAATGCAGTTGATTTGGGACGCAAAACAATCATTAATGTATCAAAAATGGTCCACATTGCATCACATCACCATCAACGCCAACAAGCGTTGGTTTAAAACTCGACAAACAAATCAAACGCCCGATTTTTATCTACTAACGGACGTCGGCTGTCGCGGATCGTGGATCGCTCTACTTCACGATCGCATCCGGTCTACTTACGTTATCAACATTTTATCATGTATTTCTGTGCGCCGGTTCGAAGGGGAACTGCTGTCGTAATGATCGCGGGGTTTCGGTTCGTTCGCGAGTTCCGCTTCCGTGCGCAGGCCAATCGGCACTTGGTCACTTTCGAATCTCCTGCGGGATTCGCCACTTCACACTAGCGACACCTGGCGTACGGGGAACGACTGCTCCCGGTCGCCGTGTCCTGTTCGGCGACGCCCAGCTGGCTTCCGGCGTTACAGTAACACGCTGCTCCGCGACCACAAAAACGCACAAAACTCACTGAACGAACTGATTTTACTGACGCTGCTGGATTCGGTTGAGATTTTCACCACAACCACAACTCACATCGACTGCAGAAAAAAGGGAACGCACGGTTAAGGCACGGTTAGAGCAGAACTCGACGCAATCCTATCCCACACTTCCGATCGGCGTGCTATCACTGAACTGAACTGAAACCGCGGCACCAGCTTGCAAAACTTCATCCGCTTCGACTCCCACCACCCTTGGGGAGGTTGCAACGAGGATGTAGTTGAAGAAGACAAAGGAGAGAGAGAGAAAGAGAGAGAGAGAGCGAAAGAATGCGAGTGCGATTGGGAAGCGCACCCCCGAGATGCCGAGATTGCGATCGAAACCGGTAGTGGCAAGAAAGTGAGTAAATCGTCTCGATTCGCATTTTGCGGATGCATCGCGCACCATCATTCTGGGATCAGGTTCCGCCTTTTTTTTATTACTAACCCACTCCAAAACCACCCAAACACCGAGGGTTGCAAATTACGATCGGTGTATCGGGGGCGTGTTTTTTTCCCAGCGCCCCCGTTGCGCCTTCGGTTCTGTGGTTTGATTTCCGATAGAATGCGCGCGTTGTGGCGAAAAAAATAGAAGCGATATGCCAATCCGCTCACAAAACAACCCCCAAACGATTCCAACCCTGCGCGCGCGATCGTTACGACACGCGATGGCTGCATTCCGCCAATGCACGGCCATCGACGCCTCGCAAACATGTCGATGTCGACATTCTGCATCCCGCGTTGCACCTTGCACCACACAGAGCATATTCGTTTGGGGCCAGAATTAAGCAACGCGCAGCCGTTCGACTGGTTTGTGCGAAAAACCACGCAAAAGCTAGCTCTGGTTGGGGGCGCCCAAGCGTGTGTGTGTGTGGCCACTCCACACAACGCACACAACGGTCGGCGATCGTATCACAAACAAATCGCCACGAAGGACTTCTTGTATAACTCGCTTGCTAATGGCTTCGGCTCTTCGCGAGGAGGTTGTAGCTGCCAAGCTGCAGCATAAACCGCCGAAGCATCGACCGTCAGCTGCGTCAGGGCTCAGGTGTGCGGCTGAAAATGCACCGTTCTTGTTGCCGCATGGGTTCAAGGCTCGTTTGGCTTCGTGTTGGTGGGGCTTGAGCTTGAGCACAACAAATTAACCAACAAATAAGCGTGTTGCTAAACCACGGAACCGAGAACCGTGTGGCACTTGGCGAGAACGGAAACGGGTGGATGAGATTTTTCCGACACCGACGTCTCTGTGGGGTGGATTTTTCTTCTTCTTCTTCTTTTTTTCCCACCCCACTGCAGCATCATGTATAGTTTCGTTCTGGCCACGCTTGCAGGTGTTTTTTGCTGGGTGAAGATTTTGCTGATGCCCAACATCATCATCTTGCAGTGTGTGTTGTTTTTCTCTCGACACTTTGCGCCTCTCGGTAATGAGCACAATTGGTTTGGCCAACGAGAAGAGCGACAAAAAGCCACAATCCTCCCCGTTTCGAAAGGTAAAACGATGTCGCGATGAGGACTTTGCTGGGGGCTGTTTTTGTCGTTGGCGTTGAGGCGATTTTTGGCAATCAAAAGAGAAAGGGCATGGTGTCGTGTAGATTTCTTGTAGTAAATTTGTCCAACAACCGTTAAGGAAAGCAAGTGGCCACTTGCGCGTTTTAAATTAGTGCGTCGTAAATCAGCCAACTTTCCAATTCAATGCACTCAGGTCACACAGGTCAGATTACTTCGAATTCTTGCAGGGTTTGAGAGTTAATTTCACCACACCAGCGTTCTTTTTCGAGCATTTTTCCCCTCGCGATGATCTTTTATTTGGTTTGTCTGCATGACTCCAAAAAGAAAAACCCGTTTCGTTCGATCGATCAGGCACGAAGACGAGCCTTCGAAGTGCATTTTGTTATTCCATAAATGGACGCATCGAGCAGGAGATCGCCATTTATTCGCCTTTACTTCGTGGAGCATGAAATAAAACAGGCTCCAAACGTGCATGCAGCGAAATTATGGATCCCACTTTGCATATCACATCACCGACGGGTTTTGTTAGCAGGTACGGCTCCATAGCATGGAGCATTTTTCGGCTCTTCGGTGCGAAAATTACGACCCCAGGAACAGCGTAAATCGCCGTGTGCCGTGCATTCTAACCGGAGCCGGAACAGCTTGGGCCAGGAACGTTGATCGCGAATTGATTTAGCTCGTGTGGAACAACGAACAAAAACCAGCCACCTCATTTCCTAGTTCATTAAGCGCGGCTGATGATCTGCGGTTGCTTAGAGCGCCTCATTGGCACACACGCCACAAATTGGCACCAATTTTAAGGGCTTCCGCAGCATCTCACGCACGTCGGTTTACGCTTCCGCCAGGTTTGGGCTAGAATTTCGTGCCGCGGAATGTGCGACTACAAAACACAATGCGTCCGCTGGGTGTAACCGGAAAAACCCCAACACCGGGGAGGTATTTTTATTCGAGTTCCTGGTTCGAAGGGCCGCCAAAAAGGGCGCAATCCAGCTGGGGTGGGGGGCACAATCGCAGAACAAAATCGCGCATCGACGCAACACGCAATTCCCATCATTCTCGGCGCGTCATTTCCCAGCGCCTGCCATCGGTTTCGAGGCCACACGCGCTTAGCTTCGCGTGCGCATTACCCAGAACACTCGCAGAATGCACGCACGCATCGCGGGAAAGCCATGCTAGTATCGGCCATCGCGGTATGGGAGAGAGAGAGAAAATTCGCCGTCTCGTCATAAAGGGAAGATAAAAAAATGCTCAACCAAAAACTTCACTCGCGTCCTGGGAGGCGCGAGTTTCGGCACAACGTGAAACAATCGCCGACCATGGCGCGCAGCTAGCTTTCACGCCAGCCCTCAGTGCAACGTTGTGCAATGGTCAGCAGTTCTGGCAGAGTGGGCTGTAGGTGAGTGGTAGTGGGCAAACTTGCGACTAGCGGCAGCAAACATGCAAAGGGTCGGAAAACACATTCGTCACCCGGCTGGGCCAGTGCTGGGTGGAGGCGGAAGAGGCCAATGGAGTTGGCGAAGGGAGGAGAAAAAAAAAACACCAAACACTTCGCGCTACGGCGTGCGTTCTGGGGGTGTCTGAGTTGTCCCACATTCCAGCGAGCCTCAAACAAACGATCGACTACGGACGGATTATGCAAAGTTGGTCCTGCGACCAATCTTGCTGGGATCTCGTGAAAAACCTCCCCCGGGTTTGGGTGGACAAGAGAGAGAGAGAGAGAGAGAGAGAGAGAGAGAAAGGTATATATCACAAGCACTATCCCCTACCATTGCACGCGGATTCAGTTTGGTGTGTGCAATTATTATTATTATGCACGATGTGCCTCGCACGGGTGCACGATGGACGCAATGACTGCACAACGGCTCACACACACACACACACATTGGAGGGTGGGCTGGGTGGTACCGACGGGAGGCTATGCGCGATTATCCAATTCGATTTGAAATCGTACTTATCTAATTCTGCCATTTTTGCGCACGCTCTTCACCACACGCATGTGTACGCGCTCGTGCACGCACACCAGCGCACCAGTGAGCCTGTGCATCGTGCATTGCGCCGTGCCAAACTGCAACAGCCCACCTCCCCTCCCCCCCCCTCCCTCTTCTCCTTACTCCCACCCAAACCCTCCTGGAACTGGTTTTTGTCTTTCGCGGGCCAGCCACACACACACACACTCGTGTGCGTGTAGTGGTGTGGCTTTTGGTGGTGTGAGAAATCCAAGAAAAACCAACCGTGAAGGCCTTTCGTGGCCACCCCTTGCGCCCCACGCTCACCCCAAGCTTTGTGGGGTCGACGGGCGAAATGAAACTTTCGATTTCTGGCACCGCACGCCACACGCTAGCGAAGGATCGCTGGGGGGTGGCTTTGGGGGTGGCATGGAGATGGGCCTTGCCCTACCAGCACCATCACACAGAACGCGCACAGAAGCCCTCCGGCCCAGCTGGTACCGGTTGAGAGGCCAGAGATGCCTGGTTCTGGGCGACCCACCCGCTGAAAGTGAATTACCTTCGAAGAGTTGCCCTGAACACACGCACGCACGCACGCACGCACGCACACTGGGTGAGTACAGAAAGGGCCAGAAGGGGTGTCAGAGGAGGGGTAAAGCACTAAACGGCGATCGAGCGGGGCATAACTGTAAAATGAAGCCCGATCGGTTGCAGTTTTCCCGAGCACATTGCATCTTGGATTGGCAGCGTTTTGTTTTTTGCTTTGCTTTTTTCGAACACCCGATGACATTGATAGGGCCTAGGCAGGGCTTAACCAGCGCCTAACCAGGGCTGATCGATGGAGACGCCGTTGCCATGGTGAGGCACAATCGAGAACGAGTTTTCACGCTAGTTGCCTTTGCGAGAATCGTTGCCTAAGTTGCGAGGCTCCGTTTGCGATGCGTTTGCTGCTCAAACTGAGGCCCTTTTTCAAGGACCTTTGTCCAGGTGCCAGATGCTCCGAGGCTGCACGTTCCAGCGCAACAAGGATTCAACGGGAAATTCGGTCAAACATCGGCAAACCAACGCACGGTTGCATAAACCAACCGCTCGAAGTAACGAACCGTGCGTGGCCAACGTAGAACGTGGCCCGACGATAAAGATCGCGCCCTCTCGGAGTGGCTCAACGTGCGCGCCCGGTTGGGTGGCCTTATGTAATGGTGTAACCACCACCTTACATTCCACCCCCCCCCCCACCTCCGCACCTGTACCAACCGAAGGCACGCGTCCTTCAGCGGAACGCCAAGATTCCTTCGCCAACAGGCCAACGAGCGGGCAAAGGGCACCATTGGCATTGGGGCGATCATTCCACCGGCGGTCCTTCGGTGTGCCCAGCTGTGGCAGAACTTCTTGTACGTTATAATTTGAAGCCATTGCCGTTGGAGGCCGTCCCATGCCTCCTGGCTGGGGGGTGGGAAGGGCCACCAGCCACCGTGCCGTACCGTAACCGATTCCGAAGACAGGCCGCTTGCCGCAATCGATACTCGGGCGGTTAATTGCATCGCAAAACCGCGGCTACCAGGAGTGCGAGTGAGAGAGAGAGAGAGAGAGAGAGAGAGAGAGAGAGAACACAGAGAGTGAGCCGATCCTACCAGTCCGTTGTTTAAACCGGTCACATTATCCTCGGTCCATGTTGCAACATCCTCACGAACCGTGCCACGGTGGCTATCGGCCATTGGAAGCGTGTTGCTGTTTTAAGACACTTAAGGAAAGTTCGCAGTACTCGAAGTGAGAGAGCGAGAGAGAGAAAGCTGCCCATTCTAACAGTGACGGGAAAAAAAGGGGGCACTCTCGAAAAAGTGCACCATGCCAGAACTGGAGCCTTTCGTTGGTACGCATGTCGATCATAGCAGCACCACATAATGGGTCTGCGAAAGTGACCACATGTTGGCTACACCGCACGTTGCTTTCCATTTTTTCCCCCATTCCAATCTGATTGCTGATTGCCGATCGATCAGGCGGTGTAATGTTTGCGGGCAAAGAAACCAACTAAATGAATGTGTAGCAAAGCAAAAAAAAATCAATAACCACTCGACCCAGCCTGACGAGCCTGGCGGTCTAGTTGAATGGACCGTTGTTGGGAGGGTTTTACTTGCATTTTCTATCACACCGTAACGATGGCTCGGTCTCATGGGTCGCATGATTAAATACACATTAAGCTCAAAAACCGAGCGAAACAAACCGTCCCAGAATGGTAGACTCTTTGACCTGGCGTTCTGGCCGTTTGCTGTTTCCGGCTTTCGCGAGTTCGCTCATTACCAGGGTAGAAGCGCCTCGCTTAACGCATCAATCGGCATCAAGTGATGCAATCCGAGGCATCATCGGGCAGCCCTTGGTACAGTGTGGTGCCCCGATCGAGGGCGATTTTTCTCCCCGGCTGTCGATTTTCCATTATCTTCCACTTTGCTTCAGCCCAGCTCGGGTCGTGGAGCTTGTCGTAACCAAAAATGAAAATTCATTCACACAACTTTTCCTTTCAATTCATCTCACAACCTCACTCGATCTCTCTCTCGCTCACGATCGCTTGCTCAATCGGCGGCTGTCTCTCTCGTGCACTTGCTTGCAGCTTCTTGCCTCCCTCCGGACGGGTTTCCATTTTTCTCGTCATATTTTCCGCCCTCCCAGCCAAATGGCCGCTTTTGCGTAACGACATTTTCTTTCCATTCCTCGCCGCCCGTGGCCCGGGGTCCCCGGTGCGTCTTCTTCTTCGGTGCATCATCCTTTTTGGCCCCGTCGACCGTCGGACGTTCTGCGTTTCATTTCCCGTTCCGATCTCGCTTTCAAACACTCGCTTGGGTGGTTTGCTTTTATCTTTCTCTCTCTCTCTCTCGCTCGCTTTGATTCCCCTGCTGGTGCCGCTTTTCTTTCGTCCTCACTTTTCATGTGCACTCGCACCCAAGGAACGCGCGGGTGGGTGGTGGGAGGACGAGCAAGAAAACCCTCCTCCCAATGGCACACGCGTTCGCAAACACTTCATTCACACGCAGTGTTTTGTAGTTGCCTCATATAGAGTTTGCCTTATCGGCGGACACGGAATTGGCGTGCGACAGGGGGTGAGATGGTACCGAGTGGGTTGGGAAACGGATGAAAATGGTCAGATTTCCCTGTATACACACACACACGCACACACACTGTCAGACACACGCAAACGAGACACACGACACGGATCAACCGCACGATCACCACAGAAAAGGAGTCGTCCCGCAAATGGTGTGTTCTTGAAGCAACCGTGAGGGTTTTCCCTTCGATTTTCCCACGAAGGAAAAGCGCGATCTCGGCACGAAGCGTACCTGTTGCACACTGCACTCTCGATGCCAACACAGAGTGGCAACTTCAACACGCAACGCGAAATACAACCACGAGCACGAGCGGCCAAAAGCAAACTGACCGTCTGTGCCGTGGACCAGCACAGGGTGGCCCCGCCCGCGGCAATCAGACTCTCTCTCTCTCTCTCTCTCTCTCTCTCGCTCTCTCTCCCTCTCGGTGGTGGGAAAAAGCTCACTCACGCTCTTTCTCGCTCCCACTCACGCAAGTGATCGCGCGAGCTTACGATCGGGGACGATCTGTGACACGATCGCACGGTAGCGCCTTCGGGCTTTTTGGCTTTGCCTGTGTGTATGTGTGTGCGTGTGTATATACAGCACACACACACACAAGGCTTAAAGCTGGCAGTTCTTTTTCTTGCTGGTCGCGGCCCAAAGCATCCCAGGCAGAGTGGTTGTGGCGCAAGAGGCTGTACTTGTTTTCGACCGAGTGCGAGGTTGCGCCCGCCCCAGGAGCAAATGGCGTTCGAACAAAGGCCCGAGGGGTGGGGGGAAGGGGAAGGAGGACGAAGGGCGAGAGGTAATCGATCGCGAGTGATGTACCGATGGGTGGCCATTGATAGGACGATTCGAATGGGGTCGAATTTGTGCGCCATACAGTCAAGGTTAGCACGCGTGTTGGTAGTCATACACACAGTCATCGGAGATGTATTTCGGTCACGCACGAACCTCGGTTGGGTGCTCGTTTTGGGGTTGCTACAGTTATGCTCGATGCTGCGAAGGGGTGGCTAGAAATGTCCTTTTGACTTCTCGCGGTAATGTAATGGTTTTTAATAAATTATTAGCGCGTGAAATTACGAAAACAAGATGTCCTTTACGCCCTAGCGATAACACGCCGGGTGGGATCAGAAACGATTACGACCGGAAATTATGATTGCCGATATTCATCATCTTGCTTCCATTGCGGGACAGAATAATCGGCTAATTAATCGAGTCCTATCGCGTCCGTTCGTAGTCATGATGTAACCGCGTTTAGGGCCGCTTCCGAATGAGTTTTCCTTTAATTATCCCTCAACTAGCGTCTGCGAATCAAATCAAACATGATCACAGGAACCGATCGGTGTGTGGTGTGGTTTTTTGCTTCTTCGTCCTCTCCACACACACAGCTCAGGTCAGTTCTTGTGCGTCAGATTCACGTGCGAGACAAAAAGGAAACCGGTCCGCGTTTCTTACGCGAATCAATCAAACACGGGCAGCCGCTAAAAACGATGCATTTCTTGCCTTTCCCATTGTGACTTCGCAACAGGCACAACAGGCGACGATCGGACCCCAGGACCCCATGGGCCCGGCTCAACGTGCCGGCTGATTGAAGGTTTTTCAGCGGCCACTTGGACCGGTTTTGCGTTAGATTCATTCACGCACGGCACCGATTAGCCGCATCTCGTTGGTGGGCGTCCTCATCGGCCGGTTGACCGTCGCTGGGGCGTACGATTATCGTCGGACCGGAAGCGGTGCGCGATCTTGATAACAGTCCTCCACCGCCCAGGGTGGGCTATTACCCGGTAATGATCTAATCGGTGCTAAATCGATGCACAAACTGTCGACGGGCGTCGGCGGCATTGGGGACACGAGATGCAAAAATTATTCACCACTTGAGGTGTGCACGCGCACCTGAGGTTAGCTGCTTGTGACCTGAACGGTCAAGGGTCACCAGCGCCACAAGTATCGTGCTTGAAGTTGTCCCACAGGTCGTTCAGGGAGCAAGCGGAATGGCAAACATCTCCTGGAGATGAAATGCAAAGAGGGCATAAAAACTCGCGTCCACGTGATCTGAGAACCTTACCGGAACCTTGATTCGATGTAACAACAACAAAAAAATACGATCGCAATAGGCCAAGTTGTCGTTGACCAAACGCCACTCTGCTCGAGCAGGAGTCGTCGATCGAGTTTTTGCTTCACATTCCATCGCAGAGAGGTGGCATGTGTAACTGCGATTCCAAGGAAAATGTGACCGACTCTGAGTACGGGGAAAATCCCCAGCTCTAGCGTATCCTTCACCCGGTGCATAATCCAAATGACAGGGTGCCAACGGCATTGAGCGAAGGTACCCGCACGCGGTCTTTCTCACCCCCAAAAGGGCCCCGTGGTTGATCACGGAACTGGAACCCTTAAAAAGGCGCCCGGTGAGGTGAGAACGCTTGACGTAGAAGCGTAACTCGAGTGATTCGTCGAGAGCTTTTGGAGCGAGCTTTGGAGGCGGGATGATCTCGGTCGTAAGGTGTAAAGTGTATGGCAAACAGTGGACCAATACGATGGTTGGGGAGCCACCCTTCGAAGGGTTTTCCACTTTAGCCTGTTTCGCGGGAAGCCGTGCAGTACGTTTTTATGCATCCATTTGCAGGCCAGTCCACGTGGAGCGTTGATATCTTTGCAAATAATGGTACGTAATGGGGTGGCAATCGCGCCAGCTCTACTTTGTTTCCGGGGAAGAAATGGACGTCGAGAAAATATTGCCCCTGGAAGGCTGTAAGTCACTGCTTTTAACGAAGCAAAAGAATGCATTAAATCGTCCCTTGTCAGTCTGCCAGCTAGTCAGGGTTGCTTCTCACATGCCGAGTGCGGTTCGAATCACGTGTCCCATTTGCTCCAAGTCTAGTGTCGAAGCGGAATATAAAAATACGCCTCTTTAAACGTCAAAGCAACACGTTAACAAGCCGATGGAGAGTTTGCTCCTTAAACCACCCTACAGCACCACATTGAGTGTCACCGAAGGTCACTGCCAAATGAGAATCCCACCCGAGCATTTGTCGACAACATGAGGTTGTGATGCTTCAATCAAAATTTACTCGTCAACCCGGCCCGGTCCCAAACGGAACCATGGTCGATGGCTACAAATTGACGCCATCCAAGTCGGCATGTGGGCCACACGAGACTACGTGCCCGGAATATGCGTACATCCATGCAGACAATGGAGACTCCGGCAGCGAGCTTAACATTGAGCCGTTTCGGGCATGCGAGCGTTATGCGTTATGCGAATCCCGTCCTATACCACGCACGCACCAGATGGCAAACTTTTAGAGTCTGACGTTTCAGTGGAATGCGATTTCATCTGCAGAAGCTGGGAGTAAATCTTCCTTTGAGCCACGGTAAGGTCGGCCCCGGTCGTGAACTTGATCCCTTCGGTGGAGGGCGGGCTTTATCCTTCCATTGTTTCATTGCGCGATTGAGCCTACTGCGCGGCATCGTTGCGACATTAGTCCTTGACGTGAGCGTTTGCGTGTCACCGAGCGATCGTTTATCGTGGCGCATTTTACGACCAAGCAGGCCATGACTGCTGGGCCCACAGCCGTCAATGGACATCATCGCTTTTTGATAGCTAACAACATGGGGTTTTTTTTGTCGCTCGGTCGGTCTGCTCGCCAAATAGAACGGCAAGGATCAGTGGGACATTAGTTGGCCGGCGAGTGGCAAAAGTATCGCGCCATACCCGAGCCAGAAGGACATGCTGGTGCGAGCTGGCAATGGGAAACATTTTACTGGCCGTTTTTGATGGGCAGCAAATGTTCGGTGTCCGGTGTTAATGGCTAGTTTGTGGCGAAGAGATCGCTTGTTCTGGTGCCACCTGCACTAATGTGCTGTACCGTTTTGTCTTTTTGCTGAGGCTGAGTTTCCCTTCGGAGAGCCGTTTGGTTGCATCTTTTTTTGTCTTCGTTCGCTTAGCCCAACAAACTGGCACGTTTTTTTTTCCCACCAAACCTCGAAACGATGACGAACGAACGCGATGCATCATGCCCGTACTTTGGACCGTCGATCAAGCCACTCGAACCATCAAGCTGAACGGGCACACGGTGCTCGATGACGAAAATTGTTTTGCTACAGCGCGACCGGTGGCAACAGCAGCAAAAACGAGCGAAAATCCCACCCTCCGTTTTGAGGTGGGCTTTCCAGGGCTCACGAAAGCGATTTGTTCGCCCTTCTCATCCACACCCCAGCACCTTTTGCCGTTCACACCACCCGCGCGACTAGAAGGGGATGGCGCACCGTGTACGTCATTGGATCGCGGGCATGATTTGCATTAATTGAAGCCTTCCGTTCGCTCGGGGGTTGTCGAGATCTGCAAGGTGCTCTGGCAAACCCGGCCGTTCTGAAGCAGGGGTATAAGTGAAGGGATGCTTCACCTGCCCTTCCAAGCAACGGGTTGTTGATTGACGACCACCGACCTGCTGGTGATGTTTTTCGAACACTTTAGATCGGTCTTTTTTTTTGTTGTTTTGCTTGGTCAGCTGAATTTGGTTCGTTTTCCATCGAGAGGGAAAATTACGCTGACCGACGAGCTCGATTACATCGCCGCAGGATTGCATTGTTTCGATTGACTACGAACCGCCTGGGTGGCTTTTTCTTCGATCACTGAAACGGGGTCACTTTTCTCATCTTCGAATGGTTGACCTGTACATTCGCCGTGTTTTAAGGAAGCAGTGGTACGAGGAGGAAAATGATGATGACGAAGTAACGAAACGTCGAAAAATAAAACCGTATCACCGGTGCACTATGGGTCGAATTGAATCGATCGAAATGGAAACAATATTGTATTATAACATAGTAGCTGTTTGCTCAATTTTTCCAACGATTTTAGGCAGTGAAAATTTAGCTTTGAAATTGACTGTTTGAAATAATGGTAATGGATAGTCAAATAATGTTTCTAGGTATGTTTTAATCTGTAATTAAGATGTATTTGATGGAAATATTTCCCACGAGACTTTGAATTTAGGTAAAGCTCTACTGCTAACTGTTTACATCTGATTGCACATATCAATTCCCAGAAAGCTCTTGCAAAGCCTACTGCTTCACCAACTTTCAGCTTCCATAGTGCAGCACAGACGGTTGGATAAACCGTTGCAGTCGCATGCGACAATGGGTGAAGTAACCAGACGTGCAGGCGAAAGGTTATTGAAAATTCGGTTATAATTGCACTCGCTTTCTCGCTCCACCATCTCGGTAAGGCGATGAAGTTTCGGTGGTTTTTCGGGCCATGCATTGGGGAGGTCGACAAGAAGCACACGGCTCCAATCAGCCGTCCCAACCGCTTTCAGTCGCGTGGAAAGTGCGTTTTACCAACGTCGAACAAAGTGCCGATGAGCCGTGGCCACCACAAATGAATGAACCACCACACACGGACGCAGGCGCAAGCAGGCGGGTTACGTAATGTCAAGGCCTTCTGTGTGCTGCTGCAGCTGCACACTCAGGGCGGCCATTTCTTTCGCGAGCCAGGACTATGAGCGATATGTTTTTGGACTGAGTAGTCCGACAGATCCGGCACAAAAACACACTCCACACGACCAGTGAGTCGTCCACCTATTGTTCCAACACCGGTTGTTGACAGCTTGTTCCAGTGGAGCGATGGAGCGATAGGAGAAGAGAGCTCGCTGACGTGGCCAATGATGATGGTGATGATGATTGGATCCCGATGATCGATGGCCTTCGTGGGCTTTGTTCGATCGGGCCGAGGCCCAGGATACTTAAGCTTGACCTTCTGGTTTGATTACTCGGAACTCACCCACCCGTCCACCAGCTCACGGACCGCACCCTTCCAAGGGCTTCTTTTATCGCTACATGAATGCATGAATGCAAACTGCACTCGGTTGTAGCTGCAGGCATTCTCGTAACGTTACGATCGACGTCTCGCGTGGGGTGGGTTCCGTTTTAGATGGTGTGACGGTGTGACAAATCGACACCATTGGAAGGTGACCATAGTCGGTCACAAGGACGGGCCTTATCAATGAGTCATTCACGCTCAAACTCCTGCATTGTTGCTGTTTTTGGTCGCTTAATGAAAAACGCACAAAGACATCACATTTTATAAAAAAGGGCAGCATAAAATTTGTAACCGAAGCCCAGTGGAACGATGCGGAATGTTAAATGCACGAGAAATGATGTCAACGTGCGGATATTACACCATGGAATATCACGCTGCTGTGCAATTCCGGCAGGAGAGTGAAAATTCATATGCCACTTTTGTCTCACACTCGAAGTGTCTCCACGCAGTGATGAAAACTTCGGTTCACCCCTGCCGGTGCCCAGCGATGCGTTCGAGGAAAATTTGATGGAAAATTGACCCACTTTTTTGAGGTCGACAATCGGCACCGGTCAATCGGTACTATCTATCGATGTGACGTCTTCGAGTTTTCGTGACCCCATCATGCGTTCGTCGATTCGTTCACGAGCCAAACTAAGGGTGTTGTAACGCTCCGTAACGCCTCGTGCCAATCGTGGGAGGCAGCTCGCTGTGTCTATCCAAGCGAACGAATGGAATTGCCGAAAATGGCCCATCAGACGCCTTCGGGCAGTCGTTACGAAACGTGATACCTAAGCGAGGTTTAAGCGAGTGTATTCGTGTGACAACCACACCATCAAGCGCCATCCACGCAAAAGGATGCCACCGAAAGTCCTCCTGCGATGGAGACGCTTCAATCGCTGACCTTCACTCGTTCCAACATACGCACAAACACACACGTGCGCATGTTTGATCGCGCATAAATCAAGTCCACTACACGAAGCCAGAGGGCGAGCATTTGTCCAAGCTGAAACTACTGACCGACTGCCATTGGAGCTTTCGCTTTCGTGTCACTTTGTTGCGCATCTCCTCCCTTCTCTCTCGCTCTCTCTTTCGGCCCACCGGTCGAAGGAACCGAACCGGTGAGGCGAAAATTGCAAAAGACCGACCGGCTTGCGTTACGGACCGGTACGTAATCGTGGCCCAAAACCATCCCGCCACCGTGTGCCGTACCGCGTACCAGACATTCCTGACCGGCTCCGAACTCCGAGTTTTACGGTGTGATGGAAGAAAAATCGCCACTCACCATCGATTGGATTTTCCCCCAGCCAGTCCCCCGGGGGTGCCTTTCTCCGGCACCATCCAGGACTCCAGAAGTTTGCTGCTGTGCCTTTCAAAACGGCATTACGCAATTCGCTTCTATCGCGCTCAACCACTCTCGCAGCAGGAGTTGAAGGATAGAATCGTCAGTCATTGTGTGATACGGCCTGTTGGTTGGTACGGCGCCTTTACTCACATCCCGTGAATGTTTGCCCGGGAGCAACAGTTGGTGTTTTGGGTATTAAATATTTCGGTTTGGACAAACAGTCGATTGTTTGCGTATAGGGCCCTACACCCTTTGGAAAGCCAAGGGCCAACCATTTGACCGAGAGCCCTGCAGTGCTTTGGAAGGGCTCAAAGCAAAGGTCTGTTGGGCGTCCTGTTGCGAGGAACTGAACAAGCGGAGGTAATTTAGCTGGGAGTAAACGCTTGGGTCCTCGGCCTAATTTCGTGCCCTTATGGGAGGGCGAGTTAGGTGGGTGGTTGTGATGTAATGCTCGTAAAATCGGTCAGTTCAACGTCCGATTTCACTGCAGCTGTTATGATAAATTTGACGATTAGATGAGGACGCAATGGGCTTTCGAGTAGACCGCCTGTGTGGCTCAGACGCTTAATTGACGCTTGGTTATTGTCCTTGTTGTAGGCTTTAGAAACATTTTGAAAGAATGATTGATTGGCAAGATTCTAGAGTGGAAAGCGCTTGTTATACGACAACATTTCATGGTCCTTCAAAGGCAGCCTCGTTCTGAATTATAAATTGTCTATAAAATATGCAGCATTCAAGAGCGCTCGTTCAACAGGTACCAGTGAAACTGGATCTCCTTCGTTTGAGTAACCGTGCGCTTGACGGTGTTTGTAAGTGCAGGCAGGTATTAGTTGGCAATGCGTGTCGTTTCCTGTTCCTGATTGAATAGATTTGCGAGGAGTTGGGTACATTATTTTACGTTTATTAAGTTTTCATCCGCTACTGCAGAAGGATGCTAATCGCTTTCCATCCCCAGAAACCATTTTCACTAATTTCCTCCGTTAGTGCTGACGCTCGCAACCGATGTTCTGAGCTTTGGCTTCGCAATTAATGCTGAAAATTCATTAACACACCATTTGCGCACCTGCAAACAGGTGAAACATAGTTTCTTTTTTTTTTTTGTGGCGCACGCAATCAAAGCTCTCCTTTTGCGTTTGCCTTCACTTTGAAGGCGATCGCTCGGAGCAGAACTTTCAAGCAGTATTACCAGCAAAAGCGGGCGAAACGCTGGAAAACCCCGCGTGAGTGTGCTTAAAATATCCTCACCAACACCGCACGGAGCGGAAGCAGCCGGGGCAAGGTTAATTACTGCGCCGATTTGTACGCCATCATCGTCGTGACTCAGCGCTTGCGACGATCCTCGAGGATCGCTTGTGGCGAGCTGCCTGCGTAAGTAGCCGTCAGCTATTAGCTGGCGAACCACCAACCACCAACGTGCGACGTGACGCAAAAGAACACCTTGTGCTGATGTCCAGTGTTTTTGTTTTGGTTTCGTTAATGAGCTCCTCCATATGCTTAAGTAGATCGTTTTTCGTAGGGTCAGTGATCGGACTGAACGAGCTGCTTAAGCGCCCGTGCGTTGAGGGAAACAATTCCACACGCGAACGCTTCCAAATAACATCACTACGGTTTGCGATTAGCCGATGTAATGTTACATCTTCAATTAACAACGTCTTCATGCTGTCCAACCTCTCGAGCTGCACTCAACGCAGAATGGTCTCAATTTTTCAACCCCCCCCCCACGGGATCTGCATGTGAATAACGGCGCATAGCGAAACCCGCACCCGTTGATGAAAATTTCAAGCTTAACAAAGGGAGAAGCGTTTAAAATCTGACCCAAATTCGCGCCCAATTACACGCCAATGTCTCCGCCCGAGCGAAAGAATGTCCGATGGCCGCTCTGAGTGACATAAGCGGGACCAACGGGCCGAACGGGGGCAAATGAAACTTTTACCGGGAGCCATTAATGTGGTTGTGTGCGTGTGTGCACCCCCACTGGTCCGTGAAAACTGACCGGTGATAGCCGGTGCGTAATCAACACCTTGACAAATCCGATACCTCCACGCTGCCGTGCCGTGGTCTCTCTCCACCGCACTAAGCGGGGCGCGTTAAATAATCTAATTTCGTCAGCCACATAGCGACCGAGGCTCGACTGCGAACGGTAGCGCGCCTCACCGAGCGGGTGGCTTCGTACCAACCCCCAACACTGGCCACTCTGAATGCCGATTGCAAAATTGCCTTCTGCCCGCCGACGCCACATTCACGCCGTGGGCTGCTGCGCACTCGCGGGCCCTTGCGGATCCTTACGACGTAAATTCAGACGGGGCTCACACGCAAACACGCTCACGCGTACACCGCGTGTCCTTCGCGAAAAAGATGCGCCGCTTTCGTGATGGAAAACCCACGGCAAGGGGGTTTGAAGCTGATGCTATTTACGGAAAGCACCACGCTCGGTGGAATAGAAATGTGTGTCATTATTAATAGCCCTTGGTTCGGAAAGCAAAACCTTCGGTTAGGGGTGGTAGAGAGCAGCGTGGGGGCCAAAACGATCGAAAAGATCACCACACGGATAGCAGCAGTCCGCAAAAGGTGGTCGATGCGTGGCCACGCTCACAGTCTTTCCATTTTTTGTTCACGGAGAAAGGCAACCGCGGTGGTGGCGTAGACGAAAACGAAAGTGTCACGGCGGCAAGGAAGCGACGCATGGTGGGTGGGGGAGCACTGCCAAAACCGAAACTACCCTCCACAACCCGGAGCCAGTCCAGTGTAAGCAAACCGGAGTAACCTGATCGGGCTCGGCTCTGACGGTTTGGACTCGGCCAGAGTATCAACGCTGACCTGGAGACCTGGGAATTATGTAAACCTCGCACACACACGCACTCACACTCACACTCACCGCCAACCCCCAGTTCACCCGAGGGTACCCCCGGAGATCCGGGAGGTTGACCCGGAGAGGAATTAAAAACAAAAACCAGCTGATGAAACCAGGCACGCAGACCGCGCTGACCGACAAACCGACAGACCGACTGATCTCAATTTGATAATTTCGAGCGTCTCTCCCTCGGTAGGGAAACTTTCGCCGTTTTGGCCCCCACGCCCCCGGTGTGCGGCAGTTTTTCCTACGCTTGGGTGCTTTTTTTTTTTATTTTAATGGTTTTTCGATCACCCGCGAGACGATTTCTACGGGTGTGCGCGCGTTGTGTCGTTTTCGGTCCACCTGTGGAGCTGTCACTGTGCGTACGCCCGAATGGTGCACCCCGTTGCAGAAACCATTCAAAGTTCATGTAACGCAACCGGTTGCGCGTTTGCCACCCTTACTTGTGCGTTCGGTATCGGTGACGACGTTGGCCAGATTGTCTGGTCGAAGTGGCACGCGTTCGGTGCCTCGGGCGACTTCGGGAAGACGGGACCAGAATCCTCAGATCCACGCTGGGAAATCGCCATCTGCCATGTACCGGCTCGTACCGACAGAATGGGGCGCTTGTTCGGTCCCACGGTAGAAGCTACTTATTGCTTATTATTATATCATCAAAATCGGCAAACCACGAGGCACACTTAACGAGAGGTGAAAATCAAGAAAACCGGCAAACGAGACAGGCTGGGCGAGAGGAAGAGAGAGAGAGCGAGGGAGACCAATGATGGGAGATAGTGTGCAAGACGATCGGTGTATGTGTGCGGTTTAAAAGGGAGCGAAAGAGGATGGGATCGATCTGGTGACTGCGGCAAATCGGCATAACTCTTACGCAATACCCGGTTATCTGGTGTGTCTTTTTTATTTTTTGCCACACGACGTCGTTGTGACGAGTTCGACCGTTCGTCATAGAATTGCGCTAGAGGATGCAATTTATGCTCCAGCTCGATAGCTTACGTTTGCATATCTCCGGTACATCTCCAACTGAGGAGCAAAGTCCTCAAAGTGACGGCAAAATTTTAGCTAGGCTAAGCGTTAAATCCCAAAAACTCTGTTAAAATTTGATAGTTGCGAATTGAAAAAAGTAATTTATATTCCAACTTAGCAATCGGTCAAGTGAAACGAAAAAAAATCCATAAGCAGCACTAAAGATTATTTAAAATTGAAAGAACTAGGTCATCAAACAAAATGATCCGTAACTGTTTACATTACAGCAAATCAACAAATCAACGTGCATGGCTATGCAGTCGCTGAGCCTTGTTAGATTTCATGCTTCATTTATTCTTACGCTGAATCCGTTGCTAAATCTTATGCATGAACCATAGTGACCTCCATTATAGCCATCCTATTTTGTAGTGTATCTGGTCTCAATCTGGTCTAATGATGTTTTTTAGTAGAAGGTATACTATCTTTGTATATATTTTGTAGATCTTCTAGAATTAACAAAGGATTTCACATCTAGCATGCAGGATGCAGGATGAATGCAGGATGAAAAAATATAAGACATGTTTTTCAAAAGCTTTACCGCAAAGCTTTCAAGCTCTAGCAAAATCGAGCAGTTATATACGGAGCTGTTATGTACCCAACATAATCCGCTTCTACATATTGACAGTCTGTAACGAAGCCTTGCATTCGATCTAGCATACAAGCCCTATTTCCACACTACCAATAAATGGTGAGTATGCGGAGGCGAAGAAATCTACTCCTTGGAGAACGGGTTTAGCTTCATTCGTAACTGCTCGAAAAGATCGAGCAGTGTTAATATCAGCCTGGTGGCAAAGCATTGCGCGATACAAAAGACTGCATCGACTGCGTGCAAGTACAAGCGACGAACTTTACAATGTGTGTTTTTAGTTTACATTTTGTGGGTAACATTTATATGAATTATGATATGAAGACATGGATATATGCAATTTGATAAACGACTTTACAAATTAGTCAAAGATTATTTGAATAAAACTATGTATATAAAAGCTATATGTTTATTTCTTTTAACGTATCAAACATGCTCGTGAAGCAAACATTTATGGTTCATTGTGTGTACTTTATAAAGGCAGTAAATTTGTTCAAAGAATCGACCAAACCTAATTGTTCTTTGAATAAACATCCTCTTTTAGGGATGTTATCGTCCGGAATAAAGAACCATGAGTCGTATGAATCTTTACTTACGCGGCATTTGCTACAGCGCATATGCTAAAGCAGACAAACACAATCATGAGGCCAAAGCTTGAGTATACTTTAGCAGTACGTCGAATTCAATTTACTTGTTCAATCGCCCCTTGAAGTTTTTGCACCATCGCCTGAGACTTCATCTTGTGACGTGAAAGTCTCGACCAAAATACCGTTGGTTCACATAAACTTGAAACAAAACCGGATCCGCTGATGTTCTTACTGGATCCGTTTATGGAATGAATTTGCATAAAAATGTAACGCTGAATTTTATGACTTACATATCCAGCACTTTTCTATTTCGTTACCGCGCGGGAATGTAGCTCTGTTGACCATCCGATCGCACAATGGATGCCACCGAAGCGCTTAGCGTAGCTTACAACAACTTACTAGAATGCTAGTGCTAATAGATTGTGATCAGCCCAATCGAATGCTGCCGTGCGGTCTCTGCCCTAAGGTCAGCGATATGCCGCTTCAGCAAATGCAGGCCCAGCTTCCGCCACCGGCTAGAGTAGCCGTCCTAAAATACTTCCCATTGCGTAGGTAGCGAGTCAACTCTGCGCCCAATGACAACTACTTCAGCAGGTCGATAACAGCGGGCAGGGAAATCGGGTTTCCGATGGTCAACTTGAACTTGAACGATGTGCGCGCCGATGTACGGACGGTACACGTGTGCGTCGCGTTGGTTGCGGTGTAACGCACACATACAAACACACATACCACTACTGTTTAGCTGGTTTGGTTCGCGGTCACTCACAGCTCGAAGATCAAGACAGCGCGATCATGCGCCACGACGATCGCATCCATCCGGAAGCGACGAATTGTGGGATTTTTCGTAGTTGGTTTTTGGGCGAGCTTCGCACTTTGCTGCCCGTCATTCATACATTAATTGCCTCCGAAAGCTTTCAAAGATTCACCAGAACCGGTATTGCACGCCGAGACATTGGGCCTACTAATGGCACCTATATTCCACGCTTCATGCGCTGTGATCGATGGTAGGAAAGAATGTAACACTTGGTTTTGCGGATGATCGACGAGTAGCTGGACTTGGGTTTTAATTGTGCGTTTGGTATGACGTGTAAATCCAGAGCACATTATAATTATAACTATCGCGATGGAAATGCAAATGATTCCTCCTTTGGCGTCCATCGGGATGAGAAATATAGTCTAGATAGCCCGCATGGCAACCGAGTAGCACTTTGGCCCGCCAATTCCCATCATCGCATGATGTTACGTAATCTATTTGGCATAAGTAGTCGAATTTATTCTGCCCCACAGATCCGGTTCCTCTTCCCTTTTTTTCCAAATGGTTTGTATGCCAACCGCTTATCATAGTAGAACCAAAAAACAGCTGTCGCTGTCCTCCGGCGAGAGAACAGGTTTTTGGAAACTAAACTTTTGGGAGAAAATCTCAACCTTGCACGGCACGGATGTCAGAAGGCGAATCGGTCGTGGCGATCAAGAAAGCCACCTGCTACGAAAGGCACATTACGAATTCGAAGGTTGCCAGTTTAGATTACGGCCAGACCGCGGCGGATCGTTCCGTGGCGAGGCCGCAGCACCTCGAATGTCAAGAGAGTTGGCGAGCGACACTAATGATCATCACATGCCATCGTCTCCTGAACGAATGCGCAATCGTGGGCGCATGTAGCAATTATTTTCTTCTACAACGGATGATATTAAGGAGGCAAGGCCAGGGCACAAGGTGTCGGATGGTCTCCTGCGTTCGATGATTATGAAACGCAAACGCAATCGATTTTAATTGTTGGGAAGATGTTGTGCTACTGATGCGGTGATAGGCCGCGTCTGATGATGTGCGCTTCCCATTAGATCGCTTTCGTTGCGGCATATCGTTTGACGAGCGTTCAAGGGATCGGGGGTTGAATTTTGCAATCAAAATCAATTCCAAACAGATCGCTAGCCAAAAGGAAGCGTGATTGATGATTAATTCAGCACGAATCAAGCGCACTTTTCTAAGGCATAGAGCCAATCGAAGGGGACAACGTTTGGTATGCATTGTTTCGATTCGTGCTCCCCAAAACTAAACCACTGCAGTGCTAGCTCGGGAAACGTGACAGCGTAGGGTTAGTGAAAGTGACTAGAGTAGAAAGCTATTTGAGCGAGAGCGTGCATATTCCGTGCGTTATGGTGAACATGAGTCGTCTAGCGCAGGGATGAACAACTACTTTGCGTGAAAACACGACCAATGGGTGCTTTCTGGTAATCACAAACGCCTGCGTGAATGTAATTTGCCTGCACTTAAGCATTTTTATTCGAATTCTTAATGCACAGTGTAATTGTCTCATTTGTGTTATTAAGTCTCTACAATTACATAAGCTACTGAAAGCTTCCAAAAGCATTGATCATTACTTGAAGAGCAAAAAGAAACAAATCCGGGTCAATATTTGCGCTGTGATGGAATATGAATGAAAGACCCCATATAAATGAAAGACCCACCGGTCGAAGAGACGCTGTTGCCAATCCCTGGATCCTGCTCCGTAATCGCAATGCTATTTACTCCACCACCGCTCGGCTTCAACAAACCCTAGGAAGAGGTTAACCATGGGGCACGCATGTTGCAGCTTTTGGTGGGACACGCCTTTTCGAGCGTCAATATTTTCCTTTGTTTATGAATTCCATCCCCTCGAAACATGTAGCAAACAAACGGGTGCGATAGCATTGACGCAAATCTGCCCATCCGCAAGCATATTCAATGCTACACGGTGCAAACGACCGGACGAGAGCGTCACCACCGAAGAACCGACCCAACCTCCGCCGAGTAGCGAAGCTTTTGAGCGATCTGCTAATTTCTGATGGCGCGCAAATAGCAACAGAGCGTTCTCCGAGTGCCGAGATGTTTCCGTTGATCGGTGACCCGGACCCGCGTGGTGGTCGCGACAAATTGGTACATTACATCCTTCCCCGCACATGATTGATACCGCGCTCATTAATAGCAGCTTTACGGGCTTGCTCCGAGGTGAACCCGGTGGTGGAGTCATGGACATGGGGCGGCCATTGCATTTGCATCGGTGCAATTCGATCGCCAGCCACTCATTAGATGACGTGGGACCTCAACCGGGGTCCGGAGGTCATTTTACTCCACCTCGGATAACTTCGCTCGCGTATGACCCCATTTAAATCCTGCAACCCCACGCGGTGAAGCTTGGATCTCCTACCTGGCGGAGACAATGAGCTGGTGCTTTTTGTTTAATTTCTTCTTCTCGTGCGATCATACCAGCGCACTCAAACATGGTAATCAGACGACGCGTGGTGTCACGATCGCGGTAACAAACCCACACCCCGTGGTTACATCGGTTACTTACGTTACTGCGGGTGAATCCGCGGTCCAGCTAAACATCCGCTGAATGCGCCTTTTGTCCAGATCGGGGCGGATGACACTGATGCCGTCCTCTACCTGTGAAGGTTGTGTTGTTGGGGCTGCCGGAGCCGGCTGCTGCTGCTGCTGCTGCTGGTTAGCATTAGCGATTGCTGGACTAGCCATGGCACTGTCACTGGGAACTTGGCTGAGTAACTGCACACTTTCAAAACCAAAAAAAAAATCACACCTCTCTGGAAACGCTGCGGGTCCCGGATTTGTGGCAAATCCTGTTCGCACCGCACGCCCTCTGCTTGTTCAGCTGGAATTCAGTGTTTTCGTGGTGCTGTCGTCAACCACAGTGCCGGAGAGCTAGAATACCTGCCGATAACGAGGGAGTAAGCAAACACGCGAACGTCAACAACGGGTTCGGATAGATTTCTGTCACTCGAGCACTCGAGTCTCGAAGAGATGGAAATCCAAACTTCACGGGCACCAACACTCGCGGACCTGTTCACGTGGAAACGCACACCGTTTGGTGTAGTTTTCTCGCCTAGGTCGCGTTCTCACTTTTGAGCTCACTCAACTGCTGCGAGCTACCGCGTGCGATCGTTTTTTTTTTCGTTTTGAGGGGGGTTTAAGCGTCGAAATCTTCACGGTCACAGCGCTCGATCTGGGCCGCTCTCTTTTTCCCGATCGTGCCCTGTTGCGCTTTCCCGCGGAGCAGAGCTTTTAGCGAGAAACGTCAAATTAAGCCACCAGTCCAAGCAAGAAGGAGTCCAACGTGAGATCACGCGCACGAGTCCCACAAGGTTGGGTGGTTCTGTCCCGAAAGAGATGCTGTGCAAAAGTGCAACGTTCAGACGCTACACACACACACTTTCCTTACGTCGATCTCCACGAGAGTTGGCCTCTTTCTGGCGGTAGCGTGTGCGATCGCTTCCACGGCGTTATGCTGCAGTTACTTTCTTTTCTGCTGGAGTTTTTTTTTGTTTTGAATGTCCCATCGCCTCGTTCGATGACTGTCTGTTCTCACGCACTCACTCACTCGCCTTATCTCTCTCCCTCTCTCTCTCTCTCTCTCTCTCTCTCTCTCTTCGAAGAACAACCCGAGAGTGGCTGAAAGTTCAGGCGATCGTACCAAACACTTTTAACGGCGATATTAAGCTATCAATACTTTTTTCTTAATTTAAGCAAACATATACCACACTTACACCCACGCACACGCCCACCCACACAAACTGTTCGACGGAATCCGTTCACGAGAGTAATCCCTGTGCGACGCCTTTTGGCGAAATCGCACCACCAGAACCACGAACAGAACGGACACACGCGATCGCGATCAACCGGAGACGGAAATACAAAAAACACCTCATTCACCAACGACGATCAGCAGCGCAATAAGCCGATCGGTTCGGCTTCTCCACCAACGAGGCTATCTCTTTTTGTGCCGGCACCTGAGTGCGTGGAGGGGCGAGAGACGAGTGAGCCGGTGGGGGGGCAGGTGGTCCATCTAAGAGCTTTGGAAAACTCGTTTTATGAAGCGATCGCGCGGAGAGATGTTACTCCAAGATTTGCTCAGGGCACTCAGCTACGAACTACACACGGTTCATCGATGTAAGCCTCAGTGGACGCGATCACCAAACCATCTTCGATAACTCGAATTAACATTGAGAATCTAGACGCAAGGGTAATCTAACTTTAGAACAACGTGACGCCGAATGTAATCCGCATCCGGATCTGCTCGAGTAACTTCGTTGGACGTTGGTGAATGTTCATCGGATAGCCCCAAAGAGCCTCACGAGTGTTGGGAATGTACGCTTCCGCGTGGTCAAGCAGTCATCGCTTAACATGACTCATTCAGGAAGTCAACCAACTCATCAAGAACGACAACACCAGCGAATCCGCCTGACGACGAAGCCACCAAAAAGCCACCCAGGAAAGTCCCATAGTGCGGAGAACTCACGCGCACGCTCTGCGGAGTGATCACGCCGATGAACGCAGCCTATGGGGGGTTCATTAGTTCATGAGTGCGTGCTACCGACAGAGGCGTCTCCATCGCCTCGATGCATCATGGCCGCGTTCAAAGGGTTCGTCGCTTATTTTCCACCAATGTCACTTTGTTGGGTAATCAATCAAAACGATGGAATGCATACCTTTCATTGATTCATTCGCGTCTTTTCCCCTTCGCTGGGAGCAATCTCGTGTGACGATAAAATATCGCAACATTTATTCGAAAACCGTTAATCAAAAACGCATCGAATCGCCGCGACCTCACACTGGAGGTGTAAATGGGCCCCATCCCTAGACGATATGGCATTCAATGGAGAGCGAAAAATCAAAACACAAACCTCATCTAAGTTGGCATTGATTTTGTCGCGGGAAAATGTCACCAGCGTGCGTATCTGCCATGCGGTGCACGATGACGCCGATCGGGCAGAACGCACTAATCTCGATTTAATTAGTGTCACGAGGCCACAGCGGTAGGTTTTGTGGGGCCAAATCCCGCTCTCCTTGAGCCTCAGAAACCAACCCCCTCCGAAACATTCGAAAAACACCACCCCGTTGGGCGAAGGTTAATGGTCAGGGGTGGTTAGCTGCGACTAGCCGAGCGGAAATGCGCCTCCGTTGGACGGTGGAATTCGATTTCCTCAGGTTTTTGGATAAAAACAAACAAAAACGCCCGACAACGGTCGTATGCCTTCTGAGACGTTTATAAATTTCCACTTGACCGAGCAGGAGGAACCTTTTAAAAAGCGTTTTCAAGCTGTTGGCAACCAACAATCGCGAGACGGAGCTGCTAATCAGCGTGATCGGTAACAAGGCGCTAGCAGATGCTGCGAGTTGATAAGCTAACTCGCTCACTTCACCCTAATCAGTAGGCACGCGTGAGAAATGTGCTTAATTGCGATGCGTCGGCATCGATCCACGTTGTCCAGTGTTATTTTTTTTCCACCTTTTATTTCTCTCTCACTCACACCCTCTGGAGGCGGTGAGTACGCAAAACTAACAGCGGATACATGATCGGCGGTGATTGCAACCGGTTAGACATGCTCGTTCGAAGTGAAATGCAAGTGCACCTCGTTCGAGCTCCGCCTGTTGCGTCTTCCGCGTTACGTGACATGAGCGAACTCGAACTCGAGTCCCCGTCTCGTCTATTACGGTGTAGAGATGCAAGCAGGCAAATAGCACCAACGAAAGCATCACCCAAGCCGTCTGGGGAGAATCTTGTGAACTTACGACGCGATCAAACCGAACAGGAGCTACGAAATGCCGCCAATCGTGGAGAGCTTCTAGAAACCTAATCTACCGGCCAAGAGCGCTGCAGTGCCGTCGAGCACCGGCTAATTTATTGCGCAATCACATCGACAGCTAATAAGTGCATCCGAATGCACTCATGCGACGGCAACACAGCGCCACGCCGGGAATGGTTTTGGTTTGACAAACGACATTCCAACAACATGCAAACATTCCAACGCCCAACGCAAGCCGTGGAAATGGACCGTGTAGAGGTCGTGAGGCGAGGTCGTATCACACATGTGAAGCTCAACCGTGTGCTCGAAAGGCAACTACTCCACAACACCGAGATCGTGCAACAGAAACAACGCGCTTCGCAAAACACGACGCGAATCGGATCAACAGGTTTCCCTTTTTCAGATCAGATTCTAAAGCATCGTCGCATGCATCGTACGCACACAGCCACAACCATTACGACGAAGGCACAAGGACACAAGGGTCACCACACCGTGCCCTCGGCGTCGTCTCCACGGCGTTTCAACACCCACTTCCACCCCAATTGACGAACAGTCAAGGCCGTGCCCGGTCGGCGTGATTGGAACTCGAACCGCGTGGTCGCCATTATTGCGTTTGATAATGGAGAAAAAATATGACGAATGGCATTGCCCCATGCGACCGGGTGCCTGGTGAAAAGACCTTCACTGGGGGTCAATGCACGGTGGGTTTTCCAAGGCGTGGCTTGAAGGCATGTGACCGTTCTGGACCAGGATCTGTAAAAACCTGTTTTCGCGATGGTTTCTCCAATTGCTTCCTTATGATCGTGGCCGCGTGGGATGGCAATGTAATGTCGTTGGGTGGAATGGTAATGCGATGACTTTTGACACCAGGTGGAGTCATTCGAGTGGAGAAATGCCAGCGTTGCATTCGTTTCGACAACCACCTGATGCGTAATTGCCTCAGATGAAGCCCTTACAAGGCGGAAACCTTTATCTGTTATCTTGTATGCTATGAAAAAAAAATCCTTTAGCTGCAAAGCTTTCTTATTATACCACCAGTAACTACAATACAATATTGAACAAAATATTCAAAACAATCATCCCCCATGGATTCGAACATTTAATGTATGTTCTCGATGTATCCCTTTTCGTTTACGCTCTTCGAAAAAATATTCAAACAAATTAACCCAATTACGTGTTGGTTGGTATTTTATTCGTTGTTTTATTCAGTAGTACATGACTTACATAAATGTGATTTACGCGATTTGCTGCTCAATAAGGTGTTGCGTCGTATATTTAACAACTACTTCGACCGGAGATGATTAAAGCGGCACTCGCTATCGATTTTGCATCTTGCATCATCACAGCCACCCGGCTACAATCGACTTATCGTGGTGATATCCCAGCCCAGGACCGGTCAAACTAATTGCCGGAAACACCAGCCAATGTAACCGTCCACCAACCACGTGGACAGACACCAGATCGGTGATGCTTGCAAAGACATTTTCAAACCGTACCCACCTCTACGGGCGTTTAGCACCGCAATTAGGACAGTTGTTTGCTTCGACTGCAATGGAGCAGCGTTTGATGTTTCTTCTCACACAGTGCCATGCGAACGATCGTTTTGCAAATATTTATTCTTCACACATCTCAAAGCCACACCACAGGCACACTGTCTTCGAGAAAAGATGTTTTTTGTTCAAAATATTACGAAAGTTGCAAAGGGAAAAAGCAGTACGGAGATTTCGAGCGATGACACTATTTAATACTCCTGTTCCCTGTGATGAACCCCTCAGCAGATAGCTTTGAAGCCAGAACCTAGCGTACGATAGCTCGAAGTATGTGCGCTCTGGCTGGTTGTACGAATTACGATAATGTCGCTCGTGGCAGTACCACCAGCAGTAGTAATGGCAGCGCTCTCCGTCCGATGACCACGGATGTTCTCGACCAGTTTTATTTTTTCGCGTTTCTGCAATCGAAAAGAGGCGTTAAATCGACACAATCACATTTTATCTCGCGCCATTCCACCAACCTCTTTAACCAGCTCTTTTTTGGTCTCTAACAGGGCTTGCTTCAACTGCTCGAGCGTACAGTCTTTGGATTTTGAATCGAGTTCTTTGATGCGAATTTCGGCCGCAAGCGCCTTCAACTTCTTCGTACGAGCCGTCAGCGCACGTTGGGTAAGCGAGAGTCGCTCCTTGATCTTATGGCTGGGCAGCTTCTCTACCACATCCTTCAGCGCATCGTACATCTTCTCCGATTGTTGCAGGGTTTTTTCCTGCTCGGACACCGTCACCGATTGGTAGAGCACACGACGCTGCAGAGTCTGCACCTTGACGATCAAGTCCATCTTCTCAGGATCTTTGCCGCTCAATTTGCGCCACCGGTGCACATTCATCGGCGTTAACATTTCGTCCTCCAATGCTCGTGCCTTAACACGTTCCTGGTTCAGCACACGGTTCAGCTGAAGCACTTCCTGACGCATGTCAGCCGTATTGGCAAGACCACGCGTTAGGAGATTGCGCTGAGAGCGTAAGTTGCTGATCTCGATCTTCAGCAAGCGAATGTCATCCAACCGATCGCGGTACTGGTTTTCTCCACGGTCCAGCGCCATGTTCAGCATGTTTAGCTTTTCCGTCAAATTGTTGATCTCTTCCACTCGCTGCGTCAGTTGCACCTTGACGAGATCCTTTTCGTTGATGGCTCCTTCCAGTTGCTTTTTCAAACGCGTCATATTTGTCGCGTCATCCTAGTGTAGCAGATGAGAAAAACAAAAGTACAATAACTTACCAAGTGCAGTGAAGAGCTTCAACATGCTAATTACCGATAGGGTCTTGTTCAGCCGCGCATTTTCGTTAGATTTTTCGCTCAGCTCCGACTTTGAATGTTGCAACGCGATGCTAATGTTCTGCACGTCCGTTTTGAGCGCTTGCTTCTCCTTTTCCACCTTGTCGATCGTTTTGTTTGCCTTAAACAGTTCTGCCACTTTGTTTGCGTTCTCCTCCTTCAATTGGTCAACCGTATGGATTGTATTCTTTAATCGCTTCTTGAGACTCTCCAATTCCTTGTTGCACGTGGCGAGATCTCGTTCGAAAATGTTTCGCTCTCCACGAGTAATTTCCAGCAAATTTTGACATTGGAACAACTTCGCTTCACATTCTTTTAGTTTTTCACGCAGCTCCCCGACAAGGTTCTGCTTATACAGCAAGTCCTCGTTCAGTTGTTCTATTTTGTCCGACAAATTCTGCACCTCCTCCGCGTTACGGTCGCGATCCTTCTCCACTTTAAGCATTAGCGTCAGCTGCTTCTGGGCGGCCGCTTGATGCGCCTTGATCTCGTTTTCCAACGTCTTCTGATGCTTATCCAGCAGGGTCATTTGTTCCGTTTGGTCGGAAATGGTTTCTGCAAATGAAAGAGTACGCAACGATTATCCGCAAGCTCACACTGCACTGCTGTCTCACAGATACACACTGTTGGCTTTTACAAGATCCTTGCGAACGAGATCCCTTTCTCGCAGGACTGCATCTACCTGCTTCTTGGCCATGTCGTACGATTTTTTAGACGCATCGCGTTCCTTCTCAAAGGTCACTATCGTATTCCTACAACAGAAAAATAGGTTTCAACAACACTTCGACAAGTTAAACCCTGAGCTTGGTACACACTTTAGTTTGGCCACTTCTTGTTCGAGCGTTCCTTTGGTGCCCTCAATAGCTTGAATGCGTTTCTGCATCAGCTCCTTTATTTTTAGCAATTTGGCATTTTCCAATCGAAATTTGTTGTTTTCGTCTTCTTTGAGCTTTAAAATGTTCACCTTGGTATTCAGCTCATTCGTGACTTTTTCCTTCAGCTGCACCATATTGTCGAAATCAGCTTGGGCTTTGGCCAGTTTCACCTGCGTCAGATTGCTGGTGGTGTTAGCACGCTCCAGGTTAATGCGAGTTGAGCCCAGTTTCATGCTCAACTGGACGGCGTTTCTATGGTCCGTTTCTGCTAGTGCTTGGAAGTGAGCAGCTTCCGCCGTCTTAGCAGCCAGCTCCGCTATCTTCTCAGCGTGCACCGTCTGAAGATGCTCAAGCAGACGCTTATCACGGAAAAGTTCGTTAGATGTTTCATCTACTAGCTTGTGTAGTTCTTTTAGTTTCGTTTCCGATTCGAGACACTTTTGTTCCAATTCTTCCATGTACAAACGCTGCGTGTGTAGACGCCGGTTTAGCTCCTCTACCTCCACGTACAAGCGGTCCCGCTCGCGCAATATGCCCTCCTTGTGCTTGTTCATAGTTGACCCCACACTGTAAAGGGATGGTTCGATTAAAGCTTGGCGCTAGGCATAGCGATGGGAAACATCACTTACTCATCATCTCGATCTCCGTAACGGTCGCTTTCGGCGTGCAGCTTCTCTAGCTTCTCCCTCATTTGGTTCATTGCCTCCTGAACATTTTGCTCGCGTGTTTGAGCAGCGTCCGCACGTTTCCAGGCATCTTGAATTTCGGATTTCAACGTTTCGATGGTGTCCTGATCGCGTTGGGAAAGCTGCATTGCTTGCGCTACACGACCGGAAGCGGCAGACACTTCATCTTGCATTTTGGCGATCCTATCCTGCTCCTCGATTAGATGCTGCCGCAAATTTTGACTCGTAATTAGAAGCTTTTGGAAATCTTCCGCCAATCCATACTGCCCGTTTCCTTGCAAATCTTTCACAGTCTATGAAATTGCATAAATTGTAGAGTATTGTAAATCCTTGAAGGCTAGATAACTTACCAGATTAGCTTTGGAGCAGAGTTCCTCGAAAAACTCATCCGTTATTTCTTTTGGCACCAAATCGTCCTCAAACGTGGACTCTGGTGCCTGCGAGTCTTCACCACTTTCTTCTATTTGGTCCATTTTGAAGATTCCACAAGCCTGCTCGTTATTTCCTGAATAGTTTCACGTGCAATCGCTTTTTTACGTCCAGCTCATGCAGTAACGGACATGAAATGAAAATTTTTCGTTCTGTTTAACACGGAATAACAACTCGCCTCTTTTTCACACTTCCATGGAAACCCACGTTCTCAGGATGGCCGAGTGCAACGTTGAATGAGGTTACGCTAGTTTTTACCCTACATATATGGGCCAACTACGGACAAATAGCCACAGGTGGCCACGTTTTGTTGTCAGAAGCGACACCTTGAGAGAGAGACTGAAGACTGATAGCAACAGTTGCTCAAGCAGGGCTTGACAAGTGTACATGCCCGATTGCTAAGATCCACTGCTAACTCGAACTAAGCGAAATTCTGTTTAAATTCCACCTGCTGAATGTAGTGATCACATGATTTCATTCATTTTCATGTGAAATTCGTTCGGATAATTCGTTCATAAACTTTCCATTCAAATTTTCAATCGCTTTCTTTATTTTGCTTCTTTTCATGGTATCGATTTTAAAAAATATATATATATGTAGATATCACTCAAACGAAGGGGATGCTTCCTTTAGACTTACACAGTTCGTCCCTATACACATTCGCGTTAATTAATGCATAGAGAAATTTCGTCCACGCATATCGGTCATTATCTCATTTATCGTACATACTTGGTTACTTGTTTTTCTTCTTTCTGGAAACTTTTAAAGCAATAGAAAGAACTAGCCTGTCCAATATTATGTTTAGTCAACATTCCCGATCCGCACGAATCACATCCTCTTGGCGGGATTTTTGGATAGAAGTTCAACGCTCCTGGGAGAGTGTATATCTTTACTATTTTGTATATCGAGTACTTAGAAAACAATAATGATCCAAAATTTTGCTATTCAAATACAACGGTAAAACAAAAAATAGAAACAAACTACTATCACTTCAGGTGACAAGACAGAAGCAAACCGAATGCTGCGATCATTGCGATCATAATTTGACTAATCGACTAAAGTTAATTTGATGCATAAAAATCCACACCATAACCCAAAATGCGAAAACTGGCAATGATTCAAACCATACGAAATGATACAATAAAACAAAGTCTTCACGTTTCCATATCCTCTGCCGTACAAAAGCGAGCCGCAGGAGACCGTCCTTCGGGTTCGATTGCTGGGAATGTGTTGGAGCTCAACATTGATAGCAGTAGCATACTCGTTGGGGTTTTTGTTTGATTTGCTTAATGGAATAAACGATAAACTAAACGTTACCAAAAGGATTACCGCTTCGCCCTTCGGCCCTTCTCACTTGTGATCGTTTTGATTTGTTTGCCTTTAGTAGATTTGAACGAGTGTCCTGAATTCCAGGATGTTCTTGGTGTCATGAATTGGTCACATTTTTCTGCTTGTGTCGTGTGTTTCGTTTAACTTTTTGCCTATTGCTGACGTCTTTTCGCATAGTGAAGATAAAGCTCAAATTAGTAAGACGCTCTATGGCTAACGTGGGTATGGGTATGACGTTATAGTTCTCCAGATATATTTTCCTCGCAACGGTTTATGCATGAAACATGAAACTAATTCCTAAATTTCATCCAAAAGAATGGAATATGACGTGAAACATACCAACTTAAAATTAAAAACAAAAGAATCATTCGTACTGTGCTCATCTCGGGGTCAAATAATGAAATTGTATCACAAAAACTAATTACAAATCGACGAATAAAGTGTGTTGTCTCGTATGTAGCTTTCGCATGTCAATAATAAGGTCAAGCAATTGAAACAAAGAACAAATAGAAAAGAATTGTAAACCATTGCGCACTCTAGCTTGTCAGAGCGGGACTTAGGGTTTGCGTTTTTGTGTGTGTGTTAGTCCGCTGTTTGGTTTAGTATGTTCGCTTCTAAACACCAACTTCATGAACAAAGCAATCCCGACAGACACGCACTGCTTTGGTCAGGCCGTATTTTGGTAGCGGTGCGGATAAATTCGAGCAAACCCCACAAAACACTCCGCCACAGTTGCGGCAGTGATGTCGCCTACGAAACGGTGTAAAAGCCGACGCACACGACATGCACCGTGGTGCATCACAGTCCGGAATCCAGCGCGGAGGTTCCTCTGGCATTCGCCGCTGCGACTGCTGCTGCTGTTGCTGCTGATGTTCTATGTGCATATCCCGCCCAGACAAGGAAGAAGAAGTGTTGGCGGAACCACTACCATTATTATTGCTATTGATTGGACTGTTTGGACTGCTTCGGCTGCGACCGTAGTCGCTCTTCGAGCCACTGGCACTGTGTCTGCGAGAGGAGGCTGTTTTTCCTCCCTCAACAACAATGCACGCTTCGCTCAGACTAACGCTACGCTCCTGGGCCGTGCGAGCACTTCCGACGCTGGTGTGGCCGCTGTTTCCACCGCCACCCGGTGGCGAAGTCACGACGGACACGGACACGTTCACCGTCACGTTGCGACTTTCAACGCTGGCCGTTCGACGCACGGGCGATGAGTCACCCGATGATACGGACACAGAATCTTGCTCGGGGTTTGCTTCCTCGGCCGAGTAGATGCTCTGGCTCGAGCCACCACTGTGGTTTTGTTGGTCGGCCGAAATGACGTCCTGTTCGCTCGCCCGAAACTCGAACAAATCGGACGGATTGTGTTGGCCATCCTTCGATTCCTCTTCGTTGGCATTTGCCTCCGGTGATTCTTCTGGCTCGGGCGGGGACGTATTCATGATGAACACACTTTTCAGCATCTTCCGCAGGTCGGCCGCGAAATTCGTCTGCAACTGATCCGCTACTCCCGCGATGCACACAAACAGCCGATGCAACAGGTTTTCGGTTGTTCTAAAATGACACGTGACAAAATGTATGTTAATAAATAATCCTCGAACGAGTCACGACTTGAGATGAGCCGGAGAAGGGAAACCTACTTGAATTTATTTCGTCCTGCCGGCCGTATAGCGAGTGACACCTCCTGCGCATCACTGCACTCGCTTTGCGTGGGCGATGTATCACAGCTGGATGATGAACTGCGCTGCTGTGGCGGTTGCTGGTGCGTTCGACTATGACGTGCACTGCCATTTGGGGCGCAGCTGGTGGTGCTAGAAGTAGTCGTGGTGGCGACCGAGTTGCTAGCTCCTGCCATTTCGGAATGCGGATGGTGATGGTGGTGATGATGGTGATGATGGTGGTGCTGATGTGATTGAGGTTTACGGTGTCCGGATGGTACCGACGACGATGTCGATGCCCGTGGCCGGTGGTGGTTCTGCTTGCGGTGACTACTACTGTTATACTGCGATTGCTTCTTTTGGCTGGAGCTGGGCCGACCTGAGTTGTCGCAAGCTGCATAGGTTTCCTTCTTCGTCGGTCCTCCTATCACGAAATTGATTTCTGGTAATGCGGCATCCTCTTCGTCCTCGTCTTCGTCGTCATCAGCATCTTCATGATCGGCTTCGTCCACGTTTGCTTCTTCGTCGTCACTCGAGGATTCGCTAATTTCGACTTGTTTGTGCATTGTAATGGTTTTGGATCTGACACGATGTGCTTTGCCTGTAATGTTTTCCAACGAAGTCATCGGCTTAACATCGGGATCATCTTTCGGCTCTGCAGCCATCGCGGTCACAGTTCGCTCAGATTCCAGCTCGGGGGACATATCTGTGCTGTGGCTCGCTGTGACGTGGCCTGAATCCGAATCAACAAGCGACTGCTGGACATCACTGCCGGTATTGGCTAGAATGTTTTCAATGTTTGCCCGTGTCAACGTCGATGGAGAAGCCATCTCGACGGCAAGTAACCGCAGCTCGTCGTCCGTTGCTATTATGCTGTCCGTTAGGGGTGCCTCGTTCGTCTGCAGTAAGTTGCCAAAGTTAGTGTTCGGTATCAAGTATCCCGAGGCACAGTCCGTGGTGACAAGCCCGTCCTTTAGGATGCTGTCTTCGTCCGCTTCGTCGTCTTCGTCCTCGTCATCACCATCATTCTGAATGTGGTTGTTATTGTCTTCCTTCTCCGTTCCTTCGTACGTTATCGTCCCTGCACCGTGTGAGGAATGTTGCTGCACCGATCTCAGCCGTGGCTGCTGCTGATTGTGACGGTTTTTTGCTTTATTAGTACTGCAACACCCACTGCTGCTCCCGTCGCTACCCGTCACGATCAGATTGCACCCTACACCATCGGCACTCACATTGTATCCTTGACTAACTACATGCAAATTATTATCACCACCACTAGCATCGTTCGCATCGGTCCTTCTTCCGTCATCGGTAACGACATTCGCTGCGTTCGTCCTCGTGACAGTCGTCGTTGTTACAATGACCACATGTTCCGCGCTTTCGCCCACCGGTTCGTGAGCATCCACCGCACGTACACTTTCACCGGCACCAGCATTGCCGCCATTTTCATCACAGATCAATTGTTCGTTCACGCTTATCTCTTCATTCGTGCAGAGCAGTTTCTCCAGCTGATACAGCTCGTGTTTCGTCAGAGTGTGCAGCAGATCACGCATCTTAATGAGCAGCTTGCGAAACGGTCGGAACATCTCCGAAATGTTGTCCGCCGGCTGGTCCATGTTTAGAGGGCCATCGCGGAAAATGACCAAGCCGGCGATAATTGCCAACCGAGGAATGGAAAACATCAGCGCAGGATCGTACGAATCCACCTGATCTTGCTCGAGCAGCCCCGTCTTTAGCGCCCTTTGCAACGTTTCCGAGAATAGCACACAAATCAGCTCTTGCATTTCGTACTCTTGCTTCGTTTTAACCTGCACCATCGCGCTGACGTACACCAGCTCGAACTCGGCGAACAGGCGATCGAATATCTTTAGGCTTTCGTACAGCTGCTCCGTGGCTGCATCATTGAAGTCCAGCCGGAGCGTCGGGCTGTTTGGGGTATTATTGCGAAGGCACTGCTCTCGAAGACGATTCCGCACGATCTCGAGACTCTTGGTAACCGCTTTTGCGATTGGACGCATCTTTGCCGACTCGGCCTCGCGATTCAGTATTGACGAGCCGGCTGCCAAGCATTCCGCACCGAACCACAGCTGCCCGGCTAGACTTTCCTGCAGTACCTCCTCGGGGAATTTCACTCGAAAGGCACGCTGAGCTCGATCATCACCAAGTAACTCGTCCATGATTTGATTGGTGATTGCCAGAACGCGGTCCTAGAAATGCAAAAGAAAAATATCAATAGGTCAACTCAATGCACTATGTTCAATGCATTATTGCATTAGAATCACGCCTTTACCTGGCATTGGCGCAGGCGGCTAACAAGCCGGGTACAACGGACGGGTTCTGCTCGTCCATCGAAGCTATCCAATTCGCTGGCGATCGCTGTCAGAGCACGATCGGCATGGTAAAATCGTGCCAGCAGAGATTTGTCGTCGGCCTGCACAAAATAAACCAAAGAAATGAGGGATACATGTTATAGGGTTTTTTGTTCAATCTAGTTCATAAAAATAAAATGTATATACAATTATTTCTTAATCATGTGAAATAAAGAAAACAGAGTCATAATTGGTAATTAACATTCTTATGATGGAAAATTACGAAACTGACAAAACAAAATTTATATAAATATATATCCAACAAATTGTGGTAGAGAGTGCACTGATAGTGTAACTGTTTCAAAGGCTTTTTTGCGCTATAAAATGGCACGAAAAAGCGCACATATTTTAATGACTCATAACTCAACGTTCCGGTAAATCCGTTGGTGATGCGATTTGAAGTAAATTTCCCCACAACACAGCGGCAACTCTGCGATACTGGATAGGCATAAGCAACACGCTACAATTCCATCACACCGAGCAGCACGCACGTCCGATTACGCGTTGTTCCCGAACATGGGTGGATGAATCGTAAGCACGCTGTTCATTAAGCGCATCAACTATACGCAATTTTGCGCGCGAAGGACTCCACCAAACGGTGGTTTTGGAGATTGGCGCTACCGTACACATTTCGCTCAAGCCGAAACCGAAGGGCGGCAAGAAAGCAGCATTTGAGGAGGCCACTCGAGGAGAAAGGCCCCCGGGGGAAGCCGTTAGTAAACAAACGGTGTTTTACGGGCTGCCACAAATAATAATCAACAATCAGCATCAACCCGTTACACGACGGTATGTACAAACCGGCTGCAACACGTTAATGTGAGCTGCGATTTTCGCCTTCACCGTCGGAGAGGTTTGGCGTTAGGTCGTTTCCCTTCCGGCATCCCAAGATCGCGGTGGAAGCCGTCTAATTGTGTACATTATCGTGTCTTTGCACCTTACGCATCGATGTCGGATCGACAATGCGAAAGAAACGACCCAATGAAGCAGCCTGGGTGAGCACTTTTCGGTACATTGTTTTGAGCAAATGAAAAATAGGTCAACCTGTCGAGCAACGCCACCAAGGTAGATGTGTCACCAACCGTGAAACTGTGATAGAAATGAAGACTAATTATATGCTCCCTGACAGCTTCCGGTTCCATGGGCTGTGCAGATCCGGATCGTACCTCCTCTATGGTGCATGATGCCACTAACAGCGATAAGAAGGCCAGAGATTGCGGCTTTCTCTGTCATCGCTGCTGGTTTTACTCATCGTTTTTCCGCGTTGCTGTTCATGCGATAATGGATGACTCGTACAGCCAAACTACAGCTCTACCTCTTCTCCATCATGTTTTCTGTGGTATCATTTTCGATTTACCACACATTGACGGTTGATACGGTTCTTCGATGCTGAATATGCTGAATCATCTCCGTGATCAAGATTATTATGTGATTTTGTTTTTACTGGCACATTATCTGTTTCGCGTCGAGTATATTTACTGACATTGGCCAGCGCGCAAAATCGACCGACTACGCCATTTCCGAAGCCATGCAAAGCAGGCCACATCTGTAGGAATAATTTCGAGCACACTTACTAGCTTCGCAATTTATGGCACGTGCATGTCAAGTCATTGACTCACGACAAGAGAACCTTGCGACAAGAAAACATGGTGTTGGGGCTTTGAACAGCGAGCTCCATTGGCTACGATCTTAGTCTCAGCGCGTGATCAATGGTGTTTAACTATCAGAACTAATAAACCCGGAACATGGCAGTTTCGAGCTGTGTTTAAGCTAATCGAGAATTAGCTACAGCGCTACACGCGAAGGAAGAACATTGTTGTTTAAAAATAACATCAAAATACGAACAAGTCCACAATAATTGTACAACATTGCCTCGTGTTTTGAAATACACATACGTTTAGTGTAAATATTCTTAATCAGCTGCGGGACCATAAAAAGCACAATATGTTATACCGAACCAACGATCCAACATTCTACTTTGCAAGAAAACTACAAAAGATCCTCCGAAATCTCGCACCATTAAAATTGCAGTAATTGTTTTGCTTGCTTTTGCAGACATGAAAGTACGAAAGAGAAGAAACACGCGCAGCTACCAAAGTCCGGAGGAAAACTCGTTTTTTACCAACTCGTTTCACCGGGTCACTTAAAGATTAAGATGGTGTGTGGTGGAAGCACACAACGAGGAAAAGGAAATGCAGCAGTATACACACGACACGCAACAACAACAAAAAAACTTCCCTGTTCGGCGAACACATACAACTGCCGAAAGGCTAAAGCTGAGCGTTGATAGTGGCGAACGTGGCGTAGTGGTGGAGTTACTTTCACCTTTACCCACGGTTCAGCTAACGAGCGAGAGTTGTCTGTGCATATCGCGAAGGTGGTATCATGGGATTTATTTTCAGCCTCCAGTTGGATTTACTTCCCCTTCCATTGTATTCGTTCGTCAGAAGAAAAACAGCATGAGGAAAGAAACGTTTAGTTTTGAAATGCGTAGAAACGGGTTTTTTAAATATTCTCATCAGCATGTAAGAAAAGTTTTAAAATAATGAATGGTACGGTTTGCCTCAGAAAGTGCGCGTTACGCTGCAGTTGGTTTTGAATACGCTCGCTGTTGAACCAGTTCGCTTGAAAATACCCATTATCGTTGTCGTCATCATCATCATTCGCTGTATCTCGTCGTGCGATCGAGAAAATATATTCACTGGGAATCACGTTGATTCCAAACGGTAGAAATAACAGCGGGATGTCAACCGATGACTCATCCGATGTATGCGGATAACCTCTCTCGTTTTCCTTCAGAACGAGGGAAAACCTCCACCGAAATGTGAAACAGACCGATCTTAACGACTACTACTACGTCAAGCGTACGTTTCTAGGTCACTTTCCATTCTTTTTTTATTGAAAGCCCATTAACCGTATTGAGCCCTTCACAGAGTGCTTTTATGGAACAATTTATCTACGATTATTATCGGATAGACACCAAATTACCTACCCACGTCACTAAACCAAAGAGACGCCGGCGAAGGAAAGCGAAAGTTAGCGCGTTCGACAGTCGAACATGACGACCATTGAGAAAAAAAAACGGGTAAGCGAGAACGATGGAAAACGAGCAATGAAAAAAAATGGATGAAAACTATACGCAAGATGAAGACGCAAATGATCAACGCGCGCGCGAAAAGAGCGATGAAACAACAAACGTTGGCAGTGGACTCATCGGGATGAGGAAATCACTTTCCATTACTTTCAATTATTGCAATACCGCAAAGGAAAAGGGCACATCGACGGGAAATACCGTTGCTGGCGCATCCGCAACCAGCAGGCGCCGAAGATGCAGCCACCCCACTGGGAAACCGATCGTCGCAGGTTGGAAACCGTATGCAAATACACGTGAGCGAGTAACAAAACGTTAGGCCAAGGCAGGCGGAAACACAAAGCATTCGCGCAAAAAAACAGGGCATCCCCGATAGCAGACGCAAAGCGAGTGAAGTGAACTCGACGCATGCAAAGACGATGATAAAAAAAGGGAAAAACATTTACAAAGAAACAAAGTAATCTTCAGCCGTTGTCCCGTGCTCGTGGTGGCGCCTATGCGTAATCCATCCTCGCGTTTTAGCGGCAGATTTCTTGAAGGAAACAGCAACGAACGAAACCGGTAGAACGGTACAACGTCTCGCGTCGTGCGAGAGGCAGGCCGGAAAATTCACTTCCTTCTTCCTTGATGCGGTCATCACCATCGCGGAGCTACCGTGGATGTCGCGAAGTCGCAGTCTGTCCGTGTGTTCGTGCCGCCGTCGTTATAACCACATGGACCGCTTGGAGCCGCGGGCAAGTTCATTTCGTCGTATTATTGGCGTCGCGGCTGCCAAGGTCAGTACGCAGGAACTCGTTAGCGGCTACCGTCCGTGAAGGCGACACAATGGAAATTGATCGACGCGTTTCCTCGACGGTGGTCCTCTCTTGGCTCACCTGTTTCCATGCGGCTGGCCCATCGGCTGGCTGCGGTTTCTGCGGGATTTCAAAGTACTCGAAGTGAAAGGAGTTTTCCTCCGTCAGCGACCAACGTGTTGCCTTCGCCCTGAAGAGAACGGGAGGAGACCACTTTTCCACGTGCATTTTCCATGGCGCGTGGCAACGTGGCACCAACGGGGATTAAACGCAGAGTGGGCACATGCTACGGTGGCGGTGTAATCAGTGTGACATTTACGTTTTAAACGATTCCGGAGAGAAAGAAACCACTAATAAGACGCTTGGAACACTACGGGTGGTGAAAATGTTAAGTATTGCAAATAAATGGTTCCGATTAAATTTTCTTCGTATAGTATTGCCATTATGGAGTCGCGTGCTGCTGCACAATTAAATCAAAAGGTTTCTACTACGAATGATGCTTTACTTTAAACCAACCAGTATGTTCATATAGTCCTTAAACTTCTTTTATTTTACTGAAAATTACGATCAAAATTCGCCTGCAAAATTCAACTAAGCAGTTTTCAGTCGGCAAAGGCCACCATGAATATTTATGACGTTGAGAAACATCGCCACGTAAGGCAACACACACCAAGAGACCATGGTGACTAACCTTGGGTTGTAAAAATATGCAGTGTGGTTCAAAATTTTTGAATTTTAGCGCCTCGAAAAGGATATTTCAAGTAGATAGCATATGAGGCACTTTGGCCATTTCGCATTTAGCGTTGGGTTACTCCTTTTTTGCTTTTGTGGCGTGTTCGTGACATTGGTTTACGGTGCCACGCGGAACAATATATGCCCGATGTTCTGGACAGTTACATACTGCATAAGTTCCATATTAAAGGCGTGAACAAAGAAATATTTACAGAGCCAATTCTTTTTGGTACTAAGTTGGATGAGTATTTGAAAATGTTTATTTTTATAACATGTGTCCTTCCTGATTTCAACATAAGCTTAACATTCGAAAAGGATGTTTCCTTTGCACTTTTTGTTTTTTTATAAAACGAACCGAAACTTGCTATGGCTTGTATAACAAACTGTGCTCCGTCAATGCCAAAGCTGCCGTGAAAACACCTGGAACCTGGATCATCTAAAAATGTTTGTTTGTATTTAAACTACGATCGATTCACACCTTGGCACATACATTCTAACTTCAGCCTGTTTTGAATAACAATTTCGAATGTCACGAATAATGACATTCATTGTGATCTTCTTGAAACGTGTGTGATATACGTTGAACATTTTTCGGCGCGCATGTCTTAGATTTTACATGAAATTTAATGTAATCCGTTTGCCTTCACGTGTACATGCTGCGATCAAATACCGGTAGCGGTTCGGTGAAGCACGGATAAGGCTCGAAAACTACGATAAGCAGTAGTGGCTTCTCTTATTGCGTCGCAGACACAAAGAAAATCCCTCGTCCACGCTTGAGTGGCGCGTGCAAAACGCAAGTGTTGACCAATGGCGATTGCGAAAGAGCGCAGGAAAAAAAATTTACTCCAAGAGGACGTATTTGGTTTTCAGTTTGGCCGTTTTTCGCATTATCAATTATGGAGGAACCCGTTCGTGTGCGAAGGTTGAATAAGAAATATACCACACCGCGTAGCGCAGCGTTACATCATCATTTATAACAACGCATAAGCGGCCGTGCAGTCGGTGGATGGTTGTTATCTTGGTTGCTTCCACTATGGAAGACTTTCTCTCTTTAAAAATGGCTTCAACTGTCGCGCCAGGCTCATTTCATATTCATATCATATGCTTCGTAATATACACTTGTTACGATCATACACCCATTTGCATTCCCAGCGATCGCCTTGCAGTTCGTCCATTAATTTTGTCTGAAAATTCAGTGAAAACAATCACAAGACAATTGCCAAAAGAAGAAGAAAGGAAAAATGCTTTCGTGCAACGAATAATACCCTTCCGTTCAAAAGATTCAAGTACGCTCAGTCTTCATCGAAGGAGTGATCTTGATGAAACTACCAGACCAGAAAAGGCCACACACCTGAAACCAATACTCTAGCGCATACTGACACACACAAGTGGGTGGCCTCCTTTAGCGAAACCAGTTCGAAAATGCTGGCGCTCGTCGGTGGTTGCTTGTGAAACAACAATCATACCCTCTCGCATGTCGGATAGTTTCAACATTATGCTTCATGGAACATCATTTTTGTTCCTCGTACCACCTCCTACTCTGCATCCCTCCATCTCTTATCCACCTTATTAAATCTTCGTTCACCTGTGCCACTGCTCCTCATTACTGAAGGGCGTCATTCGTCTGCCAGGGACATAATGTTCCGGTCAGTTCCGGTGTTGCAATGCTCAATGGGAGTAAATTGAGACACAACGAATTCGTTTCATTACAGTTATACGTTGGAAAATAAATAACGATCGAACATTCACGTGCCACAATGCCGATTTGAACATAGAGCACTAGAATGTTCGTCAGTGTTCAGAAGCATGGCAATTGCCTGTATGGCAAGGTGGAAAGGGTTGACCATGTCAAGTTGCTAAAGTGCGGTGTGTTTTTGAAGAGGAAATTGCATGGAAGGCACTATAAATGCTGATCAAAACAAACGTAAAGCTCGTGTTTGAAGTTTAGCTTATCGATAGCAGGAGAGCTAGTTGCAATTGATTTCATTACTAATCTTGAATGAAAAGAGATGACGCATTATCCATGGATCGAGTACTTGGACATTTTCCAAGCTAGGTCAATCGTAAAACCTCTCTTCAAAAGTTTATTTACGTTGATTTGATATCGGAATGCACAATTTATGCTCCTTCGATAGGAAAAACTATGTCGAATCTGTGCTTTCAAAATGTGGGAACTCTGCTGAACTATTTTGGTAGCGTTTGGTACCCTAACGGACAAAATCATTAAGCGTGACTAGTATTCGATTGGGAAGTACCACTTGGACGTATTGATAAGAAAATTCATTGTGTAAGCCCTTTATTGCTACACAATATCAACAAATCAAATGAGAATGAGGAGAGCGAGGGGGAGGTACAGGGAATGGCCAAGAGTAGGAAGAAAATAGACACGCCGGATGCACATTCGACAAAGTAATATAGGTTATCAACGTCCAAATAAATGCTCGATGGTCTGACAATTTTGCTGGGGATAGTCACTTTCTGTACATGATTAGTAGCAACGCAATTCAGACTCGAATAATCGATGGAGTCAAATGCGTTTGCATCATTTTGTAACTGATGCGTTGATGGTTCTACTGATTTTGGTTTGCTTAACTACTGCCCCTGTGCAAAATATTCATTAAATGCGAAAAAATGCTCCGCAAGAAAAAACCACTCAACCAAAATACCATTGCAGATAACCTAATAACCGATCTTTCAAGAATATCAAAACATTACAAGAACAAAAACACCTCTTATAGCAATAAACATTTGCTGATTACTCAGGGACACGTTGTGAACGATAAGCTGGATTTGAGAAGTGGGCTTGTTCTTATCAATGCAAATTATCCCGTTGATAAGATAGCAGTGCTTTTCAATATCTTTACGGTGCCTGATCGTCAACGATACAACGCGCAAAAACCTTGTCCGAGGTTGATACCAGAGACAAGCTACGGGTGGTTCAATTCCCGTACCGAGATGGCGCTCGGGTTATTTCAACATGGGGTCGCGTTAGTAACATGCACTATTTCAAGGTCCCGTCTCGAAACTCTATAACCTATAACAGTAATGGCAAGTCGTTAAAGAGAGAATTTTCCCTAATGTCTGCTGCATACTTTTCCACGACAGTTTTAGAGTATCTTCACAGGAGAAGAAGGATCAAATCCATAATCAAAACAGAGAAGACAAAACTTTTTCAAGATTCGGTTTTTGGGTATTTGTTAGACAGAAATATGCAGGGACTATTCTCTTCGCAGACGGCATGCAATTGGCAGACGTCTGCTGCACTCCAGATTTCGCTCCGTGCGTATAGACGGGCCTATGCCTACGCGAACTACGTCACACCGCAGACGGGAAGGGGAACAAGAAAAACAATACTCCATTGCATTTCTCATCGCCGTTTTCTCTTGCGTTCAGTAATTTTGCTTCAACTAATGCTTTAGCACGACCATTCTCTGGAAACTGCCGTCAAATGGAGAGGAAGCAGACGTATAAAAAAAAACAAAAGCTTCTCTCGAACGTGTGACTGACGCATGAAATGAATGTAGCTACAAGGACGACTGAGAAAAAAACACGACTCTTGGGCTTGGTAATGGTCAGACGAGCCCCAACACCACTTACCTTTGGCTTGTTCAACCATTTTCGCAACGAATCCATCGCTGGTTGTCCTCTCCCCTACGCCTGCACTTGATGTGGCTTATCAATCGCACCCTACAAATGCACAACACTGATTTCACGAGGTGCCGCGTACGCTTCACTTTTCGGTTGGCTTGGATTTTTGTGGGATGCGCGGGAGCTCTTATTTCCCTACCCAGAACGCCCTTTTCTTCGGGGCAGGAACGAAACGCCTGTTTCTGTTTTCGTCACCACACTGCACGGCACTTGCTTATGTTGCCACACCAACGGAAGTGAGGTGACCCAGGCAGGCAACGTAAAACACTTCATTCAGGAAAACAAAACACACTCAACAAACGCACACTAGCTGGTTCGCCGCAATGCTTTTCCTCTAGCCATACATCGTTGATTTAACTTGGCCAGCAAAGGCAGGCTTTTCGCGAAGCAACCCAGACGGTGCTTCCGGATTCGGTCAACACTGAGAACTAGTGCCTCACGACAGGCTCATACCTTACATCGCTACACCACCACCGATTTCTTGCTCGCTAAAGCGTGCACATCAAACATGGGTTAGTTCACTTTACTAATTGGTACTCTCTTGCATCAAAACCAACCATACGACCCGTTACAAGAGTTTGATCCGCACAGGAAAACGAGAACAGCAGTCCGCAAACAAACTATACAACATCTAATTTGACGACGATTTTATTTTTTCACGTTTTCTCTGCGAAAACCAACGGCCACCAGGTTGGTTCAAGAAGCATGCATGGCCGCCATATTTAGTTTCGAATTGACAACTCGCTTGATGACAGTCGGCTAATAGCTCGTCGGTGGTATATTTTAAATTTACGAAGAACACGATTTTATTCTCATTTCTCCACATGTTCAAATGCCTAATACTGGTTTTCTAAGCAAGTTAAATTATTTTCTATGCCCTACCATTTTCATCTTCCTTAAATTATATCCCTTTTGAAGTCGTGGCTCTCTTTTTTGTTGCATTGTCTCGCATTTTTCATTGTTAACATCACGTATATAGATTATTCGTTATTAAATAAATCTAGTATGGAGCTTAAAATTTGTCATTTGATGAGTATAATGTATCTCATGGGTAGTAAAGATTCAATTTAGTAGATTGTATAAATTAGAAAAAGCTTTTTTCTACCACCGATAGGAATGGAAAATCAAATGTGCTGTTTCAGTCTTTTGCCGTAGTTTTTCAGCTATATTACACATTAGGCACATAACTTCATATGTATTCATGTTACTTATAGATTTGAACACTATTGATATGAAATGATTTAAAATTGTGCGTAACATTTTTGATGTGGTACATCGGTCGTTCGAGTGTGCACGCATGGTGATCAAGTTGACACAACATTCGACTGTCAACATATCGGCACTTCAGTCATTGGCGCGGATTCCACCCGGTGGGAAAAACGTACAGGATTATACAGGATCAAAACCAAGATTGGAAAAGGATTCTGCATTCTTCACAACACAACAATTTAAAATGTCTACAATTAGCAAGCTTGAAATTCGGGGCATACGTAGCTTCGGGGTCAGCAACAGTGAAGTGCAGGTAAAACGGAACGTTTGTTTTAAAGTTCATCCATTAATCGCAGTTTTTATTTGATGATAGAAAATCAGCTTTCCTACTCCAGTAACTCTGATTGTCGGGCAGAATGGATGCGGAAAGACGACAATCATCGAATGTCTTAAGTATGGTTTGACCGGAGAGTTACCACCGCACACGAATCGGGGTATCGGATTTGTGCATGATCCGAAAGTTTTAAGCACAGTAGAAAGCTTGGGGCAGATTAAATTAATGGTGAAGGATATTGCTGGCAACTCCTTAACGGCTATCCGGTCGATGAAGATTAGCCTCAAGGGAAAAAATCCCAAATTTGAGACACTCGATTCGACCTTATCGATAGAAAATGCGCGGACAAAGGAAAAAACGACCCTTACTCGGTCCCGTTTAGCGGATCTCAACAACGAAATGTGCGATGCAATGGGAGTGTCAAAAGCTATTTTGAATAATGTCATCTTCTGCCACCAAGAAGATTCCTGCTGGCCTCTTGATGAGCCGAAAGAGCTAAAGAAAAAGTTCGATAGCATCTTCGGTACGACCGAGTACAATCGGGTTATGGACAAGTTAATAAAAATGAACAAAGTAAATACGGAAAACTACAAAGAGCTATTGGGCGATTTAAAGCTGTTACAAAACATAAAAACTCAAGCGGAAACAAAACAGATGCAGTTAGAAGATGGTGAACAAAAGCAAAAAATGCTACGCGAAACCATCGGTGAAATCGAAAGCGACATAAAGCCAATCCAAAAGAAGCTAGAACACTTGGGGCAAATTCAGCGAGAGCATTCGAGTTTGGTTGCGAAAAAGATAGAATTGACCTCAAAGTAAGGAACTGTTTATACAACTCTAATGGATTGTATTGATGCATATCTTTTTAAATATTTTTTAGGATAAAGAGTAAGCAGGAGCAAAGCCGACAGCTCGAATTGAAGATCACCAAACTTTTCGATGGTTCGTTGGCAGAGTTAGAGGTGGAAATAAGAGTATTTCACCAGACAGTTTGCTCAAAGCGTTCGGACCTGGAGGATAATGAATCGGAACTGCAAACAATTAAATCACAAGAACGTTCCCTGCAAAGTAAACTGCATTCGTCGGAGGGGCAAATAATGGAGCTGACAGGAAAACAAAAACGCCAACGAGAGCTACAAATTGATAGGAGCAAAAAGATAGCGGTGCTTGGCAGTAAATTGAAGCTGTCGCTTAACGATGATTATGGCGATGCATCGGTAGGTAGCAGCGTTCTTGATGCAGCCATTAGAGCGATTAGAGACGCTATGCAAGCAGAAGAAATGAACGTTCAATCGATGGTTAAGAAATTTGATGAGATGGACGCTCAAGCTCAGAAAAAAATCGACAGTTTACGGGAAGCCAAAGCCACTCTCGAGAGTGATTGCGTATCAAAACGCAAGCAAATCGAGCAAATGACGCGTGATAAGCTCAGCACCGCACGTGAAGTGGTCGAAATCGAACGATCTGCCGAAACGCTGCAACGGTTGATGGATGAAATCAACCGGCTTGAGCAAGAGTATGAGAACCAGGTCAAGACAGCAAACTTGCCCGCTTTGAAGAAGGAGCTTATTGAAAGAAAACAGTCGCGGGACCTGTTGCAGGATCAGTTAGACAAGATTGAAGAGCGTATTAGCTCCCTAGGGGCCGTAACCAAGAAGGAGCAAGAACTGGCGTTACGGGAACAACAGTGCACAGGCCGCGAGTCGGAGATACGGCGTTTGCGAAACAAACATGCAGATGCATTGCGTCGCTTATTTCCTGAGCGTATCGTCGATTCGCAGTATAAACGTAACGTGCAGGATCTGTACGACAATATTCAGAAGGAAGTCAAAACACTGAACGAAAAGATACGTCGCGCCCAGGCCGTCATGACGGAAATGGAAGCCAACCGTAAAAACCAAAAGCAGCAGCACGATCGTTTATCACGTGATGTAGCCGAAGCTGAGGAAACAATATACAATGCTTGTCGGGGAAATTTGTATGAAGATGTGCTTGCAAAGCTCAATGAAAAAATCGCCAAAAATAACATGGAACACGGCGAGGCACGATCAGCCCTGGTACTATATCAGAAGTTTATATCTAATATTGAAAATGATCATAACTGCCCGGTGTGCGAGAGAGAGTTACAGAACGAAGACGCTAAAGATGTAAGTGGCAAATTGTCGGATGAGATTCGGCGGCTGCCAGAAAAGATTGAGGCCCTGGAACGGTCGCTGAAAAAGGATCGCTCGGAGTACGAGAAGTTACTTGCTTTGAAGCCTGAATCGGTGCGACTTGAAAAGCAAAAGAAAGAATTACCATTACTAAAGCAACAACTCCAGGAGACAGAACAACGCCTTACTAAGGCGTCAGATGATTTGGAAGAACTTCAGCTGGCGGTTTCGGAGCCTACGTCAAATATTCAGTTAATCAACGCGATTCTCGGAGATATGAGCATTCTGGATGAGCTGAGCCGCGAGTATGATCGTACGAAGCGCAGCGTGGAAGACTTGCGAAATGAACTAGGACCCCCGGCTCCTGACGGTGTCACTGTCGAGTCGCTGAACGAAAACCGAGACACGTTGCGAGCGCAATACAAGACCGAGCGAAACGCTACCGAACAGCTACAAACTACAATTGAAACAAAAACAGAAAAATTAAACAATTTGCAATCGCGAAACAATCAAATGAAATCTAAAAAACTGCAGTTGCAAGAATCCGTTCAATCGTTGGAGCAAAAACGAACAAAAGTTGCCGAACTGGAGAGTAAAGTCGTTGCGCTTGATAGCGAGCTAAACGATGCCGAACAACGCCTCAACCCTATGAAAAATAATCTGCAGAAGGAATTGGACCAGAAACAGCGGACGAAGGATCTTAACAGTCGGGAACTACAAAAGACGCGTAAACTCTTAGAAGGACTACGCCAAGAAGAAAAGGAAATCGGTCGATTGAGCAAGGACCTAGAGGAGCTCGATGTACTAAATTTGGCTTCAGCATTAAGTAGTCTGCAGGAGAAAATCGACAACTTGAAGCGAGAACGTGGTCGTGCTCAAAAGTCTGTTGAAGAGAAGGAAAAAACGATCGAAAAGCTAAAGCAAGACATTGCCAATCAACATTTGCAGGATCGAGATCTTCAGGATAACCGCGATCTGAAGCGTATTTTGCGCGAGACGTCGGATCTAGAGGCTGAACTTCAGACGCTTGTAAAGAACATGGGTGAAATGGAGGTAAAAGACGTGCAAAAGGAATGCGAACGTCTCATGGACATTCGCGATGGTTTGCAGGCGAGAAGGAGTGAACTAAACGGCCAGATTAGCGAGCTGCAGCGGCAACTGAATGATCTTCGGAAGGAATTAGATCGGAAAGAATTTCGCAACGCCCACCGCAATTACATTAACAGTCTATGCGAATCGACTGTACAGCGGAAGATGATCAGCAGCATAAAGAAGTATCTCAATGTGCTCGACAGCACACTTTTGAAGTTTCACGCGGAAAAAATGAATGATATAAACCGATCAATTTCTTCGCTATGGTGCAACATATATTGCGGCAATGACATTGACTGCATTCGCATCAACACGGAAGACGATGGTTCGGCTAAAACGGATCGTCGGCGAGCATACACTTACGGCGTAGTGATGGCCAAAAACGGGATCGAAATAGATATGCGGGGCCGGTGTAGCGCAGGACAGAAGGTTCTCGCTTCGCTCATCATTCGCCTGGCGCTGGCGGAAACGTTCAGCAGAAACTGCGGCGTAATGGCACTGGACGAACCGACGACGAACCTAGACCACGAAAGTATTGATTCGCTGTGCTCTTCCTTGCGCAACATAGTGTCGGAGCGGTACACAAGCAACTTCCTGCTTATTGTGATCACGCACGATGAAGAGTTCATCACGAAGCTGGAGAAGTTTAATATTTACTACCGAATTTCCCGCAACAACGAAGGCAAATCAGTGATCAAAGAAGAGCATATATAAGCGGCATTCCTAATCCTAGTTTCTGCGTACTAGCTTGCAGATTTACCATACCATTGCTTTAACATTTGTATGAATTATTTCTGTCTCAGTTTCATTTAATTATTTGTTATTTGTTTGTATCGAATAAAATGCACATAATGCATCCAGTGACTCCAGCTTGTATAGACTTTTATTCATCAAAAACAGATGACACAGCACGTGATAGTGAATCAGGTGAGATTTCGCTTGCTGACCTTGTGCGCGAAAGCACAATTGCATTCGGATCCTTCCGAAGGTTAACCTACACCCTCTGTAGACACCATACGTTTGTCAATAAATTGGCGACGGTATCGTTTATTTATGGTCCAACAATAGCCTTCTAATTGCCCGCAGTCAAGGCATGGTTCCGTTTTACACTTCCCTTTGCATACGCGAGCCTACATGAAATGGAAACTGTTTATGCGGAGGCGATGGGAAGTCCTTGTGTTATCTATCCTGCTATGCAAATGATACATCATTCTCCCTACCGACCGATAAGAAAGGTTTCAGGACGAGCGTCAGTCAGCCTTCCAACGTTGGCACGTCAGCGGATGCCGGGAATGTAATTTAGCTCCTTTTGTTTTTCCAATCCCACTGAAAGCCCCCATCGTACGGGGTAAGGAAGCTCCCGGTGTGGGATAATAACAAGGATCAAAGATGTTGTTATGGTGCTCGTGTGTGAAAGGGGCACGGAAGGCTGTGCGTGCGTGTGTTCGCGTTTGCTCATCTTTCGCGGGCGCGTGTGAGCGGTTTTTGAGGATTTTTCCAAGGGTGCGATATTTGCATAATTTTAACTCTCACCACAATCCGATTCACTTTAATTGATTGACTTTGATATGCTGATCCGTACCGCTGGCGATGAAGTGTAGGCGGTGAAGGTGTTTGGTGTTTTTGAACCAGATATTATGCGCTCCGTGCGTTTGTCCGGAAGGGTTTGACGAACGCTCTTGGTGGGAAGGGTTGAGTACGTGATTTCGACGAACTGATTTGTTGATACGCTTCAAGATGCCATGCAGGAGGTCATGCTGGCAAGATGAAGATTCACACCGTGGTAGTATAAAAGCGACCTGGCATGCCTTCTGAGACGAACAGTTTCGAATCGGATTTAGACTAGAGACAGTCGATTGAAAGCCGCTGCGTATTGCTAGAAAGTTTAGGAAGTGATTCAAGTTAATATAGCAGATTGGTGAAAAGTTGTGGCAGGATACAATTGAAATTGGTGATAAGGTATGGAAGGCTGCCGTATAATGAGTCCTTAGTCAAATATCGTCTTAAGAACTAGTGCTCAATGTTTTAGGTGTTTGAGATAAGCTTAGGGAATTTTAACTGAAAAGGATTTGTATATTCTGTTAAATGAAACATAATGTAACATTGTATAAAGCAGTGTATTTAACAAATTAGAATTATTACGGGTTGACAAGATCTTTGGTATCTAACGTTGAATAGAAATATATAATTAAATTAAACGTTCAATGGTTTTAAATCATGTGCAGTGGAAATCGGCTCTTGTGAATCACTTTCAAAAACCTCATGTGCATATCTTCATTATAACTGTTTTTTTTGTCGTGTATTTTTAGATTTATTTCACTATGCTGCATTTACGTCCGATTGCTCTACTGCTGATCGGGCTAGTGGTCCTGGTGAATGCTCAAACCTTCCAGTACTCCCGTGGATGGACCAACGGGAAGCGGTCATCTTCAGTAGAACCCGCTGCCGGTCAGGCATTGGGTTCGGGTCTAACAATAGGAGGATTAAGCTCATTGAAAGCTAATGAAAAGTATGCTTTAAATTAGCAATAGTCTGGCTGGAACTGGTATTAACCAAGCATACTGGGATTCGTATTTTACAGGGCCTTGTTGCGACGTTTCTTGCGGAACCCGTGTGATTTGCGCATCGCTAACCTACTGGCAGGACACCCCAACAAACAGCTGTTCCAGCTGGCTGGCACTAACCTGGACAGCGCCGAATCGGCGGGATCTGCATTCGTCCTGCCGCAGTTTCTAATTGACCCCGATGAAGGCAATGGCATCGGTGGTGGCCTCGGCGGTAATTTGCTCAACGGTCGCCCAATCGAGGACGAAGTGCGCTTCAAACGCGGTGTATCCACCGGTTTCAGTGATCCTCGTCAGAAAATTGCCTAAACTTCGTTCGCATCAAATGCCGTCATCACATGCCATCACCACCACCACCACCACCAGTTAGACCGGCCACCCGGTGATCCAAAATCAGCGGAAACAGGTGCTTCGTTCCGGGATTGCCCACGTGGCCGCCAAACGCCAAGCGATATAATGATCCTCCGGCATGAGGAGGTTAGAAGTGATTATCCCAGATTGCCGTTTGTTGAAGTTTGACGTGATGTCCTCAGCGTAGTTCTTCACATGCTTTCCTCGTCAGTCGTTACTTCGTTTCCGGGTGTAATTGACCTTGGAGGTACTGTGTCCCACTGCAGCCGGTGTGATCACGCATCATCCATCATCTAAGCAACAAGACGCAGTATTTCGGGCGGTTCAATTACGTAACGGACTGTGCAAAAAGTGTATTATAAAAATGAAGATAAAGATAAGGCATCTTGTCACATTGAAGCAAAGTAGGCGTTTTGTTTGTTTACTGCCAGCCGTCCCAAGGGAAGATCTTGGCGAACTTAACAAGCCGGAATCCGGAAGGCGCCGATTACGGTTGCACGTGAAGGTATACATGGGAGCTGTGTCGAAATTGAGCTGTCCTTGTTGCAGACGGACGATCCGGACCCCGTTGCACGCGGTGCAGGTAATTGGAAGGTTCGGTCGGTCGACCTTTGTGGGTTGGTTGGGATCGGTCAAATTATGGGTTTGCTCCTTGATGACCTTCTATGCCCGTCCGGTATGAGGTAGCTTCCCTTCTGGCGATAAACATGAATAGTTAAACGGATGGATTCGTTGGTGGCGGTTTTAGAAAGTCTACTTGTTTCAATTCCGTAGTTCGTGAGTCATTTCCGAGCAAATTAGCGCACGTTATTAAACCCAGATAGTGACAAGCAAGGAGATAAAGTGCTTGTAGGTTATGTGAAATTTGTCATTGGGGGTGAAAAAAGTAGTTTGTTAGCTTAAATGGGAAAGGCAAAAAATTCGCTTATGTGCGAAACGAATAAACCCCATTATTGCAGGCTTCAATGATTTAAACCTTACCCCAGTAATCATCGAACAGTTCACATAAAATGAGCGGATAAGTCGCTGTTCATGTGATCGCGAAACATAAAACCATTCGGGACTATCGGTCAACAAATTATGCTTTGATTGCAAACCGTCTAATCTAGCGTCTAATCTCCGAACGAGGATTGCAAAATGAAAACTAATCATCGCGACACGGCGAACCACGGCGGGCAGCGTAGGAGTGCAAACGAGTAGTTAATTTATCAAACTGACAGGATCTGACGCGGATGCAGCACTTTCGTCCACCCTGAGAACATTGGTCCGGTTTCGAATGGCGTGTGAGAAAAAAAGAACTGGTGCCCTCGTTCGGAAGCACTTGTCCATCATCGGGTGAAAATAAAAGTACATAAACTCTCGGACAGTTTGTAATTTGATCGGCGTGAGTACCGCGAGGATTAGAGACCCATGGTGGTTGAGTAACGGCTTACACCCAAACGCCACCCCAAACGGTTGTCCTGTACGGACGGGGGAGATACAAGAGATATGACTCCGGTTCGAACATATTTTTCCCTGCTGCCTGACGGCATATTTGCCTTTTGCAGGATACAGGATGTCCCTTTATGCAGCAGATTCACCGCTAGAGTTCAAGTGCATCAACCAGGGGTTGGACAAAGCCGTCAAGTAGGGGTTGCGAATTGGCTGGCGTTAGGCATCAAGTCGAAAACCAGATACTTCAAAAGAACAACGGCGATCAAAATAAACATAACCTCACTTTTATTCGCCGTGCACTCTTCCGTTCAAGCGGGTGTGATTCGTGCTCCTGCGTTTTCATCGTGTTCATGTGTTCGTTAGGCAATCCTTGCCATCACAGCCAGCAGGACGTTTCCCTCGTGACGCACACAGAAAAAGGATCATCCCTCAGGAAAAAGTTACGCCGAATGTCGTTCGCTAAATCCTTCGATGCGTTCGCCAGTGAGAGACCCCTTTTCTCGGTGTGGCCCGCTTTTCGACTGCCTGCCGGGTCGTATTACTTTATAATTAATTTACGGAGATGAATGATTGCCTACCGGTGTGATGAGGAGTTTAGAAATGTTGTTTTATTCGGTTCGGTTTTCCCTCCGTCGCCAGGACACACAAATTTTTCCCTTGGGTATGTTTCGCTTGCGCGAGCCGTCACAAAATGAAACCAGTGGACCTTTCGACCGGACAGGAACGTTTGTCATTCCGTAGGCTACGAATCCGTCCAGACATTGGGATGACATTTTTCAGCGCTAAAACGTGTTGAGGGTGCCGTTGCGAAGAGCCTTGCGTAAGGCCATCTCACTTTAGTTCCTTTCGGATGCGATATCACCTGCGATTTGTCTGCATTTTCAAGCTTGTTTACGCCTGTGGAAAGGAATCTAATCAGAGAAAGCGATGAATGGTAAAGCACAGCCTGCTTGATTATAAGACGGTTTTGGAAGGCCCAACGGCACCAGGAACCGTTTGTAACGTGGCCCACAGAATGCTGGCTTCATTTTTTACAGCTTCCATCTGGTCAGCGAAGGCGATAGAACTGCTGGATGAAGTCCCGAGCCGAGCGTGCTTCTTTTTGCGTACTTGGAATTGAACTTTTCGAAATCCCGCTCCGGTGTCGGACTTTCTCGTCAGGTGAAATTCATTTATCTTTAAAGAATCCAATTTGCGAGATTTTAATCAACACGACGGGCAAAGAATCGGTTGGACGGTAGCGTTGGGCGGCACGCTCCGAATTAGAGGATCATATTTAGGGCAAATACGCTGGGTGATAGAGGATGATGCTTTGACCGGTGAATAATTTATGCGGATTAAATGAGCACACACAAAAAAGTGTACGATAGGCATTAACCAGTGGTAGGCAGGCGAAATTGCTTGTCAAAACCAGTGCCAAGTTCATGAAGCGTGGGTTTGCTCAAATCTACGGGGATTTTTGAACAATAATTCGAGCTCTGTCCAATTTGGTTGTGATTTTATTCTGGGAATGTGCCATAAGAAATGTATGCCGCACGATGTTTAAAACTGTGCAAACAAAAATAGCCAATTTTTTGTCGATGTACCAATGCCGCTTAGAAAATCTATCACGCCAAGTCTTCATACTCGTGAAACAATATTTATTGGTTAATTTAATATAAGCAATGTTACGCACACCCAGCGCATTTCTCTCTACGCCAAAACGCGATGGTACACAAGTCCTGCGTAAAATGGATTAATCACCAACCAGCGAACATTTTCTGGAGCACAAAATTCACCATCGGACACTGCTGCACCTTGCATGCTCAGCGACATCGGTACGATTCATGGGAAAATAATTCAATTAGCTCACTCACGCACCAGTTCGTTGCAGTACGTCCTGGGAGCGTTGCATACGCCAGTACTCCTGCGTGGTCCCGCGGGAGTCATCGTGTGCCCGGTCTAGCTAGGGAAAACCTGACAACTCAATCAGCCGCGGCGCACCAGCAGCAGCAAAGCCACGTGACGATGCCATTCGAACGCCCTCCGCTAATCGGTGCAAAATCATGGGAACCTCATACGACAACCAGCCCTCTAGCCGATATGCCGAAATTCACTTACACCATCGGTTGGCTGCAAACGGCACTCGCGCACCCTCTAATTTTCGAGCGATTAATGGGTCGGCAAAAGAGGCGCGTTTGTGTTTGGAAAGTATCATTTTAGGCGTGTGATTTTCCGCTCACCCATCGGGGGTGAGACTCGACGAAGGGATGGCACCGACGAGGGGATGATAAACATATTTATAATGTTATTACGGTACGCAATACCCACGACGCCTAGAGCAGAGGCTAAACGCCAGACCAAGTGCGTGCGCTCGGGTTCGGTGTGCAATTGAATCCTGAATTTTGCTGGCACGGTTGCAGCAGTGTCGGGTTAATAAATTTATGATATCAAAAAACTTCTACCACCGGCACCGGAATCGAGTGGAGCTCTCTCTCGTCAGCAGCAGCTCTCTAGCGACCGAACACTTGTTTGCGCCTCGCGAGCGAATAGAATATTATGTGGTGGAAGAAGATGAAAACAGAGAGAAAAAAAACAGACAGATGAAATCCAGAAGCCCTTATTCCCTCGGGGACGATACACGAAACGGGAAGCGAGCTTGGTCCCCAGGGAAGTCGCGCTGATGTTTGATGATTGCCGGGATAGTTTGGCTCAAGCCGGATGCGTTCAGCCAGCGCACGATGCGAATGCATCCGGAAATCATCGAGAGTTTGTTGTTTGATACGATAATTGTTGCTGTTCTCGTCCCTACCGGAGACCTTTTGTTTCCGAAGCGCGGTCGTGAGACCAAGCTGCGTCTAGGGACCCAGTGTGCAGGTTGGTGCGTACATTGAAATTGACTTTGCAAGTACGGGATCCGGGGCCGTTTAAAATGTTCGAACTGAATATTTAATTCCCCTTCACGTCAACAAAAACCGGACCCGGGCGTAGGGCGTTTGTTGCCTGTGCCATTGCATGTTGATTTTTTTTCGCCTACTACGATGGGTACGCGGGTTTTTTTCTCCTGCAGATGCTTTTCCACCCATGAATCGTGAAGCACATCCAACCGTCAGAGCGTTTGTGAAAAATTAATTGAGTTAAAATAGAGTGTGAAAATCGGTCCTTCTGACTTGGCAGACGGACGGGCCGTATCCTCGCAGCCCACTATCCGGGGAGGGTGGCAAAAGCTTAGGTAGAAGGTTTGTTTTTTATACAGCCTTTCTAGCGGACATGCCGACAGCTTCTGGGAATGTCGAGTGACGAAGGAACGGAATCCAAACCGGAGCGCATGAATTTAATAGCCTTCATCGGGTATGGGTGAGGCATCCCAATAAAATACCCATCGGTTTGCAGGTGGAACAGCCTCTAGACAAGTGAGACTTGAAACGCTCGTTCATTTAACTGCGAACACAACTGCTTTTTTGCTTCACAACAAATGCCTGGCCCCAGTACGGATGAGGAAGAATCAAGAGTGCTTGCAAATAAATCGAAGTCGGCTCAATACAAATCGAATTGCACTGTTTTTTTGGTTCCCCTTGACCGATAGATTGGCCCGAGCCCGTGTTATATGTGGACTATCCCTTCCGAAATAGAGCGCTGACCATTCCGAATAAATAGATCGTTTGCCATAAAAAATGTATGTTTCAAGACCTGATTTTTACGTTTACAAATGGTTGTGTACCGGCGTTTTCCCAAAGAGCTTATTTTATTACATGCGCTTTGATTTCGCACCATTTGTTTAAAGGTGTGTTTTGTACCGTTTTAAACTAGAGTCAGGTAAAAGGATTTCAGATCGGAAAATGCCTTCACTTACAGCTGGATTATTGGGTTTATTTAACAGAAAGAAATTTGGCGGGTTGTACTTTGTACGGTTCATATATCATGCTCGAGAAGAAAGATAACACATCATGTTCATTTCATTGCAGTTTGCGTAAATCCAACGGTATCAATGTTAATACGTTTCTTTCATCCTCAGAGGTGCAACAAAACCAAGCGTATAAAAAGAAGTTTTTCTTTCATTTAATTTCAAGGCGCCATCAAATTATAGAAAGCTACTCTGTGCTATCGTTGCCGACGGAAAAATAAAAACGTAAAAAAAGACTTCGATAAGGCGCTACGACCAACAGAGGACACCCGTAACCGCGAAACATTATCGCCATTTATGAGGATGGAGCTAAGACCGTTTTCGGGCTGGTTTTCGCATAAATCAGTCTACGGTCACAATCGTGAGGAAGGGATTAAACACACTTCTGCAAACTTCCAAAATCGCTGGGAAACAATTAAAACGACACACTGGAGCGATGTTTAAGAACGATTCCGATGGCCAACGATGACACGCCGAAGAGTTTGTGCAAAGTAACTCGTTTCGTAAATTATATTTGTTTTGTTTTTATTTCCCTTTATATGGTTTTTTGTTTGTCCGTGGAAGTATTGCCGATTTTGCGCGCTTCCATGTAGCTGCTTTGGAGATAATAGTTGTATAATTTTGTTTGCAACACAAAGGTCATTATAAAACCTTGCTCAGTTTTCACTCGTGAAGCAGTAAATTTAGCTTAAACTTATAACAGCGCCTTTCCCAGGCCGCACAATGAGTGATTGTTGCCGTTTCTGGGCTCCTTTTCTGCTGCCTAACGTGATTAGGCCAACGAGCCCTCGTATTATTTTTGTGCCAATCCCGAAACGGCCGGCTCCATGTCTCAACGTTGCGGTCAACGTTGAATGTATACCTAATGCCGGGACGTGTATTTACAGTGTCGCTTACGAGCTTACGGGCCGCAGTGAATCGAATATGGTACAAACTCGTCTCAGCTACGATAAATTGGCTAACAGTTTAAGCGATTCGATGAAATATCCCCACTCTTGGGGGTGACCCACGGAGGAAACATCTAGCTATTCTAGTCTGCGGTTTTAATTTACTTTTCATTTGAGCATTACAATGCAAAGTCCGTAGCGGAGCGTTTATGCAGCACAACACGAAGGGCACTGGATCAATACTGCTCGCGTAAAGATGCACTTTTTCATATACTGATAATCGTATTTCACTGTTCTTATCGGCTAGAATCCTAACGCGAAGTTATAGTACAACTATTGAATTATGCTTCCATACCAGCTAGTGCTGTAATTTTCATACTCTTCTATCGTTCGCGCGATCAAGACAGCGATCCGCTACTTGACGTAAATCGTAACTGTTGCCTCGCACCATAAGCAGGAGCCGGAGGTTGTAGAATTAATCGCTTATTTGCCTATACAACTCGATTCATATTTTCTACAATTGCATCGATCGAATTCGGTTGTTTTTCGTTGTGAGCGTATCCTTAGTGTGGTTCTTATGTGTTCTTTTTTTTTACAATTACTGTACAATTTTTAATTTCAATTGTTTTATGCACACTGTTTCACTTGATATTGTGCTGTGGTTGATTCACTTTCACATTCGACAATCCTGCACACTTTTGCTAGCGTCCTGTTTTCGACATTCCTAGATCGATCCGTGGAGATGTGCACAACAAAAACTCAAAGCATGCCCTTGTTCACTTGCCACCAAATACACCCTATATCACAACGTATGCAGTAACGAACCGTTGGCCATTATTGTTTCCGTAGAAATCGAGGATAGCCGTTGTTCTAGCACCTCTCTGGTGGCTCGGTGACGGGAATGCAATATTTTTCTTCGCCATTTCGACGGGTCGATTTAACATCCAGCCGTGTGTGCTTCTGCCCAAGGTTGCAGACCGTGCAGAGCGGCCAAAGGCGCACCAGGAGTTGCTGAAGTTGGTGCTGCCGCTGATGGTGGTGGCTGACCGAAGCCTTTGCTGAGGGCTTCCGCTTGAAGTGACAACATCAATCGGTTGGCGGCCTGTCGTTCGGCTTCACGCTCTTCCGCGGTTTGTCTCCTGGAATCGAAAAGGAAAAGATGCACACGATTAGACGCGGTGGACAATATTGATCCTGAAATCTTATTAGCATGAAGTTATTTGAACAGTTTTCAGGCGCAAGTTTCCGAATTTCATCATAACATTCAAATATTTAAGACAAAACCTGTATATGATGGTAACGGGGCATGGTTTATCATGCAACTTGATATGGCTACTGCAGTTATACCAATTTTCAGCTCAATATTTTAAAATCAAACCTTGTTATGTGTTCCGATAAATAAAAGCACAAAAGTGCTGTAAAGAAGAAACTTAATACACGCCTCAGAAAAACAGGCAAGAGTGAGAGGAGCTACTCAATCCATTTCGCATTCCGTTGATGATGGGGATGGAGAATATTCATGTAAAAGTATCTCCATAATTTATGCAACCGAATGCGCTGAAAAACTTACACGATTCAAAGTACAGCAAAACATTGCATTTTGTTGAATGTGGAGTAAAAAAAAAAGAGAAACACGATAAACGATGTACGTAGGGCCCCAAGTGAAACGTGTGTTCGTTTTTCCCCAAAATTGAAGCTACCGCACATCGCTCGGTCTGGTGGCATTTGTTCGGAACAGTACACGTGTGCCTTTTTGCGTTTCTTCATGGAGATTGCACGCACATAGACAAAGCAGGAAATGAAGAAAAATGCTAACTTCCTTAAGCATGTAATTTGAGTGATTGGTGTTTTGTTCTCAACCAGGGCTTTATCATTCGAACAGCCTTTGTTATTGGGAAAACGGAGTAAATTAACCTCTCACGGGCAACTCAATTTTACGAATCGCATGTTTCTGGTGGGTTATTTCGGAAGCTTTGGCCCCTGTTGTCTTGAAACCAAATTGAATTCGTGGTGCTTCGGGGCGTTTCATTCCAAACCCGAGCACCGCAAAATATATGGCACGATAAACGGGCTCGAGTGTACGTTAGAAGAGTGCGGTAAATGCAAATCATGTTCGGCCAGCCCGCTCACACAAGGAAAAGCAGACGTAGGGAAAGTAAATCGATCTTTTTAACAAGGCGAAAATCGCTGGCATTTGCTAGGGCTGGACAGGAAAAAAGGAGAGAAAAAAAACATTCTACCACCATCGCTGACGCCCGGTGGCATTAAATATTTATCACGGCTGCCATCTTTTTAAGCGACTTTCCAGTTACTCTTTGACCGAGGGGGGAAACGGAAACTAAGTGATTCGAAAGCCCGCCGAAAGAGTTTTCTTCCGGCCTTTGGACCGTTTTTCGTTCCCTTTTCCGCTATCGTGACGGGATTGGCTGAAACCAGGTAGCCCGTTTGAGCCTTTTTTTTCGGCACCTTAAATAATCTCTCTATTTACGCTATTTACACAAGGTTGAGACTGTCTTGGAACTGTAAGGGCACACTTACTACTGGTACGATCTACGCCGATTTGGCTGGCCTACCACCCTCCGCCGCTGGAGAGCATACGAGTTTGTTTTAAAAGAATTAAGTGCACGAAAAACGCAACATGGCAGACAACGGAATGAATAGGGCGACCTTTTTCCCCCCACCGAAAAGGACAGCAGCACATTGAAATGTATCGCTTTTCTCGTTTCTTCTTTTCCAAATTTAAACATGACAGTTTCAGCGAACAAAGAGTAGGCCATAACGCTGCCAACAAAAAAAAACTCGTGCCTGTTTGCTTCTGTTTTGTTTCTTTTACTCGTCGTCATCGTCCCTAAAAAGTTTGATATGAATTTTTTATGCTTCGTTTTATACCAATTTCTCGTACCATATACTTATGATGGCTACGGCGCGTCACAGAATCTCGTCTGCATTATTAAAACCTTCATAATCGTTATGCCATAAGATGAATCACCAAAACCGTGCACGGCGCGAATTTTCCCAATGAAAAAGTTTGAGCCCAAAATCGTGTCATGATGGTACAACGTGGTGACTCTGGACTAAAAACTGTAAAGCCTTACGTGATATTGAAGGTTATTGATTCGAAAGGCTGGATTGTTTAGTGTGGCATAGAATGAAATTGAGGTTTCTATTTCGCTTGAATATGGTTCAATCTAATAAGCGTTAATTTTTATTATGTTGCACCGAATAATTCTATATTTCGAGCATATATTTAAAAGCTTGAAAATCAATTTGTAACGCCAACCGAGAGAAACTGTAGTAGTTTGCAACGGGGACACGACATTTGTCTTATACTTGTTGTTCAATTAATCGTTCGTCTGTCTCAATATCCAATCAAATCGATTTGGATTGTATATTTCATTAGTACGCTCTGCCGTAGAGATAAGACATGTGCAGTTCAGTTTGTAGCTGGCATCACGATAGACATGTAATTGAATTACGTCCTCTCGTCGTTCGGCAGTTCACTGTATATGTATTCTTTTTCTTGACATCTCCTTGTTGTCGCTATTGGCCCGTAGAAAGCTTTTGCAACTAAGCGTCGTGTAAGTGGGTTTGTTTTTCTCGCTCACTACATCCATAACACAAATGTCGCACACATGTGACGGTGAAATGCATTCTTTGTGACGAGCACCCGTAAATCGAGTGTCTTTTGGGGGAAGAAAAAAAAAGGGCAAACCATAGCCAACTGTGGTAACACTCAGCTACGCTACCATTACTCATTGTGTCACATCGTCGCTTTGGCTGTCACGTGGAGACGTTAGGGTGGATTATTTTATTCCCCTTTTTTTTCTCGTTGGAGACACAATACAGACTTTAGGCAACGTTTTTGGGAGGGTTTTAATTGAGTTGCCCAATGGGAAAACGAAACGGAACCGACGGCCATGACTGCGCAACGGCAGTGCCCGAGAACGTGTGCGTTTGATTCGCCTAGGGGTGGTGACTCGCGCAAAGAATTGCGTTACAGCGGTAGTGTTATTTAATTATCAAGCAGCAGTTGATTATTTCGCATTTAATCGTGTTTCGGAGCCATCGGTGCAGAGCTGCTTCCATGCCGAAGAGAGCGGAACGGACGGGTAATGTGACGCATGTTTATTGTCACAGTGCATTAAAACTACCACCACAATCAATGCACGATGGGGGCGCCTGGTGCCGCAAGCGAGTGGAGCGTTTATGAATAAGTTAGAGCGAAAGTAGCTGCTCGTTAAATATAAGAACCTTTCCATGCTTCGGCTTAGTTCACAAGGTGCACGCATGGGAGAAGAAGTGTCTTTGGTCTCGATAGTTAACGTCCACCGCCTGGAGAGACAATTTTCCTAAATCTTCCCACACGCTTGGCACATTGTTCTTGGTTTAGCCCATGCCGGCAAATGTGTCGCTGGTTTCACAGCCAGTTCACGGAGTGAGTCTCCTTTTCTTCTGCCGTGTGCTATGAAATCATTTATTCAGTAGACAACAATCTTCGACGATTTTGGAATCGATTTAGTTCCGCAGCTTCCTGCAGGGATCCACAAATGGGCACGATTTCTGCTCCGTGTTTTCCCGTGCCGAGTTTCCGGAACGATTCCCGGGAAACGTCCCCAATCCTTTAGTTGTGGTGAAACGAATGAGAGAAGATGTTGTTTGCCTCGATTTTTACTACCAACATAAACGATTGATCTGCACTCTGGGGCTGGCCACTTGAAAGGGTCGTTTGAAATGGGATTGGTGGTAATTTTTGATGCTTCGCTTCGAACCGGCCCTCACTGGAAACAAAGGCAATCGAGTAGTACTTTACTTCGATGTTTGCCAGCCACATAATCCACCACTTTCACGCTAAAGGATTTTCAAGTGAGTCTCCACAAACAGAGAGATATTTAGTGCATCGATATGTATAGCGAATGACACAGGTTTGGAATACTAAAAGACATCAAGTCTGGAAAGGATTATAAAACTACTTTAGTATGATTGCAGTAGAAAATAATCGAAAATTAGTGTAAACTACATGAAACCACTATAATAACTGATTGCTCGTGAAAACTTCTATCAAATCGACTCACGCAAAGGCTGCTACTAATTCCTTCCATCGACTACTGTTCTCTCGTGGTTGGTTTGAATGAAGACATCTTGTTCGTCAACTCTCAATGAGCGAACGGGAGTTTTAGAAATTGATGATGTACGAATAGCAACTCTGCTTAATGATTCATTGAGCACGGATGAAGGAAATGGCCAACTATTGCTCAAAACGTTGTCCACCTCACACGCCAGGACCATTTCCAACAGCGAAGCTCTAGCTCCGTTCGGTCCTCCAGCACGATAGCAGGTATTTGTCATGACGGTCGCTGGATTGCGATGCATAATTAATCCCGCAAACGACGAACGCCCCATACGTCACCTGAATCTAGCGATCACGTGCAAATCGTTGCATACGAGCCGCCCATTCCGGTTGGTACGCGACCGTCAATAATTAAAATCTGTAAAATTAATTTCCACCAGCTGGCACGCCCGATGTCACGAACCCAGGCCACCAAGTTCGGTGGGGTTGACGAGCAGTTCGATAGCAAAAATCCGTAACTGTCGTCGCCTCTGCTACAGGCTCCAATTCAGCAAGCAAAAACAAGCACGCCATTGGTGCACCAGGCCAGGGTTTACGATTGGATGTTGAAAATTGCTTTCGGGTGGTAGTAATCAAATTTAAATACGGATTTAGATGAAACTAATGCATATATCAGACAATTTACTCCGTCGGCGCACCGGCGCCAATTGTATCCTGCCGAGCTGCATCCTGCTCGGGCTGGGCTACATAAATCATGCAAACGCGCCTGTCAGCGAATGAATGGCTGATTGCGAGTTCATCGAATGCAGTTGACCAATTTCGAAGCGCTCGTCCCGGGTTGGGAACGGTTTGGTGCGAGTACGGCGACGCACAATTTGCGCATAATCTGCGGCATTCGCCAAAGCACGTGTGTGTTTGGAGCCGCTGTTGAAGCAGTTTGTGGAGCATAATTTATGAAATTGATTAAATTAAATCCCACCTCCCATTTATAATGTATGAGCCGGGCTGTTGGTGTACCCAAAAGTTTAGCTAGAGCGTACCCAAGCTCCTGCTTTTGAAAGGACTTCGGACTCTAGGAATCCGATTCGAGCTCCAAATGACCCGTGTATCGTGAGCGTGTTTCGCGGTGGTCTAACGATTTCGGGCTAAATATGTACTTTGTGTTGATGAAGGGGTTGAGCATTAGCACCGTTTGCCAGATGGCTGTTTATCCCAGCGGATGGGGCGCTCGACGGCTAGCTGATGGCATCAATTTTAATAATTTTCTGCCAGGACTCTTACGCGTCCCATATGGTGAGGACGAAATCGCCCGAGGTCAGTTCGCATTCGCTTGACAGCTAAGTCTAATAGGAAGAAGCGTTTTGTTCACAAATTAAAATGTGTGAAGCTAACCGAATAAATTAACTAAAATCATAATTCAGGCCAGCGAAGGGATGACGTAAAAATACGGGGGATGGCAAAAATCATATACCTGCTTTCGCTCCACCAGCCATCTAGCGCTACAAATTAATCAACAGAAAATGTAATTTATTGCCGGGCACAATCCGTTCTTACTCCTGCTGTCCTGCCGGCGTATCCTTAAAACGGGTTCACAAGGCACCCGGGAAAACTTTATCTCTGGTGGGGTTTTTTTTACGGCAAAGATTAAGCGAAATGCAAATGAAGATGAAAATTGCCCCATTTTCAGAGAACGAATACAACGTCAGGTACACGGGTGGGCAAAGTTTTCCCTTCCTAACTGGTAAGAAAATCAGCCGGCGAATTCGATCTGACAATCGACTGCGTTGGTTCAAAGAAACCAAGGGCTCAGGATTCTGCGTGTGGGCCACTTAGCAAAAGGTTGTTGAAATTTAATGTAATTACCCTGCTATTTAGATAATTAAGTCCCCAAGTCCCGGCCGCTCGTGCCCCAGAGTGGTTCTGGAAACGTTATCAATCTGCAGCGGCACACGAACGGGCGAAGATGGCGGCCACCGGCAAACCAAACGCCGGCACCCAGCAAGATGGGTGTTCCTTATTTTTTTCTCTCTCGGTTCCCTTTTCCCACTTTCAACGCTCTCGCAGGGATATTAATTGATTTTTAAAGACCCTCCGGGAAACCGCAAAAGGGCGCTTACTCATTGCGCTCGCACAAAGATGGATGGTCGTTTCCGTCCGGTCGCTACCGGAAGGTACGGTCAGGATTTAGGGTGATGGATTAACCGTCCAACACCAGCCCCATCATAAAAGTGGCCTTTTTATGGTGCCGTTTTATCAGCGGCTTTCAAAGCGAACGAAACTCGCCGCGAAGGGACCACCAAGGCCAAAAGCGTGGAAACGTGAACGTGAAGCTTGGGAAAACGGAAGCTCACCCGTCGGCGGGTGTTTGGCTCGCCGGAATGAGCTAGGAAGCAGGACAAAAAGGACAAACAGAAAAAAAAACGGGCATCCAAAATGGCTTTCCTTCCATTTTGCGTGCGTCCCGACGGTAATGAAAGCATGAATAATTCAGAAATCGTAATTAGGAATGTTAATCTAGTAATTGTTCGTACCTCACCTAATTGTTTCGTATAAATTATGTTAAAGGAGCAGCGTGAAACGCGGGAACGTAAAAAAAAGCACTCAATCCCGCCCGCCGACGTATAAATCGTCCTGCGAAGCAAACGGGATCAGACGATCTCATTAATATTCGTAGCTTTGCTGGCCTTACTCACGCCCAGCAGCACATCCCTGACCGCACATGGTCCGCTCAGAGCGATCGGACTTTCGTTTTGTAATGCTGCGGGCCTTTTCTTTTGGTGGCCGTTTTGTCTTGGAACCAATGGAATCCGCGAAGGACTACGCTTGTGCCGACCAAATCACGTGCACTTCAGTTGCGCCGGTGCGGTGCGAGTTCGCGAATTCGATTATGGCAGAAGGATGTTATTTTTAATTGAATTTCAATTAACAAACGTACTAGGCACCGCTACTGCCGATCGTTCGGGGTTTATCCTTCTTTCGGCGCATCGTTCCGTGCCGTGAGTGGCTCACCGTTGGCCGGCTCGAACCCCTTGCTAGCTTCAGTTGTTGAGGGCTCGCTCGTTGGGGACGCGGATATACGAGCGATTATAATTGACACGGCACGATGCCGCGATGGAATAAGCCCACCGTTCAATTCGATCTTTGGTATTCGAGTTCACTGTTGCGCTGGCCGTCCTGGCTGAATTCGATTACAATTCGCTCGCGATTTGTCCACCGGATTTGGCAAGACACGGAGTCAAGTCAAGCTGCAAACGAGTAAGATTTTTTATGCCACTGATTGGATTTCTTTCGTTTTGTGCCGCCGGGATTGTTAGATGTCATTCTGGGATGTCTCTTGCGGTTGCTGTTGCATAACGGATTGAACATGCAAACAAAAAACGGTTCACAAAACCGGTTTGAAGTCATTGCTGCAATGCTTTTTTATCCTAGAGGCCTATTTGCTACACAATCCGAACAGCACTGTACAGACGAGTGAGACATTAATCGAGAAATGTCGTGTGTGAAAGATGGTTCTTTGGGTGTGCCCAGTCCTATGGCGTAGAGGAAGTGTTTCTACACGAGGACAATAATGCACCCTGTCAGTATGGGGTCTCTCATTTGATTGTTCTTTATGCTTGATTGAGCGTCCATGTTTTTGTGCTACTAATGCAATGGAAAACCTATTCCGTTCCCTCTTCAGCTCAGTGAAGCACGCTAGCCCCATGTTACTCTGCAGCAAACGTAACGTAACGTTACACCAACGTCCCTTGGCAAGCGTTTTTCGACAACAATACTCAAATCAAACGGACAAGCCAATGGGTGTGTTGTTTTTTTCCTGTTTCAAAAATCAATTAGCTCTGCTCGCACACCGGTGCCACATTTATGGATGGTTTAATTCATCAGCTAACGTTGGCCTTCTCCTCCCAAAACGATGGCCAGATCGGTTTATCAAGCGTCCCGTCTACTTACCTCCATTTTGTTCGCCTATTCTGGAACCAGGTTTTCACTTGAGCGTCGGTCATTTTTAGACCCCGCGCGAGGGCTGCCCGTTCGGCCGATGCCAGGTACTTCTGCTTGTGGAACCGCTTTTCCAGCTCCGCCACCTGGATGCGAGTGAAGGAGGTGCGTGGTTTTTTCCGCTTCGGGGGCGTCCGGTTCTGGTATGGGTGGCCGATGCGGCGGGCGATGGGAAATGCTGAAACGATTCCGATGGAGCAAAATTGAAATCCGTACTACTCGAACGTTGCTAGCTGATCAAACGAAGGCTTTTTAGGAGCAGTTGCGTTTGTGTGTGTGAGTGATTTCTAATGAGTTTTCCCGATAAACCCTCAAACCAACAAATAATCAAAATCTCGGTCGGGTGGTGGCAAGTTGGCTGGTTTGGCTAGCTCTATTAAAGTGCCATTAACGCGAAACCCATACGAGGTAGCTCGTGGAACGCCCAAATGTCGACAGCTGGGGATCTTTATGAAAGGCCATTTAATTTTTATCCACTTTTCTAGTAATACCATGTCATTACGGGGCATATTTACTCACAACACGGTGTCTAAAACGAGAACTAAAGCTAGTATTATGTCTAATTTCGAGTAACAGTAGCAATCATTCGCAACACTCTCATTTACTCCACCTTCTTGGTTTTGTAGAAGATGTTTGGTTTACAAATCATTTTTATTCCTCTGTAATTACTAAAATGATTCTGAACCTTGTTACTTTACGTTACATGCGACTGTAAAAAGCCATCTTTACGTAGCACAATTAAGAATTAATACAAGGCTGCGTTGTGCCTTTAGTCTGAATCTTGATAGAAGCATACGAGAATGCTCCACCAAAAAAGGTCACAAATAAATTGCGTCCGAATGGCAACAAAAAAAAGAAGAAAACAATCATCAGACTAATCACTCACGCGTTGTCATGTTCGTCATAACGATTTCGCGGAAGGTTGGCTTCGATGGAGCTCTCCAGATTGAAGTACTTGCCCTCCGCTTGCATGAATCAGACCCCATGAATGTGAAACAGCAAAACCCAAAGCAACCACAGCGAGCAAAATGTTATTGCTGTTCATTAGCTGTCTCCCTGATGTATGTGCATTTTATTTCGCTGCCTTCTACGGCCACTCGTGCCCTGCAGCTGCAGCTGCAATGGCATTCGACGTCGTGGTTCGTTGACGGTTGCATGTTTTATCAACATTTAAATGTATGAATTTAAAATAAATGAGTTCAATTATTTGCCCCTTCTCGTAAGCCTCCTGGCCAGGCGCTGCCTTTCCTTTTTTACAGCGACCGTCATTTTCGAACGAGTATGTCAAGAATGCCGTCGGAATAGCAGGCACTGATTTACTGCGTTTCATCAAACCTTATCCAATTATGACAGCCCAGACACGTTGTTGTGCAAATGGAGCTCGTGCGATTAATTCCAAGGCCTGCTTCAGACTAAAATTATATGTAAAAACGTATCAAAATGCAGCGCTGCAAACTTAACGTTCCGGAGATTTCAACAAAATGAAAAAAAAATTCTTTAAATTTAGATAATATTTACTAATCAATAATTTCTTTAATTTATTTTTAAAGTACGATATTTCTTATGAAATAAATTGCTCGCTTGGCAGTAGCAATTGATTGTGATCTTTGAGACGTCTTGTCCGTTTGCCGGACAAATCGTTTGAACGCTCATTGCCATGTTTTTACGCCCGAAAACACAACCGAGACTATTCACTGGCCTCGAGGCCGTGAATATCGAAAACGGTCCAAAATGGAACACTCTATAAACACTTTACGTGTTAAAAGCATCGGTTTTCTATACGTTTACGGCCGGTTTCACCTCCTAAATCTCACCCTTCCACTCCCGATCGCAACGCGTAAAATCAAGCGCAATTCCTTTAGGGAAGCTCATCCGTTGGCGATAGAGTGGCGAACGAAACGGCGAAAAACCACCAACGTATCCATCGCGGTAAGGACTAGGAATCAATTCACTTACTCACCGGCAAACTCCCTCACCTGGGGGCGCGAAGTCAAAAGCCCTCGAATCGTTTGTTCCCCCGACCGGCGCGATACCGTCTCCCCGGGAGGGTTGTAGAGTGAATTGTAAATTTCTGGTTTTATCGGTGAAATAAAATATATTATTTATAGTTATAGGATGATAACGCCTCGCAAACCGCAGACCCATTGCGTCACGCGTGTTCCCAGAATCGCACCGATCGACGGCTGAATGGCTCGGTGGTCGTAAATGCGTTCGTCTAGCGTACGCGCCCCTAATCCTTGCCCCAAGGAAGGAGCGACCGCGCGGTTCAAGCTCATGTACAACTCAATTACGGCTGGCAATCCAACAGGCGCTAAAGCGCGATCGAACGGCGTGACAGGCCCTCGAAAAGGCGCAGAGAGGCCGTTGAGTGTCGATGGCGGAAGCAGTCGGGCTGATTCGCACTTGGACCAGTTTTGCATCAATAATGGTGTACCAAGCGAGCATTGCCTGAGTGACAGAAGTAAGGATATCAGCACGATAGCAAACCTAAGCATAGTATTAATGGCCAATCGGTGTGCGATCGGTGCATTTGCATCCCTGCTGCTAGAGTCTGCAAACTAACGCGAACTAACCCGAAGGCTTCGAGAACAACTGAGTACTTAATTCCAATTAATTGCCGCTTTCACGGGCCAGGGAAAATGGGCCAGAAAAGTGGCCCCGAAGCGCACCATTGGAGTGGGTGCCATTTGTGGGCCACAAATTGGAGCAATATCGTTTAGGCGGCGCACTTTCACGTTTGGGGAAACGAACTGGCGCCGGTGAGGGTGCGTTAGAAGGGAAACGATAATCTTTACAATAATCGAGCCTGCTGCCGAAGGTTTGATGAAGACGCCATAACGATCGATTCCTGGGCGCTGGGAAGGGGCCGTACGGTCGAGTTATTGATTGCTGGTGGAACGATTTCTGACGCGCACGTTTTCGATACGCGTGCAATGAGTCCTTTCGGAAGATGGATGATAGACGGCGTGGAATGGAATTGGGATTGAGCCATGTTCGGGGAAATGGAAATGAACAGTCTGTTTGGAACAACAAGTTCGTGCTGGGGGAAGTTTCTTTGCATGCGCAGGGAAAACGTGTTTTTGATTCTTGTTGGGGAAAAAGAGTCATTTGAAATAGATGTTTGTTGTTGTATCATTCTGTTAAATTGTCCACAAAATACCCATTCATTCATGTAGGTTGAATCGCGTCCGAGATTGCGTGAGCGATAGTTGCATTCTTCACCAATGTCTTGAATGGTTTGGAACTTAATTGTCCAACCTTCGTAGCGTGCCGGGTTTGTATTATATTTAAATGAAAAAAAAAATAAACACACACACCCTCCAAATGAATGTGAAGGTGCACATTTTTTCGACAAAGTTCGAAAACGGAAACAATCTATGCGCCAGATTGTTCACTTCCGCTAGCCGTAGGGTATGCGTGCGTCCGTGCGCCGGAGCGGATGACACGATTCCGACACAATCCAGGCCTTCCTAGCCTTACTCATCTAATCTGTAGCGGACACCGACCGCGTGCCGAAGAGAACAAGTTTTCGACGTTCATTCATGCGCACACGGGCGAGGTCTGTTTCTAGCTCTACCTGGCGTGTCGTTGCAACAGACTCGGCTCGGGATCAGATGATGGTTATTAGTTAGGAATGATGACTAACCGGATGGTTCCCCAAAAAATGACGCGTGTTCGTGCCGGAACGCCCAAACGATTACCAGGCTTTTTTTTTTGTTGACGCTTATAAGCATGATGTCCAGTCGGTTATTCGCAACTCTGCCCTTCGGTAGGCGTGCGCGGAAGATTCCTGTGAAATTATACACCTTCGGTAAGCGCCAGATGTGGAGGTGTAGCCTTGAGATGGATGATCGGTAGAGACAGATGCACATGCGCCTAGGACAGCTCGCTGACGGCTTAATGAGGATGTTTGGGAATTTTTTGCGACCTCCATTTGGGGGTGAAATGTCAGACTGGTATGCAGGTGCGCGATCATGTGTCTGAGATGATTTTTGATGAAGGTTTTTCTAGCTCTAGGTAGATGCTATGACTTCTTAATCAAGTGTACTATGGATGGCAAATTATTGTGCATTTATGTTCCGGATGCCAAACAGAGTATGCACCAAAGGAAACATGTTTTTCCACTGAATTGACTCGGCTTCAAATATGGATCTTCCGACTTTTGTTGGGAAGATTGTAGGATGTTTCTTTTATAACTTTTCGCCTTCCCGACGGTCATTTTCGTGTTTTCTACGGGTGCAATCGACAGTAATCGTCGTCCATCGCGTCCATTTGCTACTCCAACTGCAAGAGAACACCAACCCGGCGGTGTATCATAATTGTCGAGGGTTTTGTTTTACTACCATCATTTGCCTCGTAATTGCTGCTGCCGAGTGCGCAAACTGGCGACGCCATTGAGCTGAAGGCATCCCGATTTCCCTGCTCGATTTCCTAAGTATTGAGTGCGTGCAGTTCCGAAGGGTCCGCGTAATGGCGATCCATTTTCCGAAAGCTAGTTGTTTCGTGTTTTGTTTTAAACCATTTTTACCGGGTCCATTGTTTCCGCAATCATTCCACCCAAGCGTCAAAGCCGAGTGGCCAATCACCGGGCAGTCAATAATTATGTTGCCCCCCTTTTCGGTGGACCATTCCAAAGGACCATTCCCCATTTAAAAGGTGTAAGATGTGCAATCTACCTGGCTACCGGGCTTTTGTGCTCATCAAACGGCGATGTATGCGCACAGTTGTGGAGTTTCGTTACGTTTCTGGGCTGTGCCAAGCCTTCTCCCGACAATCGTTGCAGGAATAATCAACATGCGGATAAAAGGCACTCCTTCCGGATGCGAGCTACGATCGAGCGATCGAGCGAACGGGTTGCTCGATCCCGTTTGATTTTTGTTGGCTTTTGATAATAAATTATCGCCCTTTACAACATGCGTAACATGCACCAAACGAGCGAACGAGACAGATAGCGCACGCCAGTAAACCATTGGAAATTATGCAAAAACACCGTTTCCTTTGTTAGATGTTGCTTGCGATGCGCCCTGTGCGAGGTTCCGAAGCTGCGCCGAAAAAAAAAAGGTAAAATAAACGGAACGGAGTTCCCTGTCAGCTAACAAGGGTCACTTCACCGGTTAATCTTTTAAGTAAAGAAGCTTGTACCCAGCCCGATAAGCGGATGGCTCCGCGGGTGTGCCCGTCGATGTCGGGTGAGGTTTCGTTTGTAGTTTTTGGTCACAGTTTCTGCCGCACGCAGGAACTCCCCGGGACGGATCGAGAAAATGCGCCGCTGACGAAAAGGTGCAAAACGATCAACGAGAAATGTCAGCTTAATTGGCTCGGCCCCGGGGGCCTCGTGGGCCTCGTGGGCTTACGTGGCGCATGAATGAATGAAACCGAGCTGGCGGAGGATTCCGGGACGACGACAGAGGGTATTTGGAATTTGTCAACATGGTCCCGATTTATGCTGTGGCGCTTCCGCCTCGATCTGCCCACCACCGTGCGAACCACCGAACTGGGAAAGAAAGTGTGGACATAAATATGTCAAACGGTTTCCGATTTCGAACCTTCCTTTTTGGAGGACCGAAAGTGGTCTAATTGAAAGGACACCTACGGGCTACGAGGCTACGGACGGGATGAGGTTTATCGACACCAGCCTGGGGCCGGGATGAGTCAGCGAACGATTGTTTTATGACGTTATGTTTTGTTCGTCTTCGGTCGGGCCCAATTCAAGTGGTTTGCCCAGTTTCTCGTCTCTTATCGTCGGCTTATTTCGGTCGTCTAGAATGCGTGTCCGTGAGGCTCTCTGGCGGTCCGCTCGAGATGATTAATACCGATTTAATAAATGTGTCTTCGAGCAGCGATTGAATTAATTTTTATTGGAATCTCCTCACCGGTGTTTTCGAGGTCGTAAACCGTACGTTTATGATCGGCGCGATCGCGTGGAGACCCAAATCGTCGATCAGTCCGTGCTGGCGTAACGTGTCCTGAGGCGTGATGTCTCCGTTCTGGGCGCCGTTCGAGCAATTCTTGATTGAAACGGGTCTAGCCGTTTTACGATCGATTGCTTATTAAACGCAGCAGACCACCGAAAGTTGCCGCCGGTGTTCGATAGACCTCGGGCATGACTTTGATCGTGTTTGCGTGCGGCGGATGCCGCCAAGAAACGAAGGATCGCGAGTTGATCGTTTCCGATGAAGGCAGTAATTAATACTAATAACGCTGTTCGAGTGTTCGAGACTAAGCAAGCGAAATTTCCTAACGTTTAGAGTCGGTCGGTCTTTTCGGCTTGTTGGTGAACCATTTACGACTACTGCTGCCAGCAGTTCGTATCCGCAAGCTGTCACA